>NC_089877.1:36272500-36897500 GCF_040182565.1 Anser cygnoides
AAATGACACCATTTTCCTGCCCATCCTGCAAGCCGTGCCTGCTGTCCTTGGGGAAACCAGAAAGAGCTTCCTAATCCTGACGAGTGGGGAGCAAACGAGCAGCGAGCAGAGATGGGGCTGGCACCTGCATCTGCTCTGTTGGGCTGCCAGTTGCTTTGGCAGCCTCTCCTCTCGACGGGCAGGATACGTCCTCAAAAACTGTTGTAGCTTTGTCTCTGTGTCGTCGCAAACGCTCCTCCTACTTTAGATGCAAATGAGCTTCCAGCTGAAGTTTGTTTTACTTAAGGAGGCAGAAATAAGGCAACAAACAGTGGTTTAACCCTGGTTATTGTGTCTTCAGGGTCTTGCTTCTGAAATTGTACCCTGCAGAAAGCAGGTGCTGGATCTTAGAGATCCGCTGGAGCTCTCTGTTTTAGGTGGAGCTACCTTAATTCTGGTTAAATCTGATTTAAACGTAAGCCCGAGCAAATGCTGCTATCTCAGGTGTAGGATCCACGTCCCCTTTTTTACTCGGTGATTAGGGCTGGGAGTCACCTCAAATGGAAAGGACGTGGCTCTTAGCATCAAGCAGCATCGTGTCACCAACCAGCCAGAGGAGATGCATTATGGGGCCTGGTGCTCACCAGCGCGGATTAACTCGGTGAGGAGGTTGACATCAGAGGCAGCCTGGGCTGCCTTGAGGAGTTAATGACCTTGAGGAACATGAGCCTGGCAAAGAGCAAAGTCAGGGCCTTGAACTTTAGAAGTTAAGGCCAGGCTGAATGGGGCTTGGAGCAACGTGGTCTGCTGGGTAGCATCACTGCCTGTGGCAGGGGGGTTGGAACCAGATGAGCTTTAAGGTCACTTCCAACCCAAGCTGTTCCATGATTCTGTGACTCTGTATGTCAGTGCCCTTTGTGGCTGAGGGAGATTTGGTCACGTACATCAGTGTGGTCCAGGTCAGACACCAGCATTCATCAGCTGAGAGATGCATCGGCCCTGCTGACTGCGTTGGCCGGAGCTGTGTTCACTGCAAGGCTCATGGTAGCAGCAGGCACTAAGCCTTGGGTCTCAATCTGTGCTGAATATGAAATGGGGTACAACGAATCCCATTCTGGAGGTCCCTACTAAAGTTGGTGGTTAAGCAAAGGCACAAAAACAGAGACACATATTTATTCTCCTTTGAATAAAAAGGGGTGGATAACTCCCGGAGAGCTGGAACCTGGAGACCAACCCTTTTCTCTCAGAGCTAGAGGAAAACCAAGCCAACTTCATTTTGCCTTAGCACATAAAAGTTTTTTAATATTGCACCTTAGAGCAAAGGTGAGTTTTATGAGTTCCCTGGGGCTGGGACTGCTCCTCAAGTCCCTGGGTCCCAAGGCAGTGATGACTCCAGATCCCATAAGGCAATATTAGGTGAAGACAGCTTCTTAGAGAAGTCCCTTTGCAGAGTTGCTTCATAGCTGTATGTCTCAGAGAAGTCACAGGGGGAGGAGGAAGAAAGGACCATTGTGGGAATAGAGATAAATTGTGTAATTTTGAACAACACTGCGATTCACAGGGCTGGTGATGTGCAAGAATTAAGTATTCTTCTATTAAGTAGAAGAAGCAATGCTGCCCTCGCTTGCTGTTTTCATGAGGTTTAACAGGGACTTCTATAGCTAACAGATAAATATTAAGATGAGAAGAATTCACAGAGGTAAATTCCAAACTGAGGATGACCTAGGGCAGGATGTTTTTAGATATTTTTTCTTTTTAAAGATTATTGATGGAGGGAAAGTCGGGATCTGTCTGGGAGGGACTTTAAGGGATGGACCACAGATATTTTCTTGATATATGTGATTTTGCATGTGCAGTGATGATTTTATTTATCCATTATTTATTTTTCCTTTGTCATTTTTGATGAACCTAGCTGTGATTCTCTCTCTTAGGATCAGGCTGTCTTTCATGACTGTATTTCCTGGATGCCACCTGTGACAGCCACTCCAGGTCCAGCTTTTTGGGCTGCAGTATTGGTTTCGTGAGTTCAGCCATAGACAATTTGCAAAAGCTTATTCACTATCTTCTGCTGTGCTCATTCATGGAAAGCCAAGGGAGAAACTGCACGCAGACAGTCGAATTCAGCTTAATGGGGTTCACAGGAAATCTAGAGCTTCAGCTCACCCTTTTCACGGTCTTTCTGGCAGTTTATCTCATGACTTTGCTAGGGAACCTGGGGATAATCGTATTAATCAGGACCAGCCCTCAGCTCCACTCCCCCATGTATTATTTCCTGGGCAATCTGGCTTTGGTAGACCTCCTCTACTCCACAGTTGTCACCCCCAAGCTGCTGGCTGACTTGGTCAGGCAGAAGCCCCTCTCCTACGTGGGATGTGTCATCCAGGTCCTTGTGTTCGGCGTCTTCCTGGTCACCGAATGCTTCCTGCTGGCCATGATGGCCTACGACCGCTACATGGCCGTTCGTCACCCGCTGCGCTATTCGGTCCTTATGTCCCCGAGGCTCTGTGTCCAGCTGGTGGGTGGCTCCTACTTGACCGGGCTGGTGAATGGCATGGGGCAAATCATCGGCATGTTTAATCTGTCCTTCTGTGGCTCCGTCGTGGTCAACCTGTTCTTCTGTGACCTCTCTCTGCTGGTCTCTCTCTCCTCATCTGACAGTACTCTCACTTCTCTTACAATAACAGTTCCGACATTTTTATTCGGCGTCTCCAGCGGCCTCGTTGTCCTGGTCTCCTACATCGCCATCATCTCCACCATCCTGAGCATCCGCTCAGCCGAGGGCAAGTGCAAAGCCTTCTCCACCTGCGCCTCCCACCTCACCACCGTCAGCATTTTCTACGGGAACGGCCTCTTTGTTTATTTAAAGCCAAGCTCGCTCAAGTCAAGAGAAGAAGACAAGTGGGTTGCAGTGCTCTACACCATGGTGACCCCCATGCTGAACCCCCTGATCTACAGCCTGAGGAACCAGGAGGTGAAGGAGGCTTTGAGGAGACTCAGAGCCAGGAAAAGAACCTGAACAGTGTAAATAAATGAGGTTGTAAGTTATGTGACCAGTGTGGTTGGCATTTGCAGTAGCAGATTGGCCTTCAAATATATATATATATATTTGTGTGTGTGTGTGTTTTTGCTACAGCAAATTGTGTAATTTGTCTGCAGGCCGGTTAATGTTTGTCTCACAGAACTGAAAAATTTGGTGTCACCAGAGCAACTCCACTAATAAATTAATCAGTATTTACAAATACTTCTGGGCAGCCGAACACGATCGGTTTAGGAGGAGTCACTCTGCTGCCTCTTGTTTCTTTCTGCTAGTTATTAAGAAAGCTTACATGAATAATTTAAATTAAACTTTACTAAAAACTTTACTTTACTTTACTTTACTTTACTTTAAATTTAAATTAAACTTTACTAGAGTGAAGTTTAGCCCATAGGAAAATGGGAGGTTTTGGAAGGTTCACTTGAATACCAGAAGTTTTGTGACTTAAAAACCATAAATAGTACCATAGCTTGGATAGTAATGTGGCTGTGCCAGACTATTTGTCAGCAAGCCAAATTGCAAATGTGCATATTTAGGCAAAATGTGTCCAGGTCTACCAGTAAGATCACTCATAACCCCATCTGCAATCGACTGCTTTTCTCTACAGAGAACAAATCACACTACTGGTTTTCTTTTCTACCTTCATGGACACGAAACCTCTCACTTCTGAATACCCTTTGTAGCAGCAACCATCAGTGGCTTGTAGTGAAAAAACTACACTTTTTATTTTATTTTTTTCGGAAAAGGAAGGGAAAAAAAATCTCATTTTTGTTTAGTAACAAAACACAGATTAATTCTATTTTTAATTATTTATCTATCTATCTATTTATTTATTTATTTACAGATGCTTTCTCCTCTGTTTTCTCTCTTGCATGCACAGGAGCCCTCATGTGTACCTAGAGGAATTCAGTACACATGCACCATGCCCAGCATTTGACAGAGTGTAATTTAACTGCTGGTGGTTTGACTGCTCATAACCTTACTGTCCCTCCTAGATTAACCATGGGTGGAATCAGTGTTTAAAAAAAAAAAAAAAAAAAAGAGCATTTCCTCTTACAGCTTGTCTCGTGCTTCATGGCCCTTAATTCCTTGTGATGACATAAATGAGGGGAATTCCGTGGCAGCAGCAGTATGGAGTGTTGCCAATGAACCTCCCTTGCTTTAAAACTTTGGATTGGACAGGGTGAGCAGAGCTGTCTCGCTGGAAAGCAGGGGGAGAAATTGGGTGTTACAGAGCTCATGGTCTCCCCTCATCACCATTCTGTCTTCTGTTTCACATTCTGCACAATTTTAACCACATCCAGTGCTGTCTCCTCTTTTTTTTTTTTTTTTTTTTTTCCTTCAAGTGTGGAACAAATCACAGACTGTTAGCCTACAGCTTTAAGATATAACAATACCTCCCACTATGTGAGCCAATATCATTAAAAAGGACCCCAGCATCTCATAGTATAGGTGTGTACATGTTTGTATACACGTTTTTCAAAGGCAATGAATTCATTTTGGTTTCTGTGTTACATGCTCACCACAAACGGTCCAGAAAATTTATGGATAATTAGAGACCAGGTAAACACCTACTGGGATGTGAAACAACCAAGTGCCGACGTCCTGGAATGACCATTTCTGAAAGAGAGAGTTTGGGGACCTTGCTGTAGGGTGCTGATAGCCACAGCAGGGTAAGAAGCAATGATGAGTTAGGAAGAGGACATCTGGGAGGGAAGAGGCAGCAAGGAGATTGCAATGCAAGCAAGGCTTGGCTCTCTTGTCACTCCCATTTTTAAAAGTGCCCTCGGGGATGGGAATGAAGCCAAGACCGAGCAGGGCACCGCAGTCTGGGGCAGTTTCTCCTCCAGTGAGAGGTGTGCTCACGCCTGCTGAGACAACTGAACGTGATCTGAGGAAATGACAGTGAGAACTAGAACACTGTTCGCATGAAGTTTATTTAAATGCATACACTGTTTAATTACAAAAAATTGTCAATACACTCTCTATCAATAAAAGTGTGCTAAAGTTTTCCTTCTAGGGTGGTCCATTCCCCCACCCTGAGTGGCTGGCTGTGCTCATCTCCCAGCACTGCATTGCGCCTGGCTTTTGGGGGACTCCGTCCAGGGAGGGTGGTCCCAAAGCCTTCAAAGCCCAGGGCACCTTTCTGATGGAGGCCGGTCTCTCTTGTGCTTTAGTAATTAAATCCCTGCTTGGCCCATTCCTGGTAAGTGGGTGCCGGAGCTCTGCATTGCGCTGTCTTACACGATGAGCCCCCTGAGTGGCAGCCAGAGGAACAGGACCAAGAGATACCACAAAACAAGTCAAAAGTGTGTGTGGGATGCAGCATGGGATGTAGGTGACAACCAGCCTTTTTCAGTGAGTATTTGCCCCTCTTTGTGCAACAGCTTCTGGCTGAACTGCTGTAAAGCATCCCTGATGGGAGTGCTTGGAATTCTCTGCGGTCTGATGATGTCCATCAGCCAGGAAAACCAGTCGTTTACAAAGAAAATGAATTTCCCTTCAAATTTGCTGGAGGTCATAAATCAGAGAGAAGCAAATAAAGCTATGTTTTTCTTCTCCTTTTTCATCCTGTACTTCAGCTTTCATTTCTATCCCTCCAAAACTGAAAGCACACCTCAGCATGGGGCTCACCCACATTTTGGGTGGGTGCCTCCCACTTGCTCTAGCACCGATCCCCCCAAACCACTGCTGTGGCTTTCCCTTCTTCCCATCTCGCTCCATGGAAAACCTGACTTGGCATTGCTCATCTACAAGCTAAGCTCGTGTCTCAGTGCCTTCCTCCTTTGCATGCCGTGGATGAGGGGGCTCAGAATGGGGGTCACCACGCCAGAGAACACAGATGCTGTTTGGTCCAGGCTGCTCGATCTCCTGGAGGTGGGACGTGCGGGTGGAGGTGTTGTGCCCCATAGGACTCAGATGGCCACGTAGCAGTTGTACACCATGGCAGCCAGGAGGACACGTGGGCACAAAGCTAGACCAGGCACCCCACGTTGGAAGTGGCTCTTCTCCCTGCCAGGAGGCTGAGGAGCAGCCTTGGGGTGATGTAGGATGAGTAGATGACCTCTGGGAGAGACGGGTGGTTTAGGGAGAAGTACATGGGGGTGTGAAGCCTGGGGTCGAGGTTTATTAAGAGGATCATCCCAAGATTTCCTGTTAGGTTGGCAACATATATCATGGGGAACACCATGAAGATGACCACCTGCAGGCTGGGGCTGTCAGTGAACCCTGCAAGAGTGAACTCAGTTACCATGGCGCGATTTCCCACCACAATGGGCTTGGGAGGAAACATGGATGGGAAACAGCTGAGATGGGCTCGGCAGTCACACAGGTCTGTTCTTGGGATGAGAAGCTGAGTCC
This sequence comes from Anser cygnoides, assembly GCF_040182565.1. NCBI lineage: Eukaryota > Metazoa > Chordata > Aves > Anseriformes > Anatidae > Anser > Anser cygnoides. Next base: position 36,278,874 of record NC_089877.1, read on the forward strand.
TCACAACTACAGGGCAATTTCTGGTCCCTTTGGGGTGAGACATTAGATATTTGGCAACCTTTAAGGCGTCTTACACAGTGGCACTGAATGCCAAGGCGTGTGGCCAGCAGAAAGATAAAAAACTATGCTGACTGGGATTCCTGCACCTTGCTGCAGATGTTCAGAGGAGAGTTACCTGAGTTCAAGTGCACCACCCAACACCCTTTACGCTGTGCAATGTGAAATAGGAGTTTCGAACAGTGCAGGGGTGACGCATCTCCTGCCCATAGACAACCCTGCAGAGTGCTGCATCCATGTGAAAGCTGCTTGAAGAGCAGCTTGGAGGCTCTGCGAAGGGAAGCGATGGTGCAAGAATGTATTAAAGCAGAAATAGAAAATGACATGTTGTCTTGAAAAACAGTAAATCACAACAAATTGATACCTGTATTTCAACCAACTTTTTCTTTAATATATCCACAACTGCCATAGGCAGATATCTAGTACAAAAGAAAATTAATCTGACCACTGCAAGATAAAACAACGATTTCCTCAAATTAATCTATTATTTAGAGTTATCAAATGTTATTTTCCAGGAATGTGGGAGAAAAACAAAATTTCTCAAATTTAAATCTTCAGCAAAACCACACTGCTTTGTGCTTCATTCCTCACAACAAAACTGTGTGTGTAAGTTGAGTTGCTTGGGCCCCACATCATTTCTGATGTGCTTTGGGAGTCCCATCCCTAAAACATAAACCCCAGAGAAAAATCTCTGTGTTTAACCCAGGCTCTTTGGGGAAAGCTCGTTGTTTTTCAGGTGTTGCGATGGTAATTTTGGTAATTAGGTAATTTGTCCTGTGGGTGTGGGATAAGGCTTAAATCTCCCAGGCATGCGAGGACTGTGATGGGGACACTGTTCTGGTGTCAGGCAGACCAATGGAGCTTGTATGGCACCTTCAGCCCAAGGAGCAGTGAGGGCATTCCTGAGAATAACACAAGATGCTGTGGACCAGAAAAGGTGAATTTTTGTGAATTTTGAGGCAGGTTTGTGCTGGATGACATGAGGCTGAACGTCTCTGGCAGCCATTCGAAAGCTTTGTACATTCTCTGCAGGATCCTCTGTCATCACCCAGCTGGTGAGGTCTTGTCTGCGCGTGGTTTCATGGCAATAGAAGAGAACTGCAGAAGCTCCAGCATATCAAGGCAAATTAATGTGATTAAAAAAACCAAAATGCAACAAAGAGATGAAGAAAGAAAGGGAGAAAGAGGACAATACATGTTCAGTAGCACCTCTACACAGTACCATTGGATGAGTGCAGTCTGAGCGAGCCCAGAAGGAGCAGAGCGCAGACGGTATTTAGAAGATCACAGCGAGCAGCTCACAGCAAGCCCCGATTCCTCGTGCAGAGAAGGGAAACCTAACCCTGAGCTCCAAAAGGCAGCTATGGGCAGGAGTGAACATGAAGAGCTGTGTTTGTGTTCACTAGGTTGGGAACAGAAAGCTGAGACCAGTGCGAGTGAGACCACTTGCGAAAAAGATCCAAAAAAAAAAGGGAATCCTGGAAAACAGAGTTTTCTTAAGCGGTGTGCCCACTGCCCTGCAGAAGCAGGAACCCTGCCACCAAGCAATGTAGTGCGACATTAAGGTCCCTTCTGAAGGAAAAATCCCATACCCAAGGGTGTCTGAACTCTAATCCTAATTCTGAATTCAAATGTTGGATAAAAATTCCTTATATTAGTAGACTCAAGGGGCACAAGAATCATAGAAAAATAGAATCATTTAGGTTGGAAAAAGATGATATGTAAGAACAGGCAAACGAGGGAAAGGATGGATTCTCCACCCTGTGTGAAAAACTACGTGTTTTTGTTGTTGTTGTTGTTGGTTTTTTTGTTTCTTTTAATGTATATATGTGTGTATATGCAATAGAGCATCTTTGTTCCTGCTGGCTACCCAATACATTTATGAATCTACAGCTGCAACCAAGGGGAGCCAATGATTTAGCCCTAGTCACTGACCTTTTGAGAGATACACTTTGAGATGTTCACATTTATGCAATTTGTTTATAATTCCAATTAGAAGCGAAAGGTTTTCTCTTGAAGCTATAAATACATAGAATTGCAAAGAGGTATGCTAGTCTCACTATAATTGTTCCAAACATATCACTAGAGAGTCAGAAAATCACTCTAACATGGTCTCTAATCTATTTAATTAAAGTGGCAAATTAAGGTGTATTTATTTCTCCATAAATAAGAAACTTTCCCTAAGGGAAAATAAATCATATTTCCATACCCATTGGAAAGAATCTGGATTGTTCATGAGAAGAGGTCATTGGCAAGATCTTTTCCAAGATCAGTTCTTTCCAGTGTGCTGGCCAGGGCACAGGCTCCAGCTTTAAGATTTTTTTTTTTTTCATATTGTGACCTGCTGGCTACTGCTTTGGTTTTGATCATCAGTCTGCCCATTGAGGGTAGCTGTCATTGTTTCTCCATATAAGCATGTCTGTTCACCCAGGAAACACCAAATCCTGCTTTAGCCTCAGGCACTGTGTAGTCCTGCAAGCTAGAGAAATGATTTCACCTCTCCTCTGTGTTTCTCTCCATATCCCCTGTGCCAGAACCAGGAGCATGACTGGGAGAAACCACTCGGGTGTGACAGAGTTTGTCCTCTTGGGCTTCACCCACCTGCAGGAGCTGCTCTTCATGGTTTTCTTACTCATCTACATCACCACTCTGGTGGGGAACCTGGGAATGATCATCCTCATCAGGACCGACCCGCAGCTTCACACCTCTATGTACTTCTTCCTCAGCCACCTCTCCTTCCTGGACATCTGCTATTCTTCATCCGTAACTCCAAAGCTCCTGTCGGGCCTCCTCACCGGTAGGAATGTCATTTCTTTCAACGGCTGCGTCACACAGTTTTTCTTCTATGCGGTCTTCATCACCACGGAAGCCATCTTTCTGGCCATCATGGCATATGACCGCTACGTGGCCATCTGTCAGCCTCTGCACTACGTGGTTGTCATGTCCCACAGGGTCCGTGTCCGGCTGGTGGTGGGCTCCTACACTGCCGGCGGCCTGAGCGCCTTGGTGCACACCGCTGGTCTCCTCCGATTGTCCTTCTGTGGCCCAAATGTTGTCAATCACTTCTACTGTGAAATCCCACCACTCCTGCTGCTCTCATGTTCTGAAACCCGGTTCAACGAGGTAGTGATGGTCTCGTGTGCCGTGTCGTGTCACCACCACAGCCCTGGCCATCCTCACCTCCTACACCTTCATCCTGCTCGCCGTCTGGAGCACCCGCTCTGTGGAGGGCAGGCGCAAGGCCTGCTCCACCTGCACTTCCCATCTGTTGGCCGTTGCCCTCTTCTATGGCTCTGCAGCTTTCCTGTACCTCCACCCCCTCTCCAGTCATGCAGAAGAGGAAAGGAAAACAGCCTCGGTTTTCTACACCATGGTGATTCCCATGCTCAACCCTTTCATCTACAGCCTGAGGAATGTGAAGGTGAAGATTGCCCTCAGAAGAGCTGCGAGGACGTTCCTCTCCTGCGTGTATCGCCACCGGTCTCCCCCCAGCCAAACTCAAACAGCTGTCACCTGACAGAGCTGAGGCAGCAGAATAAATAAGTCAGACACCTGATGTAATGAGGGCACTGCACATTCCTGCACATCTATTCAGAAGACCTCCTTCTGCCTTGTGCTGAACACTGCGTGAATTGCAACTGAACCCCATGATGGGGTCCCGTGAAGAAGGAATTACCCATAATTATGATATCTGATAGAATGAAGAAAAACAGCCCTAGAAACACTTCTATTGTTTGTGACTCTTTTAAAGGAAATGAATTTATAAGCACTGCTAGAACCTGCACATCCAATACTTTTTGCTGAGGAGGATTTATGCTAAGTCACAATAGCATTTAAATTCTGTCGGCTAAAAGAGGTGGCTGAGAACAGAAGGAGACAAGCTAAATAAAAAATACATCAATGCTTTTCATCACTTTGGTTTAATTTTTTCTAAGTAGTTGCCTACTACTTTAGTATTTTGCATTAGTATAATGTACCTGATTTATTATTTTGTTTGGCTTGTCCAAGGATAGTCCAGGCAGAGATTATTTTCCATCCCAGCTGCAGCCTAATAATTATTTCTGTTTCCTGGTTTCAGAGACGGGGTTTGAGTCATCTCAGTCCAGTAGTCATCAATTCTAATTGTAGGCTTTCATATCTGGGTTAGTCACCACTGGTTCCCCTTTCAGAGACGACTATGCATCTGGGGACCTTGATTCATCTGATCTATTTTTAAAATCCCCATCATGGCGAGATGAATTTTTCTGGAAAATATGTTTTTTCCACTTGCTGCTTGGCAGCTGAGGACGATGGGCTGACATTTAGCCATGGTAAATGCAGATTTTGTCCAGAGCAATCACATTCAGGCTATTCTGAAGGGTATATTTAAGCACAAGGGAAAGCATCAGATCCTCATGCTGATGTTCTGGAGTCCTTCAAAAATGCCCTCAAAGGGAGAAAGAGAAACTAGCTTTTAGTCAATGATTTATAATTCAGCTGTACATGTTGCTCAACATGCAAGGGATTTTCTGGGACAAAAAGCAAAATGGATGAAGATAAACAGTATCAGCGCCATGCTTTTGCTTTAACACAAAGATCATGAAGATCAGATATTAACTTCCTGAAGAAGTTTTCCATGGATGATATGAAATACTTCCTAGAAGACCTAATGGCAAATACTATTAGCATTCTGTTCTTTAAAATCAGTTAAAGGCAAACTTCTCCCCATAAATCCAGCTGTGACTCTATGCCTGGGTCCAGCTCTCTGGGTTTTTAGTAACAGGATATCCTATATAACGTTAAAACAAACTGTGGCAGAAGAGTTCTTGAATGGTTTTCCTCCCCTTCTCCTTCCCCTGTGCCCCAGCTAGTGTTTGTGACACTTCTCCAAATGCTGAGCTATTGCCTAATCCTTGAATATCTGTTTTACATCAATTCTTTTAAATTCTCCATGCTTTCAAGACACAAATCACACATAAAAAGAAGTAGGAAAACCTCTCAGGCTTGCAGTTAACGTGCTGAAGCTAATTGTGTTTACTTATCAGTGCATGTCTCCTCTGTAAGGAGCTGTTTACAAAGTCATCAACTCCCAAGAGATATTTCCTGCATGACACAACCTGCTGGGAGGGAAGGGGGGTGTTTGACAAAACTTTTTAATGGAAGAATCATATAAACAGCAGCTTTTCTTGGTCAAGGGTTGATGCCCTTTATGGCTGACAAATCATTCTTGCATTTAGCACGAACACAGGGAGAAAGTGGGGCTTGTTTCTCACACTAAGTTTGAGTCTAGAAGACAACCAGTCTCGCCTCTCTGTCTCCCGTAAACTGAAAAGGGTTCTGAGGTGTGAGCAAACAGGTGAGTTAAGAGCATCTCCCAGCATCAGCCTGAAAGCGCTGAGCTGTTAGGAAGGGCAGACTGAGGCACACAAAACACTCGCCCAAGGTCGGGATCTCTCAGGTGAAACTGAGGAATCCAGAAGCTGCTTTTCTGAGCTGAGGGCGCTGGAGCTGCACAGCCTGGCGAGATTCTACTCATTACTGTGCCCGAAGCTCACTGTGTAGCAGCACCGCCTGGGTTGTAGGGAAAACCTGATTGCTTTAGGGTGGTGTGAAAGCTTCTGTAGCTGGTTTTGAATTCCTGGAAAGGAATAATAACAACCTGTGAAGTCCTGGTCTCATTAAGTCCAGATTTAAGAGATGCGTGTATGGGTCAGATAAGGGCGTGTGCATTGAGTTTTCCACATGCTGAAGGGTCCTTTGCAAGGGTATAGTTTGATGTCTTGTGTAACTGCAACCAGTTCTAACTTCTCTTTTGGGAAGAGGTGTTATTATTTTTTTTTTTAAACTGCATTATCAGAAGCTTACTGCCCCCACTTAGCAATGGCACTGTAGCATTGCTGGGGTTTCCACTCTTAGTGATTTTTAAGACCTCTTTCCCTTACCTTTCTCAATTTAGTGGCGTCACAAGAATGATAGAAATGGTCTATTTAAAAGTGCATGTGTGTTGATATTTACACTAAATATCCTGTTTCAAACAATTCCAGAGTTGCTCCCACCTTCTTCACAGGAAGGAAGGGAAGAAATGAGAATTTTATTGTGACATATTCTGGCTTTCCTAAAATATAGTCTCTAAAAACGTTTCCATCTCTCACCAATGTTTTTCCTCTTCTGAGACCAAATAAAATAAAATAAAATTGAAGTATAAAAAAATCAGACTTGAATTTCTAATGTCAGAATAAATTGCTGGGGCTATCTCATTGGACCTTAGTTATAAACTTCTCAAAATCTTCAGAAAATAGAATAAACTTTCCTATTTGTGAAATGACTTTATCAAACCAAATTAAGACCAGAATAAAACCATTAGAAATGCATTCCAACATGCACCTTGTTTACTTTAAAATGTATTTTGAGACACACATTGAATATGTTCTACATATTCATGTACAATTCTATGGTTGCTGCCTCCACACCTTATGTTCCCTGATAAAAAGACACACCTCTAACATTTATCTAAGGGGGGTGGAAGGAAGGAGTATGCTGACTTTGTGTTTCTTTGCATCTCTGCTTTCCTACAGTGACTGTTATGATGTCGGCCAGGGGAAATCACACCCCCAATGCTGAATTTGTGCTCTCGGGATTCTCAGAGAAGAGGGATGTCCAGGCTGTCCTCTTTATGGTGTTCTTGGTGATCTACGTGGTCACTTTGCTAGGCAATCTGGCTATGATTGTGTTGATCAGGCTGGACTCCCAACTTCACACCCCCATGTACTTCTTCCTGAGCAGCTTGTCCTTCCTTGACATCTGCTATTCCTCCTCTATCACCCCCAGATTGCTCTCAGACTTCCTGGCATCAAGGAAGGTCATTTCTCACTCTGTGTGCCTTGCACAATTTTATTTCTATGCTGTCTTTGCCACCACTGAGTGCTACCTCTTGGCTGTGATGGCCTATGACCGCTATGTGGCCATCTGCAGCCCTCTGCTCTACGTGATCTCCATGTCCAGCAGGGTTTGTGCGCGGCTGGTCGCTGGGTCGTACCTTGCTGGGGTTCTGAATGCCACCATCCACACAGGGGTGGCACTTCGGCTGTCCTTCTGCGGCCCCAACGTCATCAATCACTTCTACTGCGAGGGGCCCCCACTTTATGCCATCTCTTGCACAGACCCCACCATCAACGAAGTCGTGATGTTCGTCGTGGTGGGCTTCAACCTGTTTGTCACCAATTTGACCATCCTCATCTCCTACACCTACATTCTGGCCACTGTCCTCAGGATGCCCTCTGCTGCTGGTAAACGCAAAGCCTTCTCCACGTGTGCATCCCACCTGGCTGCTGTGACCCTCTTCTACGGATCTGCTGCATCCATGTACTCACGGCCCAGCTCCAGGCATTCCCAGGACCTGGACAAGGTGGCCTCTGTGTTCTACACGGTGGTCACCCCCATGCTGAACCCCCTCATCTACAGCCTGAGGAACAAGGAGGTGAAGGATGCACTGGGGAGGGTGATGGAGAGGAAGCGTTCCTCTGACAGATAGTTTTTCCTGGTGAGTCAGAGGAATTGAGAGATCTTCTCAGAACTGTCTATACCTCTCCATTTCTGCAGTGCTGGTAATGGAAGAAGCAGTGCTCTCCAGTAAGCTACTGATGAGCAAGGGGACAAAAGTACTGGTAAATCTCTACCTTGTTCCTAAATGCCTGCTCATGGGCTGCTCTTGGATTAGGCCATTTATTGACCTTACTCAGTCAGGGATGCATTAAATACTTATTCTGTCTGACAACAACTTCAGGAACTGAAGCCCTTCTGACCCTTTGTGGTTTGAGAATGCATTACCACTGTTGTCTTGAGCAGCAAGAAGAAGTAACAGCTGTTGGTTTCAGCATGAAAGTGATGACGAGATCTTTTCATGCTAAAGAACAGGCACATTTCTGTTGAACACACCTAAGTGCTACAGCTGGTTGACTATGAAACATGGTCCTCTAGCCAGCAGACCAAGATTCAGTTCCCACTGACTGTATGACACAGGAGTAGAGCTTTGTCCCATCTCATAAAGTGCTTCCCAGGTTACCTTTCTAATCTTTAGCTGGGGAAAAAAAAAAAAGCATGCCTACAGGTGATCCAGCCACTGAGGCATTTACTGCCTACCTCCTGACATGGGCTGCAGGAGGAACTTGGCCTGTGCTGTTGAGTTAGGCACTGTCTTCTCAGAAACTTTCTACAAAGCCCTGTTTCCTCCCTCCTGCCACCACTGCTTTGCGGAAGCCCTGTGGCCCAGATAATTTAGCGTCACCAGTACTAGCAGTAGACACTGGGCTTTATAACAACATTTTGCTGCAACAAGGACTTATTTTGATTGTAGCTGTGTTTGCAAATTTTTCTCAGAAACTTCTGCAGTGCCTGCAACCTGCTCAAGGGTCAGACAACTATCATCTGCCATCTCCTGCGCACAATGATGAAGGTGCCTGCTCCCTATCCTGGCACTTTGAGCTTATTTTTATTGTATGATTGCTAACTGCTTTAGCTTGGTGTTGTACAATTGTGTAATTTTCCCTCTAAAAGAAATCATAAGATACATTAGGATGACTAACACGCTTTAGTAATTACAGTTAAGCTAACCCATTAGACCAATAGGAGAGGAAAGAGTACTGAATAGGAACAAATGTGGTAGAAAAATGCAGAAGTGATCCCAAGCAGACCCAAGACCAGCGTGGCAGAAGCTTGCACCATAACTAGTGCTCCCACCATGCACAATGCTCAATGAGGAGGTGAGCATGCTGCTGGGTCACTGCATGATCCCACCAAGGAAAGAAAACCTCAGCCTAGAAGTGGGGAGTTGACCTCAGGGATGAGGGGCAGGAGCTTTAACCAGGGGAGCTTGGAGGAACATCCATCTGCAGCCAGCCAGGCCCAGACAATTGCCCTTAATGTGTCACATACCAACACACTGACCTCCAGCTCTTTGTTTTGGGGCCCGCACTAACTCTGACAAAGTAGATGTAGTGTTGCTCTTTGCCATTAATAAGGAATAAAGTTTCTTTCTTGTTAGTGCCTGCTAATTAGTCTCTCATGCCTTGTTAAGAAGAATAAGTGAAGTTGACTACAAGCCCTCTGAGAAGCTTTCAGGGTGATTAGGAAACTTTCTTTGTAAGCCCCAGAAGGACTTGTTAAGCCAAAGGCTCCTTGAAGGGTGGTTGGTCTCCAAAGAGCACTTCTTGCTCTGGGAAGGAGGGCAGCATCACTTGTGATGGAAATAGTCTTAACCACCTGTGTGACAAGAGCCCAGAGCCCAAGGTCTGCTGGAAGGGTTTTCTGTAGGCCAAGCTTCCGTTGGTACTCACTAATTGGACTACTTGTCCCTGCCTGCTTTTGATCCATGTCAAAAAACAACACCAAACAAAACACCAAAACTGAGTAATAATTTCAAAATCCTCTTAAGTGTGGTGAAAGTTGGAAGTGGCCCTGGGCAGGAAAGCACAGGCCAAGTGGTGACCCCAGCCTTGATCCTAAAACCCTGTTGGGCATGGCAGTAGGGCTGCAGAGCTGGGTGGTACCCAGGCTCTGACGGAGGGAGCTGGGGAAGGTCCTCATACTTTTGCTCACCTGAGGACCTCTTCAAGGACTCCTCAGACCTTGAATTTATTGGTGTCACTTGTCTTAGGATCAATTTTCTTGTGTCTTTATTATTTCTTAGACTGTGAGGCAAGTTGAAGTACTCAACGTACATTCTCCACCCTTGGTCTGATTTCACAAGTATGTTTCCTCCCATTAAGAAGCTGGGATTGGAGAATAAGCACAAGATTGGATTCACCTGGCTCACAACATCTAAAAATCCATTGTCTAAATATGAGATAATTAGCCAAGATTCCTCTAAAGTATGGGGGAATAGAGGATGTTTTATCACATCTTAAGACAGGTGGTTAAGACAGTTGTGGTGCAACAGGAGCAGGTCTGGAAGGGCCAGTGCCAAGGACCTGCTACCTATGGCATACGTATTTCAGGACAGTTTTCTTTGTATTAAATTTGTTCTGGTCACAGCATATGAACACCCACTGGAAGATGAAGTTCTTTAGAAGCCATTTTCAGTTTTGCTTCATCCAAGAGGAACCTAGCTCTACAGCCTGACCCCCAGCCTGTGATGCAAACGAAAGTGTGGTGGGGGAAGTAATGGGGGAGGTCACCTCTAAACTGCACAATTTGCCTGAACAAGAACTGATGGAAATATAGACTTATTGATCATGGAGAGGGAGAAGGAACACTGACTTAATTGCTATTTTTCTACACTGGAAGAAGATGAATCTGCTTTGATCCTCGTACCCCCCCCCCCCCCCCCCCCCCCCCCGAGTCTTTATAATAAGAATAAGCTTTTTTTCTTCTTTCTTTTTCCTTTCTGTTGGACTAAAACTTTATAAAGGAAAATAAACTACTTTAATAACTTGGAAACAACTTCATCTTTCTTGTTTGTCTTCCTACAAGTGATCAAGTGATGCTGGAAATGTGTGTTGCAGCAAAGGAGCATGATGCTGTGAAACTCCCCAGGCCAGGCCAGGGTTTGGTTGCCCTCATGTAGAAATCTTGCACGACTTTCTCTTCCCTTAGGTGCAAAAGACACTGGCACATGCCTGAAATATATGCCATATAGCCTTCCAAAGAGTCAGACCACTGGAACAGCATCTGAAAGATCAGAGGGAGAACTGGAGGCATCTCCATGGTGTTAGAGTCTATGTTCAGGTGACTGAATTCATTCCCAGATGCCTCTGCACTTCCTAACATCAATTCTTCAAATCTAACCCATGCTATCCACACTGATGTGAACATTTCACAGGGGGAAATAATCTAAGACTATGAAAAACATGTTTATAAGGTGCAATACAGCATTGGAAGGAAATAACAGACTGTTCAGGAGCAGAGACATATAGCATTCATGCTATAAGTTGCTCTGACTGAGCTACTGATTTGGGTGTAAGTAATGAATATTTAATGCAGATAAAGCCCAGCTTGAAGAAGCTGATGTACAGTTCATCATCTAAACAACCAGGCTAGCCACAGATGAGATCCCATTTCGTAGTACTGATATAAATTACATATGGGGAGGAGAGGAAGTCTGTCTGCACAGTGACACCTCCTGTCCATCAGCCAGCACTTCAGGATCTAAAGTGCTTATGCTCCTCTATTACATCATCCTGCACTAACTGTGAAAGCAAAAATGAAAACACAAACAAGAGAAGACAGAAATGCTTCCTTCTTGCTATACACATCTTTGGGTATGTGTAATCCCTACTTTTCTTCTGTTAAGAAGCTGTTTGTCTCTTCACCAGTCTCTTCAGTGCATCCTTCTCATCCTGGTTCCTCAAGGTGTAGATGAAGGGGTTCAGCACGAGCATCACCATGTTGTAAAGCACAGAGACCACCTTGTCCCTCCCCAGGACATAGGCAGAGCTGGGTCAGGCATAAATGAAGAAGATGGAACCATAGTAGAGAGTGAGGCAGTGAGGCAGGCAGCACAGGTGGAGAAGGCTTTGTGCTGCTGCTCAGCAGAGCGTGTATTTCAGGACGACGGCCAGGATGGAGGAACAGGATGTGAGGATGAGCACAGAGATGGTGTCAGAGTGGGGGAAAGTTGCACACATAATGGATGACATGGTGACCACATAGAACAGAGGGTTGCAGATGGCCATGTAGCAGTCACAGGCCAGTGCAGCCAGCAGGGAACACTCAGTGACCATGCAGACCCCACAAAAGTAGACCTGTGCAGCACACCCCAACACCGAGATGGCTTTCCTTTCTGAAAAGCAATTTGCCAGCATTTTGGGAGCAACCGCTGAGGACTTGCCAAGATCTAGCAGAGAGAGATGGCAGAGGAAGAGTCACAGTCCCAAGTTGAGCCTGATAAACGTGTTTGTGCTGAGGTTCCCACCAAGGAGGTGACATAGACAAGAAGGAACAGCACAAAGAGAGCCACCTGCAGCTCCTGAACATCTGCGATTCCCTAAAGAATGCTCTCTTCCACCACTGGCCTGTTTCTTCTTGTCATTCCCTTAGTGAAAGTGTGTCTCTGTGAGTAGGACAAAAGGCGAAGGGCACAAATAAGCTATCACCGTGGGGTGAAAGGATAATTCATGGTGGCACTGGGGACATTCTGCATCTCAGAGAAGTTGAAAGAGATGTTTTTGTTTTAATAGGGCTCAAAGTCCCTGCTATTAGATGAGAGATGGGTCCTTTTGAAACATCTGCTGTTCTGGTCTGCATGACATCCCTGTTGACACCCTCAGAGAGGGTTCACTTTCAGTGATGGGATGATTGCAGGAAAGACCACAGGGTCTGACACTGCAGACAAGGCTCTTCCCACCTAACATCACACCCTTGATAGGTCAATGGCCACCTCCGAGACAGTGTCTGTCAATGGGGAGTCAGTAGTCAATGGGGAGAAGTGTGAACTTCCAGGAAGTATTCAGATAAGCTATTTAGGGTGTTTATTTTGGAGCAAGATGGATTGTTTCCTAGAGAATCCGGTGACAGGATGAAGAACAGTCAGATGAAGAAGTCTGCATAACATTCAGCTAAATCATGCTCAGACTCAATGCTGAGTTAAACACAAGTGCTGAGGTAGCAGTAGATAGTCTGGAAGAGAAAAAAAAACAAAACACTACCACCCCATAATTAGATTTTCATTTCTCAGAACAAAATGTTGATTTAAAGAAAAATAAACCACCACTTTCTGCTTCCAGTCTGGCTTTGGTATTCTTTCCCAGAGTCCTGCATGGGATGTGGGGTAAGAAACCCCACATGCGTCAAGGGGACCGTTTGTGGTGACTAGCACTAGCACACGCACCACATGCTAATGCCACTCAGTGATTCATCTCGCACCTTGCCATTTCTTTCTTTCCTTTGAACAATTCAGTGATCATCCTATCAGCACTGAAATGTTCTGGATTTTGGTGGGTTGACATTAAGCCTGCAGAGCAGCTGCCTCCAGCGGTCCGACCTGCCCCAGCTGAGTGCACAGCCCTCTTGCTCTGAGCTTGCCTCCATGTCTTTCCTCATTTCGGGGAGCTGGAGTCCAAAAGCTGGCAGGTGTCTTTGGGAAAGAAGCGACACAGACTCTCATTAGCTTTTTTTTTTTTTTTTTTTTTTTTGGGTGTGTGTACGTGTAGGCTGTTTTCTGCATTCTTTTATATTAAAATTCATTACAGGATTTTTGGTATTGTTGTACATTTGAGCACAGATCGTGTTTTTACATATTTTCTGATTGACTAAGATTTAATGAACAGAATAAGGAGAGAGAATGAAAACAGTAATACAGACCTAATCTGTCAGACTTCATGATATTTTGGGCTAATGGTAGTTTTCCTACCTTTGAAACCACATTGGACACGTGCTGGAAAATGCTGCAATAGATGCCATCATGCAGATGGGATTATTTATTTATTTATTTATTTGTTTAGATGGGCAGCTGCTTGGAACTCCAAGGTAGTAGAAAACATGTTGAGGTAGTAGACAAGCAGAAGTGAAGTGATCACAGTAAAGCCAGAAGAGGCAAAAATCTATGTTTATTTGAGGTGTGTGTTGGAGCAAGAGGGTGCTGACACAGGGAGCTCATCGCAGTAGAAATGATCAGAAGAAATATGTTTGCACTGCCAAAATCTAGCTAGTGTGGCACTAAAAAAGAATACAGAGAACAGGTGTGACTGTGGAAGAAAGTTGTTTTTTTTTCTTTTGGTGAATCATGTATAAGTGCTGATGTAAATGTTTTGTTTTTCATCTGCTCCCTTTCCTCAGTATGGGAGATGAGGGAGGACATCTGCTTAAATCCAGATATTCAAAACAAATTATTCGTGGGCTTCATTAGTGAACATGCAGATCAAGAAATTTATATTCCGAGTGGATTTTGCTTGTTGTCAAGTTTCTAGTCTCCATGGAGTGGAATGCCTCCAACGTCACAGAAATTGATATAAATACCGTTTGGTCGCTAAAAACTTATTCAACAATCATCCTCAGTGCAGTGTTTAAGGAATGATCACTGAAAAGCACTCCCAACATCTGTTTGAAGATGAATTGTGGCCATGGTCATTTCTTCTGGAGGAGCAAACAAAGTCATCCCAGTTGCTGAAGGAGCTACGTAGACCTGAAGATCTGAGCTCTGTGGGAGAAGTCATGCCCAAGGTGAGGTCCTCAGGTCTGAACCAGTAGGATGTTAAGGGGCATCACGGAGCTGCAATAAGCACCTTTCTGTTTGTCTTATGAATTTGAACGTAGTGAGATAGGTGAAAGAAAGGACCAGAAGTTTAAGATATCTGATTTATATCAAACAGACTGGGCATAGCATAAGGAAACTAACACAGGAAGAGGACTGCTTTGAAGTTTAGATGATATAAAACAGGGAGACACACGGACATCCCATCTTTCTGTAGGTGCCACTGTAATAGCAGGTGATGACCCCAGTGCTTTCAGTGCAGACTGTATTATTTCCTCCCCCTTCCCTGCTCAGCTCCTCATGTGCTTGCTCTTTTGGCCTTGGCTGTACGTCCAAGTTAAGTTGCCAGCCCCCACTGTGCAACCACGCGCTTCCTTTCCTATGGAGTTGTGAAGACCATGTATAATGAAAACTGTGTGTTCACGTCAGACTTAGAAGAAAAATGCCCATGCTTTTGCTCCCCTTTGTTTTGCAAAAGGAAATGAAAATCAATAGGGAAGGTATTTCTGAAAGTTGAATTATTTCATGTTGTTTTATTTAAAAAAAAACAAAAATTGTTTTTTCCTCCCCCTTTAATTCTTTTTGAAAGGCACCTGATATTCACTAAGGAAAATCAAAATGCATTAAGTATCTCAATTTAAACCAAAACCAAAACAGGTTATTGCTGAATAATGCCTACAGTCTTGAATTTCCACCTGAGTTAAATGTCACCAGGAGTGCACAAATAATGAAGCCATGTTGGAGATGAAATGCTGAACTCAACCCAGGTTGGCATTCTCACTCTTTATCTTGAGAGCTAAGGTTTACTTTTCAAATGGTTTTGAAGAGGTTTGGCTCTCCCAGGGGTGGTTGGAAGCCCAGCATAACACTCCAGTAGGGAAGCACTCTGCCTCCTCGTCAGCACATGGGAAGCTGAGGGTCCTGCTGAGCTGAGCTGCCCAAAATCAGAGGACTGAAGCTGCCAGAGGTGCAAGCCTGGTTTCCCCTGCTCCCCTCCTGACCCTGGCATTTTCTGTTGCTTTATCCTTCCCCCACACACTGAATGTTTTACGGAGAATGACACCTGTCAATCACACTGACGTGCATGAGTTCATTCTCCTGGGGCTGACCACCCGCCCAGATCTGCAGGTCCCCCTTTTCCTGGTTTTTCTGTCCACGTACATAGTGACACTCCTGGGGAATTTTGGGCTGATTGCATTAATCAGGACCAATCTTAACCTTCACACCCCCATGTACTATTTCCTCAGCCACTTGGCTTTTGTTGACATCTGCTACTCCTCCATCATCCTCCCAAAAATGCTGGTACAGATCTTGATGGAGGACAAAACCATTGGCTTCTCAGAGTGCGCAGCCCAGTTGTGCTTCTTCGTTGTTTTTGGGATCACCGAGTGCCTCTTGCTGGCTGTGATGGCCTACGACCGGTATGTGGCCATCTGCAAGCCCCTCCTGTACCCCACCATCATGTGCAGAGCGACGTGCCGCTGGCTCGTGGCTGCTTCCTACGCCATCAGCGTTGTGCATGCGGTGACGCATACCACTTTCATCTTTACATCCTCCTTCTGCCGGACCTATGTCATCAATCACTACTTCTGCGACATTGCCCCGCTCCTAGCTCTCTCCTGCTCCGACACCCACACCTATGAGCTGGTTGTCCTCGCTCTTGTCAGCATAAACTGTCTTAGCACTGTGACCGTTATCTTTGTTTCTTACATCTATATCCTCCCCGCCATTCTGAGGATCCACTCTCCTCAGAGCCAGAGAAAAGCCTTCTCCACCTGTGCCTCCCACCTGACAGTGGTCACCATGTTTTACGGGGCAATTTTGTTCACGTACCTGCGCCCCAGCTCCACCTATGCATTGGATGAGAACAAAGCGGCCACACTATTTTATACCATCATGACCCCCATGATGAACCCCTTGGTCTACAGCCTGAGGAACAGGGAGGTGAAGGCTGCCCTGAGAAGAGTGGCTGGGAGAAGGCTGTGAGGGAAGCGGGTGACCAGGGCAGCACTTCCTTATCGCTATTATTGAATGGGGCTCAAAACTTCATTGGAATCTGCATTGAAGGTGGACCGGGAGCAATTTCTACATAATTTCTTGCACTCAGCAACAGGGAGAGGTCCAGTAACTGATACGGAACAGACACTAACTGCTGTATAGCCAAAGTTAGGTGAGGTGAAACCCAACTTTACGTACCATCAATGGTCCGTGAGTGGTGAGCCATCCCACCACAGAGCTTGATTCATCCTGCTTATCCCATTTCTCTGTTCAGTGAGTACAGAGAAAGCCTGGTTTACACTGGACATAGGTTTCCAGATGGTTAACACTGAGAGGAGAAGCCACAAGGACAGTCACAAACCCTTCCATGAAGGGTTCTTCTCAACGTATCTGTGAAACTCTGTGCCTACGGGACTGGGTGGGAATGGAAGTGACCTGAAGGACTGCAGGACAGGGAGGGCTCATCATATAATCTTTTAATAACTTGACACTTTTAAATCACTTGACTTTTGCAGTGAGTGTTTGTGCTGATTTTCCTGCAACCCCCTGGGTAATTTCAGCCTTGCCTTGTCTGTTCCTACATCTACTTCTCAGATGGTGTGCAAATATAAATGACTTAGTCATATGTTGGGTTAATAACAACTGGTTCTCCATTTATTGAATCAACAAGGCTGTGTTTTCCAGCGTATTAAAAAGTGGACTTTCAGTACAACAAATCAAGATGTTACAGAATGGGGACTGATATCAGTATGCCGAAGATTTCTCTGTCATATTGTTAAGAAACAAATAACTTTGGATAAAAACAAACAAACAAATAAACAAAAAGTAAAATGACCTTAAATGAAAACAATGTTCTTGCTATAGTAAATTTTCCACTCAGTCAATACCTCCTCACACCCCTGGTTATTATTTAACTGTCTCAGGTGTAATTTTTGGTGCCACTCCAGCTAGATTTCAGCAACACAAAGATATGTTTTCCAACATTTCCACTGCAGTGACTTCCTCTTTTAGCCCTCTTCTGCTCCAACACCTGCCAAACAAATACGTAGCACTGCCTATTCCTCTCTCTTCTAACTCCTTGCAGGAAAAGAAAAAAAAAAAAAAAAGGACCCCCCCCCCCCCCAAAAAAAAAAGAGCATTTCAACCTGCTGAAGAAGATGAGTTTTGGCCTCAGCCTTGCACAGACTGTGGTAAATTTTGGCATAACAAGGGAAAGGAATTTTCTTTTTTCTCCTCTCCTCTCCTCTCCTCTTCTCTTCTCTTCTCTCCTCTCCTCTTCTCTTCTCTTCTCTTCTCTTCTCTTCTCTTCTCTTCTCTTCTCTTCTCTTCTCTTCTCTTCTCTTCTCTTCTCTTCTCTTCTCTTCTCTTCTCTTCTCTTCTCTTCTCTTCTCTTCTCTTCTCTTCTCTTCTCTCTTCTCTTCTCTTCTCTTCTCTTCTCTTCTCTTCTCTTCTCTTCTCTTCTCTTCTCTTCTCTTCTCTTCTCTTCTCTTCTCTTCTCTTCTCTTCTCTTCTCTTCTCTTCTCTTTCTCTTCTCTTCTCTTCTCTTCTCTTCTCTTCTTTCTCTTATTTCACTGTGTTTTTGCTTTAATAAAAGGAGTACAGTGGGCTTTGCATTGGTTTGGGCTGGCCAGAACTCACTGATCCTTGTTTGTTTGTTCATTTGTTGCATCACTGTAAAGTATGCGTTCTCTTTTTCATTGTTCCCTGGCACATATATATCTATATCTGCATGTGTGTACATAAATAAATATATGAACTCTGCAGGAAATATATATTGAAATGGGAATATAAATACGTATATACGGAAAACAAAGATGTATATGGAAAAAATATGTATGTATATGAAATAAACATTTATGAAAAAAATACATGGTAAACATGGTAGATATGGAAACAGAAGTATAAAAATAATTGCATCACTCCCAAAGGAAGTCTTCAAAACCACTTCTCGACCAAAGCACCTTAGAAGTCCCAGCAGGGTTGGATTCGTGACAGGAGCGTTAAAAAGCAATTAAATCAGGTGGGTTGCTCAGATCAAAGATGTGTCCTTGCCACCTGCTGTGCACCAGTGCTGCCTGCTGCAGAGGTGAGGTCCCCGCTGGTGAGGAGCAGAGGACGCCCACGGTGTGTGCATCCCCTGCAGGAAGAAGGGGAAAGAGAACAACTGCCTTGCTCAGAGTCGGGTCTGTAGAGATGGGTTTGGTTGGTCTCAGCCATATCTTTATTAGAGAAGCTAAACAAGGAGAGGGATTCTCTTGTAAGAGCTATAGTGGCAAAGGGGGAGAACAGGGCACCTGAATTTTTTGAAGACTGTGATGCCAGCTTCCAGGTGAATTACCAGTTATACCACGTCTTTCTCTGCAATGCTGGGTAATTCCACCCTGAGTTATCTGGGGTTTCTGTAGGATTTCTTGCAGCATTCTGACCCCTGTTCCTGTATCAGAAATTGGGCACATTGTCTGACATGCAGCTAAATCCCATGCACTTCTTGCACCTGGGCACGGAGTTTATTTGATTTTTCCACTACAAGTCCCAGTCAGGCTCACTAATGCCCATTTTACACTGATTTACCTGCATCAGTATGGGAAAGCTGTACTCGTTTCACTAACATTAGGTTACAGGGACAGAACCTCTATAAGGAGCATGGTGATTTCCATGATCCTAGACTAGATGAAGCTGACGTGGGCACGCTTACCCCCCAGTTTTCTTTAAAACTGGCTCTTTTCTCATTTTTCTTTAAATATATATTTATGTAATAGTGGCTGCTCCTGGAGTGCTGTTCTGTATTTCCCATTGATTTTTGTGAGAAAGGGTCAGGAAGCATTGGTATATTTAATACATTTAATATAAGAATAAATTTAAACAGATATTTTCTTATATTTAAAACTCCTAAGTATGAATTTTAAAATGAAAATCATAGAGAAGGAAGTTATTAATGTGAAGATTTGTTGTGCCACTTTTTTTTAAGAATTTCTTTTCTCTCAAATGATGGCACAGCTCCACTTCCTTATACTCCAGAAAAGCTTAACCCCAAAATCATAAAAAAATGAATTGTTATGGAAGACTGAGTATGATTTTCATCTTTCCTCTGTGCAACAATGCAAGCGAAAGAATCTTTAAGAACGCTCCACCAAGAAGACATTTGGAAAGTAGGAGGCATTAAAAAGAAGGAGTAAATCTGCTGCAGTTACTCTCACGTTACCTGGTGATGTCCAGCCACTGCAGATGCCTGGGCCACCTTTTCAGCTGTGTTTTCCCCCTTTCTGTGCCATGATTCACTGTCAAAAGCAGCCTCACCTAGCACGCAGATCTCCAGGCTGCTGATGTCAGGAAATGCCCCCTCCCCTCCCTTCCCTTCCCTTCCCTTCCCTTCCCTTCCCTTCCCTTCCCTTCCCTTCCCTTCCCTTCCCCCTTCCCTTCCCTTCCCTTCCCTTCCCTTCCCTTCCCTTCCCTTCCCTTCCCTTCCCTTCCCTTCCCTTCCCTTCCCTTCCCTTCCCTTCCTTCCCTTCCCTTCCCTTCCCTTCCCTTCCCTTCCCTTCCCTTCCCTTCCCTTCCCTTCCCTTCCCTTCCCTCCCTTCCCTTCCCTTCCCTTCCCTTCCCTTCCCTTCCCTTCCCTTCCCTTCCCTTCCCTTCCCTTCCCTTCCCTTCCCTTCCCTTCCCTTCCCTTCCCTTCCCTTCCCTTCCCTTCCCTTCCCTTCCCTTCCCTTCCCTTCCCTTCCCTTCCCTTCCCTTCCCTTCCCTTCCCTTCCCTTCCCTTCCCCCTTCCCTTCCCTTCCCTTCCCTTCCCTTCCCTTCCCTTCCCTTCCCTTCCCTTCCCTTCCCTTCCCCTCCTCTCCCTTGAGGGTTGCACTGAAGTGTGATCCATATTATCATACTGATCATATTAAATATGAGTATACAATAGATAATATATATATATATGCAAGTGAATGAATAAAAAATCGAACACTTGGCAGAGTAACTGATACTGAAATAAATTTCCATTGTCTCGTCAAGTTGTTCTTTCATGTACATTGATTTAAAATTAAACAAATATTTGATAATAGGAGCAATAGCCAGTGTAGGTCTTTTTAGGCACTGAGTCTGCCCGTTAATTTATAATTTTCATTGTAGCTTTGTGGACATAACTCACAGTGCTTCTGGAGGAAATGGCCGAGGAGAATCAAACTGGGCAAGTTACAGAGCTGACTCTTGTGGGACTCACGGACAACCCCAGGCTGCAGGCACCTCTCTTCGTGCTGTTCCTCCTCATTTATGCCACCACACTGGCAGGGAACCTGGGGATGGTTGTGCTGATCAGGAGCAGTGGCCAACTTCAGACGCCCATGTACTTTTTCCTCAGCAGTTTGTCTCTCCTGGATGCTTGCTACTCAACAGTGGTGGCACCAAGGACTTTAGTGAACTTTCTGACAGAGAAGAAAACCATCTCCCTGGCTGGCTGCGCTGCCCAGATGTTTTTTTTCATAGGTTTTGGGACCACCGAGTGCTTCCTGCTGGCTGCCATGGCGTACGACCGCTACGTAGCCATCTGCAGCCCTCTGCTTTACACGGCCATCATGTCTCGACGGGTCTGCATCCTGCTGGTGGCCGGCTCGTATGTCCTTGGGCTGCTGCACTCTCTGGTGCACACGGACTTCACCTTCAGCCTGTCTTTTTGCCAGCCAGCTGAGATCAACCATTTCTACTGTGGTATCATGCCTGTTCTAGCACTGTCCTGCTCTGACACCCACATCAACAGGTGCTTGATATTCGGTCTTGCAGGATTGGTTGAGATGGTGACCATCCTGGCTGTCCTGGTCTCCTATGCCTTCATCCTCTCTGCCATCTCAAAGATCAGCTCCGCTAAGGGCCGGCACAAAGCCTTTTCCACCTGCACCTCTCACCTGGCCGGAGTCACCATCTTCCATGGGTCTATACTCGCCCTGAACTTCCGACCAAATTCCAGCGATGTCCTGAACACTGACAAGATCTTTGCTGTGTTGTACTCATTGGTGGTTCCCATGCTGAACCCTCTGATCTACAGCCTCAGGAACAGGGATGTGAGGAATGCCCTGAAGGAGTTTGTCGTGTGGAAATAGCTCCAGCACAACATTGATCTGCTGGTTTTGTGATAGAGGACTCCATAACTTCACTTGACGCCAAGAACTTTTGTTTCCCTGCCTTGTACTTGAGAATGCCAGATTTGGCTTTGAATATTTGCAAGGAATCTGTTGTCCAGAGAGGCTGTGCAGTCTCCTCCTTGGAGATCTCCAGAAACCACCAGGACATGATCCTGGGCAACCTGCTCTGGGTGTCGCTGCTTGAGCAGGCGATAGGGCCAGATGACCTCCAGAGGTGTCTTCCTACCTCGGCCAGTCCATAATTCTGTGTAGTCTTGCTCTTCTTCTGCTACTGGCTTGTGCCAGTAGTCAGATATTGTGGACAGTCTGATTTACCTTCCATATTTTATTGCACTTAGCTTTTTCATGGCCTTTTCAGATGTACATTGGACAATAGCCCCATGCTCCTTGATAGCCCTGTCAAAATCTTCCTCCACATCCAACAGCATTCCCCAGTTTATAGCTTAAATCCCATTTTACGGCCTCTTTTTTTTTTTTTTCTTTGCCACAAATATTGTGTCTACTTAAAACATCCACTATGTTACCTGAATGCCTCACTTCTTATCTGCCTCATTCCCCCTTTAGGGGGTTTACAAAATCATAGAATCATTTAGGTTGGAAAAGACCTCTAGGATCATCTGGTGTAACTTTTAATCTAGCACTGCCAAGAACTCATAGGAAGCTCGTGTCAGTTTTTATGCAACCAAGAAAATGGGAGGGAAGGGACACAATTAGTGTGCCTGCATTTCATGGTTGCTTGTCTTGGAGGACAAAATCCAGCTCAACTGATTCTCAGAAACTGCTGGAACTGCAAAGTCCTGATTCAAAATAAATATTCATTCTGAAAGACACTCCAAATCACACATATATAAATGTACCAATCATAGAATCATTATGGCTGGAAAAGACCTTCAAGATCATCTGGGCCAACCATCACCCTATTACCAATGTTGTCCACTAAACAATGTCTCTAAACACCACATCCAACCTTTCCTTGAACACCCCAGGGACAGTGTCTCCACCACTTTCCTGGGCAACCCGTTCCAATGCCTGACTGCTCTTTCTGAGAAGAAATGTCTCCTAATTTCCAACCTAAATCTCCCCTGGCGCAACTTGAGGCCGCTCTAGTCCTATTATTAGTTACCCATGAGAAGAGGCTGACCCCCAGCTCCCCACACCTTCCTTTCAGGTAGTTGTAGGGAGCAATAAGGTCTACACTCAGCCTCCTCTTCTCCAGACTAAACAACCCCAGTTCCCTCAGCCGCTACTCACAGGACTTGTGTTCCAGGCTCTTCACCAGCTTCAGAGCCCTTCTCTGGACACACTCCAGGGCCTCAATGTCCTTCTTGTACTGAGGGGCCCAAAGCTGAATGCAGCACTTGAGGTGCGGCCTCACCAGAGCTCAGTATAGGGGGACTATTACCCCCCTGGTCCTGCTGTCTACACTATTCCTGATACAAGCCAGGATGTCGTTGGCCTTTTGGCCACCTGGGCACAATGCTGGCTCATGTTCAGGCGAGTGTCAATCAGCATCCCCAGATCCTTTTCCTCTGCAGAGCTTTCAAGACACTCTGCCCCAAGCCTGTAGTGTTGCATGGGGTTGTTGTGGCAAAAGTGCAGGATCCGGCACTTAGCCATGTTGAACCTCACCCCATTGGCCTCTGCCCATATATCCAACCTGTCCAGGTCCCTCTGCAGGGCCTTCCTACCTTCCAGCAAATTGACACCCCCAACTTGGTGTTATCTGCAAACTTACTGAGGGTGCACTCCCCTCATTGGAGACATTAATAAAGATATTAAAGAGGTTGGGCCCCAACACCGATCCCTGGAGAACATCACTAGTGACTGGTCGCCAGCTGGATTTCACTCTGTTCACCACCACTCCCAGGGCCCAGCTGTCCAGCCAGTTTTTAACCCAGCAAAGTGTGTACCTGTCCAAGCCATGGGCTGCCAGCTTCCCCAGGAGAATACTATGGGAGACCGTGTCAAAGGCCTTGCTGAAGTCTAGGTAGACTGTGTCTACAGGCTTTCCCTCATACACCAGGTGGGTCAACTGGTTGTAGAAGGAGATGAGGTGTGTCAGGCAGGACTTGCCTTTCATGAACCCATTCTTACTGGGCCTGATCCCCCTGATTGTCCCACTATGCTTCATGATTGCATTCAAGCTGACCTGTTCCATCACCTTTCCTTGCACTGAGGTCAGGCTGACAGGTCTGTAGTTCCCTGGGTCCTCCTTACAACCCTTCTTATGGACGGACGTCACATTAGCAAGTCTCCAGTCATCTAGGACCTCTCTGGATGACCATGACTACTGATAGATAATGGAAAGCGGCCCAGGAATCACATCCACCAATTCCCTCAGCACCCTAGGGTGGATCCCATCTGGCCACATGGACTTGTGACAGTCCAGATGGAGCAGCAGGTCTCTAACTGTTTCCACCTGAACTACGGGGGGTTTCTTCTCCTCCTTGTCCCAGATTTCCAGGTCAGTAGGCTGAGTACCCCGAGGATAAGTGGTCTGGCTAGTAAAGACAGATGTAAAGAAGGCGTTAAGAACCTCAGCCTTTTCTTTATCCTCAGTAGTCATGTTGCCCCCTGCGTTCAGTAAAGAATGGAGATTTTCCTTGGCCCTCCTCTTGCCATTAATATATTTATAAAAACATTTTTTTTTGTTATCCTTAACCATAGTGGCCAGGTTGAGTTGTACTGGGTTTTGGCCTTCCTGATTTTTTCTCTGCATATGCTGGCAAATTCCTTGTACTCTCCCCAAGTTGCCTGCCCCTTTTTCCAAAGGATATAGACTCTCTTTTTCTCCTGGACACTCAGCAAAACTTCCCCGTTCAGCTGTGCCGGTCCTCTTCCCCGCCGGCTCATCTTCCGGCACACAGGGACAGCCTGCTCCTGTGCCTTGAAGACTTCCTTCTGGAGGAGCATCCAGCCTTCCTGGAACCCTCTGCCCTTCAGGACTGACTCCCAAGGGACCCTTCCTACCAGTGTCCTGAACAGTTCAAAGTCAGCCCTCCAGAAGTCCAAGGCAGCAGTTTTACTGACCCCCCTCCTGACTTCACCAAGAATAGAGAACTCTGCCATTTCGTGGTCACTCTGCCCAAGACAACTCCCTACCACCACATCTCCCACCAGTCCTTCTCTGTTCATGAACAGCAGGCTCACTAACCAGCTCAGTCAGGAAGCTGTCTTCCACACACTCCAGGAACCTTCTAGACTGCTTCCTCAGGGCTGTATTGTATTTCCAGCATATGTCCGGGAAGTCTTACATCTATCTGAGGAGACCAGTTGAAGTTATGGATTGCTATCTGCTCAGGGATACCTCAAGTTTTATTGCAGTAAAGCTTTTTAAAAATAATTTTAATCAGTTTTCAATTTGTTTCTGTTAAACCAAAAGGCTATCCAAAATCCTCAAAATGTTTCGGTATAGCTTTGAGATTAATCCTGTTGTTATCAAAGTTGCCTCTGGAAAAAAACCTTGTATTTTTTCTGCTGTCACCTGCAGAATCACTGAAATCTTGCCAAAATTGGCTTTTTAAAGTGCCTGTAGAACTAACAAAAATAGCTGGTGTGCCAAACAAATAGAACTGTTTATTATGTTCAATATAAATATAGCCACTGCATTATCAAATGCATCTCCAAATTCAGAGTTGCATGAGTTCCAGAATTTCCATTCATTTTGAGATGCATTCCTAGGAGGATGTGACTGTGGAGGATTGGGTTGAATGGGTTTCTGTGTTAGCTGAGTCCCCGCAGCTTTCCATGCTCATTAAATTGGATTAATCTGTCTAGGATTAAAGTGCAATATTACAAATTGTAAAGTGTAGTAGGTTTACCCCAAGTTCCATCTTACAGCTACAGAAAGAAAAGAATACAGCACTGTGTATCCTACAGGCTTCTCTCCCTGCATCACTGCATCAGTGAGAGATGGGGAAAGAAAACTTTCGGGAAGGGTGAATCAAATTTAAACTTTATTACAAGATCTTTCTCCATGAGACCAAATAACTATTTGCTCATTACAGTTTCAGACCCTCCCTCCCCATTTCAATGAAGACCAAGATGGAGAAATCTCTTTGCACATCTCATGGAAGCCTCCTTCACCTCCCTGTTCCTCAGGCAATAGATGAGAGGGTTGAGAAGGGGGGTCACCAGAGTGTAAAATATGGAGGCCACCTTGTCCAGGCCCTTGTGACTGGAGCTGGGCAGGAGGTACATGAAGAAGCCCGTCCCATAGAACAAGGAGATGACCATCATGTGGGAGGCACATGTGTTGAAGGCTTTGGACCTACTCTGTGTGGAGCTCATCCTCAGGACAGTGGAGAGGATATATAGGTATGAGACTACGATGATTCCGCTGGTGCTAATCCCATTTATGCTAACAAAAGCAAAGATGACCCTCTCCCTGATGAGTCTGTCAGAGCCCGAGAGCTTTAGCAAGGGGCTGACATCGCAGAAGAAATGATCGATTATGTTGGACTTCCCAAAAGATCCCCCAAACGTGCAGCCAGTGTAAATCGCTGCATAAAGAACACCAAGGGTGTAGGACATTGAGACCAGCTGGATGCAGACCGCCTGCGGCAACATGACCACGTAGCGCAGCGGGTTGCAGACAGCGGTGTAGCGGTCATACGCCATGATGGCCAAAAGGTAGCATTCGGCAATCCCAAAGAACATGAAGCTGTAAAGTTGTGTCACGCAGCCCTCAAAGGAAATGGTGTTGTTCCCCGAGGCCAAGGACACCAGCATGTTGGGCATAATGACCGTGGAGTAACAAGCATCAACAAAAGAAAAATGACCAAGGAAGAAGTACATGGGGGTGTTCAAGCCCCGGTCAGTCCTGACCAGGGCCATCATGCCAAGATTCCCCAAGAGGGTCAGCATGTACATCAGCAGAAACACCCCAAAGAGTGGGAGCTGCATGCCTGGGCTCTCTGCAAGTCCTAGGAGGATGAAGCCATGGACTGTGTGGTTAAATCCCATAAACATTGTCTTCCTTTAATTGTACCTGTGAGAGAAGAGGATAATAAAAATAAAAAGAAAATACAGAGCATCTCCTCCCTACACAATGTACTTATCTAGTTTAAATGATTCCTTTGATAAATATTTACGTACTACAGAGTTTCTATTTGAATTTTTTAAACAAGTAGTTTTGTCTAAAACAACTATTCCTATGGAATATACTAACTGTATTAAATAATATTTCACCAACAGTGCAAACAAACCATACATCATTACAGATATGAATATCTGTTCGCCTGCCTGTATGTCATCCACAGCACAGCTATGGCATTTGTAAGAAAATTCTTTTTTATTCAGAAATGTCTGATTAAAAATTAGACCTGATTACCTTTCCACTAGAAGTACTTAGAAAGATATTACAGAAAACTTAAGTCTGACAAATGTCTGATGATGGTAAATATTCATCCAAATGGTTGCTTTTAAAAATTATATTCCAATTAGCCTCTCCATGGTCTGTTCTGCAAAGACCTGATAACATTAACAAGAATATCTTAACCCAAACTTCCTCTCCTTGAGAATAGCAGAGCATTTACACTCTGTTGCTCATGTTAATGAAATATGTGCATTATAGGAAAAGATGATATTTTTCTCACCTGTGCTAGGTACCACTCTGAGACATCGTCCTCTCCGTTATCCAAAGGATAAAGCTAGATATGATATCTAAAGCTAAAAGTGTGAGAAATAATTTTTAGATAGATAAGATTAGGTTATATGAATACAGTTTTAAGAGCTCAGGTAAATATAGGCCATGTTGTGAATGATCTACACAGCATCTGAATTCCTCTTTCCAAAATAACTTCTGGGCTGACCAAATTGTACCTGAAGCACCTGGAGGGTAAAGAGGGATATTTCCAGCTCTTCCCACCAAAAATGTTTCCTGCTTTTTGAGGTGTCAGAACCACTCACAGAGAGGATTTCCAGTTTGTATTTCACATGGTAAGTTTCTGTCCACAGCCACAATTTCTGGGTTTTGTATACCCCATCTCTGCAAAGTTCAAAGGAAAGTATTGCAGCATCAATCTGAACAAAAAACAGCAACAACAAAACCAACCAATCAAACAAACAAAGAAATCAAAATTTACAATTCTGCATCCACTTCATTTTAGATGGAAGTTCTTCTTGGAAGTTTTCTGAGTTGAATACCACCACATACGAGAATAAAGCCATCCAGACCTCTTTTAGGAATGCAGTCTGGTTAAACCTTTAAGCTTTTTAGTTGTCTCTGCCTTGCAAACTGAATTAAAAATAAAGAAAAGAGTAGGGTAATGTAGAGCAGGGTAATGTAGAGCAGGGTAATTCATCAAGCAGCAGCGAGCTCTATATTTGTATACTGCAAGCAAAAATAGCCAACAAACTAGAAGGAAGAATAATAAGGTTTGGTGAAGTTTTTAAAATAAAGATTCACCCTCTCTGATAACAAGAGTCTCAGTGTTTGCAAACTCTTTGACATTCACCTATATCAACTCAGGCACGTGGTCTTTAGCGTCTCCGTCTCTCGGGGATGGGGCTCTGGTTTCTAACAAGCTCCTTTGGGGGAGGAGGGAGAGGATGGGGTGATAAGTTCTGGCCCTGGTGTCCAAGTGGTATCAGTGGGCAAAGGACAGCCAAGGCCGAGTGCCCAAGAAGGAGGAAGCCGCACTGCTGGACAGACCCATACAGTCTGAGCTGTGCTTGCTCTCTTGTGTGGACAATGATGCAAGGAAGTTGCAGAGTTGCACCCAAATCACAAATGCTTATGTGTGTGCCTTCAAGGAACAGTGAATGTCCTTTGGAATTAATTAGGATGAGCAGAAATTAGGATGCTTTTTCCCCTACAGGTTTGCCCGGTAAAGGGGAAGGATTGCTGGCCCCCATCCCAGTGTTGTGGGCTCTTTCTTTGTGTGTCCCCTTCTTTAATGAAGCTGTAACTTGTAGAATGGCTGTTTTTTTGTTGTTGTTTTTGTTTGTTTGTTTGTTTTCAGAAACAAGCCGCTACCTGCTACACAATTGATGTGTGCAGCATTGTCTTTCAGCTGTGGAAACCAGTCACATGCTGACTTTTTAAATGAAACATGCCATTTGGTTTTCATGGAACATGTGAGCCTTGAGCTGGCACCTGCGCCTGTGACACTGATATGTATCATCACATGCAGTCACATTTGTCTCACCGCTGAAGTAAATGGCACCTGAAATGAACGTAAAGCACTGCTGATGGTGAATGACAGCTCCCCCTTGGTGCTGTCACTGTGCAGAACTCATCCTTGACACTGGCCACTCCCAGAACAGTTCATTGCCATTTCTAGTCATATTGTCTATACTTTGTCCTTTTAAGTGAAAATGCACGCTGAAGTGTGCCAGCCTGCGGAGGGATTCCATTCTATATTCCAAGTTATAGCTTAAGATCCTGACTTCCACTGGATTTCTCACTTGTTAAGTCAGAAACAAATGCACACTTTCATTTTAAACATTTTATCTTGTATTTTCAGAAAGCAAATTCTAAATACACTTATGTTTCCAAACTGCTCACTCTACTCCACCAGCTCAGCTCTAATAAATAACTCACAGGTAACAGTGAGGGATTTTATTGGAGTTTAGGGATTAGATCGATAATTTCATAAGAAAAATATGTATTTATCATTATAAAAAAATATAAATCAAGAAAACTATGGTTCATATTTCCTGTGAGATTCTGAGTGATTTCTTCCTATAGGTTGGTGACTATGAAGTGAAATAAAATTTGAGGCTCCCTCTCCACCTGGTTTCCTTCAAAGGAAGATGCGATTATGGGGTCTATTTCTCAGGGCTAAACCCTGTAATTCACTTTTGTGCAGAAACTATGGAAGAACCTACATAAAGTTTTGAGGTCTAGGGAAAAATACATTTTTCAATGCAACATGGGCTTTCTCACATGAGATAAACTATTCATTTCACAGCTGGTTTACCTTCTTAATGTTACCAGTGGCTTAACACCTTTCTCCTGCTCTTGACAAGAGCGTCCTTCACCTCCTTGTTCCTCAGGCTGTAGATGAGTGGGTTGAGCATGGGGGTAACCAAGGTGTAGAACACAGAGGCCACCTTGTCCAGGCTGCCATGGCTGGATGCGGGTTGGAGGTACATGAAGAAAATTGTCCCATAAAACAGGGAAATGGCCATCAAATGGGAGGCACACGTGTTGAAGGCTCTGGACCTGCTCCCTGATGAGTGCATCCTCAGGACAGTGTGGAGGATACAGATGTAGGAGAGCAAGATGACCACGCCTGTGCCCACCGCGTTTATGGCAACAGTGATGAAGATGACTATCTCACTGCTGTGGGTGTCAGAGCACACAAGCTTTAGCACGGGGCTGGCATCGCAGAAGAAGTGGTCGATCTGGTTGGGTCCGCAGAAGGAGCCCCCAAACGTGCAGACCGTGTACACAATGGCGCTGAGAAAGGCGACAACGTAGGAAGCTGCCACCAACTGCTTGCAAATGCGCCTGGAGATGACCACCACGTGGAGCAGTGGGTTGCGGATGGCAACATAGCGGTCATAGGCCATGACAGCAAGGAGGTGACACTCAGCAGTTGCAAAGAACACAAAGCCATGGAACTGCATCACGCAGCCGGCAAAAGAAATTGTTTTGTTCTCTGATAACAGATCTGCTAGCATTTTGGGGGAGATGACTGTGGAATAGCAGATGTCAGTAAATGAAAAATGTGTGAGGAAGAAGTACATGGGAGTGTGAAGGCTGGGAACAGCCCAAACCAAGACCATAATCCCAATGTTCCCCACCAAAGTGAAAATGTAAATCAGTAGAAACAACCCAAAGAGAGGCACCTGCGCAAACAGACTGTCTGTAATTCCCAAGAGGACAAATTTAGTCAGCGTGTGATTTCCTACCATGACCAGGTGTTACCTGCTGAGGCAAAAGGAAGAGAAATATCAAAATGATACAAAAAATAAAAGTACAGAGTTTCAGTGTTGGGTCATATTTCCCTGTAATCAGTCATCAGTTTAACTACTACATCTTTGTATATTCTGCTGTATTGTCCAAACCCAGATTGTCTATGTTGGTTTTTTTTTTCCTTTTGAAGTGATTAAAAATTAATATGGAGTGAGTTGGAGTGAGACAAATGATGATTTTTTTTTTTTTAACCTATGCCTGGACACTTAAAATTATGTTTTGTTTGTTTGTTTCTAACACTTGTATTTTTGTATTTAAGACAACAATCAGGTATTTATTCAACTTCAGTCTGACAGAAATTTTGAGTTCCCACAGCTTGTATTCATAGATGAGTTGGAAGGGAACTTTCCCATGATGGAAAAAAAGCCTGCAGAAGGTATAGTAGTTTTTACAGGAGATTCTAGGAAATTTATAAGTCAGCAAAACTCAAAATGGAAAATACAGTTCAGCTTTAAAGAGCAAGGCCTATGTCGTCATGCATTTTTAGAGCTTCCAATTGATTCTGTTTTGGTGATAGTGATTACATTTCAGAAGACACCTCAGAGAATTCTTGTAGACTTGCACATAAACCTAGAGCACGAAAAAGTCACGGTACCAGTGAAATCACAGATTACATAGTGTAATTATGTTCAGACATTTTCCTTTGGCTTTTAATTATTATTGTGGTCTTAAAATCACATTTATCAAATTATTATATTTAATTTACTGTGGATAAAAGTCACATTGGTAAATTCACGATTTATGTCTTTTTGAGGCCCAGCACATCAAAGCAATCTTAAAAAAAATAATAAAAAAATAAAAAAGGAGCATTAGGTTAAGATACTTACTTCAAAAACTGAGTAAATTTTAAAACTTACTGATTCCAGAAGCTGGTTTGTAGGTGACTATATTCCTATTCTGCTGACAATTGGAAATGTCACATTTCTTTATAACAAAATAAGACCCCACCTTGTTTAACACCTGCATAAATTGATTCATCTTACTTTAATTGCCTAAGTAAAAGAAAAACAATTTGTATAAACCACTGCTCCCTCTTTTTGTAATGAAAACCTACTTTGGTACAGCTGATTTCTGAAGGAGCCCAAAAAAAGGCGGAAAAGAACATGAGCAAGAAAGCCAAATGCCTAAACACAGGCAGGGCTCTGCTTTGTCACAGTGCTACAGCTCCTCCTGTGCTTTCGCTGCTACCAGGTGGTGGAAGACAAGGATTTATGTCAAATGCAGCAGAGAATATCGTGGGTTGGCAAAACCTCCATTAACCGGCAGAGAAGCTGTGGGGTTGTAACTTGCCTGATGTGAAGCCAGAGGCGCTCCTTTTCGGACTCCAGCAGCTCAGCTCCTGTGTGAGGGAGCAGTAAATACAGCCCCTCGTACTACCATGGGAGAAAGCCCCCAGGGCTCCTCACAGCACGATTTACCAGAGCAAAAAAAGAAAGGCTGAAATGCATTTCCAGAAGTCGTTGTGCTGCTGCAGGTGTCTGAAAGACACCACATGGATAAGCCATGGCTGAGCACAGGACACAGCAATGATCATAGACAAGCTCAGCAAGTGCAGCCTAGATGCGTGGTGGGGTGAGGTGGGTTGGCAGTTGTCTGGATGGCAGAGCTCAGAGGGTTGTGCTCGGTGTTGCAGTCTGGTTGGAGGCCTGTAGCTACAGGTGTCCCCCAGGGGTCAGTACTGGGCGCAGTGTTGTTCAACTTACTCATCAAAGACCTGGACGAAGGAACGGAGTGCACCCTCAGCAGGCTTGCTGATGGCACAGAGCTGTGAGGAGTGGCTGGTACCCCAGGGGGCTGTGCTGCCATTCAGAGGGACCTGGACAGGCTAGAGAGATGGGCCAAGAGGAACCTCATGAAGTTCAACAAGGGCAAGTGAAGGGTCTTGCACCTAGGGAGGAATAACCCCAAGCACCAGTACAGGCTGGGGCTGACCTGCTGGAGAGCAGCTGTGCAGAGAGGGACCTGGGAGTCCTGGTGGACAGCAGGCTGACTGGAAGGGAGGCATCAATGCGCCCTTGTGACCAAGAAGGCCAATGGTACCCTGGGCTGCATTCAGAAGAGTGTTGTCAGCAGGTCAAGGGAGGTGATCCTCCCCCTCTACTCAGCCCTGGTGAGGCCACACTTGGAGTATTGTGTCCGGTTCTGGGCTCCCCAGTAACAGAGGGACACAGAACTATTGGAGCGAGTTCAGAGGAGGGCTACGAAGATGATCAGAGGACTGGAGCTCCTGTCATACGAGGACAGGCTGAAAGAGCTGGGCCTGCTTAGCTTGGAAAAGAGAAGACTGAGGAGAGACCACATCAATGTATATAAATATCTGAGGGGAGGGTGTTGAGAGGATGGAGCCGGTCTCTTTTCAGTTGTGCCCAGTGACAGAACGAGAGGCAACAGGCACAAACTGAAGTACAGGAGGTTCTGGCTCAGTACGAGGGGGCACTTCTTTACTGGGAGGGTGACAGAGCACTGGGACAGGTTGCCCAGAGAGGTTATGGAGTCTCCTTCTCTGGAGATATTCAAAACCTGCCTGGATGCCATCCTGTGCAACGTGCTCTAGGTGATCCTGCTTGGCAGAGAGGGGTGGACTAGATGATCTCCAGAGGTCCCTTCCAACCTCAGCCATTCTGTGATTCTGTGATTCTGTGATTCTGACTCACCGTGGCAGTGATGACCTGTTGACCGTGCTTCTGGGATGCCAGCAGACCATGCAAGGGTTTCAGTCCAACCTTGCCTCTACAAAATGGAAATAGATTAGTTTCAGATTTTCCATAGCCTGCTGCTGTGCCCTCAGGGATGCATAAAGTACAACTGACTCCCTTCTCTGGAGCTGCTGATTTCCCTCCATTGACCCTGGATGGCCCACTGTGCCAGCAAGCATGGGCTTGCTATTGTCTTCAATAAGTTGGCAACATCTTGTCTTAAAATTTGGTTCAGTGATCCCTGTGACTTTCAAGGCTTAATTTTCTTTCTATCACATGCATTTTTCCAAAGCCTCAATATGGCAATCACTTTCCAGTGTAAAACTGCATTGTAAATACTCTAAATATCATGACAGCCAGTCATGCCTAGTTAAGTTCAAAATTATGCAGTGTTAATACATAACCTTAAGTGATAACACAGGCAGAAATGTGTAAAGGGGAAAGTAGAAATCATACTTCACCAAATCAGTGAAGATGTTGATCATCATAGTCTTTGTGTTAGGTTCATTTGCACTGTAGATGTTCAGATTTGGTAGATATCCATAATAATCTATCACATATACTGCACACAAACATGTTTCCAATCAGTGTTGGTTCCCTGTTGCTCCTGGGGCTAGTTTGAGAACTTTGGTCAATCTTTCCTACTTGTGTGTTTCCATAATTACAAGGTGCTAAGATGCTGCTGTTTCTTGATGATATTACAGCAGTTCTTGACCTCGGTGTATCCTTTCTCCCAGAAGACAGCCCATCTTAAAGGTTAAGGAAGTAATAGCTCCACACCTCTGTCTTTCTCAGAATCACCAAGGGAAGCTTGCAATTATATCTGAAGTACAGAAAAAGTAAAAGAGATTGGCCTGGGGCGATGTGCCCAATGAGGCTGTTGGCAGCTTATCCCAGCCATCTAAGCTGGAAAGCAATAAACAGTGAAGACAATAGCCTCTGGGAGGAACATTCATGTGTGGACGTCTAACATCACGTAAAATTAAGAGAGAAAAAGACTAGGAATACATTCATTTCTTTGAATCTGATTTATAAAGCAAGCTAGAAGGTGGAAAAAAATAATATTTTAAAGTCAATGATTGTGTGAAATAGTTGTTCAGACAGGTAAGAAAGATCAGGTTAGAGGCAATGTCAAAGAAGTGTAGCAGTAACTGACAACAGCAAAAAATGCCATTTCTCTTTGAAAGCATCTTTGCCAACTGTTATGAGGTACACTGGGACAAACACACTTGTTCAGAAGAAATCTTTAGTATGTGTTTCTCTCCCCTGAGACAATCCTTTTTCAGAACATTCTTATTATTTCATCCTGTTTGAAATAGGCACACACACACTTTCCGATGAATTTAATAGGATATTGTCTTATTTTCCGTATCGTTGCTGTTCTAATTTTCCTCAGAAGAAAAAGGTGTAGATTCTGGCAATATCTTGTGAAAGATTGCCTCAGAGAAACTAATAACAGAGGTGGGCACAGAAGTAGTTAAGACTGAAGCAGTCTAATTCTTTTATAAGAAAACAGAAGAGGTGGAATCTAAGGTACTGTTTGGGGGGTATAGGTGAAATTAGTAGAGAGCAGGAATACAGGGCAGTAAAAGTCTTCACGGTTAAGTGGAGGACTGGATTAGGAAATAAAGAAATTGGCTATTGAAGTATGCCCTAGCCTGGTATGAGGGCAGACTCTGGTTTTCTCATTGAGAAATAGGAACTATTTTTATATTCCCCTCAAACTTCCACACTTAAGAAATACAAAGATAAGTCACAATTCTTTTCTGAATGAAAGAAACAATGCTTTACTCTCTAACCTTAATTTAGCATGTTAACTAGTTGTTTGAAAGTACTTAAGAAGTTACTGTTTGCTTAAAATGTTAACTTATGATAGAAATAAAGGAAAAAGCAAAATTTTTAGCAAGTCACCAGCTAAGCTGCAAGATACAGTCTTGCAGAAAAGTATTTACCTCCATCTGTTTGTGTAGCTGTTCTCATGGGATGTGAGCAGTCATTGAAATGTAGAATGTAGTTAATTTCCCAAAGTAGTAACTAACTTTGTTAGTAGTCACCTAAAAAAAACAACAAACCAAACTAAACCAAACCAACCAAACAAACAAACAAAAAATTAGTTTTGTTTTTGAGCATTTAGAATAAAATGTCCTGAGCAGCAAATTCCAATTCTGAGCTACCTGGGATAATAAATCTTTGGGACATTGTCAACATGGAAAGCAGAGTGGTTGCTGATACCTCTCCAGCTGGAGTGTTATCAGAGCAAATGTTAATGAATATGGGCTTCTCTTCCCTTAATGTGGTGAAAACTGCAGACAGACAGAAACAATGTGCATGGAGAAGACTAGGGTGATGTCAAAGGAAAAGCTTGTTTTATCACTTTTTTCTTTGGAATCAGTATGTGAAGGCAGAAGTTGTATTTAAAGCATGGTTGAAAGTGCTTGAGTAGCCAGGAGACGTGGGTCCCTGCATCACTGGGTGCTTGTGGACCAACGGAGCAGCCTGCCAGGGTGTCCAGCAGTGTTTTGTTAGAGAGCTTCATTATCTACAGAGCATGGGATTAAAACCACACATAATTAAGCAAGGTATGAAGTCAGTGTGCTTAGGATGACTGATCTCTTGGAAGCTGCCATCTTGCATGAGAGCAGTGTGTTCTTGCACACCGATGGCTTTGGGAAACTAGAATAGTCACAGATTTTATGTTCAAGGGTTTCTTGGATTACCCTGGCCTCCAAGCTACCCTATTTGGAGTTTTCCTGCTTATCTGTCACCATGGTGGTGGGTAACCTTGGCATTGTCTGGCTTGATTCCCAACTGCAACCCCCTGTGTATTGGATCTCTGCTTCTCCTCAGCTGTGACACCCAAAATACTGCTGAGTTTCTCAGCGGCTGCCTTGTACAGGTGTATTTTTATGTTGCATTTGTAATTGGAGTGTTACCAAGTGGTCTGGTCTGGGCTTTGGGGTTGTCAGAAGGAAGCTGTGGCAATTTTCTGTATATCGTTGGGCATCTTGTATTGTGTCTGGCCCTACCAATGTGGGATTAACTTGTACGTTTGCCTCTAGATAGTTTATTTTGTAACAGCAGAGGTACAATGCATCCTTGAAGAACTGCCAGAGGCAGATTTGTGAGGAAAATGTGCTAAAATTTCCAGATTGCTACTGAATGTTTGGAGGCTAGCATGTGCTAGGTATCCTCGTGGATCTGCCATTCATTAGGCAAACCCAAGTCACCTATATTTTGAAGGAAATACAGTGACAAGGCTCAACCTTATAAAAATGAAACATTTGTGAGATTTCTGCTAGTAACTCAGACAGTTTTCTTTACTTCTCAGTCATTTTTGACCTGGTAGACTCAGGTCATCATGGTAGACCTGCTCTTTGTGTTTTGGTATTGTTTATTAGCATGGTGGATTAAATCCCTGTCAAGTCCTGTACCTATTCCAGCCATGACATGGAACCTATCAATTTCAGGTAAGCCTCAATGCTGGAACAAACTTTTTCACAGCTGCTGAAATCAGCTGGAGAAGTCACGGCAAGTGTTCCCTGACAGACTTGTCATGGGGCTGGTGTGCTGGGAGGATACCCAGGTTATCTCCGCTTCCGCCAAGAAGGGAGTGCTATGGGCCCTTTCTTTATGGCCTTTTCCTTGGGACTAAGCCACCAACTTCATTGTAATGGTTTCAGTTTACTACCAGGCAATCCCTGCTCCAGATGGGAGCAGGCAAAGGAACTTTGAATATGGAGTGTTTCCTTAAAGCTGCTGGAAACAGGGAAATTGGAATTTCCCTGGGAATCTTCCATAATGACCCATTCAAGGATGTATAAAGATATTTTAAAAATTACTCTGCTGCACTTTAATCTTCATAATGCTTTCTATAGCAAGTAAATACCTCAAATGAGTTTAATACAGAACATTAAATATTGGACAGTGACAGTTCCTAAATGTGCTATTTAATGGAATTTTTCAGTATATATATTCACAGTGAGGATATACAGTAAAGCCATGGGTTTTTTACAGTAAAGCCATTACTAGTTGTAATGAAATTAATACTTTTTTTTTTCTTTGTTATTTTTTTTTCCAAACAGTTATCTGTTACATTCAAATGAGATTTAACTGGCCAAATTTGAGTTTAGTAGATAAATATTGCATCTGACCTTAATCTTCCTCCATAGCAGGAATGAAAGAGCAAGATCCTTGTTAAATTAAACAAATTAATCATGCATAAAGGCATAGCTTTCTCCCTACAGAAAATATGGCATGTCTCTGACATTTCTTTTCAAGATGTTTGAATCAGAGTTGCGGTAACCCATCCAGCCCATGGGTTGTACCACTTTGATAATTCAATATTTCTGCCTTTCACTTTATATGCTATTTTAATGTGTGATTTTTTTAATTGCAATTCCGCCTTTCCATTTCTGCCTCCATTATAAGATGAATGTTAACAGGACAAAAATACTTAGATATAACAATACATGACAACTGCAAAACTAATAGAACAGATATAAATAATTTAGTGATAAACATTTCAAAAGTTCATACCTGATTACCTGGTAACTGTATGTGTAACTGCTTTCCAAAAAAAAGTGTTTTTCCTTTGTCATTTTGCAAGAAAGAAAACTAGCTTATCTTTTAGAAATGACTCATATGTATGTTTTTCCTTTTTTTTCAAGTAGGGTATGCTCTGAGCTGTACCTGGAGGTGTGAACAATAGTGGGAACAGAATTGCAAAACATCAGTAAAATTAGTAACCCCAGAAATCCCAAAATATAAACTTTCCTGTGACAGTATTGTCATTTGTAGAAATACCTGTTGCTCAATGAACACACTTACCTGGGGTCACCTCTGTTTTGTCAGTATTTGGGTTGCTGCTTCATGTGGCTCTGTGGCTGCTGCCTGTGCTGGCTCTGGTCTCCAGCACCATTTTGTGTACCCAAGGGCGTCTGCTGGGCTTCAGCTGCCCTTCCAGAAGGTTTTGGGTTTCCTGCAAACCCTGCAGGGTTTATGCCAGAGCCGCCCCTCTGGTTGTCCAACCAAATTGCACCTTGGACTTCCAGCTGGAACTGAAGCTGGTACCTACAGCTCATGTGGAGCTCTGTACATCATGCTCATCTGTAGCCAGGTGAACCCAAACCTGCCCCAGGTGTCCATCTCAGCAAGTCCTCAAGACTCTCAGTAGTACTGATGGAGAACTTCTCCATCAGTGTGACCACGTGGGTCTCTCCTTTGGATGTGGAAAATCCCTCTCTGGGCTCTACTGAATCTACTGATGCACCTAATTCCATCTAAGAGGGCATCAACACAGAACTAGCAGATACAGCACAAAATGTTGGGAGACTTGCTTCCTTTGGGGAGCAGGAAAAATGCATGGTGAGCACTAAAAAGTCCTGAGCACCC
This sequence comes from Anser cygnoides, assembly GCF_040182565.1. Lineage (NCBI taxonomy): Eukaryota > Metazoa > Chordata > Aves > Anseriformes > Anatidae > Anser > Anser cygnoides. The sequence goes on from NC_089877.1 coordinate 36,317,226, forward strand.
ATGTCTAAGCTACTAAACCACCACCTTCATGCCTACTGATTGTGAAAAGAGCCTAAGTAGGTGTCTTATATATCTATACAATGGATTTCTCAACTGATAGGTGAGGAAATTCCACCTATGGAAGTCAGGGATCCAGACACGAGCTGCTAGTTATATAGTTTCTGTATCCGTACAATCTCTTTAAAAGCATGAGCTCCTATTACTGAAAGGGAAAAAAATCTATAGCGAAATTCATGTTATGAATTGGGATCTCATTAAGATGTTTCAGACACTGAAAGAGTGATACTTGAGTATGTTGCGCTGAGGTGAATTACACTGAAATTGCGGTGAATGTGCTATCCATTTTCTTCTAAACAAAAGTTTGTTTACAGAAAGTACTGAATTAATACCATCTCTTTCCAAAATATACTGAGATCATTCTGATCTTTCAGTAGAGGTAGAGCAGTAGAACGACCCTGCTCTCTGTTAAAAGGGAGGAAAAAACAGGCTGCTGAGATGTTCCTGGGAATGTCTGGAACATAGAAAAAGGTTTAGAGGACTGCCATCCTCAGTCATGTTCCGACAGGTGGGTCCAATACAGCCCTCCCCGTTCTTAATTGTCAGTAGTCTGGAAGTGGTTCAGGCTCATTCATTGTCTGGAGGCTTGGGCCAGCCGTCATCTCCGTGATCCCAGCCATCTGCGCAGGCATCCAGCCAGCACCGATTACTGCAGCGTAAGCTGCTTACAAGAGGTGTTTGAGATGCTTGGAGTAAATTGCCCTTTGGATCTACCTTCCCATCTCGCCCTTGGTTTTCAGAGGGGATTGTGAAGAGTAACTCGTACTCGTTGGGATCTCTACCAGTTCTGTCTCTTGAGGTTACCAATTGTTGTCACAGGTTCTTGATATTTGTGACACCAATGTTGCTGTAGTCCAGGAATTAGCATAGGATTTTGCATCATCCTGCATGCATAGTTAAGCCTTTGTTAGTAGTTCAAGCTGTTATGACTCATGGACTCTCAGTAAGGAGCCAGCAGCATACAACCAAGACTCGCTTCTCTCAGAAACCTGAACTGTAGCCAAGGCAAGGACAAACACCCCCTCCCTGAGGAGGGGAGTCTTTTGCCCACAGAGATTTGCAGACACCCGTATAAAGGCAACACGTTGATGTAAGTGAAGAACTTCACCTGACAGAAATATGCATGAGGCTCTTGAAACCTCAGGAGAGATGTTCTTGTTTACCTGGAAACTGTGAGGATGGCTTCAAGTTTTAATCCCCAAGATTTACCATGCATGTTTCCTGAGTCTGTAGTTCAATCCGAAGTGGAAGACAAAGTGGCCTCCATCCACAGGTCAAGGTGACCGTTCCCTGAATGGTCAGGGTGAGCTCTGTTGGGACTGTCCTCCTCTGGTACAAACCTCTGCAGCTATACTACCTTCAGGGAGGCTGCTCTGATTTACACCAGCTAAAGGTTTTCTCCTCTGTCTTGGTTAAAGGTGAAATATTTCTGCTGGGATGCACTTGGAATGCACACCAGTATATGAATTCAAAAGTGTGCAGGGATCAAAAGTCATGGTGCTTATGGTATCTTTAAGGAGCCTGTGAGAAGAAGAGAGGAGAGCACTCTCAAGGAGGAATTAACCCACCCACCAAGCCTGAGACAAAGTGTATGTGTTCAGCTGATGGAAAAGGGCTCTGCAATGAGTCTTCTGATCCTGATGCTCACCTGATGGGGTAAGACTTTGATCTTCATCTTTACTCTTGTAAATTTGTAATTGTTCTGTTCTAAACCTTCATGTTATTAGGGACAGAAACCTATATTTTACCCTTTCACTAAGGTAAGCAGCCTGATTATGTGCCTAAATTCAAGCAACGGGAGCTGAGCTCTGTGGTCTCCCCTCTGGCCAAGGGGAGAGGCAGGAGATGCTGGAGGGAGATGAGTTTTGCCTATGAAAAATGGGATGAGGGAAGTCCTCATGAGCATCCTCACCACAAGGATGCTGTGCTGTGCCACAGCCAAGATTCCTCTGTGAAGTATTTTCTTCACAGATTGCCTCTTAAAACAGTGAATTCTCACACTGGCTCTTTTTTTCCTTTTTTCCTTCGGCTGTTTTCCTCTCTTCTGCCAGAACTGTGAGCCATTCCCTGTTCTCACCTGGAAATGAGATGCAATTCAGTTGGATGCTGCTGCCTAAGCACATTGGGGAAGGCACCAGGTGTTACATTATATTCCAGGACATCACAGATCCTATTTCTGCCTGGTCTCGGCCAGTACATTACAGCTGGTTCATATTCATATTCATATTCATAAATGCTTGCAGCTCTCTCACCTGACACTTGAATAACTTCTGCAAATCAGGTTTCATCTCCTGGCCCATTTCTGAAAATGCAAGGCATGATGAATGTCATCAATGTATTGTGGTGGTTAATGGTGCCTCATGGCAAGGGCAAGTGATGAGCAGGGATGCAATGGGCTCTGGTCAGCTCAACTCCATAACAGCTTTGAGCATTTATTGATAGACGGATTTATTTTCTATTAAATCCACATGAATTCTTTATACATGGGACCCTAACACCCAGAGTAATGTGTTTGCTCTCAGTGTCATGGGGCAATCAAGACAGATTTTGATGTTTAACACTTAATTGTACATTCTCTAAGTTATATTAATGAAATGTTTGATGCTCATCCCAGTACAAAACTACAGCTTCAGATTCAAATTGCACTCATGGTCTCCCTGGCTTCCTCTCTCCAAGGTTTCTGAGACTAATATTAAACTTCTCATTTATTTCTTGACTTTCAGGATCATGCAACCTCTTCTCACTCCCAAAAACTTTGTCTTTTCCACAGTCTCTCTTCCAAAACCAAGGAAGAAAAGCTATGGTATTTTTACTTTTACCCCAAACTGTTACAGTTGTAGCCAGAAGATGCTGCTGAAGACACAGCCATCCTGTTCAGGGCACCTTCTGATCTGTTCGAAATTGGGGAGGGGAGAGGAGTGAAACAAATAAGGAGAAAGGCTTAATTGCTAGAGAGCAAGGGCAGAGCTGGTAACTTAGCCTATGTCATCTGAATCTCTATCTGATGTTTCATCCATCGATTTCATCAAACTGCAGGTACCAAAATGAGATCCTGAGTTAGAGATGAACCTGACCTAAGGTCTGCCCACAGGCTGGGAGGTAAAATGCCTTCAACAGTGACTTGCTGCAGGCTGGTGTGGGTATTTAGGAAAGCTGGGATGCCTTCTCTTCTCCTTTCCTTGGACTGTAGAAGACAAGCTCAGACCAGCTGGCTGACTTCTCATGGCCAATGTGTGGTCCCTACTGTCCTAGATCCCTAGAAATGAATGGTCTGGGTATCCTAGCTCCACATGGCGTAAATTGTCAACTTATCCAATTTCAGTTTAAAAATAATTTTAAAAGTCATCATTTTCACTGTCCTGTGTCTTTGTGCTCTCTCCCTTCATAGATATGAGGCCCTGAATGGCAGAGGAGAATCGCACCTCGGTGGCAGAGTTCATTCTTGAGGGCCTGACTGACCAACCAGAGATGAAGGAAGCCCTCTTCGTGGTGTTTCTGCTCATCTACATCATCACCCTTTTGGGCAACATGGGGATAATCATCATCATCCAAGGTGACCCCCGGCTCCACACATCCATGTACTTCTTCCTTGGCAGCCTCTCGGTGGTGGACATCTGCTTCTCCTCTGTGATTGCCCCCAGGACTCTGGTGAACTTCCTATCAGAGAGGAGGACCATTTCCTTTGCTGGCTGCACAGGTCAAACCTTCTTCTACATTGTCTTTGTGACCACCGAGTGCTTCCTGCTGGCTGTCATGGCATATGACCGGTACGTGGCCATCTGTAACCCACTGCTCTATTCAGCCGTTATGACTCGGAGGCTGTGTGTGCAGCTGGTGGTGGGGTCCTACATCGGGGGCATCCTGAACGCCATCATACAGATGACCTTCATCATCAGGCTGCCCTTCTGCAACTCCAACATCATCAATCACTTCTTCTGCGATGTTCCTCCCCTCCTGGCTCTGTCCTGTGCCAACACCTACATCAATGAGATGATCCTCTTCTCCTTAGCTGGGGTCATTGAGCTTAGCACCATCTCCATCATCCTGGTCTCATACATCTTCATTTCCTTTGCCATCCTGAGGATCCGTTCAGCTGAAGGTAGGCAAAAAGCCTTCTCCACCTGTGTGTCCCACCTGACAGCTGTCACCCTGTTGTATGGGACGACAATCTTCATGTATTTGCGCCCCAGCTCCAGTTACTCCCTGAACACAGATAAGATGGTCTCTGTTTTCTACACAGTGGTGATTCCAATGCTGAACCCACTCATCTACAGCCTGAGGAACCAAGTTGTGAAGGATGCACTGAGGAGAAGAGCAGAAAGAATCACTGTTGGGGTCTGAGCAGAGTTAATGACACAGGAGCGAGCGAAGACCTTGGGAAACCACAAATGCACAGAGCATCATAGGCCAGGACTCAGGCCATCTGGCTGTGGGGCTTTGTCTCAGGCTGTGGAGCCTCCATCCATGCAGGTCTTCCAAACATGCCTGAATGAGGCCATGTGCAACCGTGTAGTGTGAGGTCAGCCCTGCTTTGAGCAGGAGATGGGATTCTTTTGATCAGAAAGGACATCTGGGAGGCCTCTAGTCCTATGAGTGCCAAGTTATACGCATTCACATGTGTGTGTATCCATAAAAATGCAGCAATTCCATATTATACAATGTATTTATATATTATATCCCTTTGTGTTCACATACACATTTGTTACTGATTTCCATGTCAATCCCTAGCTCAAATTAGCTGTAATACCAAGCCGTAGCCCCCTGCTTGGTAAATGAAGGGGTGTGGGACATGCTGTTGTTGGGTTTATCAGAAAAATGCCTATACCAGAAAAATGTCAAATAATGTCACAGAACATTTCCTGATCCTGCAGAGTTTAGCAGCATGCCATGATTTGGGATCAGCATTTCTCCTCAGGGTTAACCTGGGCTTACATTTTCTTGGTAAGAAATTAAAAATATTTATGTTATCCAGAAGGGTTCATGAAGGCAGGACATCCCCCCCGGGATTGGACCCAGGATCTGGCTGGGGAGGTGGCTCCTTCAAAAGCTCTTCCTGGGAAAGATGGGAACAATATCTGAATGGGTAAATTATGATGTTTTAGTGTTGGGGGTGAGGTGAGGGGGGGATAACTGTATAAGGTGAATAAGCCAACTGAATATGAAATATGATTTTTTAAATAGGTCTGTTTAAAACCAGGCTGCTAAGTTACCAGAACTTTGCAGAGTTAAATTGATCTTTTAGCTTTTTTTTGGGTAGCCATATGCATTTCTCCATTTTTTTTTTCCCTCACAATTTCTGCCTTTCAAAGGCTTGAAACAAAGCTGTAATTGGCTTACTAATTTATGCCCACAGTGTCTTGTTAGATACAAAGAAAATATTTTCGGTAGTGGCTGCATCCTGTGATCTTTCACTTCACCATGAGGCAGTGGGGAAAAGGACTTTAAAAAGTGGGGGGGGGGAAGAAAAAAGGGGAGGGTAATAATAAAAAATAATAAAAATAACTAAGTATGTATTTCTTACACAAGAAGCAACTCCTGCCACAAATTACAGCTCTCACCTTTCACCATTTTACCTAGAAACTGCTGTGGTTGCTGTGAAATGCTACCGTTCCCCGGGTGGGTTTGCCACAATTGTTTTTTCCCCACCCCAAAAAACTTTTCTACATTCCTCTAGCACTTCCTCGGTTCAAAGTAATGGGTGTCCCCACAAAGGTCTCTGGAGGGCACTCAGAGGGTCATCTGAGGAGGCGGCCGGGGCTCCTCCCGGATGAGGACTGTTTAACTTGGTGTGAGTTCTACTGTCATTTGAGGAAAAATCCTCTCCCAAACACATCAACCAGTGGAACATAACCCACACAGTGATGTGACCTGGGTCAGCACCTAAAACTTTGAACAATTATTTTTAACACTGAAGTCACCACCCCGAAGCTGACTCTCATTGCTGCTGGCAAGGCAACACGGCGGGCTTGTACAAGTACACCACACACAAAATGTTGTTCCTTGGACGTGCCTTTCCTTCTCAAATGCTGCATTTCATCTGCCACTGAATAAAATCCATTCCTGTGTGCAAATATATGACTTATTGCTTCTGTAAGTGTTGTGCTGTCAGCCCCTAGAGACACACAATGACCAAAGCAGTCTCGTTCAGGTATTAAAAGGGAGTGCTGCAGGGGGGAAATGCTAAATTATTGGCTAGGAAAGTACTGATCAGCATTTCTTGTACGTCGTCACCATCTATTGGGCACTGTTGGAAATATCTACTCCTCCTTCTGTTAGCTGAAAACTTTTTTTTTTTTTTTTTGGTCCTATTAAGCCTTGGGTAACTGAGAGGCTTGGCCTTGAGCAGAAGGACGGAGAAACAGCATGTAGGTAAAACAGGGCCCTTGTGTTGCCTCCACAGTTGGTGACCCATCACAGAACTGGGAGAGAGGGAAACTTTACTGCTGAAATGAGGTTTTAAAATTGAAATGAGGTTTTCAATTCTTCAGTGAGGCCTCAGGTTAGATGAAATCCAGATTGAATCCAGATTGAATTTTTTTTTTAATATAATTTTTATTTTTTATTTTTATAAAAAAATAATCCCAGGTGAGCAGGTCTCCTCAGTGCACTCAGATGCTAAATTAAATGGGTTAGGCTGCTTGTGTGGCTGCCTGGCTCCTACGTAAACATTTTGGATTCATTCTGTTGACATTCCCTGGGAAGAGTGACCCTTCATGGTTAAATTTTGGTTAGGGGGATAGCACTGGAGTCCCCCAACTCCCATTTGTTTTTTCTGGAGCAGATGAAGAGCTGACTTACATCTTCCTCTAGGATGAGCTGCAGCCAGCAGGGCCACACCTCAGCTTCCTGAACAAAGAGCAGGAAGAGTTTCTGGCTGAAAAATAAAGGCAGGTGCATCAAATGGAAAGTAAGGCTTTTCTCATTATAAGCGTAAACTTAAAAAAGTAAGTACTGTATTTCTTATCTCTTGTAGTTTGGACTGGGGGTTGAATGAGTTCAAGAAGAGCCATGATGTGTGTATGTGTGGAATAAGGACTTTTGAATATAGACATCACATGCATAGTGTGGGGAACTACAAGAAACCATCTCTGGTGATTTTTTAAAATGTATGAAACTGTTAAAGACAAAGTTTTTGAGCTGATGTTGTTCAAATAAAACCTTCTGTTGCCATCAATGCTAAAAGACCTTTGGCTGTAGCTTGCCCTGATGGGTCTCAGGACACGCCTGGGCTCTCCAGAGGCTGAGTTTAGCTCGATGGGACAATTCCCCGGTGCTTGCACTGTTATTCTCCCTGTTACTTCAAGCCGATGAGCCCTGGAAGCACAGGTTGATGCTGTGCACCTCTCCAGCATGAGCAGGGAGCAGCTGGGAGTACAACAACTGTCCTCTGCTTGAGGACAGCAAGGACAGCCGCCCTCAGAGACCAGAGGAGCACTTGTGCAATTTGAAATCTCTTACTAATGAGTCTTTCCTGTACTTTTAGATAATTTGGACTCTAGGACTCCTAAAATAACAGCAGGACATTTTAGGTCTATATTTTAGGCATGTTCCCATACCAAGATTTTGAGAATATCATTCACAGTGGGAGTGGATGAATGGCTACCTAAGCAGGACAACACATTGCAGACTGCTCTGCAAGGCATTGCTCTGCAGCCAGGGTCTCGTGTCTATACCTTTGTGGTTGAAGTGCTGGAAAAAACTAAGGACGAGCTGCTCAGTGAGTCAAAGAGTGGCTTATTGAATGGTCTTGCAATGGTTTGCCTAAGAAATGCAAGATCTTATTGATTTGAGCAGGTGGTGTAAATGCAGGTCCTTTTCCCATGAGGAAAAACAAGAATATATGTGCTTTTGCTGGCAGCTAGTTAGCAGAATATTGAACTACTGGCTGTCAGCACGAGCAGTGTAGGACCCGAGGCAGGAAGGTATGGGTTTTATTTTAATTTATCTCCATTCCGGTCAATGTCTTCAAGAAGCAGGGAGATGTGATTCCTGACAGGGAGCTTCAGCTTCCCATTCTGAGATGAAGCCTGTGCCCCTGGTTAATTGTGCAGCTTGGGCCAATCCTCCCGGTGTCCCCATCTCAGCGTCTGGATGCTGCCTCTGGGGTAGGTCCAGACCTGGGCCCCCGCAGCTCCATTTTCATTAGCTGCAGCCTGTCCCCTGGCTCCTCGCAGGGGTCTCAGAGATGCTGCTTCCCCTCAGGCGGTGGAAAAAGTGTCTCTAAATCTCCATTAATAAGAACGTGAGGCCAGACACATTGCTCGCAGGACATCTGAAATTAGGTGTCTGGCTCTGGAGCAGAACCTCCCCCCTGAGCAAAGTGTCATAAGATCATGATGGCTTCTAAGTGTGGATCTGCTTGTCAGGTTACAGATAAGATGCACTCTCTCTCTGCTCTCTGGTGTAACACTGTCAAGTGATGATTAATGTTATCCAGGAAAAAAAAATCAATGTTTTTTTATTCCATCCATTGCAGAGTGTCATTTTAGGAGATGCAGCTTTCTGTCTAGTCAGCAGAGAGAGAGTCTGAATTTATCTTTTACCTCTGGTTTCAGCATCAAGTCCAAAACAAAAACCCAGAAAGACAAGTCCAGGCTCCTATTACTGCTCCACCTTACATGAGGACAAGTTATGCTGGGAGAGGTCGCGTTTTCCAGTGCTTTCACCCAGATGCAGTCTTCCTGGGAGATCTGCTGCCTGAATTCACAGGTGTGCTCACGCTGGACATGGAGCACCCACCCAGGCTCTGATGCTGGCTGGAGGGGTGTTCCTGTCCTTGTCAGAAAAGGCAGGGCAGATTTGACCACATTTAAGCACACAGTATGCTTTAAATTAGATGTATTTAAGCAGAAATGATGCTTAAACTGCAATCTTGATGTGAGCGTGATCTGACTATGACAGGTCTGAACCAATATAGCCAGCTGGTGGATGTGGCATGCATGCTTTGTTATATGCTAACCTGGTACTTTTACTTTCTCCTTTTCTTTGGTTATGTGAAGCTGTACAAATTTGTCCAACGATTAAATCCATTTCCCTGGTGCTTTTGAGCAAACTGCAGGCCAGCAGTAGGGCCCAGGCCATGAGCTGCACCACAATGTCTCCAGCAGCTCCATTGTTTGATGAGGTGAAGCGGCTCCAGAAGGTCCCATCCAGGAGGCGCCGTGGCTAAGGAGCTGCCTGTCTTTGTACCTAGCCAATGACTGTGTTTCATCACTTTCTTTTAGAGAAGAATTCACTAGTTACTCTTCCAAAAGCTTCCAAATTTCTGTCGCCTGCAGTAAGTCTGTACGGGGAGCTCAAAGGGTGGACACTGCAAAGCCACAAGGAACTGGACAGTCTTCTCCTAGGACTCTTCTGAGGGAGTTTATAAGCTTAAGTGGTAGGACTGTGAGACTCCATTTTAGTGCAATATCTCACATTTTTTTATTGTCTCTATCTGCCTCTTCTGCTGCTGATGTCTTTACAGTGTGGATGACTGTGCAACATGCCCTTACGGAGATGTCCTTACAGTGTGATTTCCAATTGCATTCGAAACTTGGGTTCCTTCAAAGAGGTACACAAGGTGTAATGCTGAAGTTTGAAGTTCCTGAAGAAACCACCACTGTCACTGGTCTGATTTTTTGCAAAATGGAGGCCAGAAACACTCACCTTTTTTCTGGTGGGCATATGTATTCATCTATCACTGTACAGAAGACTGTCCTTGAGAACCTGAGGCTTTCTGTAAATCCCTCAGAGATTTATACTGACTTAAAGCTTTGTGGCTGGTAGAAAAGAATTAATATTCAACATTGTTGACAGACTTGGGCCTATTAAGCATTGTCATTTGAAAGATGTATTGTGGGTACACTGCTTGTATACTCAGTATGGTTGAAGATAATTCTACATTTGCACCTGAATTCTTTCTGCTGGGCTTTACGAGCCAAGAAGACCTGCAGGTGATATGCTTTGTCTTATTCCTTGCCATCTATGTGGTCAGCCTAGTGGGAAATCTGGGGGTGATCACATTAATCAGAATCGATTCTTGCCTGCACACACCCATGTACTTCTTCCTCAGCCACTTGTCTCTCCTGGATGCCTGCTACTCCTCCACCATCATCCCTCAGGCCTTGCTGAACTTTTTGGTGAAGAGGAAGGCCATCTCCTTCATGAGGTGTGCCGCTCAACTCTTCTCCTTTGCCACCTGTGCCACTGCTGAGTGCTATGTGCTGGCTGCCATGGCTTACGACCGCTACGTGGCAATTTGCAACCCGCTGCTGTACCCTGTGGTCATGTCCCGGCGGCTCTGCATTGGGATGTTGGCAGGTGCCTACCTGGCCGGAGTGCTCAGCTCAGCTATCCACACGGTTTCCATATTCCATCTCCCGTTCTGCCATTCCAGGAGAATCAACCACTTCTTCTGTGATGGCCCACCATTGCTAGCCCTCTCCTGCTCTGATGCCCGGCTCAGCGGGATGGTGGTTTCTGCTGTGGTGGGCTTCAACGTGCTAAGCACCACGGTCTTCATCCTGGTCTCCTACTGGCTGGTCCTGTCCGTGGTCCTGCAGATCCGCTCTGCAGCCGGGCGGCACAGAGCCTTCTCCACCTGTGCCTCTCACTTGGTCTCCGTCACTTTGTACTATGGCAGCTGCCTCTTCATGTACCTGCGCCCCGGCTCCACAGCCACCTTGGACCATGACAAGTTGGTCTCTGTGCTGTATGCGGTTGTAGTCCCCATGCTGAACCCTCTGATATACAGCCTGAGAAATACAGAAATGAAGAATGCCGTCAGGAAAGCACAAGGTAGATTGCTCTCCTTGCTGCCCATCAGAGGTCCCATCAGGGCCAGCTGAAAAGAGAGAGCTAGGCAGGCTTCAATATTACTTCCAATTACACACCTTCCAGCAGCAATTTATTATTTAGCGATTAACAAAAATAATAACCAACTTCATTTCATGCTTCAGAGAGCCAAAGGGAGGACACAGGCACTGGCTTTGCCCCGCACCTTGCTGCTGTTGACATCAGATTGGTCCATGTCTGCTCGCTCATATCTTCCGTTAATGACTGACGAATTTCCTGACCATACGAGGCTGTTAACTGAATTTTCCAGCAGTTTGCTTGAGACCATGAATTTAGGTCACATGAAATAATGCTGTGACAATGGTTTTTGTTTGAAATAATCTTTGAAGTCTGGTCTTGTTTTGTTTTGTTTTGTTTCCCTAACTTCAACTGCAGGCTATTTTTTGCCCGATTCACATTGTTTTTCCTATTTCATGAGCCTTATTTTTTAGCCTAGTATTGAATAGGGACAAAGGAAATTAAAAAAAAAGAAAGGGGAAATTTTTTTCTACCCAGTTCTGGTACATTGCCAGAACTGACCGTCTGGTGCCTTCCAGCAGAAAAACAAATTGACAAAAAAAAAAAAAAAAAAAAAAAAGCACATTTAAAACCATCTACATGTTTCTCCATCTCACTTCCCCATCTTTACACAGCTTGGTGTTCTCTTCTGTCTGCCACTTCTGTATTTTCTAGGTGTCTGGTATAAAATTATCATTTAATGTTTGTGCTGTTTTATAACTTCTCTTCATCCAGCAGAAGCTTTCAGGAACATCGTCACTCAGACTTTATTAGCATAAACATAGGAAGTCTGAGCTAATTCTGCTGCATCTTCAAAGCAGCTGTGCAAAATGATGCTTTTGAGCAAAGAAAGAGCATGCCATGTGGTCACCACTGAAGTGTATGGAAATGTATCTGCTGAGAGGTCTCTCCATGTCAACACTCCAGCAATTCGTGCAGCAAATGCTCTGCTAGGTTTGTTTTCAGCAACCTTCAATGCAACGTTAGATCAGCAACCAGCTTTCGCTGTTGCTTATAAAAGGGTTCTGCAGCAAAAGTTTTTGATATCTGGGGATAAATAAAAAGCAAACTGCCCTGGGATTGTCTTCCAGTCTTTTCCTATCTGACTCGTGTTTTCCGAGTTTTCTTCCTTGGAGTATTAACCATTCAGAGTAGAGCCAGCTTAGGCTTTCCTGGCAGTCAGTGGACACGTTGGCCTCCTGAAGGACAGTTCAGATTTTGGCTCTCTGCTGCAACCAAGTTAATGCAGGAAGGTACCAAAAAATAACTCAGGCTTGACTGTAATGGTTGCTGCTGACCTGGCATGAAGAAATGTGTTTAGACAAATAATATAGAAGGTATTTAAATGAACATGTAAGCCATTTTATCTACATTTTCCGTATGATGCTCCACCAGTTTTTCTCAAGAGTCCTGCTCCTTTGCACCACGTGCATGCTGGGTCTCTCCCAGACTCCTTTTTAGAGAGAAAAGAGTGGTTCCTTCCAGTGTTGGAAAAAAAGTTTAATTCTCTACTGGCAAAATTCAAAGCACACCACCTGGGAGGGAAGCCAGTTGACTAAACGCAGCGCTCGAGTGTTGTTTTAGATGCCCCACAGTATTCTGGCTCCTCTTCTCAGAAGCTCTAAGACTGAGTTATGTTTCCTACCTGCTACCCATCCAGCAGACCCCAAACTCCCAAATGCCCGTAGCCCACTTAAGTAACACATATTCAGGTGACTGGATTCCGTACCCACGTTTGGTCAGATGAAGTCATTTCAGTGACTGTTTGGTTACTAAATGGGATGAGATGTGAGATCCAGTTTTCATCTTCATACCACGTGGGAGCACTTTTGAAATTGCAATGCTCTGTATGACAGAACTATTATTTACCATTCAACACGTGCACAAATACTTCTCAGCACCTTCTGGTGCACAGGCAGTTTAGGTTCAGGGAGAAATCTGAGCATTTTGTTGGGAGATGAGTGCCTCGAACTGATGGGATACATGTCCAGACCCCACTGATGCCTTCTGCTTGATGGTTGAGCATTGGGATGTTTATGATGATGGAGAGACACCCCGATATGTATTTGAGTCATGAGCTGAAGGACCAAACACAGCCCCTGGGATGCCTCCACTAGAAGTTTGAGGAAATAACAAAAAAAAAAAAATTTTGTTTGCTTATTACTGAGAGTTGTATGGTTATGAACAGATCTCAAGCACAAGCACATTAATATGAAAGCTCTCATTAACAAATAGATTTCAGATCACATGAGTCTTCATTGTTTCTCAATATGACAATTTACTTATAAACAGCTAAATTTGAAAACATTTCAAACTAATTTTCCAAGCCCTGGTTCAGTCCAATATTGAAAAGAATACTGATTACAGTGCATCCTTTCTCTCCCAGGCTTCATACTTGGCTTTGCTCAGGGAGCAAGTCCCAAAGGTCAACAAATGACATCTCCCTTGTAAACACACATAGATCTGCCTTATAACCATGCTTATATAAGGCTCAGAAAAATAATTATTTGCAGACACTTGCATAAAAAAATATATTTGCATCTCTCACGTACATCCCTACAGAAAGGGATGGACTCTACAGCTTTCATGCTATGGCTTTGGTGACACAGATCAGAGCCTGCTTTGAAGACGCTGCTGGACCGACTTGATCTCTTTTCTAAGGAAAAGGGTAAGAACCACTCTGCTGTAAAGACAGAACAGTGGAAGCCCCTTAGTGGCAACTTGGGAATGAAATAAGCTCCAGCACAGATTTTCAGCCCTAGGGCATCTGTAGCTTCATTTTCTTTGTCTTATCACATTTCAGGAAAGATCTGGAGGCATGAGTAGAATCATCTGTGTTGGAAAAGACGTTCAAGATCATCACGTCCAACCTTCAAAGAGAGTAAAGGGAAAAGATTCCAGAACAAGTGAGCACAGGGATGTACAACTGAGAAAGGAGGGTAGATAATAGAGGACTTTGGGGGTAATATTGTTTATACCTTGTAGATTTTATAATTGTTTTGCTTTCCAGTGATCAAGTAGCAAGCCTAAGCAAAACAGACCAAAACAAATAAGCAAAAAGAAAGAAAAACAGCCTTAATTAGTATTCCTGTTTATACGGCTGACCAGCAGCCGTTGTCACACATTTCTGTTGGGATGAGAAGAAAATTCAGAAAAAAGCCTTCTGCTCCATGAAGCCCTGCAGTGTGTGCTCATGCTCAGAAGGAGCTTCATCCAAGGTCTTTAACATCTAGAATATTCTGAACTTTGAAGCAGGTTAAGTAAGGTCTGCTTCGCTCCAGGGCTGGGGGCTCATGCAGGAGGTGGTCATAACAGATGGTCTCTTTGGGATGGGCTTGTGCACCTTGAGGGCACCATCAATTTAATTCCCTTGATGAAACTGGATGATTTGTGTCCTCAAAATCATGCTTATTTCTGTTGACAACAAACGGAGGCTATGTCTACATTTCCAGCCTGTGTTGTCCTAGATGATCTTAGTTCAGTAGAATAAAATGAGTGACCAGGAAATACGCTCAAAGAACATGCTCCTGATCCTACCTAAAACTGATCCAGAAACATTTTAGATGGCTATTTGAGGTGTAGGCATCTGTAGGCAGATCTTCCATCTACAGAGTGACTGGACATGGGAGATGGAAATATCCAGGTAACAGCTAGCTGCAATTTCTGAATTTTGTCTTAATATATTTATTTTAAGACCATTTTTTAATAGGTGGATGTTTGAGTTGGTCGTAGAAAGCTTGCTGCAAGCTCAGCAAAGCTGTGCCAGAGCCAGCACCTCTGCTGTTCCCACTGCCTAGCACTGACAGGGATTTTTCTTCAAAAGCAGACAATAAAATAAAATAAAAAGAAATACCAATTGCAAGTGCACAGCTTTGTGTCAAAATGAAAAGGCTGTACCACAACTGGTGATGCTATAGAAGAACACTGATTCTGTCTCGGGAAAAAAAAAAAAAAAAGAGAGAAAAAATCTTTAAAATTTCCATATTTCCAGAAAGTGGTAGTAGGAATTCCTAGCTTCTCTCTTTTACACATTTTGGAATGTGTTTATTTGACTTTGATTTGTTACACTTGAATAAACTTTATGGCTCCTTAGTATATGCTATATAAATCACAGCAGTATTTATTTGCTTTTAATACCTATGTGATTATAGCCTTCACTTGTTTGACTTGGAAGTTTTGGCTAAAGAGAGTCACCTTGTAATTTTCTAAAAATTATACCGCTTTCTATTGCATTTACTGTATGGGTGAAGCTGTGATTCTTCCACAGTATTTCTTTCTCGGAGCTTTATTTCATTGATTCATTTTATTTCTATGCAATTTCACCATAACTTAATAAAAATATGGACGGTGAAAACTTCACAGCTTTGTCCAGCTTCATCCTCTTGGGATTCTCTGATGTTCCAGAGCTACAAACGCCCATGTTCATTATTTTCTTATCATTGTACACATTATTGGTGATGGGGAACCTGCTGCTGATGCTGCTGATCAACACTGACCCCCAGCTGTACACGCCCATGTATTTCTTCCTGACCAACTTGTCCTTCATGGACCTCTGCCTTTCCTCTGCTGTCATCCCCAAAGCCCTGGAGACCTTCCTGTTTGGGACAAGCAACATCTCTTTTGTGGGCTGCTTTGCCCAGATGCATGTTTTCATCATGCTCGTCATCTGCGAGTGCTTTCTCCTGGGGGTGATGGCTTACGACCGGTACGCGGCCGTGTGCCAGCCACTGCGCTACGCCGCCCTCATGTCCTGGGCACGTTGCTACAAGATGACCGTGCTGGTGTACGCCACGGGCTTCCTCACCTCGCTGGTACACACGGTGCTGGCGGGGAGGTTGGCTTTCTGCCAGGCGAGGAGCATCAACCACTTCTTCTGCGAGCTGCCCGCCCTCCTGCACCTCTCCTGCTCCAGCACCCGCCCCAACCACATCCTGCAGGTATGCAGTGCTGAGTTCAACATCGTGGGCTCCATCCTGGTGATCCTGACATCCTACGCCTGCATCCTGTACACAGTCCTGCGCATGCCTTCTGCAGGGAGGCGGCTGAAGGTGTTCTCCACCTGCACCTCCCACCTGGCCGCCGTCACCGTCTTCTACGTGCCGGGGCTGGTCACCTACATGCTGCCCAGCAAAGCCAGACTGCAAGATGAAGAGAAGCTGGTTTCCATCTTCTACACCGCAGTGACCCCCTTGCTTAACCCCCTGGTCTACAGCCTGAGGAACAGGGAGGTGAAGGGGGCTTTGAGGAGGCTGTGGGGCCGAAGTCTGTTCCCACATGTGCCCTGACTTTGAAGATGCATGGGGAGCTCTGCAGCTCTTTGGTGGTAATGAAGGAATAGTCATTAGCTGTCGTTATTGTTGAGCTTTACAGACAGGGAGATCACACAGCAATAACAGGAACAGAGTACCAACACAGCGAGTCATCCACTTCAAACAATCACAATTCATTTTAATCATGGCATGAGCCTTCGATAGTCTGTCAGAATAATTGTCAGTGCTTTCCCAGCAAAAACAATATGGTACCATGAGGTTTTGTGTATAGGTCATGTTATATGAAAATGTGGCCAGCTAAAGGGATGCTCAAACTGGAAGTAAAGACTTACCGATACTTTCTTTTCCTGATTAGTAAGTTTTTTATGCCCAAACTGCAGATGTGCAAATGAGCTGGAAGAGCTGAGGCTGTGTTTGAGTCAGTGCAGTGATGTTTGGAGAACTGCAACTTGCTCCAGGCTCTGAATTTCTCTAGGAGTTTTCTGCTTGGGCAGCGCCTAGTTAACAAATTGCATTTTGCAGGAAGGACTCAGGTCTTTCCCTCCCTGGGGGCTGCGCCAGTGACCACAGCACAGGTCTTTGCTCATGCCCATGCCCTGAAGAGCCTCCCCATGGAAAACTGCCAGGGACATCCTGAGACTGTGGGCATCCAGGTCAAGGTACAGATGTGGACTGAAGTGCAGATTTTCCCTGCTGTATAGAAGAAACATCAGAAACCACAAAGCCATGGCATTGGCTCAGGGGACTTGTATCTGTACTAACAACTTGCCATGGGCACACATAGATTAATTAGCATGTTGCCAGAAGCATGTCCCAGTCAAAATCTTCACAAAGATCTTCTTGGGATATGTTTTTTTTTGTTTTTGTTTTTGTTTTTGTTTTTACATCTACCTATCTTTTCTTTTTGGATAATGAGAGGCTCAAATTCTTTGTGTGGCAATCACTGAACAACACCTGACAGAATTACGGCTCTTCTGCAGGGTGCAGCATGACTGGGGTGAAAGGTGTTCTAGAGAGAACAGTAGACAGAGAGATTTTTTTAATGTTTAATCAACACATGCCCTATATGTTCAATGAACTATACAATTTCTGGAAGAACATGTACAGCCATTGTTGCTTGTATAAATGCTAAAGTGAATAAATACTGTCTTATTTAAATAAGCGTCTTTGTAAACTATGTTGTTGGTGGTGTTTTTTGTTTCTTTTTTCTAAAAGAGTCATAACAAAGAACGAATGAATGAATGAAATGGCAACCAGTTAAAGCCACTATAGAGCTTTTAAACAAACCTTGCGATGGAGCTTGTATGAAAAGCAGAGGCATTTGGACAGTGCCCCCCACGAGACAGACGGGGGCTGCTGAAGCGCTTCATTGGGGGTGACTCAGGATAGCTGGGCGAGAACTGTCACACATGGCAGAGGAGCTCGGTGCTCCTTTCTGCTCTGTCCTTCCACCCTTGACGCAGAGGAACACGTCAGAGCAGATGAAGCACAGTGCTGGACCTGTTTAGGGTACTGGGTGGGAAAAAAATAGTTCCTCTCTCACTGGGACTTCAGAGAGGGCAGCCATGGTCATTGCCCCCACCTGGGACATCCACCTTCAGCCACACATCCACACATCTCTTCAGTACCTCCAGGGATGGGGACTCCACCACCTCCCCAGGCAGCCTGTTCCAATGCTCAACCACCCTTTCCGTGACTAAATTCTTCCTGACATCCAACCTAGACCTCCCCTGGCACAACTTGAGGCTGCTTCCTCGCATCCTATCACTTGTCACCTGAGATAAGAGACTGACACCCTCCTCACTGTGACCTTCCATGGAGGTGCAGAGAGCGAAGAGGTCTCCCCGCAGCCTCCTTTTCTCCAGACTAAACAGCCCCAGCTCCCTCAGGCACCCCTCATAACTCTGGTTTTCTTGTCCCTGCACCAGCTTCATTGCTCTTCTCTGAACACATCCCAGCAACTCAATGCCCTTCTTTTAGTGAGGGCCCCAAACGGCAAAATGCACGAAATGCTCCTCATGCTGGGCAAGACCATCTAGTGCCCAAGCTGAGAGTAACAGAAGCTTTTGTGAAAGGGTTTACAAAGATTTTCAGTTTGTTTTTCTGTGTTTGCCTCTTGTGAAGTGACCCCTGCTAAGCTGGATGCTCCGGGCATATTTTACTTTATGTTATGCATCCACACAGACTTTTACAGCTGAGAAAAAATAAATAAAATAAAATAAAATAAAATAAAATAAAATAAAATAAAATAATAAAATAAAATAAAATAAAATAAAATAAAATAAAATAAAATAAAATAAAATAAAATAAAATAAAATAAAATAAAATAAAATAAAATAAAAAAAAAGTTGGGTTATTGTTATAACCAATGCAGTGGTTATGCTTAGGTCATGATCCCCATGGACATCAAAATAAATCACAGTCACTCAACTATGTAGCATCTTGATAAATACACCAGAGTACAGCACGTACACTTACTGCCCTCATCACCTGATCACTCAGTTTCTCTGCTCCCTTTCTCTTCCCTTACTTTCCACGGCACATCCTCCTGGAAGAAAATGAGATTATTTTCTTGTAGTTTGCAGAAGTGAGGCTTTTTTTGGTTATACCTCCACAAAGCCCTCCAGTTCTTGAGCTTGCTCCTGGAGGGATCACTGCTTGAATTAGTGCAACTTCTTATGAAACTAAGGCTAAAAGGGAGAATCCTTTTAAGCTTATTTTTACCACCTTCTCTGATATTACCTAATTTCTGAATAAAGCAAGAGGTGACAAGGAAATGCTTATGAGACCCATGGAGACAGGATGTTGGGTAACACGGAGTCTCTGCAAAATTTAAAGCAGGGTTAAAATTTGCTGCGTCTGTTTCTCTACAAGTATGTGACTCCTTACTACTCTGTAGAGCTGATACAAACCTCTTGCTGCTTTCCTTTTACATCAGCTGATAGGGGTCAACTTGGTCAGTGGGCAGCTCGCAAAAATGATTTTTGCTGTGGCTCTTCTGAGCACATCCTTGACCTCCTTGTTCCTCAAGCTGTAGATCACAGGGTTAAGCATAGGGACGACCATGGTGTAGAAGACTGCAGTGACTTTCTCCATTTGCAGTGAGTACTTGGAGCCCGGCTGCATGTGGCTGAGTCCGGCGGGCACGTAGAACAAGGCGACGGTCAGCAGGTGGGAGGCGCAGGTGGAGAAGGCTTTGTGCCTGCCTCTGGCAGACCTGATCCTCAGGATGGAGACGAGGATGTATGCATATGAGATGATGATGGCGAAGAGCACGGACATGGAAATGGTCCCGTTGAAGGTTACGAGCAAAAGCTCATTGAGGTGGTCGTCAGCGCAGGTGAGTTTCAGCAGAGGGTTGGTGTCACAGAAGTAATGGTTGATGACATTGGGCCCACAGAACGGCAAGGGCAGCAAGCAACACGTTTGGGTTAGGGAGTTCAAAATCCCCCCCCAGCTACGACCCAGCCACCAGCTGCACGCAGACTCTCTTGGGCATGGAAACAGCGTAGAGCAGGGGGTTGCAAATAGCTACGTAGCGGTCGTATGCCATCACAGCCAGCAAGAAAACCTCTGTGGTCACGAACACAAGAAAAAAGAAATGCTGAGTGAAGCAGGCAGAGTAAGAAATGGTTTTATTTTCGACCAGGAAGACAATAAGCAGCCTGGGACAAAAGACAGAGGAGTAGCAAAGATCAACGACAGACAAATTGCAGAGGAAGAAGTACATGGGAGTGTGCAGCTGGGGGGTTGTCATGATCAGTGTGATGAGTCCAAGATTGCCCATCAGGGTGAAGAGATAAATCACTGAGAAGACTATGAAGAGAGGAGTCTGCAGCTCAGGCTCACTTGTCAGTCCTAGAAGGATAAACTGGGTCACCACGGTGCTATTGCCTTCAGCCATATCACCACGTATCAGAGTAGCGTACCTGTTGGAAGGAGGAAAGACTGGGAAGTACAAAAAAGCAATGGCATGGCTTGCATATGATGCTGCTATCAGCAAGTACCTTATGTTGACTGCCCACTAAATGTACAAAGCTTCAATAGTCGAGGCACCAGCTAACTCTGGTTAGGTTCCCAGCAAGCCCCCACGGGCAGAGCAACTCACCCGAAGCCCTTCAGAAGCTGCATTTTGTCCTCTTTAGTCATGAGGCTGAATTTAAAAATGAGTTTTCGTTTTCAGAAAAAAAGACAGTAATGCATGATTCGAAAAAGCATTTGGAGATGCTGTGGTATATTTGTGAGGACTTTACAAATGTGCTGCCTCCTTTCATTACAAGTGGCAGCAGAAGAGGGGAACATGCTGCTTTGCCCCACGAGAAGGCTGAGTGTGCCGGGGTCATGAAGACGTGGGACAGAATAACTTCTCCCTAACTTCAGAGAGAGAGGAACATCCCCCAGCCAGTGTGGGAATTCAGAGAAACGGGGCTTTGTTACACTTAACGCGTGTGTCTGCTCCAGCTCAATTAGCATTTAAATGTTTTTTCTCCACTCAAGATGGGCATTTTCAGGCTGGGCTTCACCATTGCAGGACTAAGACGTGACTTGTACGTAACATGTATTTAGTAGAAATCTGTTAGTTGTATCCATGGGAATCCAGGAGGTGAGGAACAACAACAAAAAATAAATCATGTATTAGAAGGGTCCATACAGCAGAAAGAAAATTGATGCCTTCACTTTTCAAACCACAAAACACTGTGCACGTAGTGTTTTTCTAATCAAGACCCTCCAGTCCCCATTACTCACTCTTTCTAGTGGAGCACAGCAGATTTCAGGAATCCTTCCTATGCCTGGAAGCCTGATTTCTGGTATAAAAAGCTGTTCTCCTGTTAATTAACAATAACATGATTGTGATAAACTGCAGTGGAAAACTTTGTGTAGGGACACGTAGGGAAAAAGAAAAAGGTAGTGGAATGAGATGACCCAGAAGGCAGGCAGGTGGGTGGCACTTGAGATGAACAGCAAGGAAAGAGGGGCTCTAAATCAGAAGCTCCTGGAAGCAAACCTCTATCACCGCATCAGGAAAACCTCCACTGTGTGTCTCAGCACCCTCGTACCCCTCCTTCTGCTTCTCTGCAGTACTGAGACCTCTCCCTAATGCTCAGCTGTCTCACAGTTTTCAAAGACCCTTGTTCTCCCTTATTAAAGGCATGATTATTACCTACCCAACTCGAGCGTGCTGTTCTCTCTACAGCACATTGCCCCGAAGGGTGGCAGGATGCAGGGGGCAATGCCTGGTGGTTCTGCTCATGCACCAGGCATCAGTGAACGTGTTACTTAAACACCTGCGTTGTAGTGCTTCCCACCAGGGAAACCAAATTTGGGAGCCATTACCACATCCCACTTTTCCTGTATGCAGCTAGAGTCCTACTTACAGTTCCACAGCAGATACCGTCCTCCGTTTACAAATCCCTTTGTGAGTTGCCAACAACCACAGATAGCTGGTAGGATATTTCTCAGTTTTGACTGCAGCTGCTTTTCCCTTCCACTAAATGAACATCTTCCTGAGTGCACCTGAACACCCTTACCATATAGAAAATCCACCCCACCCTAATGCTGGGACCAAGTTCTCTCTTTCTCAAGCAATGATCAATATTCCATCGGGAGTTGCTCCAGGCACTGCTGCACAGTTTTATTCTGCTTAGAGAAAAATCCCGATGGCCAAAAATCCCCCAGCACCAAAAGTCGTGCCGATTCCTCACGGGCTGAGACCTGTGCAGGTCTCCCAGACTACACGGCTCCTTCATAGCATGCTCCTGCCCTTGGCTTCCCTCTGTCTGCTCTATTCATTTTATGTGTTCAGGGCAGGAGAGCAACTCTTCAAATGTTTTCTCTGAGATTTTGTCCCAATGAGATGGTGACACCTACACAGGGAGCCTCCAGGTAACACCTAGCCATTAAAATTTCAGATGTACGGAAAATGTAGAGTCTAGGTATAGTTTGCTAATAAGCTTTTGCTATGTATCAGTAACCTTACAAACTTGAATGCTGTGATTTAACCCTACACTGGATTTGAAGCGTGTGCCTACAGTCCTGCTTTCCCTGCGTAACACCGCGCTCTTACCCAGCATCCGAACGTGTTTCTGCGATTTACACACCAAACGTGCATGTTGTCCTAAGGTAGAAAGAAGAAACACGATCCATTTTTCTCCATTCTTAGAAACATTCTGATGTTACACGCGGAGGGAAGTTTGCAGACGCGCCGCTGAGAAGCGAGGCAGAACGGCCATGGCAGCCCTGCCAGGCACCAGCCTTTTGACCAGGGCGGGTTACGCAGCATCCCCAAGGGCTTGTGCAGGGGGACAGCTGCGGGGTTTATTTACTCCTTTGGCCCTCATTGATAAAATCCCCAAAGTAAGTCGCAGCTCAGCAAAGATTTTCATGCCAACCACAAAGGGGATCATTAGAAACTCTCGTAAGAGTCTGGGTAAGCATGGACTTAGGTCTGGTCTCCCCCGGCTAACCATGTGGAAAGTGCTCATTAACCTTCGTTTGCTCAGTGCTGGTGTGGATGGGGTGAGATGAGGTGGGGGGAGGAACCTTCATTTTGGCAAAGCCACAGGGGGGAAAGAAGCCATATGAGTATGCCAAAAGAAGCTTAATGGGATGCCAAGGTTGGGCAGGTGTGCTCCCCAATTCATGTGTTAGGAAGGTGGCTCCTAGAGAAGTGGAAGTCTGCTCGAGATGAAAGCGACTACTGGGTGCCTGCCTGAAGGCACTGATTGGTGACGTAGGTGCCCAAGCTCCTTATAATCTAATCGACAGTCTGATCTAGCTCTCCGAGCTGCTTCTGCAGGCAGCGAAGGAGAAACACATTCTGCCCTGAAAATGTGCATCAGAAGATGCATCCCATCTGCAACTGCAGATCAGGTTCCTAACATTTAGACAAGCAAATGAGAACAGATTTGTAATTGCTAATAGGTGTGGGTTTGTTTTGTTTTCTGTAGCTTCTTCATTTTCGGACAGCAGTTACATTTGTTCCCTTCAACATGAAATCTTCCCCGTGATTTAAGATAGCAGTGCCCACAGCCAAGGAGATTGGCACTGGAACCTTTGTCAAATCCCCCAGACACTATGGTTTTGAGCACACCAAAGATCACGAGTAACAAGGCCTTTCCAGCCCAAGCAGTGGCTATTTGGCAGCTATTAGGTATATCATTAGCTTTGAGCACTGTACGTAGCAAGAGCACTTGGAGCACCTGAAGCTTCAGATTAATTTCCCTACTGAGTGTTGGAGGAGGCTTAAAAAACAGGGTTATCTTAGCGATGTTAATAGAATCCCCCTCTGAAACAAGCCTGGCTTCTTGTTTTGTAAGTCTGCAAAGAGCTGACCCACAGATCTGTTGTCTACAAATCTTTCAAGTCACTGTTAATACCTGGATTAAAACATGAATTTCCTGTATTCAGGCCTGAGCTTGATTTGTCAGCTATTGTCAGTAATGGGTTTCCTTTTTAAAACTGAGGTTCTACTTTAGCTGTGCAAGCTTCAGCAACAAGGTTTAAGCTATCACTCCAGAGAATTTGGTAAAAGTATTTGTATATAAATTTTATTCTGGAAAGAAAAAAAAAAAGAAAAGCACATTGCTTCTACAAGTAAAAGGTTACGCAAAATACAGAACAAAATTTAAAAAAAAGGCATCTTTTTTCTCCTTAGTCTGGGATCTATGTCTCTGTGTGCACAATGTAGAAGGATGTGTTAAGAAATCAAGAGGGTGAGGAGGTTTCCATTTTAGGTTTATTGACATTTTTCTTTTTAAACATAAAATTGAGCCTAGCGGGAAGATTTGGGGTTGGAGAGCTGCAGTTTCAGGTCAGCTTATCCTCGGTTTATGCATTAAGAGCAGGCCAGGGCTTTGGAATCCACAATACAGCTTTTTTTTCCTTTTTTTTTTTTTTTAAACAAAGAAAAATGACTACAGTAAGAGAAGGAAGCCAGTACCTGAGGTCCTCACTAAAGGGAGAAGCTTACGTCATTATTTCAAGTCTCCTCCCAATTCCACCTTGCCTTCCATTCATGTCTCCTCATTTTCTGACTCTGCCGCTTGCACCTTACCTCTTTTTAGATGAGCTGTGTCAGGGAGAAACCTCTCCTCCAATACCTGTGCCTGATTCGCTCTCTAGTGTTCAGCTTTTTACCTCTTAAATCTGAAGGGATTTGTGGTTGGGTGTCACCTCCCATCCCTGAGGCCTCACTGTCAAAAGCCTCCAACCGACAGAAGCTGCAGCTGAAATGCTGAACGCAGCCCCCTCATTCCTCACCCACCAGCTTCTTGCCCCTGCCAGCTCCCCCAAGCTGCAGATCTCAGCCCTCTTTGCCCCCTAGCCTTATGCCTTACTACTGCTGCTGAAGCACTCGCATCTTTCACTAGCCTAGCCTTGTTGGAAGGACTTTGACAGCAACCCGCACAGCATCCTTCCAAGCAGTGACACACAGGACAGAAAGACGACTGTTTGTTATTAGCCAAAAATTCCCAGTTGAGCATAAAAACTAACGGCCGGGGTTTGAGTCTGCTTATTTCCCCTTTTTGAACTTGGCTGCGGCATTGTTGGTCTTGGCTTTCTTCTTCGCCGACCCCTTGGACTCAGGCTCCTTGCGCTTGGCCGACGTGATGGAGCCCGTCACCTTGAAGAAGTCATCCAGCCGGCCCTGCGTGCTGCCCTGACGGCTTTTGCTCAGCCTTTTGACACCGTTGCGGACGCGCTCCTCGTTGAACTGTTTCTCCACGCACATGAACTGGACGAGCTGCTCTTCGTTCGGCTCCGTCCACTTCAGCTCGATGTCGTCAGGGTTGACCACGTCTGGCTCTAGAAAGAGCTTCTGGGCCTCCTTGTGCAACCAGTTCTCGGGCAGAGGGTACTTATTGGTGTCTATGTGCTGAACGATCTCCTCAATGGTTTTGTGCTGCCTGATGAGCTCAACGGCACGCTTGGGCCCGATGCCACGGATGCTCTCGCAGTAGTCGCAGCCCAGGAGGATGCATAGATCCACAAACTGCTCCCAGGTCAGATCGAGGTCCTGCAGGATACGGTTCAGGTGGAACTCCTGGATGGGCAGCTTCTTAGCCTCGCTGGCAGTAAGATGCCGCATCAGCACAGGACTGCCGAAGGTGAGGCAATCCATATCTTCCGTGGCGGCCGCATAGACCTTCCCTGCCTTCACCAGGGTGGCGCAGCTGGCTTCCGCCTCCCCCGGGGCCTCCACGTAGGGGATGCCCATCAGCATGAGCAGCTTCTTGCACTCGTCAGTGTGCTGCTGGGTCACCTTGACCAGCCTCTTGCTGAACTTCTCGATGTTGGTCTCCTCTCCGGCCTGCTGGGCCTCCTGCAGGTGCTTCTCGGCCTCAGCCCTGCGCTCGGTCCTCTTGGCCAGCTCCCCCGACTTCAGCTGCGGCGGCTTGCCGTCGAAGACGTACACGGGCTTGATGCCGTTCTCCACCATGCGGATGGTGCGGTAGAACATGCCCATCAGGTGGCTGGTGGTCTCGCCCTCCTCGTTCTGCAGCACCTCGGCGCCCTGCCGCACGGCGATCAGGAACTGGTAGATGCTCATGGAGGCGTCGATGGCCACCTTCCGCCCGAAGTACGCCTTGATGTCGTTCTCACGGATGGCGCCGGGCGCCACGTCGGCGATCAGCTTGGCCAGGCCGTGGATCCCCATCCTGCGGGGCACAGGGGCTGCGCTCAGCGCCCGCAGGGGGCTGCGGGGACCGGGCAGGGACAGGGAGATGGGGACGGCTCCCCCCAGCACCGGGAATCCGTGCCCCACAGGCTGCAGACCCCGGCACCGATCCCGGTTCCAGACCCTGGCCCTGGCCCCGATTCCATTCCCGGTCCCTGGTCCTGGTCCTGGTCCCGGTCCCACCCCTCAGCCACAGTTCCAGGCCCCGTCCCCATCCCCGGTCCCGGTCCCGGTTCCAGCCCCCGGCTCTGGCCTCGGCCCCGCTCCCGGTCCCGTTCTCGGCCCCGCTCCCTGTCCCTGGTCCCGGTCCCGGTTCCAGCCCCCGGCCCCGGGTCCAGCCCCCGGCCGCGGGTCCAGCTCCCGGCCCCGGGTCCAGCTCCCAGCTCCCAGCTCCCGGCCCCGGCCCCGCTCCCGGTCCCTGGTCCCGGTCACAACCCCCAGTCCTGGTCCCGGTTCCAGCCCCCGGGCCCCGGCCCCGGGTCCAGCTCCCAGCTCCCAGCTCCCGGCCCCGGCCCCGCCGTTCTCCCCCCGCCGCCATTACCCGCCCCGTTCCGCCGCCGCCGCTCCCGCGCTCAGCCGCGACGCCCGCCGGGAGCCGGCGGAGCCAATGGGGCGCGGCTCCCCCCGCTCCGTCCCCCCGTCCCGGCACGCACCGCTCGCGGTTCCGCTTCCGGCGGGGGCGGGCAGCGGCGGGAGCCGGGGCGACGTGTCGGGACGGGACGGGACGGGACGGGACCGGGACCTGGGGCGGCATGGTGGGGCCGGGACCGGGACCCTGAGGAAGGGAACCGGGACCGGGGGCTGAGGAAGGGAACCGGGAACGGGGCCGGGGCCGGGGAGGAGAACCTGGGGCGGAACCGGGAACGGGAACCGGGGCCGGGAATCCTGAGGAGGGGAACCGGGACCGGGACCGGGGCCGGGGAGGAGAACGGGGCCTGGGGCGGAACCGGGAACGGGAACCGCAGCCGGGAATCGGGGGCTGAGGAGGGGAAGCGGGGACGGGGACCGGGGATCCCGGGAACCGCCAGCCCCGCTGCCCGTCGCCGTGCCCCCGCAGGAGCTGGAGGCGATGAGCCGGTACACCAGCCCGGTGAACCCGGCCGTGTTCCCGCACCTCACCGTGGTGCTGCTGGCCATCGGCATGTTCTTCACCGCCTGGTTCTTCGTGTATCCTGCGGGACCGGGGACGGGGACGGGGGTGGCGGTGCCTCGCTGTGCCCCCGTTGTCGCCTTAACCCCCGGCCGGCAGCTATGAGGTGACCTCCACCAAGTACACGCGGGACATCTACAAGGAGCTGCTGATCTCGCTGGTGGCCTCGCTCTTCATGGGCTTCGGCGTCCTGTTCCTGCTGCTGTGGGTCGGTATCTACGTGTGAGGCCGCCCGGCGCCCCCCCGACGGCTGTAAGCTGCCCGAGACCTTCGTGCCGTGCGTGATGTCTGCGTGCAGGGGGTGCCTGGAGACCTGCCCCCAGGGCAGCTGCTCTGTACAAAACCCAGATTTCTTCGGGGGCAGATTTAGGGCATGTAAAGGGCCGGGCCCTGATCCCAGCCTCCGCAGGGCAGCCCCGGGGTTTAAGCAGTGCAGCTGCCTCACAGCACACACCTCTGCCCCCTCCTGCTTTTCCTCCATCAGCTGCGCTTCTGCCAGCCCTGAGCTGCAGCACAGCCACTGGATGATTTTAGTGGGGAGGGGTCCTGTGCCCCTCTGTTAACTGCGGTCAGAACTGGTGTTCATCCCAGTTTGAGGCAGCGAGGAAGTGCGTTCGCTGTGCGCACTCCTCTGCTCAAGGCGTGTTTCTGCCCCAGCAGCATCTGGTGGGGGATCTGCCCCCTCGCTGCGTGAGGCTTTCTCTGTGCTTGCCTAGCTGCACAGCCCCGGCAGGCTGTGGTTTGAGCAGCTACAGTAGCGTCCAGGGCTGCTGTGGGTAAAGCTGTCTCACCTCCTTCCTCTCTCCTTTGGTTCTAGGTGGGAGGCCCTGCAGAAGCTCTTTTTATATTTCTTTTACACTTCTACAAGGAAGCCTGTGTCAGGCATGGACTGTGCTCCTGTCAGGTGACTGCTGCCAGCACAACAAACCAAACCTGAATAAAGCTGGCTTTGTGATGTACCTGCCTTTGGACTTGCGGTTTGTCTTTCAGATGCTTTTCACCTGGCTTTTTGAAACAGCCTTGATTTCTGCACAAAATCCATGAGCCCTGGGATGGTCCCTGTATTGCACCTGAAATTCCAGCAGCCGTCTCCTTGGCTGCTTTCAGCAGCTGGAACAGCTGTTTGTAAGGAATCGAGCACAGTTTGTATTTCCTTCTAGGCTATTGAACACGCAATTGGAATTGAGCTCGACTTCCTACTGCAGAGAATAGTTAATGCTGTGAAACTGCAGCTGGTGGTGTGTGACACATCCCTGGTGTCAAACTTAGGCAGCTTGACAGTGGCTGTCTTTGGTAGTGGAGTTCCTGGGCTACAGCGAGTGTGGGAAGCCAGGGGAAGCAGCTGTCAGATGTGGGCAGATTTCAGTGGTGAGAGGGTGTTATGTTGGGGAATTCGTCAGCACTGTGCTGTGGCCCCAAGAGACTGGGGTCACTGATGTGACACGATCAGAAAGGTGCAGCACAAAGACCGGTTACTTCCTTTCAGCAGCATGAGGAAGGTAAGGAACAGAGGCTTTCTCTCCAAAAAGTCGGCTTTTCTTTGCTAGGTGGGTGTACTTACCTTCGGGCTGTGCAAGAGGAGCCTAAAGTTGTAGTCCAGCTTTCAGAGCAATTAAGAGTTCAAAGTTGGAAATTCAACAGATTCTGTACAGATTTAAAGCCCTAATTTCCTATTTGGTAAAGAAGCTTTCCCTCTGTAAGTATTCTCGGGTGCCTCTGGGTCTGGACCTGGCCTTTGAGGCATGAGCCATGACCTTACATCTGGTCAAAAGTGTGCTGCATAGCAGTGAGCAGCCACAGCCTGCAGTTGTCCTGACCCCAACCTGTGCACGTCTGGAAGCTCACGCCGAGCAGGTGGCGCTGGAGTTCCTCGGTCTTGTGACAAGCAGCTTATAACTACTGACCCGAAAGGCTGTTTTTTCATAGCAAGGGAGGAACACAGCCAGGAGCCATCCTTGGATACAAAGCAGTATTTATATATTTATTTATATGGGCATATTTACCTCGAGCATAAAACAAAGTCTAAATAAGCCAAACAAAAAAGTGGGGGATCCGGAGACTCAGCACTCAAATTCGGCAAAATATAAATATAAATCAGAAAGAAAGGAGGGAAACCACGCTTGTTTCCCACAAATAAAAACCGATAATCAATAATACCTGCTAAGAAGGCAATTCTACAAACTTGCTGGCAATATACAGTGATTAAAGCTGTGACAGCAACATTTAAACCAAACAAATTAGTGCTTTACTTTTTTTTTTTTCTTAATTCTTGCAGTGGTGGCATAGTCTCTATTTACAGGCTTTAAGCTCTAACAGTAGGACAGAATGTTTGTGAATTTGCTTTTGAAACAAACTCCGAAACAGCCAGACTTTGGCAAGTGGCCTCGTATCCATGCTCGTCTTCCTTCCTGCCAAGAATGTCTAGAGAGATGAAGCATCTTGTTTCCAGCTGAAGAGAGGGTTTTCCCCAGGCTGTAAGGCTGGAGACATTGGCTCAGAGCTCCCTCCGTCTCATGCAGGGAAAGGCCTGATTGTTAACTCTCTTGTTACTGATTGGGGATGGGGAACACATCTGTAGTTACCGGTGGGTAGGGCGGGAACCTCTAGGGGCAGTCTGTGCAAACAGCTGTTTCTGTG
The DNA here is from genome assembly GCF_040182565.1 of Anser cygnoides. Taxonomy (NCBI): domain Eukaryota; kingdom Metazoa; phylum Chordata; class Aves; order Anseriformes; family Anatidae; genus Anser; species Anser cygnoides. The sequence goes on from NC_089877.1 coordinate 36,346,852, forward strand.
GCCTTAGAAGCAATCCTATGACCCTTTCATCGCTACAAAACCCTTCTGAGCTCGTTCCTGCCTTGCTGTCATACTGCTGTGCAGCTGCCTGTGGAGCTGGTGTATGATTTGTGATGTACTTTAAGACAAAAGATACGGTTTTCAGCAACATAAGATGCCAAAGATGGCATTCTGAATCTCTGATACTGTGGATCGCTGTCAGCCCATGTGTTTTTCTGCTGTAAAACAGCTGTATGGGGGCTCGGACCACCCCTTGCACGTTAGGTATTGCCTCCCCTCATTTATTGAGCTAACTGGCCACTGTTTTTGAGGCACGCAGCATTCAGTACACGCATGGGAAACCACCGTTCCCTTGTACAGTCCTGTTAGCAGAAAAAGGCACTAGAGATGTTCCCATAGCCCTTAGGCACTTGGTTCGCTGGGGCCCTCGTAAACCCCTTGGCTAAGCATTGCAGGGACACCTGAGAGACTCCATCTCCTCCTGGGCCACCGCTGCTAGCGTTTCCAGTGATTGATTGCTTCCTTCCCCCTCGGAGCAGCTTCCCTTGTGGCAGGGGAGAAGCTCGCCTGGCTCTCGGCTGCCCTCGGCCATGACCATCAGTGAGGGGGGTCGGTGGTGGGGATTGCAGGCAGCGCTTTCAGCTCTGGCCCTCACGGCACCGCCCGTTGCCTCTGTGGGGGCTGAAAAAGAGCACGGGCCTCAAGCCCAGTTTGGCAGTAAGGGAAAACAGTGGCTGGGTCTGAGAAGGCTACCTCTCAGCTGAGCAGACCTCGAGGAGCACAGGGCATCGCTCGCCTCAGTAAGGACTTGCCAGCCTGGGCCACTGATTGCCGACTGGAGAGTAAAAGCTGCCAAGAAAGCAACTTCACGGGTTAAGGCTGGGCAAAAATGCCTAGGGCAGGTGGAGAGAAGAGCATCGAGCATCCTCTCTGGAGCACTACGGAGGGTTTCCCTACCAGCTGCTGGCAGCAGAAAATCCTGCTGGAAATGGAGCTGACTGACCTGTTTGTGCATAGGTACTCCCATGCCTTTGGACCTCTTGCTCTCTCTCCAAGCTCCCCAAACTGGGGCAGAAGGCCTCCGTGAGCTTCATTCCCACTTGGCTGCCTGGCACTCCCTGCTCACCCTCCGTTTCCTGGCTGCCCAGGCTTCAGTGCATTTTAGTAACTGGAGCGCATCACCGATGTAGTTCACTGTTTGCTGCCCACAGGCACAGCATGGGAATGAAGGCCTGACCTCGAATCTGCCCTGCAAATAAAGGAAAGGGCCAGGTCCTCTGGAGGCAGGGACACAAACTCACAGTGATGCTGCAAGGAAGTGCAAGGCTATGGCTGCTCTGCTGGGACAAACTCAGAAGGGAGCTCTGAAGCAGGCTGGGGAGGGAAGGCAGGGTAGGGTCCCACGAGGTGCACGCAGGAACCATCTCTCTATCGGCTAAAACATCTTTGCAGCTTCTTTCTCTGGAGCAGCCGAGCCAGCTGGTGGTGGCAGAGGGATTGCTGCATCCATCTCCACTGACGGGAACAAAATGCAGCAGCCAGAGCCTGATGCAGTTTCCCAAAAAACAGTTCGGTTTGAGCTGCCTGCGTCCAGCGACGGGACCGCAAGGGCCAAGGTTGCTCTTCTCTGAAGCCAGCTTTAGAGTTTCCTTCAGGACTGGAGAGTGGTGTTTCCCCCTCTCTGCCCTTCCACAGCAGTGGCTGCTGCTTTCTTAGAAAAATGAGTCACGGCTGTATGGACCTGGTGGTGGCTCAGCCTCCAGGAGTGCAGAGGGCTCCTTCTTCAGCGAGAGGGGCTGGGGCAGGACGCATGAGCGCTGGTCGCTCCGACACGTCCCGGCACCGCTGTAGCAGTCAAGCTTTAAGGTGGAGCTTAGCAGTGGCCCCCTTTGGTTTCCTATGTGAGACACACATAGCTCAACAGGGACAGGATTAAGAGACCCATTTTTATACGGCTTAAAAAAAAATTCAGTAGTTTAGCAAGTTAAGAACTTGTAACAGTAAAAATACCCAAAGTACACTCAACATCACTGCTTTCTGAGAACGGTGACAGCGAGGACCCACAGTCACTGCTGTCTCCTCCTTAGTGGGAGAAAATCAGCCTCTTTTTGCCAGTGCCTGGCAGAGATCCGTTAGCCTGGTGGTGCAGTGAGACCACACCATGCATCCCCAGCGACCCAGCCTGGCTCTGCAGGGCGCGCTGGGTGTTGCCGGTGGTCGTTCTCAGCACATCTGGGTGGAGTGGCTGCGTTGACTCACGAGACAACTGGGCAGCTGCACACGCACTGTGAGAGGCCACATGCTGCTGGCAAATGAAGGAAACAGGTCCCCACGACACTTAACACAGGTGGCTTGGGGTAATTTTTCTCCCATGGGTTGATAGCAAGCGTCCCCACGTGTGGTTTGGCCTGGGCACAGCCTCAGCAGCATCTTCAGTGGGGTTCTTAGGTTTATCCATCCAGACCTGGATACGGTGACAGAGTACAGTGAGGAGAGGGGGACAGGCAGGGCAAACGTGGAAGCTGCGCCTTCTCTTGCTGTCCGCAGAGAATGGTCTGTTCAGGGGTCCTGGGGTCTCCAGGGGTCTGTGGAGGGGGGCTGCAGGGGATGGCCCTGGGCCAACTAGAAGGAACAGAACTCCAGTGTACAACTTCCAGTACGTCCAGGCACAGCCTTCCTTTCCTGGTGAAACTCCAGCGTTTCCCTCTTGGAAAGGGCTCCAGTGTTGAGCAATTCCAGTGTTGCGGAGAACTGATGTGGCACATCTGGGACCACTAGGCCAGTACAGGATGGAGCTCCCATCTGTGCTCTGGGATGTGGCAGCCCTGTCCACATTCAGTCCAGCGAAATGCTTTCAAATCCAGTGTCAAAGGGGGCAGGAGAAGTGACGGGAGACACAAGCGTCCCCATAAGGGATGGAGAGGTGTTCGGGGCGTTGTGGGGTGGCGGGAGTTGGTGCTAGGTGAGCCCAGGAGACACTGCAAGGCTGGTTGTGTTTCTGTGGCTTAGGTCCTATGTTCTGTGTGTGCTGTGCTTCAGTGTCTGCATCACCAGCCACAACCAAACCAGCTCCACGCCTGAAGCAGGTGATGGGGGTAAGATGGGGCTGGGGGCTATTGGAGGAGGGTGTACGGGAGTCTCCCCAGTGTCACCAGTCCCCCTCCTCTCTCCAACCAGAGGGCACTGGTGCTGCCAGGACTCACTCACAGAGCCAGTAAAACTGAAAATAATAGTCAGTGAAAAGGTGTCCCATCTGTTCGGGAGTAGTGCTGCAGTTGGCTCGGCCCTATGTGAGAAAGCAAGAAAAGAGCTTACAGACAGAGGCAGGATGCATGCTCCAAGGAGGGGGGGGGGAATTGTGCCTGAACTATGTGCTGGCACAGACAAAGATCATCATCTGTTCTAGGCCTGTGTGTGAGCAGCTGGCTCTATCGCACCGCCCTTCCCCATGTGTGGCTAGGCACTTGTTCCCCGCACCCCCCGAATTACATCTCTCTACTACCTGTGTGCCTTGGAAGGGAACAGCCATGATAGAAAGGGCTGTGGAAGGCTCTCCACACAATGTGGACACTAAACCTGTGCCATGATGATGCCACATTCCCATTGTTCTCCTTCCACTTAGCCCTGGACAAGAGGAAAGGCAAAGCAGCTGCTTGTACTCACAGGCTGTGCTACTCTGAAGTGGTAGGTGAACTCCCTGAAAGACATCATCACGAGAGGCCAACGGTGCGTTGTTTCCTGGGGAAGAAAACAGAGCGGGGGGGAGGATAAGACCAGGGCTGAGCATCCCAGGATGTCCTCCTAGGGACTAGCAAGGAAATGCACAACCCCTCTCTGTCAAGTGACCCTACAGCTGTCTCTGGAGCAGAAGCAGCACCTCCAAGATCAGCAATAGAGCTGGATTAAGAGTGGGGCAAGGAGGCACTTAGACATTTTATCCAGATCCACAGGCATCAAAAGCACTGAGCACTACGTGATCAGCTGGTGCAGGGATGTCTGAGGTACATTTACATTTACATTTACAATAGTCAGTGCAGAGTACGGCTATCAGAGCACAAAGTCCCTTCAGCAATTCTTGCACTGCCCTAGCCAGACTGCTATAGTCCCTTCTGGAGGCATCTGTGTTGTGTTGGGGTGACAATTCACGAGTGTGGATTCTGTAAGCCCAACCCTACCTACCTGCGTGTCCGTGGCATTGGTGGGGCTGTCTGTGCTCACGGCATCCTGGCAGGGGTCGCTGTAGACAAGGCCACAAAGGGAGACGGTCAACGTGGAAGAGGAGCTGGGGAGACAAGATGTGGTGAGACCCTGGAAGGCACCAGCCTCTGCTGTCTCTTACCCAGGATGGGCAACAGACACCACAGTGACATGGCACAGTATCCTGCTGACTTCAGGGGTGCAGAAACACCGAAGAAAGCAGCCCTGCCCACTCACTTCATCTCCAGGGTCAGGTTGGTGTTCACTGCTGTGAGCTGGCTGACAGGGATGCGGTAGGTGAAGTTCCCAGTCCTAGGGAGAAAGAGAGTGCATTAGATCAGATCACAGCATTGCAGCTGGCTGTGAGATGGCCGGGACAGGACCCAAAGTCTCTGTTGGGCTCAGACTTCAGAGGGGAGGGCTTCCCAGGCTAGTTCCCAAGGGCGAGCTCATCATCAAATGCAGTCTTCCTGCACTCTGGGTGAAGGAGCAGGGCTGGACCCCGAGCCCCAGCTCCTCTGTCCAAGGAGCGGCAAGGGCTGCCTCTGGGTGATCGTAGGGAAAGGCCCAAAGCTCCAGGAGCTGCCCACCTGCTTCTGGAGCTCCCCAAGATGCCACCGACGTGCCAGCAGCTATCCCAGCCTTGCTCACCTGCATGTGTTGCTGGCTGTGCAGTACTGGGACTGGATGGCCATGTCGATCTCCACGATCCGGATGGAGTGCAGCACTGGGCTTGGCCCTGCAGGTGGGAGACGGGCAATGTAGGAACGGCAAAGGGATGACAGCTGGGGCAGCCTGGGTGAGGAGGGCTGGCAGGGACGCCGGGCACTGAGACTGTCTTTCCGCATCCCCATGCCATCAGAGAGAAGGCCCACACTGCCGCAACGCTGCGCTAACACCACGACCAGCCACAGAGAGGCAGGAGCAAGGCTGCCTCAGGCTCTGCCAGTGGCTGGTCAATGAACTCCTTTCCCTCTGCTACCAACATGACTGAACCTGTGTGTTTCTTCCTCTAAATCTAATTTGGAAAAGGCTGATTGGTGGGGCTGTGAAGGGAGTTGCCTAACGGCAGCCTCAGAAGGGAACCAAGGGACTAACACGACCAGAAAGCGTAGGGCAGCAGGGGAAGGAAGCGCAGGGCTGGAGGTTGAACCTGGCTGCACTGGAAGAGCTGAGGGCGAACAAAGCCACAGCCCAGGGACACATCGAGGGAACCAGATGATGGAGGATACCCCAGAAGGCTGCCCAGGGGTACGTGCTGCTGTGGGGATGGAAGAGGAGAGGGCCCACCTACCATCTGTGCTGGGATCCTCTGTGCGGGGCCACTCGCTCACCGGCTGCTTGACGCTGCGCTGCTGCCGGGCCTGCCCCAGCGGGGAGTTGCTGCGGGAGAGCGAGAGGTTGGAGATGTACTTGGATTTGCCCTGGAGGTGGGTGAAGGGGGAGGAGGGGCTGGCATTGGGGCTGCCGAAGCTCTGAGACCTGTCAGGCGTCTTTGGCCACTTGGTGTAGGAGGTCGCTTTTCCGGTGACGCCCCTGGATTTGGCTTTGATATTTGTCACTGGCAGGAGTGAAGTCTGACTTTGGTCTGCAAAGGAAAGGGAGAGAGGTTGCGCTGAGAGGCAGAGGCTGGCAGCATTCCTGCCTCCAAGGCCAGTGCAGAGAGAAGGGCTGTCAGCTCTGGGCTCGTCCTGTCCCAGTGTCACCTCCGGCATTACACCCCCATGTGTAACAGCCTCCATGCCTGGAGAGAATGGTGCAAAATCCTTGCAGCACAGGGAAGCTGTGACAGGCTGTGGGAACAAAGAGCGGGCACCGCACCGCCCTTGCATAGGGCAGTATTTAAGGCATGACTCCAGGGCTGTTACAGCTCTGCTCTGACTGCCTGAGGTGCTGTTGCTCCTACAATGGTGATAGAGTAAGAGAGCTTGCAAAAGCCCTGTTTGGGCAGCCAAGAGGCAGCACAGCTCCTGGCCTGCCAAAATCCTGCTCAAAGCAAACACAGGCCTGAGGCCAGACTGCAAGGTATGGCTGCTCGGGCACACTGGCCAGCCTGGCGTAGCCTCTCATGGCCCTGTCCTGGCTGAGCTCCAGAGACCTTCCAGTCCCCACTTACCCTGGCAGTGTGATCAGGGATGTACAAAACCACACCACAAAGGAAGCAAAGGCTGCGCAGCCTGGCAGTCCCACTTTGTCCCCGGCTGCCTCAGCCCCTCCAGGCAGTGGGTGTGGAGGAAACCGGGTACCTTGTGGAGGCTGCATGTCATTTTCATAAGGTGCAGAGAGAGGTGAGAAACCAGGTGAGGGATCTGAGGTGACACAGTGGTGGGACGGACAGCGCAGGGTTGTCCCAGCACCTCCTGCTGGGCTGGTACTTACCTGTCCTGTTAGTGGCATGAGTAGGGCTGGTCTCAGAGAGGGCAACGGAGGAGACGTTGGTGGGAGCAGCAGAGCAGCACATGGAGAAACAAGGTGGGTTGAAGCATGCTAGCACACTGTGACCGGGTGAACTGCTGAGCAAGTCAAGCACATTTGCTGTGACTGCAGGGCAAAGAGGAGAGATGCTTGGAATAAGCCAAGGGAAGGAGCATCACACGCCGTCAGCATCCCGTCCATGAAACCACAGCCCGAGGACCTCCCAGCATGAAGACAGCTCCATGTCACTGAGCCCGTGGCATGGAGGTACAGCTGTGACCATCACCTAGCACCACAACCCCTGTGTGTCTGCTGTGCCCGCTGCTGTGCTGTGACCTACCGTGCTGTGTGGGGGTCTTGCTACTGGCTCTGTCTGATGCAGCTGTGGATCGCACCATCTGCGTTTTATCAAAGTTCTGGCTTGCCCTGAAATGTAGGGAAACACGAGTGAAAACCTCTACTGCAGGGAACCATAGTGTCACTTGTACGTGAAGAGAGAAGCAGCTGTAGCAGTGAGTGGGTCGATGGGACCAGGTACACAGAGCAAGAGCAGGCATAGAGTGCAGTGGTGAGGAGCAGTAAAGACTGGAGTGCTCTGGGAAAGGAAAGCAAGGCAGGAGAGAGGCACACAAGCCACAAAGACAGCTAGGAGAGCTAGGAAATGTCACAAAAGATGGTGTGGCTGTCCCATGGCATGGACAAGCCTAATCTGGTTCAGAGGACACGAGCAATGCTCCCTTGGTGCTCACTGTGGAAAAGACTACTCAGTGAATTTACTTTCTAATAGTGATCTCTGGGGTGGATTTACATGCCTGGGTCTCAAGATATGAGATACTTCCTCACCTTGTGTTTTGTGTTGTTTTTTGTTTTTTAGAAATACACACAATCCCACCTAGATTTGCCCTACTCAATTTCAGGCATTTCACTGAAGCTGAGGAAGCCACAGGCACCTCATGTGGATGGTGGGGCAAATGTGAAAAGTGAGGAACCACTGCCTGGTGCTGTTTTTCTCCCCTTTTTTTTTTTTCCTGGCACCAGCTACTGCCTGTGGAGAGATGGGATAAACACAGCCTCTTGCCTTCACAGACTGCAGCTGCCCACCAGGCAGAGATTCCTACTCAGTTCCTAACAAAGAAATTAAAGATTTCACCTGTCCAGTCCCTCCTCGGTTCAGTTTGCTCTGTCCCACGTTTTGCTTGTCCTGAAACAATGTCCTATCTGTCCCCTTAGCATTGCTCAAGGTTTATCAAAGATAAATGGAGCCTTTGTTCATTTAGAGAAACCCAAATACCACTGTCACCTGCAAGACTTAACTTATTACATATACTTTTTTTTTAGTTAAAGGAGACACAATAGTGGTCTCCTGGAGGACACGTGGACACCAGCCTCTGGAGCCAACCTTTATCCCAGCTGAAGATCTACCTCTATCCCTCAAGGTCCTCCACTGCCTTTGTCAACACTTTCCATGCCTGGTTTTATCTTGCGTCCCACGAGCAACTACTTTTTTAATAGCTTCTTGTGAAATACTGCTGTGTAGTTCTAAAAAGAACAAATTAACATGCCTTCCACTGCTCTTTATGCAGCACTTTGTTCAAAGGGTGCTGACAGACAAATAAGACCTGTTTTCCTTTAAAGGGAAGTATGTTGCTGCAGCCCTGCAGATCACATCAACAAAGATGCTTTAAGTGTCTGTTCCCAATTAGTAGCTCAGCCAACTTTCCTGGTGTTGCAGTAAGATATTTAAGGCCATACCTCTCAAACATGCTTTCTATTTATTTTTCTGAAGATATTGCTTTTCCTGCAGTGGCAAAATATAGGAGTGGAGTTTATAGACCAGTTGGACACTTCAGTAACTTGCCTGTTAGTGAGTCAGACACCAGGAGAACTGAGTCAGTAATTCTCAAGCACTCCCGGTAGTAACGGCTCATATAAAGAAACAATTAAGGTTTTGTTGTTGTTATTGTTCTTGTTGTTTTTTTATGTCCTTCTTTTGCACACTAAGCTGTCCTATAATTTAGAGTGACCCTTCATAATAAAACTACTCATATATGAAGAGAGGGTAGGAACATCTTTTGGGCTAATTCTTCAGTCTCCATCCTTTTCAAATACTCCCTTCACTTCTTTCATACTGCCCACTCCTGCTCTACCTGCAGTATGAAACTTCTTTATTTAGCCTTTGATTCACTGCTTCTTCAATCCACTATTCCTAATTTCCCTTTCATATTGCCTGACAGGGTCCATAGTCCTTCCTCCTGGAGCTCCAGCTGCTGAGCTGTATTTGTATCCCTTTCTTTGCCTTCACGTTTTGCCTAAGATTCTTTGTCTTCTGTGGTGCAGATGGGAGAAAGAAGAGGAACTGAGAGAAAGGATGCAACAATTAAATAACAATAGAATGAAAGAGTAACGTACCGTGGGCATAGAGCGACCGGGACCCCAGGACCCCTGTGCCGAAAGAGGGCCAGGAGACAGGCAGTGGGCACAGCAAAAGAGCTATAGGGCAGTGAAGGGAGAAGGGAAGAAAAGGAGGGTTGGTAGAAGTGAGGAAGGGCAAGGGGGAATGAAAGAGGGCATGGAAGATAATGGAAATGGAAAGACAAGAAAGGGAAAATTAAAGTGAAAGTAGAAAGAAAATGGGTTGGATGGGAGATGTAACCAGAACAAGAGGGAGAGAAGTAGGACAGGGAAAAGAGAGAGAAAAAGAGACTCATTATCTGGTACTGTGAGCTCCCAAAGGAGTGAAGTGTGCTGAAACTGAATGCCCAGCACAGGCTAACCGTGTGCACACTGTGCTGGGGCCATTCCCTCGATACTCTCTCCACATTAAGGACACTGCTTGCAGTCTGCACCCTTGCCTCATGACGGACTGGTCCAGCCCCACCAGAGGCAGTGGGACTGTGCTGTTTCAGTCCAGCAGAAGAGGCATCCAAATAACATTCAGACAGGCCATGAGTATGTGAGCAGCCAAACATCAGGACATTTTCTTTTTCTTCTCCGTTCCTCACTTCTTGCTGTGAACAACGTAAGGCTTGGATGCATGGATACATTTGGCTGGCTTTACAGCATGGCTCACTGGAGCTGTGGTTAGTAACCCCATGGTGGCTGCTCTTCCTGCCTCAGACTGCCCCAGGCACCACATCCTTCCCACAGAGCCCAGAGGTACCTACCCATCGATGTCCACAAGGTCCTCCTCACTGCGCAAGCTCAGCACATAGAGCGTGGACATGGACACCACACTGAAAAGACAGAGAGAGGTACAGGCTGAGGACAGGCATGAGGATGGCACATCGCATGATGCTGACCTGCTTCCAAGGGATTTCAGCCCATGAAAGAAACTGGAGGTCCACAGCCCCTCAATGTCCACTTCACAGATGGTAATAAAAGCTAGACGTCCTTGTTCTGAGGCACCCGTAAGCCTCCCTACCACCCCATGGTGCTGGGAAGCCTCCAGGAGGCAGTAAGAAGTGAGACCACTCCTTGGAAATGAAGCAAACTGTGTTTCCAGCACTGCCTGTTTGGTTGGCCCAGCCTAGACCAAGCCGATGAGCTGGAGGGAGATGGTGAAGCAGAAGCCTGGGTGCATGGTCTCACCTGAAGGCCATGATGATGACCAGGGCAATGATGGTGCCTTGCAGGAAGCGCTGACTGATACAGGCCTGCTCCGGGACAACCGATGGTGACTACAAGACAGAAATCCCAATGTCAGCTCAGGACTCTTTATCACTCCGGTCCTCTCTGCTTCTGAACACAGATCCCACCCATCACATTCCAAACTTTCCTTCTGCTCCCCTGCAAGCCCTGAAACCCCTCAGAGCAGAAGCCAGATAATGCCTTCATTAGGCATGGACAAAAAGGAAAGAGAGATGAGGAAAATGGGAGCAGTCCGGGTCTCTCCCTCTGCAGCATGTGCAGGAAAACACTGGAGAACCATGCAGAAGACTGATCCCAGGCAGACCACCTTCCCCTGCACAGCAACGCTTGGTTGGGAGCAGTCCCTTACCTTGCTGGCTACTTTGTGGGGCCTCTTTTTGTGGGGCATGCTTCCTGCACGGCTGAACTGGCTTCCTGCTTGGCTGCAAGGAGAAAGGGGGAATCGAGCTGAGCTGTGCAGGGACAGGCCCTGCCACTGCACCTCGAGTGGTTCTCAGGCAAAACCGTGATTTCTTTCCCGCCAGGGAAGAAATCTCTGTGTGACACGACAGTCACAAACCCTTGTCACTCAGCCTGCTCTGGGGGGCAGGTGGGTGCTGGTGCATTGGCCCAGAAAGCCTGAATTCTGCCCCAAACCTTCATAAGCTGACATAGGTCAGTATAACGATTTTGGAAGCGCAAGAAACTCTTTGCTCTGAGAATGCCACTCACTAACTCTGGAAAAACGTGGTGATGATTTCATAGCGTTTTTTTTGGGGCTGGTCGGAGAGCAGGATTTTGGTATGTGTATGCCAGATCCTTCAGCTCTCTGAATCTACTGCAGACCACATAACAACTTGCCAATGCCCCACCACTCCTTCCCATCTCCTCTTTCCCCAAATGGGCTGCCATTCAGGGCTGCCCAGGCTTGAAGAAGACATCCCTTTTGGCTCCCTTGCCCTCATACCTGAATGTCCCAGAGCTCACAGTTGATTTCATGCTGTCAAGCCGTTTGAGCTTGGCCAGTTTGTGACTCCACCTCTCTAGCTCATCGATGCGAGTCTCCAGGTTGTCTGTCAGTTTGCACAGCTCCTTCACAGCTCCCACGTTCTCCATAAATATGCGCTCCTGCCAGGGAACAGGTCAGAAGTCTGAGTGGCCAGGCACATGGAGGCACTCCTTCTCCCCACTATGGATCCATCCACTCTGACTGCTTTCCCGTGCCCTGTTTCACGGGAAAGCCTACACAACACCCCCCCAGCACTGGGGGAGTGGAGACAAGACCCACCCAGTAAGGCACACAGCCCCTGGATGCGAGAACAAGAGTTCTCTTAAAATCCAACCCAAACAATAAGTGTTAGCTCATTGATCCCTGAGAACTGTGTCCTCTGCTGGTGTTACTCCAAGGAGTCCTCCTCAGTCACAAAGGACAGACACAAAGTACTCATCTTCGTCAGGAGCCCTTGGTTAAATTAAGAGAGGAATTCTCCCCACTTGCCCCTTCTCTGCCCCTTCCCAGCCCTCCAAGACTGTCTCCTGCTTGTGGTGCAAGCTGTTGGAGCTATTTTGCATCATTATCCAAAAGCCAGTGGATTCAGACCAATGGAGAGCCCAAATTCAGAAGCTTCTGGAGAGCAGCCTTCCCCCTGCAGCCCCTCTGGTAAAGGCAGGGCTTTCCAGCACAAGCACATCCCTCTGGCGCAAGCACAGCTACATCCCACATACTGCTGCTGGCACTGTGGCATCACCCATGCCTCCTATCCACCCTCAGGCTCTGCTACTCCATATCCCTGTGCAAAGCTCCCCGAGGCGAGGCAGCACATCTCATTGGCATGCTGGTACAGCACTGAGCTCAGAGGGTTTTGGACACTATGGAAAAGTCCATGGTCCTGGCTACTGCTCGTTAGTGATGTAACTGCAGGGATCTAGGCTTCCACAAAGGATAAACATGGCACTAAGGTCAGTCCTGGCGATTCATACTCTGGGCACTGAGGACAGAGTGATGCAGGAGAAAACCGGCAGCTTTGGGAGAACTTTAGGGATGTGTGCTATAGGAGGCTGTCTCCTCAACGCCCAGAGCAGCAAACAGGCTGCCACAGGTTATGGTGAGGTCAAGTAGCCAGGTGCTCCTGGTTATCTTGACATAACCACCTTATCTTATCTAGAAAGGAGAGATTATGACTAAGAGCCTCCCTGCAGGCAGCTGCCAACAGGGAGTCCTTCCCGAGGGAGATGCTGCCAACTTTCACCAACATCAGGCTAGTTCCTCCCTGCAGATGTCTGCTGTCCACTCAGGTCTGCTCCTGACATCTGAAAGATCAGACAGGTCTGAAACTCGTACAGGTGGTATTGGCTTAGGAACATTTCCCAGGCACCATTCTTTCCTTCTTCCACTTCCAGCTCCATAACTCCCTTGACCCAGGTTCAACAACCTCCCCGGCTTCCCCACCCTTCCTGTCCCTTCGGGCTGCCACTGACCTTGTTTACTACCAGGAAGTTCTCGAGGGTCTTTCCATTGGAAAAGACCAGGTCCCCAGTGTCCTTCACAGCTTCAGGAAGGATCTCCTTTACCTCCTGTGCAATGACACCTGCGTGGAAATGACACAGTGGGTCACAGGGATCTGGACAGCGCTCCTCCTGCCACAAATCTTTTTCTTGCCAGAGCAGTTGTTGGCAGGAGCCCTCTGTGCTGGGGATAAAACAAAGGCTGTCTTCCCCTTCACCCCAGCCTGGGCAGGGCCAAGCAGAGCTCATAAAGAGGCCTCATTGCCTGGGCAGCCCATAGACCACTGAGTCTCAGCTGCGGAAGAAGAGGCTGTTCAGGCAAGGCTGGTTCCCAGATCATGTGGATGGGTATGTGCATTACCCTGCTGTAGCACATGGCTGTGTCCAGGCTCCCTGTGCACCCCTGGAGGGGTAGGTACTTGGAGGAGCCTTACCACAGCCCAAGTGAGGGGCTAGAAGCCACCTATGGGAAATGCCACCTTTTTTCCAGCTCACTAAATAGAGAGCTTTATTAAATGCCTATGCTTCAGAGAGGCCCCCCCTCTCCAGCCCTGTGCCTGGCGGGGCTGCCCCATGAACAAAATGCTACTGTAGGTCATAGAATATAAGGTCTGGTGCTGCAGATGTAAGCAGGGTACCACAGCAGGGTGACACAGGGCCTGTACCTGTCTCAGAGGTGTTGTCAATGCCCACTGTGGCTGCAAACTCGGGCTTGTAGTTGTAGTGTACTAGTCGCATACGGGAGATCCTCTTCAGCTGCTCTGTGGTGTCCACCTGGCACAAAACAGACATGTGCAACTCCTAAGTGGGGTGTTGCTCCTTAAGATCCCATGACTCTGACCCCAGGCAGCAAAACCCACTACAATTCATGTTAATGCCTTTACGACAGGTCCCAAAGGCAAGAGGTACTTCGTGAAACAGCCCTGAACCCTACTCAGACCAGCCATGGAGACAAAGAACATTTGCACTGGGATTAATCTCCAGTTCTCATCATTGGATATGTTCCTTGGGCAGAGAAGCCAGGAGGAAACCGAGCCCCATCGCACAACCAGGCACAGGGCAGAGGCAGTTTTCATAAACATGAGACACAACTGGACCAAGCTTTCCTGTACAGAGACATCCAGCTGAGAGGACTTTGGAGCAGAGCTGAGCCTCTCAACCAGGCTCTGGCAAGCCCCAGTGTGCTGCCTGAGGTATTCGTTTGTTTTCAGGTTTGTCAGTTTTGCATGTGCTAGTTCTGGTTAACAGTGGAAGTGCCAATATTCTTTAAGACATAATGGACAGGCTGTGTTTGGGACATACAGAGAAAGACAGACTGCTAATGTCATTTCTGTCCAGTCAATAAGAGCTCAGGCTTCCTATGACTTTGTCAAAATTAGCTGCTGAAACAAGCTCACAAGGACACCTACGCTTTCTGCAGTGCCTTTTCAGATCCCTGATCAGCCAAGCCTAGCCTGGTTTGCCTGGCTCTTACCTCCTGGATGTCCTCCTTCACTCGGACGTCTGACGGGTGCATCAGCGAACCCATGACCTTCACATTGCCATGGACCACAAGGGCTTCATCGGGGCGGTCTGTGTTGATGCCAACCCGGCCATGGTGAAAAACAGTATCAGGGAGCTGTGCCCGCTGCCAGAGCACGTCACTGTCGCTCTCAAACTGGCCAGGGTTGGAGGCCTGTAGAGAGACAGGAAATTGGGAACTGGAAAACAGCAGTAAGTAAACCAAGCAGCAAAATGCTGCAGTGCTGCCGGGCAGAGGCATTCTGAGACATGGCCAGAGGGGTGACATCGGGAGAGCCCCACAGTCCTGTCCCACTATGCACCTTGCAGAGGAACTGGTTTGAAGGGAAGGCCACAGGGAACTGGTGGACATCAGAGAGCTCCAAGCACACTGTCCCCCTTAGTGTGGGTGGGAAACAGCTAGGAAACAAAGCTGGGGATAAGCAGAAGCACCCCAACAGCATGGCTGTGTCCTTGCTCTGCAGAAGGGAGCCAGGAATAGGGAAGATCTCAGCTGAAATTGGGGCATGTTGATCCAGGTGGCCTGAGAAGCCAGAGGGGACTTTTGGGATGAAGAGTCCAAGGCACAGGATCTTGGCAGGGATGCCCTCTCCAGCCCGCAGCACACCACATTATGGCCCCAGGAATATCTCAAGGCCAAGCTGTGACAGCACCAGCCCCGCAGGAGGGACAGCAGGCAGTTGGGCAGACAGTCACAGCAGAGCCAGAAGAGGACAAGCAAGGCTACAGAGGTGTGAGAGAGAGCTTTGCAGCAGCACAAAGGAAAGTGGCAGGGATCCACTGTCAGCTCTGGGAACAGATCCCAGCCTGCCCTTGCAACCTTGGCATTCATCTGCTTGTCCTGTCTAAGCCTCTTCCAGCAGGAACCAAATTTATGCCCACTCTGCTCCTCTCTCTAAAGGATAGTCCTTGCCTTTTTGAGCTGCCTGTTATCTCGGCTTTCAGAGCTCTCCCAACAATTCCAACCAGAACCATGCAGGACAGCTGGAGACCATAAGTGATATCGCTGTTGCTCCTGAGCCCCAAATCCTGGGGTTCTGGTCTGCTGCCACAGTTCTGTGACCCACTCACAGGTTGGGAGGGGGTAGTCCAGGCTGCCTGCAATTCCCTGAAGTTCTGGGCACCCTGGAGGCTGTTTAACTCATCATGCCCTTGTCTGCAGACTCCAAGGCCCCTCTGTGTGTGTGTATTTTACTCCGTGCCTTCAGGCCACAGAGCTGACTGCTCTCCTAACAGAGCCCTGGGAGGGTCTGGGGATGGTGCCTCTCTGTTCCTGCTCCTCTACATTCCCAATTGAGCACTCCACCTTAGTATGTGCAAAAAGTGCAGCCCTGAGAAGGCACCCCGTCTTCCTGCACCTGGAGGTCTTGTCCTTGCTACGAAGTCCTAACAACTGTTCTCCCAACAGCTGTACCTGGCACAGGGCAGGGCTGGGACAAGGGGACACCCTCCCTGTCCTGCACCAGGTTCTTGCATGCCCTGAAGCTGCTCTCACCAAACAGATGTGGAAAGGCCAGAGTGAGAACCCAGGTACAGACAGGGATAGCTACAAGTAAGGCAGTGACAGTTTGGAGAAGGTATTCAAGGGCAGGGTGGGGAAAGCCAGAAAGAGAATTGCCCAGGTCACCCAGCGAAGGGCTGGGGACACCCACAGAGGCTGAGGGAGGAGGGAAGGACTTACTCGGACGATGATGCGCTCAGAAATGTGGGCTGCGAGCGTGTAGTTCTGGTTCTGTGCGTGTGCTTGCAGGGCTACCACGAGCATGAAATACCTGCCAAAAGGGGGGAGAGGTCAGCGTGTCGTCCTGCACTGGGAACTGCTGAGTCTGCCCCAAGGCCGAGGCACCAGGCTGTCATAGTGGGCTTAGCACATCCCCTCTCCTGTCTGCAACCCCTCACAGAACGGGGACAACCATTCCTGTGGCCACAGCAGACATCTCTTTTCCTCCACACAGAAAAGGAGGGCCAATGCTGGACCTGCCACTCCCCACGCTGGGGACTGGGACATCCACAGGCCTTGAGAACTCAGAACAGCTTGAAGAAGGTGTCTTTGCTCCTCACCTCTGGTCTGGGTTGGGTTTGCCTTTCTTCCGCATGTTGTTGGCTGTGGTCTCACTGAAGTGCAGCCGCCCCACAGTGACCTTGGTGACCTGTTCTGGAGGCAGGTTGACCCTGGGGAAGGGGAAACAGAGGAGAGAGTGAGGATACTGCTGGAGAGGAGGGTCCTTGGGGAATGGCCATCTCCTGGCCTGTTCCACCAAGGTAGGTCTATGAGCTGGGCACAGAGTGGAGTAGGGAATGTAAAGAAAGGAAAACTTTGCCGTGGGCAACAGAGGATAAAACTGGAGGGTGTGCTACCCACAATACTGTCCCTGAGGCCTCCAGCTCAGCTCCCTTCCCCACCCTCTCCTGCTAATGCTTATTCCCCAGGAGCAATTCCCCGACATGAATGCAGCCTGGGCAATACTCACGTGACAGGGTTGAAGGGCCGTTTGCTGCGGTCTGACTGCGACTGCTCTATGTTGATTGACTGGTTCAAGGCCTCTAACTGAAAAGAAAGGTTTGGGTACGTGACAAAGAGCCCTTCCCCTTCCCGCCGCCTCTTCCCCAGCCTCCACACATGCCAGCTGTCTGCCCAGCCCCTCTTGTGACTCAGCACAACTAAGGAGCAACGCCAAGCTTGGGTGCCATTCTTGTCCAAGCACAGGTGCCTCCCTTGGCAGGGATGAGGTTGAGGGTGAATGGATCTTCCCAAAGTGCCTGCAAACCTCTGGAGCCAAAGGTGAGTGAGAGGCAGCCCTGACGACACCCAGGGGGCAATTGAGTCTGTCTTAGGCCTTATATTTCAAGGTCTGCCTTGTTCTGGCCTTCAGCACTCTCCTACAATCACCCTTATGACTTAGCACGTGAAAGACATGGTGTTGCCTGACCCCAGCTGTTTGCCAAGCTCCCCTTCTCCCTACTGGATTTGCTACTGGCCCTTAGCTCCTGCTTGCCTTCACTCCGTGCAGCTTCAGGTAGAAGCACTCTAAGGGTTTCAGGCCCTCAGGGGTCTTCACATACTTGGGATCTCCAAGCATGCCGATGTAGACCGTGACCTGGAAGTGATTCTTCTTCTGGCACACAAAGGCGTCATCACCCACTGAGAAGTTGAACCCCTTGTCAGCATCGACGCGGTACGTGAGCATGGGGCTGTGGAAAAGGCAGCAGGTGTTAGACCAGATCCCCGAGCACACCACGAGAGGCTTACGTTTGTTGGGGGCAGGATGAGCCATGCACCCAGAAACAGAGGCAACAAGGGGTCTGCAGGGCACGGTACATGTCCCAAGTAAACCACCCCGCCTGGGAAGGTCCCTGGGCTCACCTCCACGTGCCACCACAGACGAACAGTGACTGTTCATGAACGGTCCCACCTCAACAGACTGAGGCCACCTCTACTTACACATATGGCCACAAAATAATCCTGAGGCACAGCAAGCACAAGGGAGGAGAAGGAGGGTGTGTTGGGGCAAAGGAGAGAGCGTCACATAGCTGCAGAGCACCAGCACGTGCTGTGCCAGTTGTGCAGGCGGTCCGTCTTGCTCTGCACCAACACTGCTCTGGGGTTCCCAGGTTCAGACATGAACCCAACACCTTGCCCAAGCCCTGCACAGCAATCTGTCCTGCCATGCAGGATAAGAGGCCTGAGAAGGTCTCTATCATCCCCTTAGAGCTGCAAGCATCGCTTGGACAAAGCTTGAGTCTTCAACTGGAAAGAAATGTGGTTCCTGTGACTAGGATTTGATGAGGATGCTGGGGTAAACATCCCTCTATATGCTAAACTACAGTACTAACACAATAGAAGAGAGAAGTATACAAGAAGTATAAGAGAGAATAAAACAAGCAAACAAAAAAACAAAAAAAACATGACAGCCATGAGCCAGCAGCCAGCATCTCCTTAGCCCTGGCTCAATGCATGCTGGTGACACCGAGCACAAAGCAGCAGCCTGCCCAAAGCCTGGGGCAGACCCTGAGCGCTGCTCGCTGGTGCAGCACCTCGGGCTGGTCCCACAGCTCCGCTCACTCCACCACCGCGCTCCGGATGCTGCCTGTGCTGCGCCGCTGCCAGCCGGTGCTGCCTGTGCACCAGCCTCCTGCCGACACCGCCGACACCTGCTCCGGCTGCTGCCAGCAGCTTCCAGCTCCCACTGGCACGGCCAGAGGAGGAAGAGGGGGCCCTGGCTGCCCAGCCAACACGCACCAGCTGGGGAGGTTTAATCTGCATCTCCCTAACAGGCTGGTGGCCATGGGAACGAGGGAAATATGTGGCCTTTGCAGCAAGTCCCTTTTCTCTCACCATCCGAGAGCCCTGACCTGGGCTGGTGGGCCCCCGGGATGTGCTGCCTGCCTGGAGGAGATGCCTCTCGGCTTGCCTTCCCATCAGCAATTTCTAGCAGAACACCAGAATCCCACCTTTTTGCCTTTTTTTTTTCTTGTGCCTAAAGAAATATTCAGGAGGTGAAAGGTAGCTCAGCCTAGCCTTTGACATAAGTCTTAAAAATTACTGAGTACTCTTCCATGAAAACAAACTACCTCTGACTTCCACCTCTAGGTCTCAGTACAGACAGATGGACACTGGGGAGGAGTACAGACTGACAGTGATGGATGGGGCAGACCGCAGCGAACTCCAGGAAGCAGAGACATGCAAGGGCTACTCTCACCCCCCCCACACGCCTGGCTGCCACCTCCTTTCCTCTGCGACAACAGCCCTCCATGCCCTCGCACGGTTACTGCCAGGTGAAGTCTGGGGGGACTTTCCAGGCTGTCATGGATGCCCGTGAGCAAGCAGTCATCGCTTGCACCCGAGGGACCGAGGCCGCCCGTGCCGCCCCTGAACACAAACCAGACGGTGGGAGCAGAGCGCTACCTTAGCCTAGAAGCACGAAAGGAATTCCCCTTTGTGGTCGCCCTCCTCCTGGCCACAACCCCGAGTTCTTCATCTGGCTCTTCTCGCTTGGGCTGGCCCTGGCACCTTCTGTGCTCGCCCGTGGGTGCTGGAGCCCTTTTCCCAGCTGCTTCCACCAAGACGCCCTGCCCCTGAGCTGCCTCCGCATGCCCAGGATCCCAGGCATTAACCACTTGCCTCAGGGGTTTGTAACAGAGAAAGCAGAGGAATGGGAAGGGCTGGCCGAAGTTCCAAACCGTGGATGCTTCCAAAACATGCTCTGGTTAACGTCACTCAAACTGATGGCTGCTAAACACATGCCGAAAACAAGACGACAGGCTCCCCCTGTCTCCAGAAACACTCGGCCCCTCCACAGGCCCGTTCTCAGAGGCCCCCTTTCCCCGAGCTCCCAAAGGACTGAGCTGTCCCGATGGCCGTGACCGGTGC
Source organism: Anser cygnoides (assembly GCF_040182565.1). Lineage (NCBI taxonomy): Eukaryota > Metazoa > Chordata > Aves > Anseriformes > Anatidae > Anser > Anser cygnoides. The sequence goes on from NC_089877.1 coordinate 36,366,488, forward strand.
CAACCTCCAGAGTGGGGTCCCTGCTTTCAGAGTGCACCTCACTGCAAATGGTGCACGGGCTGGGGTATCCACCAGATTGTAAATCCCTCCTGGAAGCAGCAAAGCCATGTCCCCACTGCCATGCAGCCTTTCTTTTGCCCCAGGCCCTATCCTCAGGAGGCAAGCTGGCAGCAAGTCTCTCCCAAAAGATGCTCTTCGGTGGGTGGCTGCTGCGACCACAGCGGGCGGAGAGGGAAGGGCAGGTGGCCCCGGGCCAGGAGCTGTTCCTGGGATTAGGGACAACACCAGTCAACAGCTCGGGGACCGTTCCTGGGATTAAGGATGACACCAGTCAACAGCTCGGAGCTGTTCCTGGTATTAGGGATGACACCAGTCAACAGCTTGGGGGCAGCCAGAGCAAGGCTGGCTTTTCCCAGAGAGACCTCAAGGGCCAGAGGGCAAAGCGTCAGGAATAAAAGGTCTGGGGTCAAATGGATTATTTTAGCCAGAAGGTTCCCACTGACAAAAGCAGATTACCGCAGGATTCAGGAGGCCGGGATCAGAGGAGGGGTGGTTTCAGAGCTTTCTCCCTGTGCCAGTTGAGGGTGAGAAGTTACAAACTCCCCACGGACCATGTCTGGCATCCACACTTGGAGGAGCAGGGAGTGCCCACATCCACTACGTGAACGTGCAACACTAAGGGAAAGGAAGTGCAAGGAAAAAACATGTCTCTGACAGAATGGGACCTGTATTTAGATCCATGGCAGAGAACGGGATTGTCAGAGGGATGTTCTCACCCCATCAGCCGTTCCCCTTCTGGAAGGAAAAATCTCCCCCATCTCTCTCCTTTTACGGGTTCCCCAGTATCTCAGCCACTCCTAAGGCATGATGTCTGGAGTCCCCCCTAATTCAAGGACCACGAATTTCACAGTCTCTGCTTTGTTTCTCTTCCAGGACACAAGCACCAGGATGGAGGACAGGAACCCACAGTCGAGCAGCACCACTGTGCCCTCTCAGCCAGTCTGTGTCAGACTGATACAGCCACGGCCACACTGGTGTGGCCAGGGCTCAGCACCCATGGATGGTCCCTGAGACACACGGCGTGAGGAGGTGAGACTCAGTGACCCATCACCAAGGTATTTCCCAGGCTGGCCAACAGGACTTGGCCCAAGCCACTTCTGTCACTCAACCTAAAACACACCCAGCAGGACGGGACCGTGTCACACTGCTCTCTGTCCCCTGCGGGATCTGCAGCAAGGATAAGCTCAGTGCTGTTTGTGAGGACGGTTCATCCAAATGAGGCTTCTGAAAGCCTGTGGGCATGGAGAGCACTGGTCTGCTTGATGGGAAGGGAACGGCACCAGCCCAGTTCCCAGAGCACAGAGGCAGTGGCCTCAGTGTAGAGAGGTTTCTGTTGAGCGCTGCACTACCCTTCCCCAGCTGCCTTACCTCAAACCGTAAACAAATGGGGAGAGGGAGGAGGGAGCCTGCTGGCATTTATCAGAGCACACTGTCAGGGAGATGAATTACTCCTGCTCCCAGGAGTAAATTAGTGAACTGCCTGGTTCCAGGCCTCTTCAGCACCGCTGCTGGAAACTAGCTAACCCTTTTGAAGGTTCAGCGAGTCTGAAACCACAAGACCAGTGCAAAAGGCCAAGGAGAAACATACTATCAATAAAACTAATCCAGAAACTTTGGTCTCCTTCAACCAACACAGATTCCTCAGCCCACATAACCAAAGCCTGAGACATAAGCCCACCATGCCAAGACACAGATTTCCAGACACTTCCACTTAAATCCATGCTGCAACCCTTCCTTCCTTTCCTCCCTTTGTCCTCTCCTTCACTTCCTTGATCTAGCCTGCTTCTAGGAGGACTGTATACCGAAACGACACACGTGCAGCCCAGGTGAGCCTGGCTCATTTTTGCTCTTCTCCCAGCAGAGAGGGCTGCTGCAGCCCCTGCCTGGGCATGGGCATGTGTTACCATTAACAAAACAATATTCACTGGTGCTAGGTGGGTCTCAGAAGGCAGAAATGCTACCCAGGCAACGCAGGATTAGTTCCAATTCCCCCTGTGGTGTCCCCATGTCATCAAGCTTAGTCAACGGCTGAGAAGGAGCCTGGCCCCAAGGTATAGCACAGAACAGCAAAAAAAAAAAAAAAAAAATAGAGAAATAGCTGAAAGGCCCCTACTCTGCAGCTTTCTCCAGGAAAAAAACTGAACAGAGATGAATTTTTCTACATATTTATAAGCAAGAGGATGCAAATATGATCTCATGTGACAGCGTCCACTCACTGCAGAAGAAAAAAGAGCTGTTAAATGAGCCTGAATGGTGCTGATATGAGCTGGAACAAACTCTCATGGGGCTACTGATCATTACGAAACATAGTAGGAAACTTCTGAGGAACAAAAATCTTTCAGCATTGGTTATTAGAGCCTTCACCAAGAGCAGCATGAGTAGGGAGAAAAGGTCTCCTCATGTCCCATCACCAGCCAACACTAACGGCAGTGCAATCAGTTCTTCAGGAAGCCTCTGCGCAAGGAACTGGAAAGAAAGGCCAGAGTGGCATCCACATACGTGGAAGGACAAACAAGTGGAAGGGGGCGGCAAGTGGCTGCCGGTAGATTCATAGGTGAGCCTGTGCAGCTAGAGCGCTGGATGCAGCTCCTTGTGTGTGCAGAACACACTGCATGACAAGGAGGTTGCTGTGAATTGTGTGCAACATGCACGTGTTACTCATCCTCAGCCAAAGAGTCTGTGACCACGAGAAGAGGAGGCTCAGAGGCGACCTTATCGCACTCTACAGGTACCTTAAAGGAGGCTGTAGCGAGGTGGGGGTTGGTCTGTTCTCCCACGTGCCTGGTGACAGGACGAGGGGGAATGGGCTAAAGTTGCGCCAGGGGAGGTTTAGTTTGGATATTAGGCAAAACCTCTTTACTTAAAGGGTTGTTAGGCATTGGAAGGGGCTGCCCAGGGAAGTGGTTGAGTCGCCATCCCTGGAGGTCTTTAAAAGACGTTTAGATTTAGAGCTTAGTGATATGGTTTAGTGGAGGACTTGTTAGAGTTAGGTCAGAGGTTGGACTAGATGATCTTGGAGGTCTCTTCCAACCTAGGTGATTCTGTGATTCTGTGAACTTTTATCTGTTCCCAGGAGACACTGCCAGATCAGACAGCTGGTGGGCACAGTGAATGTACGTGCAAAGTCCTGACAGAAGGCTGGCAAGAGCCCAGCAATTTGAGTTCCTCCCCAGAAAAGCAGTACAGTCAGAGAAGGTGGTACCTTTGGTTGACACAGACAGACTGCTGGATCTCCAAGAAACTCCCAGATCCCACCAGGTTTCAGCATCTCACAGCAAGACGTTCACAGCAGAAAGACAGTCTCATCTATATCTCAAATCTGGAAAAATCTTCTCAGCTAATCAACCTCCAAACATAACAGACTTTGAGACACTTCTGTCCTGCTGTTGGCAGGGGGACCTGCTAAGGGACCCAATTTTGTGAGCACAAGAGGAGCAGCATGGAAAATCATTTAGCTGTATTTTTTGCCCTGTAAGATTGCACTTAGCATGGAACATTATACATAAATCCACAAGCATTCTATTCTGTATAGGTTCAGAAATATACTAGAGTACTGACAAAGCAATCACTGCACTAACCCAACAGAAAGTGTTGTACTTAGATGCAGGAGCAGAGCCAGGAGCAAAGCCGGGTCTCTTCCAGGCAGCAGTAAGTGCTGGACTGGCTTTCTCTGAGGCAGAACAGGAGGAAGATCAAACACTATGAACCAGAGAAATTTGCCCCCATGGAGGCTGTGAGCAGTTGCCCTGCCTCGTGGAAACACTGTGGGTTGGATGCAGGTTCTTCTCCCTTACGTCAGGGTGGATTAGAGTGACTGCTTTTGAGAAGTCAATCTCCTGCATATGCCAGGGCTCAGAGCTGCTCTTTGTGTGCAACAGTCACTGCTGAAACACTGGCAAGCTCTTGACTGGTGAGAAGCCATGCCAGGGTAAGAACCTGAACAGCTTCCTATGGGCTCGTGGCTCAGTCTCTCTCCTTAACGTGCCTTTCTGGTCTCTTTTCTTAAGAACAAGAGTAGGAAAAATCAGATGATTCAGATGATTCAAATTCCTGGGGCTGTGAATAGGTTGCGGGCACCTGGATGACAGGGGGGAAAATATGTTCCCTCTAGGGGCAGGAAACTATAATAGCATATACAAACTGCAGGACAGCTTCCAGCAGAAAACAGACCAGGAATGGCTGGTCTTTGCTTAATGATCTCAGAGGGAATTAAATTGTTGAAATATTCATGGATCTCAAAGAGACACAGATGCCTGCTCATTTGCTGAGTATACCCAACAGGCAGAAAGGAAGAAGGAGACTCCTACCTGCTAAAACATGAGTTGGTTGACCAAAAAAAGCTCTTATAGAAGAAAGAAGGGAAAGTTGAGCTTTTGCAGTTCCTCACAGATCTATTCTGGTGCAGCGCTGTACCAAGAGAACTGTCTAAGTGACTGTCCACTTCGAAAGAGATGTAAGCTCACCATGCACTGCCTCTCCTAGAGCTCCCTGACTGCTAAGCCACCAGAAAAGAGCTGGAGCCCACTGAGGTAGTGCATAACAAAAAAATGTAATCGATCAATCCTTGACCTTAACTTTTTATTTGGGTCAAATCCAGCTCCACACCAAACCGCATGTGAGTTCCTAAAATCTACATGAAGTCATTTCAAAGGAATTTATCCATTACACAACTGGATGATGACCTAAATGCTGCAGAAGTAGGTTTGTTCTGGCTTTCACCCCAAATCCTAAAAGCAGGTATTAGCAAGTGACCCCAAGCAGAGATCCAAAGAACACAGCAGTGCAGAGCTGGGTTTGTGGGAGTTAAAAGCTGTGGTTCACAGCAATCCAGCGACTTCTCTGCACCCAGCAGTAAATACTGTGTAGTCTGCATCTGCCATTGTGTCTGTACAATACCGGGGTGCGTGGCAAATCTCTGGAACAGGAACCGTAACATCTGCAAACGGTCTGTGACAAGCTGAAAGAGCTGTGACGCGTTTCAGATGAGAGACCGTTTACCCAACACAGGTAAACAGTGAGATGGAAGGAAAAGGGGGACTCTTTATGTCAAAGAGAAAAGTGAGGCCGTGCAAGAGGTCTGCTCCACAATGCGTGGAGCTCTTTGGACCCTGCTGACTATAAAAGGTGCATTCATGCTTCTGCCACACAGTAAAAACCATGCTGAGACTGACAGTGGAGGAGAGGCCACTTCAAGGACCAACAGGTTGTGACCAAGCATTGCCCAAGTCAGAGAAGGGGAGATCACCTCTCTTGATCTCCCTTCTCAGAACCCCTTTGACATGGGGTAAAGACACTGAGAGGCAGTACTGGCACAAAAACAGCCCGTGAGAAGCAAAACAGCAGCAGAAGCCAAAGGTGGCTTTGTCAGGTGGCAAAACCTCAGCACTGTAACTGCCCAGTAATGGCCAGGCCCTGGTTGAAAACCAGGAGACTGAGAGGATGTGTCCAGGCAGCGTGCAAGGTGGTGGGGGCCAGCTACAAACACTGCCCTGTGCAGAAAGCAGGAGCTTGGTATGGGGGCTACAGCATGCACATACGTGGTCAGCGAGAGGTGGCCGGCTTCCCTCGTCCCACAGCCTGCAGAAAAGCAAAGTGAAGGTGGAGAGCAGAGGAAGGGCTGCAGGACTGGACTTTGGAGCTACTCACGAGTTTCTAGAAGTAGCCCTCACATCAGTGCAACACATGACAGGAAAAGTTCAGCACTTCGGCAGGTGCCAGGCCATGGCACCCTAAAGACAAGATCTCACACCATGAAGGAAACACTGAAAGTAGAAGAAAAGCTCTGCAGAGGAGTTGCCCACTTCAGCAAACTACCAAATACACTGGGAAAGAGGATCCCAGGCTACGTCACGGATTTAAAACTACCGCACAGGCAGAAACCGCATGAACTTGCCTACACCACACAGTGAAACACAGTCACAAGGTAGAAAGCAGTGGAGAAAATTACCAGGGAGGGAAGAGGAGCAAAGTCTAGTGGGTAGCAAAGAGCATGCTGCTGTTGGTGAAGAAGGCAGCCTTGCGTCTCAGGGTAGAAATCACTAATTATCACGTTATCTCCCTTTTTCTCCTTCCCCCACTAGGAATAGGTCAATTGGGGTGTTGACATTCTACCTGAAGGTGGGAGATGCTTCTTTTATGGAAACAGTTTAGCAAAATGGAAGCAATCACCTCCCCACATTACCCCTCTCCTGCTGTGCTTGCGGAAACAACCACAACCAGAATCTTGGCAAATGACAGGATGTCACCAAAGAAGTAACCACCTAATGGCCACTTCTCTGCAGGGCAACAACCCCCAGCACGCTATGTTAGCAGGAGTCTGAATTAAAGGCGGTATGAAGACGAGGGCAGACTGAGATCTCTGAGCAGGAGCTCTGGGGCTTGCAGCTGCAGCCTCCCTGCACATCACAGACCCTTCCCTGCCTCCACAACTGCTCTCGCCAGGTATCCTCGGCTCCCACCCTGAGCACAATCTGGGCAAGCTATGATCATAGTCTTGGGTTATTTGGTATCACAAACAACAGAGCACCCCCTCCTCCACGTCCCCTGAGAGGACCCTACCAGCCCCTGGCTGTCCAGAAAGAGGAGGAGGGGAAATGGGGGTGTTTGCTCAGTTCCTGGAACCCAGCCTGCTGCTTGCCAGCTCTCTGTCACCTCTGAGGAATGCAGGGAGGATCCACAGCGGTTTCCTCCTGAGCACTCTTTCCTACAAGGCTCATCCATGTACTGCCCCCACCCTCCTCTGCCCCAGCTTCTCCTGACAGCTCCTGACCCCCCCTTCCCACCCAGCCGCTCTCTGCTTCCCCATCTGCCTTGGCCACCCCAGGCTTTCCTCTCCGCCTGCTCCTCTGGCCTCTCTGGCCCTCTGGCTTCCCTCAAAGCTCTCCTCAAACCCTTCTCTCTTCCTTTCTTTCTCTCCTCTTCTCCTCTTCTCCCCGACTACTCCCACTCCTCCTCAAGCTCCTTTCTGTGCTGCTCTCAAGCTGTGCTGAAGTGGCTCTGGATTACATCCAGTCTTTCATGCTATCTATTGTCCTGTAAATCCTAACACACATTTTAAAATCCAGGACATTTTGTAAGCCTGGGAAGGGGAAAAGTGTGCTGCGGGTCCAAACCATGCTCAGGCAAGGCTCTATTTGCCAAAACAACCCCCCATGGCAACCCAAGGTCTGAGCGGCTGCTGAACTGCTTTCTGCTGGCTCCTACAGAACAGGCCCCATTTCTTAATACTCCACCATCCCTGTAGAAGTGCAGAGAAGTGACTTTACCAAAGGCACCGCAGGGAGAGTATCTCCACCACAGTGCAGGCAAGCAGAGATCAGCATGTGATAAAAGACAAGGGGAAGCCCAAGGTGAACTTTGTGAGTGGATCCTCCCAGCCTCAGTCCCTTGACACCGATAAATGAAAGGTGAATCTGACTTTGGCTGAATTACTCACAGTTCTTTGTAGTTGGCATCATAGAGAGTTGCCCATTTGTTTTGCTGATGCGGCTGCCACTTTATGGACTGGTAGTTGGGATCCAGGTAGGAACCATTTAAACTGTCATTGTCCTGAATCAGGCCTGCAGCGAGGGGGAAATACGTGTTTCAATTGCACTGACACAGCATCCACTCGGGTTAGAGCACAAGGAAGCAGCTTGCATCACCCGTGCTGCCAGCCTCCTGATGGCCAGGGCACTGCCATGGCGCGAGGTCTGGGCCCCAAGGGATGCAGTGCCCTGCCCTCCTCCTGGGGGCCCAGCTGGGAGGAGCCCCACTGGCTGGCACCCTGTGGCCCCCACGTGCCCTCCCACTGGCACCCTGGCCCAGCAGGGTGCCCGGGCTGGCAGCAGGGCTTTGCATGCCAGGGGTATTAAGGGATGGGGGGGTGAAAACCACATACCTGGTGAGAGCGGTCCCGGCTGGTGCCAGGGAGGCGTTTGGACTCTGTCAGGGTTGAGCGGCACGGACCCCATACCTGGCTCCTGCTTTATCAGCCCATTGAGCATCTGTGCATTGAGGGTGTTGGGGGGCGACTCAGAGTGTTTCCTCTTCTTGGCAGGGTGCACCGGGAGGCTGCGAGACCAACAGGAGAGCAAAAGCTGAGCGGGAAAGGAAAAAGCTGCCATCTCACACAAAAACCAAGAACCTCTGTGTCTGGAGCCATGGGCTCTTTCAGCACCCTCACCTCCTTCTCCCACCAGGCTCTGCCCACCCGCCCAGTGACGGCCAAGCCCTGTGCCAGGCGTGCACTGAGCCACATCTTGGCTTTTCTCTCGTCTCTCCCCACCACCCAGCTCCAAGCTATGCACTGCAATCCCTGCCCCACATTCTGGGTCATCTCCACCTCGACACCTCCCCAGCCCGTTCCCAGAGAACCAGGACACGCCGGTTAACTTGTGGTTAAACCCAGTGGTTTTGCTCACGCACTCCACAAGCCTTCATCTCCCATTTCCCCCCACACCGCCAGGTCCCCAAACCTCCCCAAGGACACAAAGCCCCAGGGCCCCGAGGCCTTACTCTGCTCCGTGCTGCTGGAGTAGCTGGTGCAGCATCTGCGACTGCTGGGCATGGTGCAGGTCGGCCGGCGCCATGCCCTGCCCGATGCCGTAGGGCGGCATCAGGGGCTCAGCCTTCATGTACATGTCCCGCTGCAGGCTGGGGAAGTGAGGGTTGTGCTGGGGCTGGTGCGGGTGGGGAGGAGGTGGGGGGGGGCCCTGCAGGTGGGGGGGTGGCGGCGGAGGCGGCGGCGGAGGGGGGTGCTCCAGGCGAGATGGGGGAGTCATGTGGCACATGTTCTCGGGGGTCATGGTCCGAAGGAGGTGAGGGTCTCGAAAGAGAGAGAGAGAGAGAGAGAGGCACGCCTGTTAGAGCAGCAGGCAGGGCCACCACCGTGCGTCCAGCCCGTGTCCAGCCTCTGCTCCAAAACCACCCCACCAGAAATTGTTACCAAGCACTCCTCTCCCCTCAAAACCATCCCAACCCTGGCTATCTTCACCAACCCATACCTCCCTACCTCTTCTGCCCAGCCTCAGCACGGCTGCATCCCCGCAGCCACCCTGTCTGCTTGCAACAGCTGCCTTGCCCTGCGCTGACTTCTCCTCTCAGGCCCCGCAGTGCTCCTGGCATCCCAGGCACCTTCAGGGATACCCAGCATGAGAACTGGAGCACATCTTCCCTTCTCGTGCCCACAGCACTGGCTCGGTGTCAACCTCAGACACTGCCCAGGCGAGCGTGTAGCCAAGTGCTATCTCTGGTGCAAGGATGCAGCAGGGCACTGGCTGGCCAGCTGACGGGGGGACACACAGCCCCACCAAACCTGCTGTCCTGCACTGTCCATCTTCTGCAAGGAGGTGAAACTGGAAGCACAAAGGAAGCAAGCAAGGCCCAGCATCTTGAAGCTCAAAGAACCAAAACTCAAGGGAGAAATAGGTTCTCAGGCTGAGGGAAGATTTTCACAAACATTCCCGGTATTTCCTAAACCTAGCTACCCTGCATGGCCGTTCTGTAGGGAAAGCATGCCTTTAGAAACTCCCAGGCAGCTTTTGTGTTAGCTTTGTATATCCCTTCAAGCAGAACAACCACCAGGCACAATATTCCTGCAGCACCAAGGAGCTGCACAGGCCAAGAAAGTGCAGTGGGGGATAAAGGCCCAGCAGTCAGCAAAAGGCTCTGCCCCAAAGCCTGTGCCTGGAAACACAGAGCTACAGAGAAAGCACCTGGACTTTGCCTAATTTTACTGGTTCTAGGAGTGGCCCAAGGAACGTGCCCAGCAACATGTGCATGTGCCAAAGGCCAACAGTGCCCAGGGCTGCCCAGAGAGCACGGCCCCTTGCACAAAGCCAGCCGGGCTGCCCAGAAGCCAGGGGTGCCTGGACCGACCCCTCCATAGTCCCTGCAGAGAGATGTCCCAGGGATGTCCATACCCTGCTTGGGCCAGGGGCAGCAAAAAAGCCTTGTTGATGTGTTAGAGTGCTACTACGCACTACTAAGGACACTCACTGTGCTCTTCTCCGACAGCCGAGGCAGACAAGGGAACAACTAGAGAAGAGCAGGGACAACTGAACACCTCCAGCTCATCAGCATCACCAGTGAGGATTTCTATGGGGGCAGCACTTGCTTGTTTTTTATTTTTTATATTTTTAATTTAAAACAGAATGAGACTTCGATCTCTAAATTTAAATAAACAAAAAAAAGGCATTCAAATGTGATCCTATCTTCCTCCTCCTCTATGAGAAACTGGACACTAAAGTGATGCCACGATTAGGGTTGATTTGACTATATCACCATCAGAATAAATGCTTGGTGTCTACAGTGGCACGCAAATCCATCTCTCTGCAGCTGCTTAACCATAACGTCAATGCCCAGCAATGCCAGTGCACAGCAGAGGGCTTTAACTAAAACCAAAACCCTTTGGGATCTAAGAGCAAAAATTAAAGTGTGTAAAGTAAAGATGGATGATTGAGTATCACTCAACTTGTCTACGGAATGCCTAGAAATTGAACAAAGTAAACAGTACTCATAGCTGTACTAAAGAAAACTAAACACATTGGTAAGAAAGTTGGTGCACTGGCAAACCTGAACAAGTTCAGTGCTCATCTCAGAGCAGAAAATGACTTCTGTGTTCTCTGAGCCCAGGTGCGTTTGTATGACACTGCCTTCAGAACAGTCCTTCCCTTCCATCATAGCATTGAAACAGAAGATCTTAGGTCTGCTCCAAAAGCCTGTACTTGCTAAGGAAATCAACAACAAAGCCCTTGAAGTGACAGCAAAAAGACCACATAAGCTCAGGCTGCCCTCCAGGGACCTCCCCAGAGCCCAGCCCACCAAATCCGCCCCAACACAGCACACGCAGACAGCTTTGGCTGAAAGCTGCGAGCAAGCCAGGTGCCGATGTCCGGCTGAAGCACTCCACCTGAGAGAAGCTGGGACTGAAAGGCCCCAGCAGCCCCAAAACGCACAGCTGAGCCGCTGATGGAGAACAGGAGCCCTCTGCTGGGCCCCCGCCTGGGGAAACGGGCGGCCTGTTCCCCAGCCCCACAAAACCAGCCCCCACTGACCTCTACAACAGGACAAAGCTCCTCTGTTTTCATAGCCTGTGCTGACAGCCGGGGGTGTCTCTACATTGGGCACGTCCAGGTGTCCCCACAGGGTGCCAAGGTCCCTGCGGAAATAAGGCGCTTGGCCCCAGGGTGGGAAGGGACAGTGACTTCCAAACACCAGACAAAGCTTCTCTGCACCCTGCTCTGGACATCTGGACATGTAAGCTAAGAACCAGCACGTTGCACAAGAGAGAAAACACATGCAGGGACCAGCCAAGGCTGTTACAGGCCACTGGGACACGGCGGGGATAGCAGGGAAGATGTCTGCTTGGTCTTTGCTAGGCTGCTCCCCTAAGCAGGTGCCACCGGCCAGCCTTGAGCCGGACACTGAGCTGGGTGGACTTTGGTCACTCAACCACCAGCCAGCGGCTGACTAATGCGGCCCAAACACTTCACCAGAAATCAGAAAACTCCTCCCGCTGCGAGGTCTGGGAAGGAAAGGTGCACTTGCGCAGAGCCCTCCTACCGAAGGCTGCTGGGAGGAGGGCTGCTGCCCGTTCTGCTCCCTTCAAAGGCTTTCTGCTGCTCGACGGGATCCCAGGGCCTTTCCCAGCACAGCTCCAACCGGGCTGCTCTGGCCAGGCTCACAGGCAGCGCTTGTGCTCCCCTGCCTCGCTGGGGCCGCCTCAGGGACAGCCCAGCTGAGCAGCAGGGCCCTGGTGCTGCTGCAGACAGGCCGGGAGCTCTCCTTCCTCAGGAGCCCAGGCCCAAAAGGCAGGCTTGCTTTAACACAGCGGCTGGGGCTGACAGGTGACATCCCTGGGACGGAGCATCACTGCTTTTCAGCTGAGCACAGAGGGCACCGGGCACGCCATCCCCCTTACCCAGCTCTGCCCCTGCCTTCCTGACCAGCACTTGGCTTCCAGCAGTGCCACCTGGGGCACAGACCGGCACGGCTCAACGACGCAGCCACCAGGCAGCTTTGGTACCGCTCAGCCGATGGATGAAGCTTCTAGGAGCCTCCCAACAACCCGCAGACCGAGCCCCTGCAGACAGACAGCTGCTTCAGGGCTGGCGCAGGAGCCTCGCACCCTCCCCACAAAGCACTGCAAGGAGCAAACAGGTCTTCACAGCGTCCTTAGTGACTGTCCTGTCCCTGCGGCGTGGGCGGCCTTGGCACTGGCAGCTGGGAGGCCCGTGCAGCTTTCAAGGGACAACCCGCACCCGCGTGTGCAAGAACATGCCCTCACGGCAGACACTCTGGACACCACATCTTCACCATCTCCACAGCACATTGCAATTTCCACGGGCTTCCAACCCAGGGAAGGGACCGGGGCTGATGCGTTTGCTGAAGGCAGGACCTGTGCTCTGTGCTCCCAGCTCGGGTGCTCTCCACAGCCTCCTCTCCTCCCCAAGCAGAGGTGCTGCCGCTCCGCCAGTACGTCAAAGCAGCTCTCCCCGTGGTGAGCAACCCGGCCTCTTTGTTATATTTAAGGAAGGGCCAGGAGGAATTCCAGGGATTTTTTTTTAGCAAGATAAACAGAACTCTTGACCTCTTCCATCGAAAAAAAAAAAAAAAAAAGAGCAGGCGCTGTTCCTGGTGGGGACTGGGCTGGAGCCTGGGGAAGAGGGTGCTGCTGATGGGGGGGAAGGGAGACCAGAAGCAACTTTCCCTCCTCACCAAGGAGTTTCTGCCACCAAAGAGCAGTGAAGGTCACCACAGGGACTGAATAACGCTCAGTGGCTTCCCTGTGGGGAGCCGGGAGGGCCTGGCAGCGCCTCTGGCTGTGCCTGGCCGAGTGGGAACTAGCTCTCCCTTGCCCTTTGCAGGGGCAGCAGAAGACCCCCGGGATCAGCTGGCCCCACTGGAGGGGAGGGAAGGGCTGGGAAGGAACTTACTGCTGAACGGCGGGTTCATTTCGGTCTCCCCGAGCCAGGCTCCATTTCAGGGACGCGCTCACGCTCCTTGCCTTTTGCTCACCCAAGGCAGAGGGCAGGACAAGGAGGCTCGCAGGCTCCACATCCCACCCTCCTGGGGACAAGCCACACTGCCGATCTCTCCCCACGTAAGTGGATTCACACCTCGCCTTCTCTCCTGTTCCCTCTCTTGCTCGCTCTCCCCCCTTGCAAAGACTAGCAGGCGAACAATAGGCGAAAGTCTAGGGATATTTACTAACTGATAATATCCCCACGTATTGCAGCCGCCTGTTTTCTCCCGTCTGATAAAGATTTCAGAGCCAACCACTTTCACAGAACAAGAAGGGGGAGGATGTTGGGTTTGGGGTTTTGATTATTAAACTTTTCCCCCCTCTCTCTCTTTTAAGCACTTACCATTCACCTGCTGAGGGGAGTAGGCTTCTGATCCAGAGTCCGGGGGAGAGTCAGGTAAAGTGCTGCAGAGCGATCGGGAAAGAAAAGGGAAGGTCATTTTAAACCAGCTTCCAGCACAACCGATAGGGTCCAGTTTGATAAAGTCACCCTCCAGGCTCTGGTTGGAAATCCCAGAGTGGACCCCCATCACCACGAGCGTGGCCAGCTGGCAAGCTGGGGACTGCCATCGCTGGCACCACTGCCCTGCTCTCCGCAGTGCTGCCCTGGACCTTGGCCACAGGGACAGACATTATGTTGGCATGCCTATGAGACCGCTCCTCTGCTCAGCGGCTCCTGTCCAGTTGAAAGAAGTCAAACAGAAATGCATCTCTTCCCCTGAGAAAGACCCTGTGCTTCACCATGGGTAAATGGGTGGCTCTGGGGGAGCTGGGATCTGATGCACGAAAGCAAAAGCTGGGAAGCCTGTGGGCTGGATTCTGCCGTACGACCTGTACGCACCTGAGCACCACCACAGCTGCCGGCTGTATCACCCTGGCTCTACTCCACTGGCATCAGGAGCAGGATTTGGCCCTGACTGCAAAATGCAACCAAATAAAAGTGGGAGCTCTCAGCTGCGTTCTACAGCACACCCACGGCTTGGAGACTGCAGGACTGATGACTAGATCCCCCTGTGTGCAGTGTCAGCACAGGTGCACGGCAGGGAGCTTGTTAGCTTCTGCTTCCTCCCTTATTTTACCTGAAGCCAGAGCACACTCCAGGCAGCTGGGCCCTTTAGCCATTTCCAAAGCCCCTTCAAAATTAGTCTGAACCATTTTTTTCCTTTTCCTTTTCCCAGCCCCTCCTCAACATGCATGCTCCTGCAGAAGAATCTTGGGCCTCGTACATCTTCAGGCCAAGATAAATCTTCCACTATGCTGGTACACAAGTGAACAATTTGCTCGTCTCAGATACCAGTTCTTCTTTGGTAGTATTTTGCAGATCAAACGTATGGAAAAAATTGAGGCCCTGACACCAGCTAGATTGAGCCATGGTCGCCACAAACCGAAGCTGCAGCAGGGATGAGCAGGGAGAAAGCAGCTCTGGTGGCTGAGCAAGCGTTGTCTATGCTGTAGAGAAAGCCCATGCAATGTGCTCTCTGCCCCTGTGCAGGTCCTGTGGCAGGGAGATGTCGTGGCAGGGAGATGTCGTGGCAGGGAGATGTCGTGGCAGGGAGATGTCGTGGCAGGGAGATGTCGTGGCAGGGAGATGTCGTGGCAGGGAGATGTCGTGGCAGGGAGATGTCGTGGCAGGGAGATGTCGTGGCAGGGAGATGTCTTGTCTGCCCACTCTGCATCCTGGGTGACATCCAGCCATGGCAAGCCCTGCCATGTTTCAGCAGCCCACCGCTCTGGCAAAGCCTGTTCTTTCTAAGACAGAAATGGCTGCTTTCCTCCCTATCTCCCAACGCCAAGCTCCTCATCACAAGCAGATTTTACATGGGGATCCTTTTCCATTCCCCCATCTTACAGCATCAGCTTTGTGGCAGCAAAACAGTCCCAGACAAACCAGTGCTTCTTGTACAAAAGCTATCCAAAAAGCAAGCGAGAGGCTTAGGGCTGCAGGGGAGGAAAGCTACAGCGCACCATGCACACACCATTCTGAAACCAGATCCCGCTGCCCCTGAGGGCACCCACAACAGCTGTGAACCAGGACACCCACCAGCATCTTCCTGCACCAGAGGAGTCCACGACACAGTAAATGGGTTCTCCATGACCAGCTGGTGTGCAGCAGTTGTTGGAGAGGGATGGACTGAGGTAACCCCGACAAAGAGCCCTCAGTACACTTCCCTCATGCTCCACCTTCATTTAGTGGCACCTTTCCATTCCCCTCCTATGCTTGGTCTAGAGCATCCATCACCAGCCTTATTTTCAGGCCCTGTCCAAGCTGTCCACAATGTCCTATGATATTTCCTGTGAATTTATCAGGATTTGTGTCTCAGCAAGCCTCGTTTTGGACAACAACAAAAGGGTGAGGGACAATTCAGGGAACAGTAGAGACTGGAAAAGGAGTTGGAACAGAAAGATGGGCACTATCAAACTCACGCAGGCAGGTTGTGCAGGCACAGCCAGCCTATGGACAGAGTTTGCTGGTGTTCAACACTGAGACTGCTTCTCTGGGAAAAGCTTAGTACAGCAGAATGAGTCATTCTGTGATGCTGAAGAAATGCTGCCATCAATGCTGAACCAGTTCATCTACACCCAAACCATCTCCATCTCCAACAGTAAGGATTTGCTATGAACCCCACTTCCACTACATGTGATGATCACCAGGTCCTGGTGGAGCCCACTCACATAGCCATATGATCCACCACAGACAAAGCTGCATCTGTCCCCAGCAAATGCCCCAGTGACAGCCTTAAATGATTACAGCGTTCTTCTCTTGGCCACAGCGGTTCCTAATGTTTCCATGAGAGGTTTGCTGTCCTGGTGCAAGTCAAGATGACATGTAGCCAGCAGACAGGTAATCTGGCCTGGTTTATGAATGGAGGAGAGCTATGATCTCACTCATGTATTCTCACATCCTGGAGAATGCCAGATGTATGCAGAAGAAAGGGATATGACAAAGGCATCCCGTCATACCTTTGGGTATAGTTCCCCCTCAGCCAGATGCAGCCTTCTGGGTATACAGCAACTGGAATTTATTCTGGGAATAAATTACGTGCAGATTTTGTTTAGATTGCCACATTCTGGAAGATCTTTTCAAGTTCATGCAAAGGGCCAAAGTCATCCCAGTGGAGCTATGTTAGAGCTGAATCATTCGTTCAGTGAGCTGGTGGCTTCCGAGCCCGGGAATCACCACGCCGTACTGGCTGGCAACACTAGAGGGCACACAGCAGAGGGAGAAAAGCCAGACAAGGGCTTGTAGAGATGAGCAGTCCTGGGCCCATCCTCGCTTCTGTGTCCCTTACACCCACAGGCTCCACTGGAGAAGGCACAGAGACTGGCTATGCAGAGAGCACAGCATGACCACCCACCTCCTGTGCCACGGGGACGGGTTGGACCACGACACTGTTCCCTGAGGTACAACCACCACCAACGGGCGAGGCCTCCTGCTGATGGATATGCTGTGGCATGCTTTAATTTCCATCTGCCCTGTTTCAGATCACCTTCTTGTTTTGCTCCCCCGTGGCTGGGGAAGAGCAGCATGGACCAGAGGGATGAGGAGGAAGAAGACACAAGACATAGTCTTCTGTGTGGATCTCCAGGCAGCAAAACTTCATGGAAATGACAGCAGCCTTAGAGAGGTCCCCCTCCCACCATGCCAGCTCCTAGCCCAGATGCTACTGCTATACTCTCCTGGCACACCACGCCGAAGTGCTCTCCACTGAGGTGATCACTGCAGATGGCAGCTGCCATGTCACCATGCTCTCGGCAAGGCCATCACACGGAGCAGGAACCGCATCCTTCCTCCTCCCAGGACTAGTTCTCCAGTTGAGTCCATCAGCAGTACTAAAACTGTTATTCTCTTCCCCTTCACCAGGGCTGCATCCACAGCTTGTTGCAAAGGAATATAAATCCAGCTCAAACACTCTCTCCTCTTGAGTGGAGTATCTAAAACATCAGGCCAAGAGAAATGCATCTCTCTGCCCAACTTAGTTAACACCTTTCCCTGGGATAGTCATGGGAAAATCCTGGAAACTGAGTTTTATTTTGTTCAAATGTATTCTGCATCTCTTCCTTCTTAAACTGGACGGTACCACAATATTCTGATTAGTATTTTTTTTGGAGGGTAGTCCTTTGGAGACCCAGGAGTTGGACTCAACGATCCTTGTGGGTCCCTTCCAACTCAAATATTCTATGATTCTGTGATTCTCCCATCACATGCTTGCAGGTGTAGAGCATGGACAACCCAATCATCCGTCTACCTGCAGAAGTGTGGGATGTCACTGATCCTCCCTAAATCCATGCAGACAGACAAGACCAAAACTGAACAACCTGTCATGAAACTTCAGGACATACGCTTGTGAAAAAGCCTCTCTCTGTGAAGCAAGGGCTTAAAACAGACCGATGAGGTCAGCAGTTAAGGCACTGTGGGAAAAGCTACCTCAGGCCTCCGAACACCACCAGCCTGGAGGAACGCCGGTACCACCACATGCCCTCGTTCTGCCACCCCAGCCCCACTTACCCAGGTGCGTAGGAGGCCTTGGGCTCTGATTTGATTGGAGGGACCACGTTGTTTAGGCAGTGGCCACCAAGGTAGCCCTTGGGCACCACCATGCCATTGTTGTTATTGCAGTTGAGGTGAGCACCGTAGCTGGGTCCGCAAGGGTTGGCCAGAAGAGGACCATGACGGATCGGGATCTGGCCGCCCGGGGGAGGAAGGTGGAGGGAACCGCTGGGAGCGGGGTTGGTGACATGCCCAGCGCTGGCGACGGAGCTGGGAAGAGGCGCGCTGATGGCAGCTGAGCTGGAGGGCTGGGGGTGCGCATAGCCAGCTGAAGCAGGGATGTCAGGGAAACAGCTGAGAGAGAGAAGGGGACAACCTCAGCAGCAGGACAGGCAGATGGTATTTTCCACCCGCTACCCAGCCCTTCAGCAATGGGGACGGAGCCATTCGGGTGATCTGGGACACCCAGAAGATGAGTGAAACAGCCAGCATTGTGGTGGCACGAGCAAGAGCGTACAGGTTGGTCACCCAGGTCAGTGGGACTGACGCAGCCCCAATGCCAGAAAATCCACCCATGGAGCTGTAAAGGCCAGAAGTGCCCAGGAAACCAACCTCAAAGCTTTTGAAGGCACCGGGAGACAGTAGGATCTGTGCTGCACCTTATGGACCAGCACGGGAAAGCTGCTTTGTCGCGTCAGCCCAAGACCCTGCTCCCAACCTATGGCCCAGACCCCACTGGCTGCTGCCCAGGTCTGCCTTCCCCCCCATTTGCCAGTGTACACAGGGAGACCCTTCCCTTCTCCACACTCATGCTGCACTGGGGATTTAATCTTTCACACCAAGCTGCTAGTGCTTGCTTTCACATTGCTCAAATTCAGAAAAAGTCTTTTGCAGTGCCCTCAAGGAGGGAGAAGAGAGGGGACAGAAGACACTGGCTAAGAGACAAGAAACTCAAAGGCAAGAAGCAGGGAAGAGATAGGAAGAACTGGAAATAAATAAGGGAACAAAGAGCTATAAAGGAGGACTCTAGGAGGGACAGTAATACAGCTAGAGCACACAGTGATTTCCAGATTATTTCTCACATTGCAGGACTGGAAATTGCTCAACACCTCTCCACAGAAAACATCAGTGAATACTGTTTCTGTTGTGGAGCAAGGGAAGCACTTACATATCTGGTGAGTCCTCCTTGCTGATGTACTCTTCCAGGATGCTAGTGTCGATGTTAGATGGCTCCAGAGCTCCATTAATGTCATGGCCTGCAAGGGGAGAGGAGGCAGAAGCAAGAGCCATGAGAAGGACATGAAAGGCAAAGGCCCTCACCATGCAGGTCAGAAACACCACCAAAGACCTTTGCCAAGTCAAGAAACCAATCTGAGAAGATTAGTAGATCCTTTGTTTTGAAAAGGACCGTCTGTCCATACCCATTTGCACCCCAGCGTAAAACCAGACAGGGACAGCGCGTACGGGACAAGTCAGGGTGGTGACACAGCCTGGGAAGTTGGACACACAGGTGGGGCTCATCTGCAGCATCCTGCGGGGCACACTCCAACCGTGGGTCAAGGGGGCTTTGTAGGGGCTGGGTTCAGGACACATGGGAGAAGGGAGGTCATGGAACCAGGCCTGAGCTCCACGGAGCACGAGACCTAGTTCTTGCCCAACCACCACCAACTTGGCCCTGACGCAGCCCGCAGCAGCTTTGTCAGCAAAGCTACAAGAGCCGCCGGCCTTGCCGGGGCTGCAGTTAATGGCTGATGGAGGGGCCACAGCAGAGAGCGATCTGTGCAGAGGCCAGGGCCCTGAGGCAGGACTCGGTGGTGCTTTGGGAAAGCTGGAGTCCTTCCCTTTGGACCCTTGCCTCCGCTCTGCAGAACGTGCTGGAATTTCTCCACCGCTGCCATGATGGCCCTGGAGCAGCTCTGGATGCTGCAGGAGCCCTCCTCCCTCTCCTCTCTCCTGCGGGGGCAAGCAGTGGACTTCCCTCTCCTTTCTCCTGGAGGGCTCCTCCTCCCCTCTCCTGCTCTGGGGAAGCTGGGCCGGGTTTTGTTGACAGAAAGTGCTTTCTTTATCTGTCTCTCTGAAGTGGGAGTCTGCAGCCCTCTGGGGTCGGTGCCAGTCCTCGGTGCCAAAGACACTGCCAAGAAAGTGGAAGAGAAGGCCCGCCCCCCCCGCCGCCCCCAGCTCCGATAACGAAGACGGGCCCTTCCCAAGAGGCCCGAATGCTTCACGTCCAAGCACAGTGTCCCCGGCCCAGGAGGAGACCCGCTCACGGCCCCCACCTCCCGCAGGCGAGGTGGTGGGGAAAGGTCAGCCACTGAACCGCAAAACCGAAAACGGGGGGTTTCAGCCCGCACCCGGCCAATTGCAGCACTCCCCTCTGCAAATCCCTTTCATACCAAGACAAGCAAATCGGCAGGAATAAATCCAGCCAGGAATTCTGCCAAACGGACAGGGTGTGTGTGCGGATGGGGGAACTCTCCTTTAGTAACCCTGCCTAGGGGGGACAATCCCGGGCATCCGTTCCCTTGCAGGACACCTAACACTTTGTGCACCATGTGCCTCCACGGTAGAGCCCGGGGACTCCGGGGACAAGGAGGTGACACTCTCCCATGTGAATCCTTGTTACAAAGGGACACATCCAGAGCACAGACATGCAATGCTAGTGCCGGGCTGGCAGTGCAGTGGGACGAGAACAAGGCAGGCAGAGCCTGTGAGGTCCTGAGTTGCACCAGCACCTCCCTCGTAGAGCTGCAGATGCTCCTTCATGACAGCCATGTCCTCTCAACTCCTGAAGCGGCAGAGATGTGGTAGTGACCATGCAGTTGTCCTCCTTCGAGTTGTGGTTGGCTGGAAAGGCTCATCAAGGGCCAGCACCACGGGTGCTTGTGTCCCTCACTCAAGCCCCAGGACCTTCACTATACCCTGCACCTGATTCTTCACCACCTATGGCTCTACCAAGGCACCTCTTGTGCTAGGAGCCACCCCTCGGCTTCCCCCCTGTGAGCATCATCATTGGCCAAAACCTTCTGCCAGGGGTGAGCACTGCCCCTCTCCGCCACCTCGCCCTTGGTCAGACACCAAGCTATAAATCACGATGTGTTTGGCAAACATCCACCTCAAAAGCTATTGGAAGGCCCATCTTCATCCCAAGGCTTAGGGTGGGGACCCAGATTCAAGGAAGCAAAAAAGGCACTTGACCGATTTTGCTGCTTTTTTTCACAAGCTACTGAGCCTGTCCATAAAAAGATCTCAAGATGTCTGACCCCAACAGGATCCCCTCACACCTACACACTCCAACAGCTTCTCCACGGTGGAAGAAGAACCTGGGACCTGTCCAGAAAGGATGGGAAGTCCTCAACAGACAGCAGAGCTGCTGGGCTCACATATTTTTCTGCTACCTTCTCTTAAAAGTCACCTTCAGGAGCGCTCAGCTGAGACCCAGGCAAAGGGTGCGATAAGCAACCTGACGCGAGAGGTGCGTCAGCTGTGCCGCTGTGATAACAGCGTGGCGGGGGGCCGGCTGCGCATGTGTGATGGGAAAAATCTGAAAATAAAGGACTTTCCTCGGCCTGCGGATGGAGGCACTCACACCAGCGACAATGAAGCAGGAACGTTGGGGTAGTGGGACTCGCCGGTGTGCCCGCACGAGGAACATCCCACCACCCGTAGCTTCCATGCAGGCCGGCTCTAACCAAAAGCCAGCTTAGGTGATTAATTAAAAGCTAATACTTCTCCACAGAGTCACGAGCTCCTAATGACACTAACAACACTCCCTCCCCCTCCAACGTGGGGATTAGGAGGGAGTAGGAAGCCACAAAGCAGGGACCCTGGGAAGCATAACACCCACACGGCCCCACATGAGACGGACTCCTGCATCCCCTTGTCCCAGCAGGAGAGAGATGGAGGAGCCCAAGGAGGCCCCAAGTGCTCCTGTGCTGCCAACATTCACCTCCTTGCCACGGGAAGAACAACAGCAATGCCCATGTAGCACCTCCTGCCCTACGGCCCTGCCTCTGCACCAGCACCCGCTCCAAAATGTTCACTAGAGCTTTTGTCACCTGTAACCCCGCCGATGTCCCTGAAGCTCAACAGGACAAATTCTGCCCTCCAGCCTGGAGCAGTGAGCCTGGAGAGGTGCTGCAGTCCCCCGCAGAGCTGCCCAGAGATTACCTTCTTGCAGAGCAGCTTATTAGCATGCTCTGCACACAATGAGCATCGTGGGGCAGGAGGGCACCAGGGCCAAGTAATTCAGCCACGCTGTACAACCCCCCTGCTAACATGCTGACCTCCCTGTACAGACACGGAGAGGCTCCTCAGGTCAAACTCTTACAGGAAAACCTTCCATTTCACCACTCCTTCAGTCGGTGCTGCAAACAAACTCCCAAACCTGCCAGATCCCTTTGTCCTGCCTTCCTCTTGACCCCCACATTTCCACCCCTTCCTCACAAGAGGAAGGAGGAGACCCCAAAGGTAAACTCTGCCAGAAAAACAAGATGTTAAACCCGCAGCACCCTCCTTGTGAGCAGCGCTGGGCGAGCAGAGGCCCCTGTACGTGTGAGAATGTCAGGAATCCCAATGTTTGGACTGGTTTTCTCTGCCTTCCCCAAACCTCCAAACACGATCGACATCCAAACGGAGGTGCTTCCTGCACTGCCATCTCCCCACTGCTCTGTTTGAATGGCGTGGGTCTGCCAGCTCGTCTCTTCTACTGACATCCTCTTGGCTCAGGGTGCTCCCTGTCCCCTTTTCAGGTGCTCTGCTGCATCCTGTTTTCGATCTGAGATGGGCATGCAGCCTTGGGGCGCTGAAAGAGTTAAAGGTGTCTGGCCCCTGCAAGTCGTCATATTTACAGGTCTGAGAGATTAAACCCAGAATTTACCTCGAGTGATAGGCTGATAAGTTTATGGTATTTCTATTTATAACAGTCCCTCCCCCACCTATTCTTGCTCTGTTGCCTGTCTTCTAATCGCCCATAATCCTGCCTGGGTCACCTGCGGGTGGGAGGAAGGGAGAGAGCTGAGGAACTTCATCCTGGGATCTGCTAACGAGAACCAGATGTGGGAACCTGGAGATGACAACGAGGTCAACTGTTTTCACGGGCTGGGGAACATCAGCGAAGGGTGGGGGAATGCCAGCGATGAGGAGGAAGAGAAGAGGTTGTGCCAAGCCGAGGGCCTCCCCGCAGCACTGTAGCTGTGCAACAGAGGCTGAATTTTTGTTCTCAGTTTCAGGGACCCACCGCAGGGGTGCTGGTTTGAATTAGAAATGAAGCACTCTGCTCTGCCCTGAGTGCTGTGAAAGCCAGTGAGAAGAGGACTGCAATGAAGACAAATGAAAACCCACAGACACTGGTGAGTGTTTGCTGCACGCTTCCATTCCTCTGCTGCCATCTCAGCACTGTTTGGCTCCCAAAACAGAAAGGCTCAGGAAAGGTACCTGCGACGGCCTCCGCCACGCCTGCACTGAAGGTCTGCCTGTTTCCCCAGACACTTCTCCTGAAGTGCCGCAGACGTCAGGGCTGTAGTGCTGCTGTGCACTCACTCCAGACAGGACAAGGAGCTCCCAAGGCGCTGTGGAGGCCAAGCCCTGACCCCATGGCCAGGAGGGGGGCAAATACCTGTGGTCTCCAGCATGCGTTGGAACAGGCGCCGAGCCTCAGGAGCACACCAGCCTGAGCAGGACAAATGCTGCCGGGCACTGCTCCCAGCAGCGAGGCATTGCCCGATTCAGCACAGCATCACTCACAAGCTCAGCAGCGGCACACCATGCCCAGGCGGTCAGTGCCGCAGCGAGGCGAGGCGCGTGGCCCAACCATGTTCCCCCCAGGTTGTGCAATCGGCAGGCTGGGCTGCCGCATCGGCACATTCCCGGGGCCCCACGCCGCTCTGCACCCCCTTCGCCTTCCTCCCGTGTTTATCCTTCGGCCCTGGAGGATTGGCTGCCGGCCGGGCCGCGAGCACGAGGAATCCAGGCCACGGCTCGCTAACCAAACACCGCCTAAGCCCGGGGAGCTGTGGGGCCAGCGCTTGGCTTCAGATCCGCTCCTTCCAGCCGGCTCTGCCCAGCACAACAGCTCTGGCCCACTCTCGCAGGGAATGGCATCCCCCTGTGCCTGCACTGCTCTGGGATGGGACACTGTGAGGGATGGGAGGCCACGACGGAGTTCTGTCCCTGCCCAGAGGCCTGGGTGACACAGTGGCCAGCTGGGGACAGCGCGCGCCTTGCTGAAGGGACAGCGGGATGAACTCCCCCTCCTGCCACGCTCCCAACCCAGAGCTGCCCAGAGGGTGCGGAGGGGGGACACATCCCCTTCGGCAGGAGGGAACGCGACCCCGCAGCCCTCGCCTCCCCCCAGATACCGGCCCAGCATTCCTCCTTAATTAATGCTCTTTATTACCTGACTGTAACGATAACCAGTCACTCCCGGCAGAAGTGGCTCCTGTAACCCGAGTGGGACGCCAAGCCAGACCTCTCCCCCATCTCCCCTAAAGAGCTTTCGGGACCACCCCGGAGCGAAGCCTCTGCTGCCCACAGCACAGAAAGGGCCCCTGGGGCCCCCTCCCCGACCTGCAGTGCGGCTCCCCCCCGGGGCGAGCCCCTCCTGACACATGGCTCCCCTTCAGCCCCTCCAGGACAGCCTGCTGGGGTCTGCACAGGCTGCCAGTAGGGGAAACATTTATGTGGTACCAACCCACACAGCTCCATGACTTTGGGGACCTTCACTTGATCCAAGAGCGACGGAGCTGACCTGCACCAGCTGGTTACTCACCCCAACGTGCCATCACCAAGTGGCTCCAGCTGAGTTAAGACACCCTTCTCTGGCACACACAAACCCAGTGCATGCCCCTTCCCACCACAAAGGGCAGCACTGCCTCAGTCGATGCAGAAGTACAGCCGCTACCCCACACCTCCTCCCAGGGACATCATGTTGTCAGCCCACCGCCAAGGACATCACCTGCCCTCCTGAAGCAATGGGGCAGCTCCTGCATCCGCACTGATACAGAGGTGGGGTTTAGCTAAGGCCCCAGATTCCAAGAAAGAGCTGTAGGGTCTGCAGTGGCCAGAAGGACCCTGGAGCAACAACCGGGCTGAACGGCGAGCCAGTGGCAAACCTCCCAGATTACAAGGTGCAACCAAACCATCACTGGGCTGCAGCCCAATGCTGAGGCAGCAGCAGCATCGCCAGCAGCATCCCCGCATCGCCTGGAAAGACCCCCTCTGCTCTCACACAGGCCCACATCTCTTTAGCTTACGTGCGCAGAATAGATCTTACAAAAGTGCCTTCGGATAAGCCAGGAAGCGTCCCTAAGTGTTTAACATGTCCTGTCTCAGGCCCACAGCAACCCTTCCTCCCATACCTGTTGCTACTCCTGACCTCCTAGTAGGGAGGTGATACGAGCCAGTATATGAAGCCTGTACAGGTATACAGACAGAGATAATGCCCTCTCTCCCAGGCCCTGGGGAAGACAAGGTGTGTGGTCAGACATCCCAAGGCAGAAGAGGAGGCAAAGGAAAGCATCACGCTACGCAACAGCAGGGCAAGGGCATGTCCCTCAAGGAGCCTTGCAGAAAAAGGCAAGTGGCTCCATACAAAAGAGGTGAGTGAGCCCCATCCTCCCTCCTGAACCCTCTTCTTCCTCCTCCCGCCTTCCTTCTGGCCTCTCCACCAGACACCTGTCAGCACCTTCTCCCTCTTCCAGGCCCTCCCAAATTTCCCCAGCTCCCATCTCTCCTTGTCCGTTCCCTCTAAGAGCCGCTATCCCTCCGGACCCGAGTCCCTTCTCCTTCCGGCTCCCCACCCTGGTCCTGGCCTCTCCTCCGCCCTTGCCAGCTGTGAACCTTGGCTTGGATAGAGCCATTGTCCTCCGGGCATCGGGGCCGAGGAGGAGGAGGGGAAGGTGTGAGAGGGGACACAGTGGAGCGTTTGTGTGTGTCCCCGCTGCCGTCAATGCCCTGCTTGTCAATTCATGCACTAAGATGGCAGAAACAGCAGCACCCACACAAGCGTCGCCATTTGGCGGGTCCAAGGTGCCTGCCCAGGGGGGCACATTGCCCTGTTTGTTTGGAGAACCAGAGGCAGAAGATAACGCCTTTATCTCCCTCCCCAGGCTGAGGGTGCTGGAGGGCTGGGAGGGAGGACAGCAGGACCAGAGAAGGCCACTCCATCTGAGCGCGCTGGCGGCTCCCACAATCGAGCTGAAACAGGGGCACCGCCATGTGAGGCTGGCTCTGTGTCCCTCGCGCCCCCGTTCCCTGCCCCAGGAGGAAGATGGAATGGAGAGAGGCCTTCAGCCTCTGGATGCCTTCGCTGAGGCTCCTCCGTGCTGCTGGCTGACCGCCCCACGGCCGAGCAGCACCGCGCGCCCTCCTGAAGCCCTGCTCTGGCTAGGGTTACGGCACACTGGCCACATGGCCGCTCTGCTTGGCCAGCCTCAGGTGAAAGGACAGGGCAGAAAAAAGGAGACCTCTAAGCCAAAGCTTCCGCTCTGGCACAGAAACCCCAGCTGTCCTGCTCCTCTCGGCCACTGGCTATACATAGATTGCAAGTTTTGGGGACAGGAGCTTCTGCCGGGTGACGTCCGTGAAGGCCTGGCTCAGCTCTCCTCCCTGTCCATGTAAACTCTCTTCACTGAGAATTATTATCTGAACATATTGGTGATACGTGAAAAAAAAAAATAAATAAATAAAGATTGCCAGCTACATATTGACATTAAGCAGAGACTATGACCCACTGCCCCAGGCCACGGTCAGCAGTGACTGGGAAAGGAAATAAAGAGTCAGGGAGGCAAAGGGACTTGACAAGAGTGGCAGAAGGTGCCTGTGCAATGTCACTGCCCTGCTACCGCCAGGCAGAGCGCCCCAGGGACACAGCCCCGGACACTGACCTCGCTGCTGGGCCACTGACACTGCCGGGCTCCTGGAAAGGCTTTGAGGAAACTCAGTGGCCTGGGAGCCACACTGGGGCCCACTTTCAGCCCCGTTGTGAAGACCTGCACAGGAGACTTGGGACTTGGAACTGCGCTGCTTCCCCTGGAAAGCTGCCCCCCCCAGCACAAAACAATCCTTGGGCGTGAAGCTGAACAATCAAACAGCAACAGAATACAAACCTACAGGCAGCCAAGCATCGCCAGGAACACCATGTCCAGATCAGGCGTCTCGTTCCTCCCTTCTAGCTGGGAGGCAACAAGGTCCCTCCTGTCCAGCCTGGACAGCCTCCAGAGGAGGCTGAGTGTACGAAGGCAGAGCTCTTTATCCAGATGGGACTTCTGCCAGGGATTGGGGAGGGCCATCACTGCTTTTGTGCAACCAATCTTTCACAAACAGGAGCATCGGGTCATTGAGATCTTCCTTCTCACACTGCTGGGACATGCAACTGTGCAGCATTTGCTCTTGGCACTACATGGCAATAGCATTTGCTCCAGAAATACTCCTGCAAACACCACAAAGGGCACCAAGAGCTTCTTTTATCACTGGTTTCCCCTACCATCACTTCAGGAAGTCCTCATTCACCTCTGCTTCACTGGTGGCACAAACCTCCCAAGACCCAATACCACTTCCCAGCATCCAAGAGCAGAGCAGCATGACCAAAAGAAGCAGACCAGTCAGGCAGACAGGTTCAGGGCAGTCATTTCTTTCCCCAGGAAGGAAAGAAGAAGATTCACGCATCCTGCTTCAGCATCCCAAGTCTTGCTTGGCAGCCACGGAGTATGAACGGGATGTTTGTAGGTACTGCCATGGGTGCACGCTGCCCTAGAGAGCAGTGGTGGGGTTGCCCAGCGTGAATCTTCGTGCTCTGCCACTTGGCTCCAGTTCAGGACTGGTTCATGAGCTGATGTGCCGTGCTTGTGAGTTCTTGCCCTCCTTGTGCTCTTGAAGGAGGGATGGACTGAAGGACACTAAACACTACTTCTCTGACTTCATCCATCTTAAGACAATACAGACTTATATCCCTGAGTCCACAGAATTTTACCCAGTGTCCCCCATCAAACCCAGAACTTCTCGCTGCACTGGACGCATCCTTTGGACAGATGCAGTCCTGAATTAGGCTTCAAAGGATCAATTCATCTCCTGAGAAAGGAGAGACACTAATAAACCTGCACCCTTTTTTTCCTTGTCCCAGTTTGCATGATGCATCTCCATTCCCTTACCTACTAAAGAGCCTTCTGCTCTAAGAAAGCTACTTTTCAGCAAGACGTTCATGGACTAGCTCAGTCACCTTCATACTTTGCCTTTTCCTGAGCTAAACTAAACTTCTCTAGCCAATAATAATTTAAAAAAAAGGCTCAATTAAAATGGTTATTTAAAAAAAAATCTTAGAGATTATTGCCATACTGGCTATTTCCTTATAGGCTTTCAGACAATGTTGTTTTTGTTTTGTTTTTAATTTTATTTTATTTGCTGTTTGCATTTTCTAACTGTGAGCTTTCTCCTGCACTGGAACATAGCTCCTGCACCAGGGATTTAGCAAACAGTTACCAGACAATACAAATCAGATATGAAACGTCCCGCTTGGATCCCATCCACCCTGCAGGCTCTCTGTGTGTTCTGGGTCTCACTTCAAAGCAGCACGCTGTCCGGAGCAGTGCAAGCGAGGAGAAAAAAGGTGCCTGGCATGCTGCTGGAGGACGTGGGGTGGGGAGGGCAGTGCAGAAGTATTCACACGGACTGGAGGAC
Source organism: Anser cygnoides (assembly GCF_040182565.1). Lineage (NCBI taxonomy): Eukaryota > Metazoa > Chordata > Aves > Anseriformes > Anatidae > Anser > Anser cygnoides. The sequence continues at coordinate 36,394,714 of NC_089877.1, forward strand.
GAGGAGGTCAGCCTGCTGGGAGGCACTGGCTGCACGTGTGCCTGGAGGCAGAACGGCTCCACGGGCTCTCAACGCACAGAACGAGCAGTGTCCATGCAAAAGACAAGTGGAGGCAAATTCCGGCACTGAGAGGAGGGCGAGATGTACCCAAAGCGGCAGAACTGTGAGACGAATGTCATGGCAACATGGCCTGGGCTGCGAGGGGCAGACAACAGCAGATGAGAGGTCCCCACCAAGTAATGAGTGCAGAAGAGATGCACAGGGAAGGTCAGGGACCTGGGAACCAAACCGAGAGCCCTCTCCTGGCACCTCAACCTGGGCAGACCTCTGGGAGCCATCCCTCCTGTCCTCAGCACGGAGGCCAAGCGGCAGCAACAGCGGCTGCTGCCCAGCGCCGCTCACCCAGCTCCTGCCACAAGAGCAGAGTTCACACGCAGCTCCCGTGCCGCAGCACCTGCTGGGAAAAGCAGGTCACAGGCGAACCAGGCAGCCCGCTGCCAGTGCTGTGACAGAGTCAAGTTACGACGGAAGGCAAATCACACGAATCGCGTGAGTCATTAGATCAACAGATTAACAAAACTCTTAGAGCCTTCTGTCTAGGCCAGCACAAGGTCACTCACTCCCAGCTTGCCCTGCGGGGCTCCGTGCCGTGCGTCTGGACTTTCATCGCTTCCATTTGGGAGACAATGCCGCAGGCCCACACTCAAAGTCTGGCTGCTCTCCTCGAAGCCTGACCTGAATGCTCCCTTTCTTATCTCCATTCACTGCCAGTGCCTAAATAGCACAAGGATCTCACAGCTGGGCCATTCACTATCTCCTAGCCACAACTGCTCACAGGCCAACTCCTCCGGTCTCGACTGCCATCAACCTGACATCAAAGAGCAGTGTAGTTACTGTCAGAGCCCCCCAGGACTGGTACCAGCACCAAAGCCATTCAGCATTTCTTATTGCTGATCTCCGCCTGGCAAAGTTTGACGGTGGCACACTGACTGGTGGGATAGCAACAAAAAGGAAAAAATATATATATTCATTCTTACAAAGCGTCCTGAATCACCACTTGAATGCAGCACGTACAGGCTGGGAAACACATAAAAAAAATTCCTAATAGAAAGGCTCCAGTATTTAGGACTAACCACAGCCGCACGAGCCCTTGACATGACATGGCATCTGTGGCGGTGACTGCAGAGTTCCCTGCGCACAAGCAGGCCATCGAGCAGACATAGGAGAAATGGTCCTGGCTTTCTGCACACCACGGCTGGAGTCCACAGCCCGCTCGGTGCAGAGGAGGATATGGAAATATTGGAGAGGTTTTGGAAAAGATTGAAGTAATACTGCCAGGGATGCATATAAGAAGCTTTACAAAAGCAGGTCCCCGCCTGGGCTATTTGCTGCCGGGAGGCCGAGTGGTGGTGGTTCGGTCCTCACATACAGGAGCTCACATTTGGAGAAAGCGGTCTGCTGGGGGCACGTTGCAGCTTCACAGAGAGGATATGGCAGCTGGTGTGGGAGATTTGACAGTGACAGCCACGAAAGGAGATGTTGTTCCTGGCAGGGAAGAGCAGCTCTCCACGAGGGGTGAAACCCATGGGTCGGGGCCCATCTGCTCCTCCGTGCCTGCTGCAGCCGCAGCAGGCCCAAGGCCCTCGTGCATGACTGCAGTACAGAATCCTAACGTTACTGGTCACCATCTTGGGACCTGTCAAAAACTACCCTCAAAGAGTTGCTCTAGGAGCAATTATACTTCTCAGATATCGTAGAGGCCCCTTCTACTTGCAGGGCCCACAGAGCCCTGAATCCCAGACTGCAGAGAGGCAGCAGAAAGCTTCTCAGCAGAGACATAAGAAGTTCAAGGAGACAAGACCAACCTTGCTCAGCACAGAAGGCCACCACCATGGCCTGCTCACTGACTGTCCTTCAGGTTCCTCACGTCACTGGGTAAAAGGTTTCAGAGGTAACTTGGTGATTACAGGTTAATTTAGGATTTTCCGCTCTACAGGAACAATCTGGAAAATATTTTCCTATTTCCTTATCCCCACTGTAGCTCACCAGTCCTGCCAAGGGACTACTGTTGGCTAAATTCATTCAAAGCACGTTACTGCAACTCCCAAGCTCACAAACTGTCCATGCAAGGGGAGCAGAGTGCGCTGACTTCGTCCCGCTGCCCCCAGTGCCAGCACAGCGCGTGGGGCTTGTCCCTTGCCCGAAGGCTGCCAGTTGCCAGCTGTGACGGGAGCTTGCCTGGTAGCTGCCACACAAGTGACAAAAACATTCCTTCACCTCACAGGAGAAGTGCTAAAATCTACCACAGACCTAAGCTCCCTCCAAGGGCTGCAGGACAACTCCTCGCTGTCTGTGAACAGCAGCAGGAGCTACGAGTGAAAGGTGACAGAAGAGGCTGGAACGGCTGCGGTGGTGGCTGTGACCAGTTCTGGGGGGGAAGCTGAGCCAAGAGCATAAGCGATGAGAGTCAGCCACCCACCCCCAAGGCAGCACAGCCACTCTGCTTTATTACCCCACTCTCCTCTCTTTTGTGACAGACCCCAACACACCTTTGGAACAGCACTGGTGTAACCCGCAGCCAGGCCCTACCCCACCAGTGAACTTCTGTGCTTCCTTGGGGGGCTCACTGCGTGCTGGGCTCTGTCACTAAACAAAATGCCCCTTTCCCCTTTTGCAGGTTCCTGGGTCTCCCCTAGCAGTCCCTTCACACACTAGGAAAGAGCAATACCACATCACCAGTTGTGTATGTCAGCGCTTTTGCTTTAGGTTGAGAGCTGAATTAAATCGGACGTTTGGCACGATATGCCGCCCTCTCAGTGCTCAGGGAACTCCCCGGAGCCCTTCCACCCAGCTGCACCTGCAGATTGGAAGCAGGATGCCTTCATCCCGGAGAGGCTGACCATCCTGCTGCCCCCCCCCGTGCCATCCGTCCCTGTCCTGCTTGCCGCAGCAGGAGGGCCACGAGCTGTGCGGGGACAGCAACTGCTGTCCAAGGTACCACTGCTCCCGCACGCCCGCCGCCGCGCTGGAGGCGAGAAATGAGATGTCTCTTTCCCTGGACTGTCCGCACCCACCGAGTGAGCACAGCGATCTCCATAGGTTGTTTTTACAGTACTGGCTCAAAGAGCGTCGGACCCCACGATGTCTCTGCTCACAAGGGGAGAAAGCAGTTCCCAAGATCACTCACCTCTCAAGTCTTCACAGGGGACTACACCAATGCAGGTTTTTAAAGGTTACTGCAAATGAATATCTGACGGTGTGTGCTAAGTCTCTTTGACTCAGTGTCCCCCAGAGAAGTCCTCAGCCCAGGCAGACTCCCAGGGCTGAGCCAAGGGCAAAGGCTATTTTGCATAGTCCAGTGGGATGTATTCGTTCCTGTAAAAGCCCCCAACTACAGCTATATTTTTATTTATTTGTTTGTTTTGTTTTTTAACAGCTGAAACACAAACCCACAAACACACATGATGAGAAGTCCCACAGTTCTCCCAGCAAGGCTAGGATGTGAAGATCAATCTCATGGGTAAATTCTTACTGGCAGCAAAAACAACCATCCCGTTGTTCTTCCACTGCTTTACCTGGAGGTTGCGCTGCTCAAGGCTGTTGCATGGGTCAGGCTAGAAGACCTGATGGTCCTCTTTGGCCTGAAACTCAGTTAAGCCTCGTTATTTTAAGAAAGGTAATTCCAGAAGGTAATTTCATCAGAAGATGCTGCCACTACCTGGGCCTTATGAAATTAGCAAGGAAAGAGGAACAAGCAGTGCTAAGAACAGAGGCAAGAGGTCACTTTACCCCAGGCAGTCCTCAGCTGCCTCTGTAGGTGGGGAGGCCCATCCTTCCACCCAGACCATCACAACTCGAGGGCAGAGCCTGCCTCTCACCACCAGCCTGAAGAGCTGCTATGCAGCCAGCGGTGAGGGCAAGCACCTCGAACTTCCCAGAGGCTCGCTGACACGAGGCTGCTGGATTTATTAACAGTCCCATGACATTGCAGAACAGCAAAACGAGATTTAACACTGCTCTCCTGTATTGACAAAAACCAACAACCAACACCCTGACCCCTTTAAACAACAGGTCAGCCAAAGCACAAATTCTACAGAAGTTGGGCTTCAGCCCTGCCGAAAGAGAGAGCTCCACACATTTCCTTCAGTGACCATCATCCGGGAGCAGCCCGCGTTCCTGAAGCTCATGTCCCCTTCCCATTTGCTAACATGAATTGTTCACTGGCTGGTCTTCGCCAGCTCAAAGCACAAAATAGGGACACATCCGACCAACTTTCTCCATCCTGTTCCTATCTAGCTCTCAGCACTCACTCTGTGTGGTTTAGTTTCCCAAACTGCAGAGAAGAGGGCTGACATAAAAAGCTAAATAAAGCCTCACTACCACTCCCGCTCAGAGAGCCAACTGAAAGCACGCCAGCCTGTGTATGAGGGGCCAGACCTCTGCTAGTAAAAAGCACTGTGAGTGCCTAGTGAGGCACTGCTCTGCAGCAGGGGGGGCAAGCGTTTGTGGTGTCTGGTACTAGGCTTGCAAGCCATCACAGCTCACTGTCACCAGTACCATCCTCATCTCTTTCAAAGCTAAACTTGGCTTGGGTGAAAACACTGCAGGTTCTGGACAGCCCAGTGGTACAATCACCAGCTTATTTGTGCCTTGGCTATATTAAAAGAACTGCGCTGAAAATTCACATAAAAAACCTGTAAAAGTTCAGTACAAACATCTATCAGTGATCATCCATGATGTTTCAACCACAGATGCCTCCTGGGTATAACAGGGACATAGTGTCCGTGTCTGAAAGCAGGGGAGCAGAAAAGGTCCCTGCCCTGATGTTCCAGAAGAGCATCCTGTTAGACTGCGTTGACTTTTGACCAGTTTCCCCTCTCAAGCCCCTGCACAACCTCCAGCAGCTGAACATTTCATTCTGGGACAAGAAGCCCTGTCTGCAGGTCCCGCATTGGTCTATCTGGTGTCCCTTCAGGCCCCGCAATGCCAACAATGAAATTAGTTTTGAAACATCACTTATCACCCCTCTTTCCCCTCTATGTTTTCCACTATGCTGCATGTGAAAACTCATCACCACCCAGCTGTCCATCCCAACAACCCCTCATGAGGGCTGAACTAAAACAGGGGAGATGGACAGATGCTCTCCTACTGCCCAACCAGAACTCCCCACTGACCTCAGGTTTCGATTCGGATGGGATCTCATCAGGGAAAGGACTGTTTCTGCTCTTACACTGAGCTGAGCATGGATCATATTGTCAGCAAGCAGCCAACTGTGAAATGGCTTGATGGCCCTTATAATGCCCTTCTTAGGCTTTTGCTTTACTTTAAGCAGGTGTTTCATTTCCAATAAAGTCAAAGCGCGCTTTTTAGTGCTTTATTGAATCAATGTCCATAACCATTGCTTGTCATAACAGAAGAGATAAGCCAAGATCAAGCTCACTGATAAATTGTTTGGTTTCCTGTTTATCTGGATTTCCAGCAGTTAGCTGTAATCCGCACAACGGAGTAAAAGTTATAAATGATAGCTGCTTATTAATAAGTATTTTCAGGCATACAAAATAAGTGAATCTGCATGTTCCAAATTAAGTTTTATGCTCTCATTATGCAACGTTCACTTCTCAAGGCTGCAAGCAAGAGCAGCTCTGCATGCCCTACAGTCCTTGCCATTAAAACAGACAGACAGCTTATAGGACCTAGGCTTCCAACTCTTTGGGGAACCCTGCCTGTGTCTTCCCCAGATCCTGTCCCATGCCCACCCCACACCTTCTGCATCATCACCTCCCCATCAAGTACTACCATCTTCTCTTTGGAGAAGGAAATCGGATCTGTTTGGCACTCCAAGTCTCAGGAGGCAATACACCACTGCAATGTTAGGGTGATAAGGAGACCCTACAGAAGAAAAATTCAGTCCCAGCAAAAACTGCTTTCATCACCCTTTTATAAAAATCAGAGACATTAAAGGCTAGACCACGGCTGTTGGCACTGCATGTGCCTATCAGCTCCTTATTTACTTCTGGTCCCTTCCCACACTGCTTCAGCTAGCCTGTTCAGTCTCTATTCACACTATGCACTGGTTTGCAATCACAGCCCCACTTGTTTTGCTCTTCCCAGTGATGCGGTTTGTGACTACTTAGGGCATAATTCAGTACATCTCCTTCAATACACTGCAAATGAATAATGAGAGCAGCAGAAGAAAAGAGGATTTGATAGAGCAAAAGGGATGAGAGATGGGGAAAGGGAAGAGTGGGGAAAAAAGTAAAAGCTCATGCAGTCTAGAGAGGCTAGGAAAACCTTAACCCCTGAAGACTGATGCCAGCTCTCCTTCTACTAAGCCCATCACAGCAACTGGGGTGTGAGAGAGAAGCAATGATGCAGCACCAGAGGGAATGGCTCCCACCCCTGCCTGCATCCCTGCACACAAGCCCTAGCCCTGGACACGTCATGGGTTATAATCACAGCCGTGCGGCACCACACCAGGACCTCTTCCCCATGGTTCTCCCTAGCCTCTGCCCTCAAATCCCGACACCAAGCCTATTTAAAACCCCAGTCTTGGCCCTTCCAACCAGCCCTCCTCCCCAGCAAAGCCAGTGAGTGTTTGCTCTCATTCCCCAACAGGTCTGGTACCTCTGCTTTGCCACTCTCTCCAGCCCCGCGGCCCTGCTCCTAGACCCCCCTTTCTCCATTTTCCGTAACCGCATCAAAACAGACGAAGTTCAGGGAGATAAGCGCGGACCCTGAGTATCACGTTGCACTTTCCCTCAGGAAGGAAGCCTTTCATTCAAACACGCCTTGAACGTGCCCTGGGGCATGCTAGAAGGAAGGCATGCTGGATGCGCAAGAGTTTGCCAAAGCATGCCAGTCAGGAGGAGCAAGAGGTTTTATCCATAAGACCCAATGTGGGAGCCAACAGGTAGCCAAGCGCGGTGTCCAAAGCAACCCACCCCCTACATCTAGAAGCACCCCTTCCCACGCACAACGGTCTCCTCCATGGGCTCTGCACCTCCCTTGCTGATCCGACAAGCTCATCTCTCTCTGTCTACCCCGAGCTCTGGAAAAGCCCAAGGCGTCACGGTGCAGGATCTCTCTCCTGCAGGATGCTGCCCCCTGAGCGGGCGCACAGGAGAGGCACCCAGCAAGCACCAGCTTGGGCCCAAGAGCCACGAGCCCCTTCCTGTTTGTGTCTCCAGTCACAGCTGCTCCCCTGTCCTCTGGCAACGCACATGCTAGTTAATCATTCCTCAGACACATTTAGCTTATCGGAGAGTGCAAAGTCCAAGCCCCTACCAGTAATACCACTGGAGAGAGGCAAAGGGGTTACCCAGTGAGCTCTGCCACAGCAACACCACCCCGAGCAGGGAAATCCCAGGCAGAGGTGCACCGTGAGTACACCAAGCCAAGGCCTGGGACCCTGTGAGGGTGGCACCAAGGACAGGCAGACTCCAACAGCACTGCTGCAGGCCAGGGGTCCGTAGGTCACACAGCCTTGCACCATCCTGGCACAGCTCCCAGCTCCAAGGAGTGTTTCGGTCTCACCCCAGCCACAAGGCCGCAGAGCAGAGCAGGACAAGTGCAGCAGGGTCCCATCTCACTTCCATCTTTAAGAGGCCTCTTCTGGTTTTATTTCTCACTAAACGACCAGGGGTAGAGAGTGACAGCAGGGTAGAAAGTGGCGTGGAAGCAGAAAACAAGAAGAGGCCACAACCGCTCAGGTAGGGACGTACGTCTGGGCAGTGCCCAGCTCTCCGCAGCGCTAACCCAGCGGCCGCTCCGTCCCAGGGTCCTTGCAGCCAGCAACACAGCAACCGGGCTGAGTCCGGCCCCAGACAGCCAGCCCCAGCAAACGCTTTGCTCTAGCAGAAAAGTGAGAGACAGCAGAGAGAAACCCTGCCTCGCCTACAGCTCTGTGCAGCTGGCGGGTCGCTGGTCACAAGAGGCGGCTCCAGGGCTCCACGGAGGCTTTCATCATCTCTCCTCAGCCCCCAGAGTACATCAGGAAGCTGCTGAGATGCTCTGCACTTCCAAGTGAATGTTTCCAGGTCACAAAATCTGCTTTGCCTCCTTACCTTGCAAGCAGCCTTGATTCCAGTGAAGAAGCCAAAGTGCCCCTGCTCTTCATAGGGTCCAGACACCAAAAAACATGGATGGGCAATGGGGGGGCTTTTGGAGAAGTTGTGGTGCTGGTTGTGCTGAAAGCTTTCCTCCTCCAGACTCTACAGTCCCTTGGGCCTCTCTGCGAGATACCACAGGACAGATGCCAGCACACATCCCAGGTTAAGCTCAGTGAATGATTCTCAAGCACCAGCTCCTGCTTTGTACCTTAGGGGGAAGCTGGTTTTAACCTCCTGGACAGGATCCACAGCCTTAGATCCTACTCACATCAACAGTCCTAACCCTTGTGCCCCCCGAAGCCACGTGAGAGCTTCCACATCCACATCTGCTCTCCAAAAGACCAAGCTTCCACTTCTGCCTTCTCGCACTCATGTCTGTGCCCGTGGGAAACCCAGCTCACTGACATCCCAGCAGAGAAACGCTCCCCCTGCAAACACCTCTACGAAAGGGCAGCACCAAGGAAAGCAGAGATCACGTCTGTGCTCCAGGGCGCAGCACCGAAAGAAGAAACACCTCTCCACAAGGCTCCTGGCCCCAGCCACCCGTTGAGCCCAGTGTGCTAGGACCAGACCAGCGCCGCAGCCGCCTGCCCCTTCAGCTCACAGGGCAGGGCCGGTACCTTCATTTCACAACAGGCTTGATGGGGTCAGTGCCAGCACCTTGCAGTGCCTGCCCTCATACGAAGGGATACGGAAGGACCTACAGCTGCGCTTTTCCCTCAGTCGAGCCGGACCCCCCCGTCCCACCGCTCCTGTCGGGCATCTCCTTCCCGCAGCAGCCCTTGTGCAATCCCAGCCTGGGAGCAGCCCGGGTCAGCTCTGAGTCACCAGCATGCCCGTTTCCACCAGCCCGGTCACACCTCCACGCGCCTCCCTTCATCTTCCCCAATGGCCCCCTCTCGCTGCCACCTCCTCTCCTCCCAAGCCCTGCCTGGTCCCTGTCCAGCCATGGCTCGCAGGACGCCGGCCTGCGGAGGACACATTAACCAGAGCGCGGACAAAGTACCTCTCGCCGACCCCACGGAGCCTCCGCGGGCGTGGGCACACGTCGCTGTCTGAATCACAACCCACCCCTTATCAGACATCCTCAGGGACCCGCCCTCCTACCAGCAGCTCCCTGGCCTCGCTCCATCTGGATGTACCCCATCCTTTTCCCCCAGGAGCTTTGGGGAAGCTGAGGAGTGAGGGCTGCCCCCAGAGAAGTTCCAGCACACTCATGAGGCCACTCTGGAGGCGCTAGCCTTGCTCTAAGAAGCAGACGAGGACAAGTGCTTTGGCTGAAGGCTCTCGGGACCTCCTGCTGCTGGCCCTGCCGGGATGGAGGTAGCAGCTCCCTCTGCCCAGGAACACCTCCCAGAGCTGCAGAGGGCTGCTGATGAGCTCAGGGGAAAGCTTTTCTCTCCTCTCTTCCTCCCTCCTCTGCGCAGGGCCTGGGACGGAGCCATGCTCCCCAGCAGCCTCGCGTTACCTGCCCTCGTTCAGGACACGTGCTGAGCAGATGCGGACACCAGGCTGGTCGGGCAGGGGAAGCTGGAGATGGAGGGCAGAGACGGGAGGTCCAGCAAATAAATCATGCTGGGAAAAGAGATGGAGAGGGCAGAGAGGAAAGAAAGCTGAGCTGTGGAAGGTAAGGAGGGATCTGTGCAGTTACCTGCTCGGATCCAGCGCATCCTGAGCATGGTGAGAGCAGATGTCAAGCTCCCGCCGTGTCCCTGCTCTCCCCCTCTGTCATTATGCTGCCTAGCTCAGCTTGTCCAGGTCCCAGGGCTGCTGCCTGCTGGTTTTTCTATTCCCCCAGGGAAGAGTGGGAGGGCCAGGGAGGAGGCTGGGAGGCTGCTGCTGCACTCTGGGATTTGGGCCTGCGAGGGGATTACCAGGAGGGATGGTCATGTGTTTGTGCTGTACCAGGTTCCCCAGGACCACTCTGTCACGGGCTAACTCTGCTCAGCAAAGGGCTGCGCACAAAGCCTCTTACCTTCCCCGCTGCGCCAGCCCAGCCCCAGAGAGATGGTCACACTGCAAAGCCACCACTTCCCCGGCCAACCCTCCCGAGAGCCGGGTCTCGGCACGGAGCACCTGGAGCAACACGCAGCAAAGACCACGCCGTGCTTTTCGTGTGGAGCCTGTGATTCTCCGCGGCCTTTCACCAGTGCTTCCCCTCACTCCTGTAAGGCCAAAGAGCTCTGCACAAGCACTGCGGGTCAGCCTCTCTCCAGCACAGCGCCAGAGCTCCAGGATGCACTCAGGGATGCAAGGGCAGACAGCAGCTGGACAGGCAGAGGCTAAACAGCGGACATGAAACCCAGCTCACAAAAAGCCGTTCCACTCTGTAACTCAAAGGAGCCACTCTGATCCTCTGTAGTTACATCGCTACATCAAGACCTGGTGTCAAAAAATGCACGTGGGGATGGCCGTCCTGGCCCATGGCTGGCTTCTGTCCCTTCTGCTACCACTGTTCTCAGCCACAAGAGACCACCAGTCTCCCCTCTGCACTCCTAAGCAGCCAGGAAGCCTCCAAAGCAGCCCCTTCTTTCTCTACAACTCTTTTGTGCACTCCTCCAAGGTTTGTCCCCCGGCAGAAACAAGGTCGCCATGTGCTCAGCAGTCCCTGGTGAGCTGTAACTCACAGCGGGGGTCACCAGCACTGCCTGCAGCCAGAGCCCCTCCAGCTCAGGGATGCTTTCCCCCCACCGTTTGGCCAGCTCTGAAGAAGAAAGAACGATTCCTCATCCCTCGAGCTCACCGCTTTGCAGTTTCATGTTGGCAAAAGCTTCACTGGTGGAGTCCTCTGCTGGTTCCTGTCCATCAGCAGATCCCCATGTAGGTGTGCAGCACGCCCAAGCAGCACGCAGACACAGCCCTCATGACGCAGCACGGTGGACGGGGTGCGAACCCACAAGTCCTGGGTTCAGCTCTCTGCCTCAGCCCCCTCATTTCCTCTCTCTGCACCCAGGGAAGACAGGGTGATGGCCCTGACCTCCTGCAGGGCAGCATTTCCTATGCACACGTGGAAAGCGCTCCATAATACACAATAAAAGTCACCAAGAAAGGAACCAATACCATTAACACACATATGCAAGCACTCCTACGGGTGAAAACATTCACTAATACAAACACACTTGCTGCCTCACTGATAAACTGCCCGGTGCTCGCCTGCTCCCCCCGAGCCGGGAGGCTCCCGCGACCGCCCCAGCAGCAAGCACAGCGCCCTGCGCGCAGGGGCACACGGACACACAGCCGCCCCGCTTCCAGCTGCTCCAGCCACTCGTGCACAGCAAAACATTGTGAGGACCAAGATAAATCTGCTGGGTTTCACGGCTCTCATTGAAAATCCAGCCCCTTCCTTTTTACTGTCTTTCCCAACTAGAGTTCAACTCAAAATCCTCTAAACTTTTTGCGTTCGCTATTCTTTCTCCATCTCTTGCCCTATCCCCGTGCAGCCATCTGCCAAACCGCCCACTCCCCTGCCCCCCAAGCCCAGCTCTGCACATCTTTCCCGATATACATTCTTTAACAACCTCTTATCTCATAAATTAGCCGAGAGAGAGAGGGATCCCGAATAGCTGAGCTCTGTCGTAACTGTTTCCCTTACGCGAGTGGTAGGCAGGGAGGAAGGTAAGGTTTCTAGCAGGATGCCAGCCAAGGGTCAGACACTTTCAACTCCCTACTTTTCCTTTGATACAAAATACAAGCGCTCTGGATAAACACTCCCAATACTATGGAAAGACCAAACTGAGCTCCTTTACCTCCGTTGCCAGAACCCCCAGCATCCCACGCTCTCTCCTCGAAGCTGTCCCAGCCGCCTGCCCGCAGCTCTCCTTGCCAGCTGCGGTACCAAGCCAGGGCAGCAGTGACCCCAGGCCCAGCTGGAGGACGCTGAGGCCACGCTGCCAGCGGTGGCACCCACAGCATCTTCATCCCCGGGAGGGCATGAACCTGGGTCCCATCCACCTCCCCCCTCCGAGGCCGCGCACACTTCCTCCTAGTCCTTTCCCAACATCAGAGCAAAGTCCTAGACGGTTCACATCATTGTTCCACTTCTCCTTCCTTGCAAGTCTCAGATCTCACTGTCACAGAGCGGACAACTACACTCCAGGGAAATAAGGATACCCTGCCCCAGCAGATGCCCAGAGCCCACTTTATGAAAATCAGGGCCCGTCCCTTGCAGCTGAGAAGACCTGAGCCAGGACCCCAGATCTCGGGTGCGCCTGCCCCCCAAGACAAGCCCTGCTCTGCAGCCAGGACCCGCAGCACCGTGGCCACAGCCACGTGCCAGGATTTGCCCTCGGCAGACACCAGCTCTCTGCCGCACCTCGGGCGAGCACAGCCCCCACTCCCCAAAAGTCTGCGAGAGACCAGTTAATCCTTGTCTGACACTTTGAAATACCGAGCGCTGCTCAAGCACTAAAGGATTACTCTTAAATATGGTGGGGTTGCCTGCAGCAGACTCAGGTATTGTGCAACCAGCTTCAGGCAAACGAAAGGGAATTCCCTAATTATTCCAAGGCTTTCAGTGTGCAGGAAGAAGAGCCTTTAGCGTGAAATCTCCACTTGAGAGAAGGTGATCTGTGAGAAGAAAAAAGATTTTGCTATAAAAGAAAACTGCAGCTTGTACATGTGTTCCCTGCAGGAAGGGGAACAGCACACACCTTTGAAGAAGTTACAGGGTAGTGAGGAAGCTGGTTCCACTAACGAATTTAGCCCTCTAAATTAATAAACTCGAACAGGTCCATTGTTCATCGTTATATTACGCATCCAGGAACTATTAATCCTTCTGCACACTGAGATTCCAGGGCAAATCCAACTCCGCGCTGCAGAACTGGCCATTTCAGGCCAGTTTTCACTTCCAAATAACCGGGTCAGTTTGGCCGCTGACTCCTTCGGAGCACCGCTACTGGAAGCTTGCACAAGAGGAAAGAGTCTCACTCCTTCACCTCGCTGCACCAACCGAACAGCAACCCTTCGTGCCCAAACTTTCTCCGTTTCCCTTCTCGCCCTCAAGCACCGTATCGTTAACAGCCGCTCTTTAACAGCACCACCAAAGGGACCGAAGGAAGTAAGGAGCCACGTTGGGCTCTGCGAAAAACCTAAGCTCAGAGAAGTTCTTCAAAGGAAGTCACCGAGTAAGCGAATAGCAAAGATGGAGAAGTCTCCTTCAGCCCTGGTTTTCCTCACTCTCTGTTTTTACATAGACAAGATGCTTTTGGTTCAAGAAGGAGAAAGACAGAGAACTAGAACGACAGAAAGAAGGAGAAAATCAAAGAGAGAAAGACAAATATAACAAAGAGAAAGAAGGAAAGAGAAAGAGAAGAAGAGTCCCAGGATAGTTGAGGCTGGCAGGGACCTCCTGAGGCCATCTCGTCCAACCTTCCTGCTCAAGCAGGGTCACCTAGAGCACCTGGAAAGAAAGCCAGATGGACAGAAAAAGAAAGAAGCCCTCCAGCCTAAGTAAAGATGCTCTGGGAGAGAACGAAATTCCACTTTTACAAGCAAAAACAAGAGGCAAACGGCTGAAGCCTAATGCCTGTGGATGATGTTGGGGTGCTGAGCGAGGGCTGCGTGGGGTGCTGGGGAGGCGCACGGTGCGCCGAGGACAGCAGGTGGGTGGGCAGGGTTAGGAGCTTGGTCCCAGCGGCAACCCCAAAACAAAACGAGCCCCCTGAAGGCTGAGGAGAAAACAGGCGGGGAGCACATGATAAGAACCCGCGTGGCGAGGCTTCCGTCCTCGCTAATCCTGTCGCTCCCAGGAACCCAGAACCACGGCTGGAACAAAGAGGGGATGCTTCGGCCTCTGAGGGGACGCATTACTGAGGACACGGACACTAGGAGAGGGGAAAGCCAGAGGTAAGCAGCTCGAGCCACGGCTCAGTCCCAGCTTCTCCTGAGAGCATCTTCTGCTTGTGGCGCACCTTCCTCTTCCTCCACGGGTCCAGTCCTTTGGCCAGCCAGAAAAACGAAGGGGCTGTGGTGCTCCCACCCCGGTGGAGCGGAGCGAGCGCAGGCAGCACACTGCCCAGCGCCCCTGCAGCCAAAGCACAGCACAAGGACCCCTGGGGGAGTCCCATGCTCCAGACCTGACCCATGCATGCAGACAGCTCTCTGCCGACCGCGGGCCGAGCCACAGGCCGTGCTGCCACCAGCACCGGGACCTGTTGATGCAATGAAGCCTCGCCGGGACGGGTGTGTTGTCGCCCCTCGACAGGCCCACGGCCCACACAACCAAAACGTCCTCCTGGGAACGGGCCCACCAGAGAACAAGGGGCACGCGGCGTGGGGCGCAGCACCAGAAAGACAGAAACAAAGACAGTGAGCGGGGAAGAGAAGCAACGAGGGTCAACCAGGAAGAGAGGAACGTGCCAACAAAACCGGCCCAGGGAGAAGCTGCGCTGAGCCAAGGGAGGGACAAGAAAGGGCAGGAGGGTCCCAGCGCCTCCCCAGCAGCACGGCTCAGCCCTACGGACTCCCCAGCTGCTGCGAGCAACCACGTCTCACCCCTGCGTGACAAATTCTCTTAGCAATCACTTTTCCACCCCGGGCTTTGGTAAAAGCTGCCTCCAGTTCGCACTCACGTGAAGGAGGCTGCGCTCTGTGACGGGGTCCGGGCTGCGGGCGGACAGCAGAGCCCTACAGACACCGGTTGAGGCACCGGCTGTTGCGGGGTCCTCTGCCAGCCCCCCCCGACGGGTGCCGAAGACGGGCGACGTCCCCGCTGAAGCTGGCAGCGGGGAGCCCGTCCCGGCGGCCGCAGTGCGTGGGGAACACGAGTGGGCAGAAACTCGGCCCCGAGGCGAGCCGGGGGCGGCCAGGAGCCGCGACCCCTGCGCCGAAGTGGCTGCCAGGAGCCCGGCCCGAGGCACGGGGACGGTCCCCGCGGGGCAGCGGGCGGAGAGCGCAGCGCTGCCAGCCCCGGGGCGGCTCCGCGGGGCCCGGAGGATGCGAGCCGGGCCGGGAGCTGCCCAGGCGGCTCGGACCTGCCCCGGGGCTCCGCTTACCTTCAAAGAAGCGCTGCAGAGCCTCCGTCTCGTCCACCACCTCCATAGCTGTGCCATGCACCGGGCGGCCGGGCTACTGTCCGCCGCGGGGCATCCCCCGGGGCCGCTCCGCAGCGCTCCGCAGGGCTCCCGGAGCCGCCGGCGCCCAGCGCGGCCGCCGCTGCCCACCGGCCGGCCCGGGCTCGGGCTCGGGGCTGCGGCGCCGCGCTCCGCCTCCCTCCCTCCGGCCCCGGCCCCGGCCCCGGCCCCGGCCCCGCTCCGCCCCCGCCGCCCGGCGCCCCCCTGGCGGCCCCGGCGGGCAGCGCAGCCCGGGGGCGGCCCCACGGCGGCCGGGGGGCGGCCGGCGAGCGGAGCCGGGGCGCGGGGCGTAAATGAAGTCACAGTTGTCCGAGCGCAGTTAACCAAACGCCGGGCCCCTGCCAGGCGCAGACTGTGGGGCCATTCTCTTCTGGGCAGATAAAGCGCACAATGCGGTTTTGTCCGTCCCCACAAACCAATTCAGAAGGGCAGATTCTCTTACATATATAAATATATTTTTCTCGCTCCCACAGCTGTGCAGTGACCAATTCTTCTCTGGGGAGGGGAGGGGGGCTGAGGTTTGGGGAGAGTAATAGGTCTATTATTTCAGGGATGGAAAGAAAGAGCTCAACAGCCCTTTTTTCTTCTCTCTCCCTCTTTCCATTAAGACAATTGTTATTCTCCGTTACCCCACGGCCCTTGTTCCTGGGCACACGCACTCACATCCCCCCATCTTCGGGCACAAGCTGCGTGGGAAGGAAGCAAAACATTTTCTGTGTCGAAGTTTATTCTCGCCGTGGAGCCCGAGGGCCAGCCCGGCCAGACCCACATCTGCTCGGGGCCAGGCCAGGCACTAGGCCCTACCAGGTATTAGACCTCAGAATTAAATGCTCCTGGATCTAACGAAGGACCCCACCAGCTCCAAATGCAGCCAGGGCTAACTAGTGACTGGGTTCCTCTCCTGCCCCTGAGCTTGCCAGGACGTCTGGGAGGGAGGCATACATGTTAAAGATCACCTCCAGTCTCCTATGCACACAAGAAGTAGCTACACACAGGGTAAGATGCTCCTTGCCGTAAATAAGGGTATGCAAAGGAGGCCCTTTAGGATCCCTCACGTCTCGCGTGCATCTCTTCCATGTCCCTGTGAGTTCCCAAGCATCACCCGGACCTCTCTCCTGTAATAATTTACAGGAGTGGCAGGAGGGAGCCGGAGCTTCAGCTGCTCAGGCACAATAAAACAACAGGGGAAGGCCAAGGCTATTCTGGGTCACTTCACTGGTGGCTGCCAAAGCCAGCAAGAGAACCTGTAAACAGGCTGAGCTGGCAGAAGATCAAGTCCCTGCCAGATACGGCATTAGACCCTGAAGTTCAGTCCAAAGATGATCCAAAGACTTGAAAGGCGAATGACCCTCAGACCGATCCGCCTCGGATCCGTAACCCTCTGGATCACCTGCTCCATTCCCTGCCTGGGATTCTCCACCCCAAGGAGTGAATTCCCGTGCGGCGACCGGCTTCAGGCAGACCTCGGTGACCTCTCTGCTGTCCCTCAGCAGCCACACCACAGGCTGGGGCATAGCAGAGCAGCCAGATGCCGTCGTGCCCGCTCCCAGCCCACTGCCGAGCTGGGAGAGCCCTCCGAGAGCATCCCAATAGCGACTGGGACTCAGCAGAACAGCTACCAGCCTCGGCAAGCTGCCTCCCAACAAATACCCGGTGTACTTACGGGGGGAGCAAGATAAACGAATGCTCGGCTCCATTGTCCGCACCACAGAGTTATCATAAGAACAAGCAGGCCGATGGCTCAGAAATAATTTCTGAAATAACTCCGTGTCTTTGGGCAATAGCACGAAGCTTGCCAGGTATTTGCGCACTGCGCACAGCCGGAGTATCCCAGACTCAACGTGGTTTTACCTGTGTGGTGCCATTACCGTGGTATCACACACTTCATTATCTTAGTAGTAAGAGGCGTCAGTGATTAATAACCGCTACTCCCACTTCTCACGGCGAAGGCAGAAGTCCCAGCTGGCAACCCATGAAACACAAGCCACGTCTCCTGATCCCAAGCCAGTGCCCAGTCCCTTGGACCAGACTTCCCCCCAGGGCTGGTGCACCCATCTTTGCTGTGTCTGGACCACTCAAGGTATCGGCTGTCCGCCCTTCTCACCTTCGTTTTTTTCCTGCATGTTTGGATCTCTGTCCCAAGGAGTACTGCTGTCTCATTCCTGGACCTAACTAAAGGGAAAAGACAGTTTGGGCACGCGCTCCTGATGGCACCGAGGCACGCACTCAGGCTCGTCCCTTCTGGAAACGGGACAGTGCACCTGGCCCCTCACTGCAACGAGCTCCGACCCTGGCATGTCAGGGTCGTAATCGTGCAACCCCCAAGAAATACTGGAGAGTTTTGAGCCCAGAAACACTTAAAGGTATTTGATCTACTGTTGTTGCACACTAAGCAGCACCAGGGGATAGAAATCCAGCCCCCATCACAGGGGGCTGCTTTCCTTGCTGCCTCCCCTCTGCCACTCTCCCTCCCGCTCAGCCCGTGTCCTCCTGTTTCCCCGTCTCTCCCCCTCGGATACACACACACACTCCCTTCCTCATTTCCTCCGGGTCACGCTCTCTGTAAACACTGCTCTCTCTATGCCATGTGGTTGGTCGGGAGCTCGAGCCAAGGAGGGGGTGGAGGGATATTACTCATGGAAGGTGTGGCTGTTGCTCCCTCCAGCGCTAAATTTCAAAGTCCAATTGAAAAGAAAAAAATAATTCAGCAGTGCCCCCCACCCTGCCTCACACCCCGGCACCCCATCAAGCTTCTCAGACACAGCCCTAAGTCTTCTGGGTCTCCTATTACCTTCCCTTGAGCCACTGTCCCGGGGGCCAGGTTAGCAGGCACGAGCCCCCAGGAGCCAGAACCAGCAGCCCGGCTGAGGTGAGGTTCAGCGGAGCAGGGCGCTTGGGCACCAGACGTGGGGGTGCCCTGATGCGGCTGTGCCATCAGATGCCAAAGGAGATGCTGGAGGTGCTGGAACATTCGGCCCCTCACACTAATAGTTCCTGTGTTACGTACTCGGCGCGCGCACACCCACTGGTTTAGCACCTTCACGATATATCAGTTTCAAAGCTGGTTTAGAGCCCACTCTAGTTACAAGAAGCGACGGTGCTCAATTTCACCACAGAAAAAATCAGGGGGCAATGGGGTGCGCCCGTGTCGAAGCGGTCGTACACCAGCAGTCTTCGCGCCTTGTTCCTTTGTGTCCTCTTGGGAAGTGGGCTTACGAAACCGCCCTGTGCGTGCAGCTGTGCCTGCCCTGACTTTAGCCTGTGCTAGTCTGCCTCACCAGCATTTATCGGAGGCACAATTAGGGCAAACTCTACACATTTTACATGTACTAAATAGGACATACTGACACTTCCCCATGGACCCTGTGAACTGTGTTCAGGTGGCCTCCTTAGCTACGCAGTTTCGGAATGCTTCCTGTTGGATATGTCAGCCAGGACTCAGATTTAGTCACACTGCACACGGTTAAAAACGAAGATAAGGCACTACACATGCAGCCCCTGTGCCGTTTCCACAGGTTGCTGTAGCCACTGGGCTTAAAAAGCAGAGAAACTGTAATATGGCCAATTTACTGTCACCCTCGAAGTCTGCGAAGAAGGGCTGCAGAAAGCAGGCAATATTATTGCCAGTATTAGTACTTGTATAGTGTTTGGGTGGGAAAGGGGCTGCTGCGTAAGGGCTTCATGTGGGGATGGTCCATGCAGCCTCCCCTGCACTCTGCTCGGGGCTTGGAGTCAGCTCAGCCCCAGGGGCTGTGCAGGACTTGTATTTCCCATGGTTATTTGGCTGCACCAGGGGACGGGGAAACTTCTCTCCTTGACCCTACCTGACTTCCCTGGGGAAGAGCTGGTGCTCTTATCTGGTGTGACAATGCTTCTTTGAGCCAGCCAGCGAATTCAGTGTGATCACACGGTGATCCAGAACCTTCAAGCGAAGACTACAGCTTCGATTAGTAACGCCACGGGAATGCAGGCAATGAGGGGAGCCAGAAAGCTGGTGACAAAGCTCCCTCTCACGCAGCGCTGGCCTTGTGCACCCGTGTGCTCTGCCCCAGCCACGTCCCCGCAGGCTCCCACCTCCTGCACCCCACCTCCCCGAGCCCCAGTGCTGAGCAAGGCCACCAGAAAGCCAAGGGCCTTTCGCTGCCGGCAGCAGGAGCGTCAGGGAGACATCACTACTCACTCACTAACAGAGACCCCATTTGGGAACGAATCCTTTTGCGACTTCAGAGGTCTCACAGCAAGTCGGCAACAGAACCAGGCTCAGCTCCGGGGTTCTCTCGGTTGTTTTACAACGCTTAGTTTGCGGGATGGTGCTGGCAGGCAGAGCTGGGGAGCTTGCAGATCTCACCAGCTAACTGGTTCGAGGCACTTTGGGAAACCCTCAGATGAGCTCGGGAAGAGCTCGGGAAGAGCTCATCAGATTGACTGACCTGATTAAGGAATTCACAGAGCTCACAGCTGGATTTCAAGGGCTGCAAGGCAAGTGACAGTGCTTAGGAAAGACTCTGCAGGCGCAGGATTCAGACTTGCGTTCCATACAGCATGCTGCTCCTCTGGGATGCCGTCAGCCACATAAGCTGCGTGCTGCTCCTCTGTGCTACCACTTAACAGCTATCGGCAGCGTCCATTTTTGATCCAACAAAAGAAACCGCCAGAGAAGATTACAGATTTTAAAGCTGTAAACCTTAGCTTGCTTTAGAATCGCAGCAATCTAAGTAAGTCTAATATTTCCAGTATTTCTTGATTTATCAGGGCAGAAAGAATGAATTTAGAACTCTGAAGAGTCCAGGAATCCCGCCTCCCTAGTGCACCAGAGAAAGCACCTACTTCCTTGTTTCACAAATCCCTACTGCTATCCTGTATAATGCTTTCCAACCTTACTATTGCTCCTGAAGCGTTCTCTCTCCTGACATGTACGTAAGGACGAAGTTCCGATAGGAACCAACCGGGGGTTGGAATCAATCCCCATCAGTTTTCGGTTGGAACCGGGTGCTTACCTGCCCCTTGTGCCTTTGAAAATCCAACCTGGAAGCAAGAGGAAAGCACCACCAGACCGCCCACGTCACACTGCAGCGAGGAGCTAAACCGCTGCCCGAGGCTGCGCTCCCCTGGTACTGCCCCTCCGCCAGACCCCGTCAGGGGCAGCGCCACACAGAGCCAGGTTCTGTCCCGCATCTCATCACAGACTGAAGAGGTCACACCGCGGGGACTGCGCCCTGTATTTGCCGTGGTCCGTGCCAGCCAGATGTCACAGAGAGACCGCTCACCTCAGCTGTGTTCTCTTGCTCTGAAATGAACATGCGGTGGAGTCTGGCTCAGATCCCATTGAATTTGACAGTGAACACATCTCTGTGCCACCCCTTCACGTAGGGCAGCCTGGCTTAACACTAAATTTAACCTGTGTGGGGAAAATAAGGATCTCTCACACCCTTAGCCAGCATTTGAGGCTGAAATCCCTTAAGGTAATGTAATGTAGTGGGGATGCAGAGAAGAAGGATGCTGGGATGGAGGAAAAAGTGTTTGGAAACCTCACTGAGACAGGATGCAGCAGCTTGAGGCTTGCAGCCAAAGGCTGGTGTATAGTCTCTTGGATGACCACGGCTGAGAAGGGGATTATTTTGTGTCTCAACAGCAGAAGGCAGGTGGGACGGAGGGTCAGGTTTCGACCTACACTGTGGTAGGCCAGCAAGATACTGCTGCTGGCATACATAAGAGCTGTGGTATCAAGCAGAGGATGCACAGCACAGGGTGTGAACTAGCTGGCAAGATTACAGAGCGTTTCAGATGCCTGCTGTTCTCTCCAATTCTTACCTCACTTGATGGCCTCAGGCAGGAGGCACTGTGATCTGGATGGCTCAGAAGGGAGACAAATCGGGGGAGCACACGTGTGACATTTCTGCTGAGCTGGGGGCACAGGGGAAAGGATGAGAGCCTTAACACTGCTCTGTTTCCTGCTACTATACTCTATCAAAACTTCCTTTTGTTGAACTCGGCACCTTCCTCCTGTTCCTGTAATTGGGCTTTGCCTGAGGACACAGAAAGGCAGAGGGAAATGCAAATAGAGCAGCAAGAGGTAACGCTAGCGCAGTACAAAGGAGAGTGTCATTCGCTCTGGGGTCATTGGCCTTGTTAGCTCCAACGCCGCCGATACGGTTATCATGGATGTGTAAGGTACATCCTAGATTGCTCTGCCAGCATGCCGGGAGCAGCCTGCCTGCAGAAGTGAACCCACTCCTCTCTGCTCTCACTCTGTTGCCAGATGCCCCCTGCCACACCACCAGCACTTCCCAGCTCAGCAGAGCTCGCCCTGCTTGCACGCGAGGTGATGCTGAATGAAGGCATGGTGGGAACAGCCAGCTCTGTGCTCCCTGACATTTCAAACCCATTCTCCCTTGAACGTTGCTGACGTAACTGGATTCAGCAAGTCTAAATAGGCCAGCTGAAGAACCAGGGATCACGCCACAAGTCCAGTCGGTTGATTCCTTTCCTCAGTTTTGCACTTACACAAATATTCCAACCTTCAAGACCCTTTCTCCTTACCCTCCAGCTTCACACAGCAAGCATCCTTTTCTATGGGTTCCTCTGAGGCAGCCAGCAGGCAGTCCTATGAAATCAAGGTACACTGAATTCTTCCCCCAGCCCCGACATACATCTCTTCCTCTCCATGGGTCTGGCTGTCTCTCTCTCTCTCTCTAAGCTGCCCAACAGCTTTCATCTTTGTGTTATAGTGTCTCCTTGCCTCAAACACTGCTGCAATTCTTCCCCTTCTCAGCAAGCGTGGTTATTCTGGGAGCCCCCTGCCAGCTGTGCAGAACGAAGGCATTTCATAATGGAAGTTGTGCGGCCACCTAAACAAAACACTGCTTGCTCGGGCTGCCTCTCACTTGCAACTCCTGCCAGTTTCTAGGCAAACTGGAACTCCAGCGGGCCTTGCTGGGAGCCGCCGCCTCAGCTGGAAGGATGCAAAAAATGCTCAGGGAAGAGCCTCCGTTCCCAAGAGCTCTGGTTTGTCTTCAAAACAGAGGAAAAAGATGAGCAGAGGTACCCCCTGTACTTTTGGGGCAAGATGTCTCAAATCAACACGCAGCCACAGAAAGCGACCAGTTTGGCTCTGTCAGCAAAGAACCACAGAGAACAAAAACGTCCCAGCGGTGCACACAGAGGCCTTGGCAGACATGACAAACTATCAAAGCTCAGGAACGTGTCCTCCGGCGAAGCCCCCAGAGATCAGTACTGATCAGCAGGGCTGGTGCACGAACACACACTCATCCAGGAACACTCCCCACGTACAAGCATTTTGGCACCCGGGGGTGCAGCCACCGCCATGAGGGCCAATGCAGGCCGGTGGAGCTCGGCCAGCCCAAGGAGATCCATCCCATAGAGTCCTTCTCAGGGCAGCCTCCTTCTGCTGAGTCCTCATGCAGAGGCTGGAAGCCTCCTTCGTGATCAGCCAGAGGACAGGGTGAGACGGCAGAGGATGCAACCTCACCCTTCCCCAACGCCCCGTACACACCCAAGGTAGCTCCCACACTGCTGGAGGCGGAAGCTGACTGCTGCAGGCTCGCTCTGTTATCTCCTCTCGGCAAGAAAATGGCACTGATAAATCCCTCGCTGGTTATTCATTAACTGCGAGAGGTTTGTTCCCAAGATGGAGAGAACACCACCATTGATTTAGAAAAAGGATAAAGGAAGGTCACCAGCGAGGGACACCCATTCCAGGAAACCTCTGTGCCCTGGCACCCCAGCTGCTACCAGGAGCACGGGGGCTCGCACCAGCACTGCTGGGATTCAGAACAACTAGGGCAGCACGAGAAACCTGAAAACTCCTTGGGCAGGTTGGGAAGGAGCTCCTGCTGCACTCATTTCTGGGGCTTTTCCCCACAGAGCTCGTGCCAGTTCACGGTACTGCTGAGGCCTGTCATCCCCAGGCCTGCACTCACCAGCAGCACAGCAAGCGCCGGGAGCAGGCAGAAAGCAGCATTTCGGAGAACCCCTACAGAGGGCAGGTGCCCAAGGCAGGCAGCACAGTGAGCACGGGCACAGCACCCTCTGCTGCAGCACGGCCGAGCGACACGGGACACCATGGAGCAGGCACACCAACCGCAGGCAAGCATCGTACACCAGCTTCTGCATCTCCAGACAAACAAATCCAAGCTTGACTGAGCTCCTGTGCTGACTTTCATAGGAACAAACGAACTCACAAACGCTGGGCTTGCCTTTCAAGGAAGCTCTGTTACTGGAAGAAGAGCAGCATAACCAGAGATCGCTGAGAAGGCAGGGAAATTCAGATAGTTAGTGTTATAGAAAAGCATGCGTATTCTGAGGTTTCAGAGCAACACATGCAGGCAACGCAGCCCTTCGCTCTATGAGTCGCACCCCTCTGCATGCCCAGCGCTGCTGTCAGGGCCTGACACACCACCACCCACCGCTCTTCCATTTCTACAGTTTTTCCAAGCCTCTCCTTACACTGGGGCAGGCTGACCTGGCTCCTGATCGCTTTGTACCCATCTGGCCTCATAAAACAAGCAAAAGTCACCCTGCAATGGCAAGC
Organism: Anser cygnoides; assembly: GCF_040182565.1. Lineage (NCBI taxonomy): Eukaryota > Metazoa > Chordata > Aves > Anseriformes > Anatidae > Anser > Anser cygnoides. The sequence goes on from NC_089877.1 coordinate 36,418,443, forward strand.
AGCATCCCTGTGTTCTCTATTGTACTATTAATTGAAAGAACTAAGTTAGCTAGAGCCATCACCTAGCTAGAAATCCTTCCAGACGTTCTTTTTATTTCCCTTAACATTCTTCCCAAGAAGGATCACTTGGTCAAGTAAGGCTTTATGTAATACAACTGACCAGACCATTACCTCTTTTGAAACAGTACCTCTTTTGAAACCTCTTGCACCTTGAATTTTTAAAGCATACTTTCTGCACAATCACCTCCAGATCTCTGTTTCTTAACCTTTTCTTTTTCCTGTTTTCTAACTGAAGGACAACCTAGCACATGAAAAAAAGACACTGAACCAGCTTATGAAGTGTTGTTACTGTGGTTGCCATTTACGAGTCATTTAAAAATTAGATTACAGCTTTAACTACTTACATATTTTCCATTAGTTGACACCCATTTTCTTTTTTTTTGCTTGGGAATGCATTAGTCTGGTTTACAAATCGTCAGAAAATTTGTTTTCAGGTGTAATTCTGGATGCTTTATGGGCTGCTGGTTGGAAAACTTTCCTCAATAAGCTGTAAATTTCTCCAACAGCCACCAACATACCAAAAAGCCAGAGAGTCATCTGGGAAATAGCAGCTACATCCCTCGCTATGTCCAATAGCTAAGGCTTTTAATAGCAAAACAGGTTTTAAAGCAACATCCGCAGTGCCTGCTGTGTACACATTCATATACTTTCTCCTTAGTAACTATATTAAAACAGGCACTCCTAAGCGTGGATTATTTCATGTTTATACAAGAGTAGTATGCAGAGTTTAATGTCTTTCTTTCCTCATGAGAGGAAGTGTTTATAGAAGTAATATCTTTTTATGAGACTACCTGATATAGTTCTGGGCAGGGGAAAAAAAAAAAAAAAAAAAAACAAGCAAAGCATCAGCAAGCACTTACACATACCATCGCTTTTTACAGGCATTTTTATAGGAACTCAGTAGTTCAGCCACCTTTGAGCTCTTAATTCCCTGATAGTACTTAGTCTCTTCAGGAACAACCACTACAACTATTCCATGCAGCCATTAATAGGATTATTTTCTTCCAGGCATTCCTTTTCCTGCATTTCTAATGGTTGGTCAGAAAGCTCCTGTTCCTCTGCTGAACCTGTTCCACTGACTTCCCTTATTTCTCCTTCTCCCTCTAACACCATAGTCACAGCGTTGCTTTTCCCTTTCTAGAATATATATTACTATAGCATTATTCATCTGTAAACAGCACCAGGCATAGTGCCGCCTTACAAACCTACACAAAGATGTGCCCCTTGCTCTGCAGGGCACTTACTGCCAAGCTTCTGTGAAACTTGCTCACCGATTTGAACTCACCTTCTTTGCAGAAAAATTCCAGCACCTTGCCCTTTTCCCACAGGGTAGGCTCCTACACTATTCTTGCCTGCACTCAGTCCCCCTCTCCCTGCCGCTTTCTCATACCTTTCCAAAGAATCACTCTTACTCAACTGCCTTTGTTCACACTAATGTCTTTGTGTACGGCATGTTGAATTTTAGTACTTGATAGCTAAAACCATCAAGCTAAGAGAAATTGCTAGAGCTGAGTCTCCTGCTGCTTCCACCCTTGGCTGCACAGGGCCACGCTGGAGCTAGTGACTGCCACACAGAAAGGCAGGGCTCTCTAGGACGTGAGGCTCTCTCACAGGACAAGAGGGAACGGCCTCAAGCTGTGTCAAGGGAGGTCCAGGTTGGATAGTAGGAAAAAATTCTTTTCAGGAAGAGTGGTTAGGCATTGGAACAGGTTGTCCAGGGAAGTGGTGGAGTCATAATCCCTGGAGGTGTTTAAGGAGAGGTCAGAACGTGGTTTATTGGGTAATAGCGGTGGTAGGTGGATGGTTGGACCAGATGATCTCGGAGGTCTTTTCCAACCTTAATGATTCTGTGATTCTAACATAAGTGTCAAGGGACAGAGATGCTTCCCCCATTCCATCAAAGACTGAGATCCAGAAGAGACAGAGCCAGCGAGGAGACAAACGGCCCCATTTGTCACCTGAATTGTTCCCTAGAGCCTTCCAGACAGCTGTACTGATGCACCAACATCTTAGGCCTCGACCCACTGCAATGAGAGAGCACAGTGTGGGTTTTTCCAACTCTCAAACTCACGCACAATCCTTTGGGACATGACCCCAGGCAAATCACAACTATCATTCTCCAGGTCAGACTTGGGAACAGTCACATACACCAGTCATGCTTCTACATCCATTTTATACACAGTGCCATACAATATACAGAAAAGTTTATATACATATATCTTTATATAATATGCTATATTAATCTGTATCTTTCTTTACAGCAATATTAGTTTAGATCTTTCATACATAGGTACAAAAAGTCACATGAGAATGGCACATGAAGAGTGCTTTAGTTTCCTTGTAGTCTTCATGCTGGGGCAGCTCGGAGCAGGGATCTGAAGGGCAGCATTCCTGGGACAGGCAGTGCCCTGTCAGTTGCGCATGGGGACACAAGATCCTGTGCTGTTTTCCCCCTGATTGCATATGCAAGTGCTCCAAGTCCTGCAAGAGGCAGTCAGAGCTCCCTAGAAGGGCTGCTTCACCCATAAACACAAAAGGCTTTACCTATAAAGAGGCAATTGGGGTCAAAGAGTTAATTCACAGCTACCCTAGAGTCTGAGCTGCCCCAGCACATGACGTGAGATAGGTGACAGCAGGCAGAAGGGCTTTTTCCATAGAGGCATTGGTGTCTGCTGAGAGAGAGAGGAGCGGGAGGCAAGGGAGTTGCTGTGTGCCATCGCTGCGTGGAGCGCCGCACCAGCAGACAGCTCCTGCCAGACAGAGGCCGTGCAGCTGGGCTCCACCCAGCACGGCTGGCACTAAAGAGCACGAAAAGAGGAGAAGGGAAACAGCTTCCCACAGCTCCTCTGGCCTTGCTGTCTCTGCTCGTTCACAGCCATACAGGAGGAGAGGCAAGACTAGTGGCTGTCACAGCAGGACATGGCAGCAGACAACTGAGCTAAAGGAAAGGGTCTTAAAGGGCAGAGCGCTCCTCTCCTGCTGTCCCAAGCATGCAGATATAATCCCTGTTGACATTAGTAATTAAGTTTACAACAAAGAAAGGAAGGAGCTTGAGACTATTCCCTGGACATCACCTCTGCCATCAACTGCAGTGTTTGTGGAGGGAAAGCTGGGAAGCTGCGTAGCCTCAGCAGCTGCAGATGATGCTGCTGGGCCACCAGACACTGAGCACTGTGGACATGCTGATAACGGAGGTAAGACCCTAAAAAGGTGCCTGGTAGTAGTCTAGCAAGCACACCATATTGTGATTGCTTTGCGCAGACAACACGCCTGAAGCTATGCATCACGGCAGGACAGACGGCACAGACAAGTGCCGCTCAGCCAGCCTGAGTGCTGCATGACGCACATGCTGCTTTGGGCTGCTCCCTCGTCCTGGTACTGCCAACACGCACCAGGTACCTCCAACTCTGAGCCATCAGAACTGCACAAAGCACCAGATGGAAAGCAGGGCAGTGGAATCCCAATTTAAAAAAAAAAGCTAATGCTTGTTTCTGTGCTGCTGTGTTAAATGTTCTTGCAGAAATAAGTAGCCAGATTAAGGTTCCCTCATCATACAGATATGCTGGGTGGATAGGAAAGTTCAGTAAGTGAAAAACAAAGTGCAGGGTGACGTGGTGAGGTCAGGCATCAAACACAGCAGTGACAGCTACAAGAATGCCCGACCCTCGAAAAATAGATTACCTGTGGAAGATGGCTGTTCCAGAACCAGTCTGGGAACGTCAGTAAAATCAAAACTGCAGTGGACAGTTCAGAATGTGTTAGGTCCCTTTCAGCTTAAGTCCTTGCAAAAAAAAAAAAAAAAGTCAGATCTTGAGTAGAGGAGTTTTACTCCTGAATAGACCTGAGAGGAAGTTTTACTCACGAACAGACCTGTTAAACACTGGCTGAGGTCACATACACCACAGGTCAGAAATGCTGGGAAGTCCTCCCTTCCTACCGCACAGGAGGGGGCTGCAGGGTAACTGCGGTGCGGGTAGGAGGAAGCATCCTGCCTCGGGTCAGGCTTTGCTGCTGGCACTTGGAGATGACACCTGAGTGAGCAGGGCACCTGAGTGAGCAGGGGACAGTGAGGAAATCTGACAAGTCCTAGCTGAGGCAGAAAGAGGGGGACCTGTAGCAAGGATGACTCTAAACCAGTCCCTGGACACACCACATCTCCTTTCGTACAGTCAGAGAAGAAACACCACAAAGTGGGAGAGGAAGGTAGTTGTCTGATCCCAAGTAGGAGGCCTGCACCTCAAGCCAATGGAAAACAAAGGCACAACAGGCATGAATTCAAGAGGATAAGCAGAAAAGAAACCAACAACAATAGAGACAGCAAAGTGCTCGTGGACAGCTGCGTATATTTCCTGATGCTTTTTAGGACTGCAAGTCACTGTGACCAAGCTAGGAACTGCTCCTCAATTCCTTCATATTTCCAGTATGCAAGGCCTTTAGCAGCCAAAGTTTAGGCTAGCAACATCCTCTCATACTATGTGCAGAGCATACCAGCTCTGGTACATAGCGCTGGATGCAGAAACAGTTGGGAGATGGTGAAGAAAGAAGCACAGAAGTTTGGCAGCCTGCAGTGCTCCAGCCACACAAGAAAGCCAACAGCCTTGCTGCTCTGCAGAACATACTGCTCTCCGCACAGTGGGCGACTGTCATACAATGAAAGATCTCCTTCCTAAACCACTTCTCAATTCTACCAACAGTTTACGAATTAGAAGGGTTTTGGCTCTGGTTCATGTAATACCCACCCACCTGGGCAGCGAAGGCCCTGCTCTGAACTGGAATATAAAACTCTGAAGCAAACCAAGCTCAGGCTGACCCCTGCCATCGAACCTGTCACATCTCACTGCAAGGGGCAGCAGCTCCTCCCTTGGAGGGAACGGAGCCGGCACACCACCCACTCTAGAGCTGGCAAGGGGAAAAGGACATCACCGAATATCAGTACGATCTGGTTCACATACCTCTCACATGAACGAACTATAATGTCAGCATGACCGCCTGACCAGAGAGCAAGGAACACCCAGATCAAGTCCCATCTCTCAGATGGGATCTTCCCTTCACTCCCTCTTCCCATATCTGCAGAGAAAGAGCAGTGCTTGCCTCCCAGCAGGATGCACTCTGCCTGTGACACAGAGCATAGCCTCCTCCACACAGGAGCACCATGAGGGGGAGCTTTGGCACAAGAGATGCAGTTCTTCCCTACATCCAGTTCTGCAGTTCAGTACTGAACGGGCCCTGAGAAAGATGTGCAAAAAGCCTGATTCAGACGATGCTTTCCAGTGCTTCAGAGGTGCATACTCCTTCATTCAGAGCATCAGAGCAGTATGCGCAAAACAACTGCTGAATTTCCAACCCTCCCTTTCATTAGGCGGGTAAGAAGGCACCTGTACACTGCAGACAGGGAAGAAGCCGATGTTTCACATGCTAAGAAACATATGCTTGTTAAATCTTTGTTTTTACACTGAGCTTTCAGGTTCAGTGTGTTAATCATTCTACCATTTTCCTTTCGCTTCCTGGTATTTCTGTAACTCATTACTTCTGCTGCTACAGAACTACCAAGGAAACATTTAGACAATAAATATTTACACACCCTATGCTTTTCCTATGAGAAAGAGGATTGCAGAGATTGTCTTTAGACTTCCTAAAGTGAAGAGGAGTTCTGAGAGTCTGTTTGCAGCAGCATAATTAAAGAACAGCTCAGCAAAAATCCAGCTTTGGTGGGGTAAGTTTAAACACAGGAAGGGATAACAAACAAGTGACAGCATAGAAGGATTGTCAGCAAAAGGCATCTCAGACTTCAATTGTCTGAGCAGAAAGAAGTGTAACGCTACAAAAGGGAGGAAAGCCGAAAGAGCTTTTAAGCAAAAAGCAAAGCTGCTAGGTTTGTTGAGGACCAGAGGTTATTTTAAATGTCTGCCAGTATTTGCATTACATTTGAAGATTTTTTAAAGGTCTTTGAAAACTTTTCAAGTATTTAAATGTAAACCACTTTACTGGCAAATTACCAGCCTGTGTGGCTTAACATGGTTGCAACTACTGCCTGCAGAAGATCATCCCGTTAAAAATAAAAAATAAAAAAAAGGAGATCAAATACTACTGCTGCCCTTGCTGCCAAGCAAGAAAAGCTGCTGCAGCCACAATGTCCTCTTACTGCTGAGGGAAGAGAATATTCCAGCAGTGGATATACATAAGCACAGCGGGAACACAGCACCAAGCAGAGCTCCAGGCTAGCCAATTCCTGGGTTCTGGGTGAACACAGAAGTGCTTCTGCTGAGCGTGGAAATGCAACAGGGTAGGCTAGAATGCCCTCCAGTGTCCCAGGCCTCATGACATCTAGATGTGGTCAGCACTGACAAGTATACGCAGTACTTGCATATGCAAATGGCATCCAGCAGAAACAAGCAGGAGCTTGTAACTCAGTAGATAACTCAGCAGATAAAAGACACCCCCACAAATTTCACTACACTTAGAAATCCATTTCTTCAGATTTTAAAATCCGTAGAAGAGCCCAGGCACTGTTTGCATAGTCAGGGTAACATGCATCCAGTTTTGCCACCAGACCTGACAAGTATCCTAGGAAAGTGGCAAGTATCAGGGTGCCAATACGATGAAAGGGCAAAACATGCATTTGGGGCTGGCTGAGACTGAAGCTCCTTCTCCCTGTCTTCCTTGCAATGATATAGCTACAAAAGGAAAGTTCTAAATACACCAACACATGCATTTCAGCAACAATTAATATCAGTTAAGTGCACGAAGAATATATTACAAGAGGACATTTTTACAACTCAACAGGATGCTCTCAAGCATGTAGAGATCTCATCACTCAGTCTGAAAACAGGGTGCGGCAAGGATTAAAATGAATTTAAAACTGGGAAGCAATATTAATCAAAAACATGGAGGAGCTTCAGAGAACATTAAGACTGAGACCACTGAATCCAGAGCAGTGACTAATCAAAAAGACACCTGACAACAAAACAAAATCATCCAAGATATTAAGGGAAGATTTTAAAAACCCTCCTAATTAGGCCCAGATTACAAACACTGAAACTGAGCAGAGGGCAACCTTACTAGGAGTACCTTAAAAAGTACCTAAAAAAATACCTAAAAAAATAGTGCCATATTCATTCAGTTTGTTGGGCTTCATACACAACAGCCCTGTTCTCTTTCCTCTGATGGAGACCAGGTACAGAGTAACAAAAGACTCCTGCAGCAGGAGAAGCTCCAAGGAGCACACGCACCAAACACGCTTGGTGCTTCGCCTTTCTCATGTGCCGTTGTTCACTGGCAGCAGCAACTACTTCCCACTTAAATCCTACTGCTGCTTGGGATCTGCAGCTGCTATTGCAATTTACGTAACAGCATCATAAAAGCACATAAATAGGAACCTTTGGATTTGAATACCTGTGCTCACAACTAGCTTTGGCATCTCAGTCCACAGTAGAGAGCAACATGTCTCATACAACTGCAGTTTACTTTGAATGAAGTTCTGAAACTTGCAGAAATTATGAACAAACACTGAAAACAGTGACCAGAAACGAGGTAAGCAAAGCTGGAGATACCACATTTGCATCTAACGACCCTCTTGGTGTTGAGAATGCTTTGACCTTTCTAGATAGCCTCATCTGCCACAGAAGGCAGCAGCTTTCTCAAGTGCATCAAGAATATCCTGGGAAGACACACAGCATCTGGAATCCCATTCACCCATGTTTTGGGTCATCACGAGATCATCGGGGATAGCTTTTTAAGTGGTGCTTCCAAGGATGTGGACCAAGACACCACTGACACCATCATCCTGAGATGGTGTAACCACAACGACAGGTAAGGTAGCTCCTCGTTCAGTAACAGGAATGGAGAAGAGGAAAGGTTAGAGCAACAGCTTTAGGAGAAAATGCACGTACCAAATGGAGAGGGAAGCTCCACAGAGAAGGAGACGGGATAATGCTAGGTTTTGGGCAAGGGCTGTCCTTTTGTTTAGCACTTGTGCATATAAACACAGCAGAATTCTGTCTATGTTGGCACCACTGCAATTAAAACAATAATAAAAGCAATTATTATTGATGCAGAAGAGCCTCCAAAAAATGCAGCCAGCCAGCATTACACGTTAAGGGCTTGGTTATCAAAACTTCCTAGAATATCATCAAAGATTTTCTTCCACAGTGGACACACCCAAAGGGGTTGGAGGACAGCCTGTAGACGTGAAAACCAGACAACAGTACTGAACCCTTCACAACCTCTGAGCAAGTTCGGGGCGGGGTCGGAGGCTGTTCCCTAAGCTGTTGGACAGAGTTCAACAGACACCTAGCTAACGGCCCTCCTTGCTGCCCCCGAGTGTTTCAAGGCCTTGGGATCACATTCCACTACTGTCTGCTGAGAACATCATGAACAAACACATCAAGTCCTGTCCTTATGCAGTCAGCTGAAATCTGCTGCACCAGGGGATTGTGGAAAGATTGTGCTAGACTCTTTGGCAAAGCTGCATTGGTGTATATAGTTTCACTTACTATGCTTTGTTTTTAAGGTGCACAAAGCCCACTCTCTGCTCTCCAGGAACCTGGTGGTCTTAGCTCCACTCCTCTGCCAATAAACCTCAGGGGATTTAAGGATGTGCTATTGAACTGGATGAACTATCATCTGCTTTACTGAGGTTCAGCGTGTCAGGCACTACAAACTGCTCTTCCAGCACTGCCTCCTCACGGGGTGGAACATCCCACTGAAATATCAAGGAAGCATACAAACATTAAAAGGCACAAAGCTTAAGAGTAGGAACCAGAAGCTGAGAGGTTAAGAAATCCGAAGAAGCTTCATGTTTCCAAAGAGAGCTACACATCAGAGTGGAGTGAGGGCAGAGAAAGCAAGCAGTAGTATGCAGTATGAATGAAGGAGGTAGCTACAGATTTAGCATGCATTTGTACCTTTCCAGATATACTTTGTCAGGATAGAATAGGAGACCAGCCTGTCCAAACAATCCTACAGCATAGGAGGGATAAGAATGAAGACACTCAGCCATTTAAAGCAGAAATAATGCAAAGAACATGGAACTACTTAGCAAGGGCTTTTTGTGAGGACTGGGAACAGATCTGTTTGTCAATAGAGTAATGGAAAACAAGAATCACCCCCAATGCGATGCAACTAGAACTTTAACTTTGAGGTTTCTCTTGTACCTTTACTGCCTTGGTATATGGCAAGGCCAGGTCACAAGCATTAGGCATTTCCAGGCTTTTCAAAAGAAGCCTAATAATCACAGAGCACAAAACGGAAAAATCCAGCATGCCAAACTGTTTCCTGCTACAGCTGGTCGGGACAAGGTCAACCCATTCCCCCAGGACGCAGTTCCAATGGCACAGAGAAGGAAACAGTCACACAATGATTGTGTTTTCCAGGACATAAGGGAGGTACCCAGGTCAGAAGTGACTTTCTAGTGCAATATTGCGACCCATTAAACATCATCAGGTCGCTACTGAAACAACTTTTTTTTCTTAAGAGGGAGGCTATCCACCTTCCTCACCTTGAGTCATCTCCCCACCATCCTCGGGTAGGGCACCAGTAGTTCTACCTAGTCTCAGAGAGACTTCTCCTAATACCTCACTGCCAGGGACAGAGATGATTCTTTCATCAATGTTTGTAAAGTGCTTTGCAGATATAATGCTCTGCTGAAGTGCTAAGTGTTATTACTACCCACCTTCTGCCAAAAATTAAAGGCAGAAGTGAAGATTGAATCCTTTTCCCCACTGTACGTGCATGTCAGCAGTCTGCATCGGGAGCTGAGCTAGCCTGCTAGCCTTAGTCTCCCTATGCTTCAGCTCCCTTTCCCCTCAAAACTACCCAGTTCATTGTACATATTCCTGGACACCACCTTTTTAGTGCTTCTAGTCGTGCTTCTAGGCTATCTGCAGCAGTTCAGCCTTACCCTGTGGTCTGCAATAGTGGATGACCTGATGGCACTTCCACAGCTGTTCTGTGTGAGCTCTTGAACTACACAACCTCTCAGCAAGGGGAACACTGCTCTGTTCTGAAGGACCTACAAACCAAACAGTAACTTCTTGTTGCTCAGAATGAAATGTGTTTTCTTTTACAAATTACATTGAATTCAGAGGGACTTCTTCCCTCCAATTCAAGACTGTATAGAAAAGGTCCCCTTTGGAACCCAAAGCACAGGGACAATATTTTACTGCCCGTTTAACAAAGTCCCTGCAATTCTAGAGGCCCTGTAATTTCTAAGGAGCAGGGGGTACAGTATCCCACATTAAATTGAGTGGGAGATCAGCACTTGGACAAAGTCCAGTTCATTTCTGTGCACCTGAAGTCATTTACATCAATGCACACTGGCTCTAAAGGGCTCCTGTTCTGATGTGATGGTATCTGATACCACTCGGGCCTGGTTTGTGCAGCACCCAGGCCAGCAAAGCCCTGATCCATCACTGGGGCTTCCAGAGGCCACTCAGCAAACGCAGCCAGAGGCTGAGGGATACCGGGAGCCCAGGGAGTCGTCATGAACCAAGCTCCTGGGAAGCACGGCATCCTCCCACAATGGAAACACCACAGCTAAAGAGGGGGAAGTAACATCCCTGGCATTACAGGGAAGTTAAGAGAGGATTTTCTCTTCCACTGAGGGAGGACAGAGCTCCACTGAGACTGACTGGTAACTCCGCTGAGCTTTGCTATGAGGGTGTTTTGTCAGTTAAAGGATTTCACCAGGTCACAGTACGTTTAACTTTCTAGATAGGTAGTTTCTTTCATGCTTCCACCATCAGAAATTCACTGCTTAGATAGCTCTAGCAGGCTCCTCTGCGCACTGAGGCTCTGCACAGCAGTGCTCAGGTAGTTTTGCTAATGACTTGGTCCAGCTTTGTAACACATTGTGCAACAGGGAGGTGGACAAGTGAGGGTGGGCAAGGGACGCGCAGCTTCCCCCAGACTCTGATCCAAGGGGTTCTCCCAACACCCTACTCCACTTCAAAAGCAGGGGATTCGCAGTCATACTTGCGCACCCTCTCTCCCCCTCAGTTGCCAGAGGGAATGGCACAGGAAGGACAGAATGAACATGCTTCTTGCCTACAGAAAGCCTCCCTGTTTGCTTAATAAATACCTTCCATAAAGCTTAGCAGCTCTGTAAACATACAAAAAATTTCAATACTTAGTAAAAGTTCATCTTTTCCCTGAACTCCCAATGACAGAGGCTGGCACTGATCTGTGATTACTGCATACGGGTGGTGTGAAGACCCAGCGGGGTCCAGGAGAGGCTCCCAGGCTCCGCAGGGAGCTAGCAAATAATGCTGGGTGCTGACAAGCTTTTTTAAATATTTTTAAGTTGATCCATCCATGAAGCTCTGAGATGAGAATCCTGTCAGTCCTGTAGGAATGTCGCCAGCTCAGAGCAGTCCAGGGAACTGAGAAGTGATGATGATGGCATCCACAGGAGGACTCTTTCCAGCAAAAGAGGGACATGGCAGAGGGCTTTTGGCTCTTCAGAACAATTTCCTTTCCTCTCAGGAGCAGCCTGGTGGTCATTGAACACAGAAGTACTCAGGGGAGAGAAAATAGTGCCAGACCGATTCTTGCTGTGCCTGGCCAGGGAAAGGGAGGCTGCATTTGGAGAGAATACAGCCCCAATGGCTTTAAAACAAGAGTGTGTCCTAGGAAAGCAATCCCCATGGAAGTGTGACGAATTGGATCTTGGGCCAGATCCGACATGGTAGTGCAACAGGGCCCAAAGTCTCAATCCGCTCATTTCCAAAACTATTGAAACGGTACCAAGGGGGTGATCTGGCCTGGCCCCCTTGCTTCTGTCTATCTAACCCTCAAGCTTCAGAGAAGCTTTACCCCAGAGGACTCCCTGAAGCAGGGCATCTCACTCCCAAACTCAGCAGGTGCCCTTGGGCAAGGAATCTGCCTCTTATATGAAATGAGACAGGCTGAGGTAGGGAACTTGCATCTACCTTTACTGACTCAGACCCTCTCCGTGTAGCAGGCCTTGTGAGGCAAGGCTTCTTATCCCAGCTATAAGCATGGGACTCGAGCACAATCCATCCTCCAGATAGTGTGCCACCACCGTGTCACCCCAGAAGGAATGTTTCCAGCTGTCTCTGCCGATCTGAACTGCCTGATGACCACCTCCTCCAAGTATTATCCCAGCACGCAGCCTACGGGATCAGCTCTCAGAGCCGCACCCCTTTGCCCTGCACTAAAGGGCTGAAATCATGAGGTCCTCCTGCTTGGCAGGGCTGGTTACATGCCCAGAGGGGGTGGAAGTCCGGATTTTGTCAGTGGCCAGGCACTCCTGGCTGCTCACGCCTGTGGGAGTGATGTCCATGAGTTCTCCAGATGAACTAAGGGGGAAAGAGGGTGAGACAGAGATGCCCGATGAAGGATCTGTTGAGCCTGCAAACAACCTTGGGGGCTTTGGGACTAAGTTGGGTTCATATTGTGCCCTCAACAGGATCTCCTGATCACTGACAGACTTGGGCATCTCTGCAAAGTCACTGGAGCTATCAGACACCATCATGCAGTAGATGTCCTGGAAGGAGCTGCTTTTGCTATCCAGATTGAAGAGGCTGTCTATGAACTCAGCAAACTCCAGCACTTGGGGACTGGGAACATCAGTGAGCCGTCCGTTCTGGAGGGACAGCTCCTCACGAGGGGCTAAGGAAACACGGTCCCCCTCACTGCTGGCCCCCTCCTCGCTGCAGCGTCGCTGGGGGGTAGTGCCACCACTGTTGAGTGCATTCTCAGGGGGCTGAGTCTCCTGGGAGTGCTTGGAGAGGCTATCAGCAGCCAGCAGCTCTGTCCGCGAGCTGAGGGAGGGGTTCTCCTCGGGGATAGCAGGGTCTATATAAAAGCAATGCGTCTCGTCCTTCTCCATGACAGCATGGAGGCTGGGAGAGCCCCGGATGCTACGAAAACCAGAGGAACGCCTTGAATCAAAGCTGTAGATGGATTCATTGTCAGAGAGGCTCTCCATGGTTGCAAGAGGAGCACGTCGGTCCTGTAGCTCCACAGACAGACGTTCCTTTGTATCCAGGAGCAGCAGCTCCACAGGGTCTTTCTGCACAGGAGAAAGCGGCTTTGTCTCATAAAACCCCTCCAAGCTAATTTCAGAATGGGACTTGCTCCTGCAACGAGAAACAGAGACAATGTGAGACTGCATCACTCCTCAGAACCAAAAGCTGCCAGAAGAGCCAAGCCTGGGGCACAGACTCCCTTGTGCACACCGAGGGCACCTCATTGCTCTAACCAGAGTGGTCTACACCTGCAGTACACGTCTCTTTCAATTTCAACAGTAATAACGTTCTGAGAACAGATTTCAAGAATCCCAAAAAGAGGGAGTCTGAGGCAGTAAACTAACTTTGATCTTGAATTAAACTTAACCAGGCTACAACATTTCCCCCTAACAATTCCCCATAGCCTCTCTGCCCTCTCCTCTGTTTCTTTCCCCTTCATATCTCAGGACTCCTCTGCTTTCACTCAGCTCAGAAGGAAGCAGTACCTTGGGTCTGCTGTGATAGAAAGCACCACTCCTGTCCCTGCTGCTTGACCTAGTTCATTTTCTCAGCCTTGCTGTAGCCAAACATTGGCTGATACCTTCTCTTGCTGTTTCATCATGGCCTCTATTCTGCTCCTGTCTAAGCTCTCCTTCACCATCTCTGACCACTCACTCTGCAACAAGAGCCCTATCATTTTTATATCATTTGCTGTTGTCTTTCTTTTAAATGTACATCTCACTCATGTTATCTCAAGGACACCCAGCCGTGCATCACACGACAGACCATATAACCCTGCCTCCTCCAAAACCCTACCCAGATACACACAGCTTCGTGTTGGGTCTCTACCTGAAATCTCCATAGCAGAAGCTCTTCCCTTGCAAAGAAACAATCCTCTTGTGTCTACAGTGCCATCGTCTGTTTTTTGTTTGTTTGTTTGTTTAACAGAAGCTGTACAACAAGCTGAGTCTTACTGTTAGTTCTATAAATCATGACAAAATTGAGTTTTGTAAACTTGTTCTTTGTTTGAGGAACAGACAGATTAATTTTGAATGGTTGCATCACAGAACTGAAGAAGAATCAGCTAAGGACACTTTGAAGTATGAATGCACAGTTAGACTTAGATGTGGAACGTGGGCCGGGAGACTGCTTTTCTCTAGCAAGTCCTTAATATCTTCTTATGAGCTCATTCTGCACCTCACCCTTGCAGGGCGCAATTCTTACAGAGGGGAAAGCAAGCAGGAATGTTTATAGCAATCAACTGCAAGAATACACAGAGCTGTTTTCACTTTACAAAATTATTAAAGGTATGAATGCCTCTTAAGATGGCCTTCTGTTTCTATCATGATTCCTATTTGCTCTCCAACTACAAACCATCGTAGAATCATAGAATGGTTTGGGTTGGAAGGGACCTTAAAGATCATCTAGTTCCATCCCCACCATCATGGGCAGGGTCACCTTCCACTAGACCAGGTTACTTTGTTCTCATCTTCCCACTTCCCTGTTTCGTCTGCATAGTGGAATTCTGACATGAATTCACATGTTCCGATTCTTTGGCAAGTCTTTGACCACTTTTTTTTTTTTTAATATATTTGCAAGAAACAAAGAAAGCAAATTTGTAGTATTCTGCATGCCTCAAACATTATCTGAAATTCTGCAAGGAGTCTCCCTGCCATTCACTCCTGGATGTAAAGCTGTTTACGTACCCTACAAGCTCTTCCCCAAAGCCAATCCTTGGTATGCCTTCAAGATGTAACCTCTAACTTTTGGCTGTTGCCAGAATACCAATGTCACTGCTCAAAGCAGTGATGATCCAGCTTTAAAAAATAAATCCCTGCAGGAACGCTTCCAGCACTCGTGCCTTTCTCCCTTGCCTGCTTTTCACCAGACTGAGCTTCCTGCTTTGTCCTTCACGAAAAGGACATCAATTGCTCTCCCCTCACATTACGTTGCCTTTGTACTTGTCCTGTACCAACACACTTGAATCCGTATCCATGTTCCCAGATTCTCTAGTTTTTACTATTATGCAAGTCATTTTTCATAAAGTAACTTTACATGCAGATGTTCTGGTAAGCTCATGGCTGACACTGCTGCTCAGCTTTCAAGAATCAGTGCCGCAGGCCAACTTTGAGCATTTAATTCAAACAGGAGAACAGAGATTTGGCTGCAAGACTGCAAACTTCGTCTTTGTGATTCCAGGGAAAATCCCACTTGCCTTGATAAGAAAAGGAAGTTTCCGTACCTTCAACTTCTAGGTTCTCCTGACCTTGCTGCACTAGCAGAGTCTTAAGCAACACAAAGGATCATTTTTCCCCTAGCACAACACAAGACATACTGAAGCAAAGTGGAAGTCCCATACAGGCAGCCCTTGGATCTATTCTTCCCACTAACATCTATCACAGTGGACCCACAGGGGAGCCAACGATCCTACAAAGAACTCAAAGATATAGTCTTACTTTGTACTGCTGTTCCTTCTGTCCACTGTTATGGCTCCAGTTCCAATCTGCACTGAGGGTCCACTAGGTAAGGGCTGACTCTGGAAGATCAACTCTGGGGTGAGATCCACTTCTGTAGGACTCACCATCACTTTGGCAGCAGAAAGTAAAGCTGTTTTCCCCTTATTGTAATTCTCCAAGACCTATAACAAGGCAAGCAAAGGAACAGTAGTGCTTTACTGGAGACAGCAACTTCGCTGTTCTCAGCTCAAAACTTCCAAACTGCTGGATCTGCCTTCATTTCTTACTGAGGTGTTCCACAAGCACAGAGCAAAGTCTTGACATAAATGATTATATCAATGAATTTTGACGTACTCTATCCTGCCAGGAATCTAGTGCTGGGGAGATGCCCAGAGATGCTGGCAGGAGCAGCTTTCAAACCAATACAGTAGAGAAGATTTGGCTAAATCTCTATGGCAGAGCTGCATGGCTACAAACTGTAGTTTAGGAGCAGAGACTCATTCCACAGCCATTACACATAAGCATAAGTTCAGCCACCCTGCAGACTAACAGAGCAGCTGCAACAGTAGCATGGAGGACTTCTGAAATACCCCATGCAGCTGCATGCACAGACATCCAGTGCTGTCACAGCTCACTAAATTTCACTTGAACTGCATGCTGTAACAGGCAGCTTTGAGAGACTGAACCGAACACCACCCAACCTCATATTATTATGGCATTAAAATTGGAGAGAGGACCTAGTCTGGGACTCTGAGCATTGGGATTGAAGTCCACATTCAATTTCCAGACCTCATCACGTTTGACTCAAATAGCCTGCGCATAAATGGCCCAGAGTACAATCTTCTTTCCTCCGACCCCTCAAAGGGGAAAGGTCTTGTATATTTAAACAGCCAGCTCTCCTGGGTGAGGACTACCTGAATGATAAGGCACTGATATTATTAGGGCATTTTAAGTGCTCTTGCATTAAGAGTGAATAAGCCCAAACCCCACCAAAAGGATTCCTGGCTCTCCAGTACACACACAGAACTTTGGCTCTGTGGACATTTCGTGTCTACAGCTCACCTCAGCAGCATCATCATGTCAAGCCTTTCCTGCCCAAACCCAGGTCTTCTACGCATTCAAGCCAAAGTCCACACTACTGAACTGAGTGACCCCTCCCCGCCCCCTGATCCCAATTTTCAGCATTACCTTGTTGAGCCCTTCCATGACCACGTATGGGAGGTGTTCGTGCAACATCGCTGGTGAGATGATCACTTCATTAAACGCCTTATTGTCACCCCAGATAGCAAAGTAAGTGGGATCCTCTTGCTCGCAGCAACTAAAAGAGGAGTTGGGATCCAGAGGAGAAAATGGGGAGCAGGGGATGAAAGAGCAGGCAAATGTTTTGGCATGCAAAAGCGCAAAACAGAAGGTTACAGAGACAGAAAAAACAACAGGAGGAAAAATAGAGGGAGGAAATATTAAATACACATGCTACTGCTATTCCTCTAAAGCACTGCACTAACAAACAGCAACACAAGTATCTTTCTATCCTCACAGCACAGACACGATCACTGTCACCATAAGGCAGTGAAAAAAAGTCACCTCCTTCATAGATGGATTGCTCTCTTGGGAAGTCTTTTCCAACAGAAGTTTTTCAACCCCCCATCCATAGGCTGGCTTTCACAGCTCTGCGCATACTCACCAGCACTGCTCTGCAGGATGATTGTGCACCACGTGGATGATGCGGCCAGGTGGGTAGAGCGGCGTGCTTGCAGACAGAGCAATAGTCAGATCACTGGGATGGGTCCAGAGGCGATTACTCGTTACTGAGTTTTCTTCTGTCTCTTCAGGGAGCTCTGACTTGGGTATGCACTTTGTAGCACCCACAATGATTCGCCACTGTCCAACACAAGGGAAAGGAAGGAAAATATGGAGAAGAGAAAAAGATCAGAGAAAAAGAGCCATCTCACGAGACGCTATAGGTAGGTTTATTTAAACTGAATATCTAATACCAGAAAAGAGAAAAACAGAGCTCATGTACCTGTTGCTTGAATAGTAGATCTAGAAAGAGATAACAACCTTGCTCAGAAAAATTACTTCTCTCTCCCTTCCTTTCACAATTTTAACCTTATAAGTGGCAAAATCTTGTCCATCTTTTTTTTTGCTGGATGTTTTTTGTAGAGTTAGGGATCTAGAGCAAACACATCTTTGTCCACCAATGGATAGCTTATCTTCCAGGATAAGCAAGGTAGACAGAATCTGAATTTTTAATGTACCAATAGAAGCAAGACTATTCAACTTAGGCAGACAAAAATTCCCTTTATGTCTGTCTTTATGCATAAAAAGAAATCCTAAAATCTGAAAAAAATGCCAAAAACCACAGAATTCTATCAAGAAAAGCGTTAGCTCAGTTTTTTACCCTCAACAGATCATTTATAAAATATTTTACCCCTAAGCATCTTCAAGTCTTATGCTTTTCCCATCTCAATGTAATGGTAAAGAAGACAAGGGAAGAACAAATTTACACATTTCTTATCTCCAAAACATTAGCAGGCCACTTGTCCTAGGACAGCACCACCCAGAGAGCACACAGCAATGCCCAGAAGCAGGTAGCTGTCGCGCTTCCCAGCCTGTTACCATTTGTTGTTGGCCAGGAAAAGCTAGGCTTGGAACAGAGACTTCAGAACAGGCAGAGATTAGAAAACTTCCTGCTCGGTTGTTTTAGACATGTTAACAGTGAAGTTATAGCACATGAGCCAGAATTATCACAGAGCTAGAACTCAGCCTGCAAACAGAGTGTAGCTCCTAACCCAGACCTCTCTAGGTGTCTTCTTGCTGTTGCTATCACTCCTCTGGTTACCTCAGCAACACTCTTGGTGGACCTGAGGAGACCTAGGGTGCAGGAGAAGTCTGCAACACTGTTAGGTGACATGGAGCTATTATCATCACTGCTCAGACGCTTCCCTTCACGGGTCTGTTAATCTTCATTCTTACCTTTGGTTTGTTACTCCTCTGAAGAACATCCAGAAGCTGACGGCGAAATCCCTCCAGCTGAGAGAGACCAATTCTGGAAAAGAGGAAGACGTGTTTACAACAGCTGGGCAAGGAACAGCAGACAGGTAACAGGATAGTAGAGACATACAGCACAGAAGAATGAGAAATTATGCTACAAAAGAAACAACAATGCCATAACGTAGATCACTCCAGAGGTGAGTTGTGGCATCACCTGGGACCAGTAACCAGGGTAAAAGGCCACAGAAACCACTGTGACAACAAACAAGTATGAAATGCAATAGCAGACTCAGAGTGGTGAACACAGATATGAGAGGTCAATGAACAGATGAGGAAAATGATGCAATCAGAGAAAAAAGTGAGCAAGAAACAAATGAAGCATAGGATGCTACAGAACACAAATCAGAAAGATGGCACAGAGCTATACAATGCCATGAAGCAGACTTCAGAATAGACAGGATTTTGTTATACAAGTTAACAAGAGGTATATTGAACATCGTAGTAGTTTTCCTCCACTGAACTCTACGTGCCTAATATTGTACATAGAGAATTTATCTGAAGTCACACAACAGGAATGTGTGTATAAATAAATAAAACTGAGGTTGTTTGGCTCCTAGTTCAATGCCCTGTTTGCCCCCTAGTTCAGCAGAATGTCACAGCAAACAATGAGAGGTGAGAAATGCCAAGACAATAAATGAGGGAGATGACAAGAAATCAGCACATGTAGTTCAGGGCAGAGTAAAGAGGTCTGAGCTAACACAGACAACCAAGAAGATAGCATTGACACATCAAATACCACCATGAGTATTATTACAGAGGCAGGCTATTCACTTTTTTCTATCATACAGGCAACTGATTCAGAGATGGAGAGGGATATGCCTATAAGAAGGTGTGTGAAACACCAATATAGGTGTCCAGGTAAAAGACACAGCTATACAGGTAAACTAGGAAGACAAGTGAGAAGCATATAAGGATAGGTAAATGAGGACACAAGACAGGTATGATCTGGGTGTTTCTGAAAGGAAACAGGTGACTTTGGTACAGAACAGCAGATATTTAATCAAGAAATTTGGACACTTCTCAACTTGCCTGGGCACTAGATCTTTGCCAAGCACGACTGCAGTCACAAATTCTTTTGAATACTCCATGGCATCCTCACTGGAAGAGAAACAGGACCAAGAAGAAGCAAACAGGGTTTCACTAGCAGCAAACTGCACTTCATTCCCAATTTGCCACTGGTATCTGACAAGTTACTAGACAGTGAACCTGGGTCATAAAACACACAACCCAAGCTGCTCAAGGCCCTCAGGACTTGCACACTTTAAAAAGATGAGCCTGATATTCACATCCCATGCCCCAAGCAACACTGCTCTGTAAGGGTATAGCTCAAACAGCACACCTCCTCCTTCCTTACCTGGGAAGAGCTCTGCATATGCTTAGAAACAGAAGTTTCTCTAACTCAACACCTCATAGCGGTTTTCCTGTGCTTTGGGAATGGCCAGGTGATCAGAGAGGAAGAAGATATTCCATGCTCTTGAGACTACTCTAAAAAGACACCGTAGTAGAACTAAGATGGCCACTTCCTGCAGCAACCTGAGCACCAAGACAAGAGGGAATCAAGGGTTCCACTCCTTGAGCTCATTCTGTAGTCAGCTACCTTCTAAAGACGTTTCTTCTGAATCAGTCACCACAGGTAGAGGCCGCCAGCACCACTGACCTAGAGATGATCCTGGGCACGATGCACAGTGCAACAGAAGTGTGGCAGTCAGAGGCACCTCCTTGAACTCAGACAGTTGAGGTGGCACAGTACGGTTTGGCCTGTGCTATCAAGGGAACTCAGGAGGGAAAGCTCTGAGCAGAAAGCTAAAAAAAACTCCCAGGAAACATTCTGCAGAGCAATTCCTCTATAGCTGCAGATGACTAGGCATTATTGTCACAATAAGGCATGCTAATGTCCAGAATCATTAGCAGGATGGTTAAAATCCCTTGGCTGCTGCTGGAACATGATGCAGTAACTACAACGAGAAGGTTGTAATCCATAGGTCCTTCTAAGTGCACTCACGGTGCCCATCACGACTGGAAAGACCTTATTTCACAGCAACCAAGTGAGATGTCATTTGGCTGCCATGCAAATAACACTATCTGCAGGTCTGCTCCAGTTTACAGCAGGAGAAATTCAATACCTCTCTTCAGACATGAGGCAGCTACCCTAGATTCCCCCTACAACCAAAGGAGAGAAACAGGCAAAGCAGCACAATCCCCCTGAACTACTTTAGGCACCCACTTTAAAATGACAGAAATCACACTTTGGAAGTGCCAATTTCTTTGTCAGTTGCAAAAGGAGCCCAAACTGATCTGATGTTTGACCAAATGTAAACGCCTCCATCTCCCATTCTGTACACCTATTCACAGAGGATGGGGAGAGGACACACTGTCATTGTGCAAACAATAAGGAAGGAAATTGCACTCTGTCTACTCAACTTGCGTTTCCCACTAGTCAGGGTTAAATAAGAGCTACAGAAGTAAACAAAGCTGAATATTTGGGAGTGGTCACCTGTGATCATATCCTAAACTCTAAACTACAGCAGAGAACAAGGGCTGCCAACAACCCTCAGGTCCTATAAACTGACACTACATTTTCCTACATGCTTCTCAGGGCAGAGACTTTCTTTTACTACTCATCAGAACATCACAACCAGGATCTGATCCAGCTACAGCTACACCCCCCACCCTATCACCAGACCTCCTTACCCAACACCTACCTCAGCAGCCCACCTGGGGGAGAATAGGCAAAGCACTTCAGTGATGGGTACTGCGGACGCAAAAGGAAGGACAGGATGGCAGCTGTGCCAGCCCCTAGGGAATGGCCAACCACAATCAGGCCATAGTGTTTTGTTCCTCTCCCCTGAAAATGAAAAACAAAAGAAATTGAAGTCAGACCAAAAAGAAACTTGACAAACCCCCAAATCTGTCCCTTTCCCCAGCTTCTGAGTCTTTGCTATACGTGAGCACTCCACATTCCAGCTAAACAACTCCTCCTCCAATGGGATCTAGTTATGCTATATTTTGAAACAGGAGCACAGTTTCGATTTACACTGGTTCATCTATGTCACACAGGAGCTGGGCACAGGGCACATTCCTGTCTTCCAGTAGCGCCTGTTTTGAGGGGACACTGGAATTCATTCTCTCCTACACTTTCATGAGTCAGCATTTGATCTACTAGGTCTTCCCTGAAAAAAAAAGGCAATGTACACTCAAGTTGTTTGAGTTACTTGGAATCTGATGAGCTTTTTGCTCCTCCTCAGATCTGATAACCTTCTGAAAATATTCAAATCCAGACTCACGGATTAGAGGTCTCCTTGGTTCTAGAAATTATGACTTGCTCTCATTAATTTCACTGCTTGTGAATGCTGAAAAACAGAAATCCTAACCTGCAGTTGGAACAGCAGTCTTTTGAAGTTCAGATGCTCCCAAGAGCTGGCAATTGTACAAGTAATTCA
Organism: Anser cygnoides; assembly: GCF_040182565.1. Taxonomy (NCBI): domain Eukaryota; kingdom Metazoa; phylum Chordata; class Aves; order Anseriformes; family Anatidae; genus Anser; species Anser cygnoides. The sequence goes on from NC_089877.1 coordinate 36,440,421, forward strand.
AAGACAAAACTATTCTCTAAAGTTTTCTACTGTTCTTGTTATTCAGAGGCTAGAGCACTAGGCATGGCTTAGACTCTAGAAGTTCATTAAGACAATGTTTGAGAAACTTTGATCTTGTTTTAATACAAGATCTCAGAGCTCTGGCAGTGCCCTGTAGGCTTTACACAAGGACAGAGAACCCAGATCCTACTCTCCACAGTATCAGGTCACCACAGCTGTGACTACAGACTTCTGCATAAGGTGAAAAAAGAACACAGACAAAGCGGCAGGAATGAAAGATCTTTGTATCGTTCTACTTCTAAGTCAGTATCATGCCTGCTACAGTCAGTGAGGTTGAGGTGCACACTTGGAGAGAATGAAGAATTTATACATTTCACTTGTTGCAGTTTTTCCCTGAACATCTGTTACTGGCAACTGTCAGAAACAATCTACTGGGCTAGACAAACCTTTGGGATCTGGGACGGATGGCATTTATGTTCTACCCATACCACTTCTTTATATGTTCTTCAAAGTTCAACTTCAGACAGTACTTCATTTCCTAACCCAAGCCAGTAGTTCCATCTCATTAATCAAGCTCTCTCTCCACCTTTGTGGGTCAGGTCCAGCTAGTAACGCTATATTACATCAATTAGAAATTGGACCTACCATACATAAAGCCAGCTTCAAACAGAACCAGACATGTTACCTATCATCACACGCAGAAAGCACCCGAAGTATAGAGCTTGAAACGCCACCACATCCTTACCAGTCAGATAGTAACCGAGCTCTATAGGAGAGCAGGAAAAAAATCTTCATGAGCAACAGCTCACTTAAAACCAGTGAGTTTTCTGGGCATAGAGGAATAAAGCATGATAAAAGAAGTCAGATGTCTATGCATCTCTTCTTTCACCTACTGAACATCACAAAGCAGACACTTCTGCACTGACTTAGTGCAACACCAGTTCCAGGGAAGCGTCAGGCCTTTTATAACCCTCTTCTCCTTTTCTTTCTCCCTTGAGCAGTGCCTAATTTCCCATGGGCCTGCTCAGGCCAAGACATTATTTGGGCATGAGAAAAGGACAGCTGTCTGGCAGCAGGGAATCAGGCAGTTCAGAAGATCCCTCCCCAGTGGGGACAGTGACTGTGCCTTTAGTGACACAGAAGCTAAGGTAAGCTTCTTCATAACGTCTCTCTTGGGTTTTTCCTACAGCTTTCTATCACAAGAAATGTGCGCACACAGACAGTCAGCATGGCATCCCACTGCTGTCTCCAAAGAGAATCTCCATAGAGATGGGATTTTAGTTCCTGTTGATTTGTTTTTAATGCTCCCTGTTACTGCAGTGCCAATGAATGGGACTTCCTGCCTTAGCTTTGCCCGAGGAATAAAAAAAAATCAGGAGCTCTACAGTACTGTTGGGTAGAAGGCTTCAAAATAAAAATAAGCTTTCTGGGAATAAGTAACTCATGGCCCATCTGGAAATCCAGAGGGACAGGAATTGGAAGGATGATTTTAGAAGTTAGTACAACAGATTCAGGGACATGGAGGTTGAAAAATCAGCATTTTAGGAAAATCTCAACTTCTTTACAGCCTGCAGTGATTAAAAAAACCTAATGCTCACCAAGTCTCGTCCAAAAGCTTGAGAAAGCACCATTTCTTGCTCCAATTTCTTCTTGATGTACTCGGCGGATAGCACCATTCCCTGAGGGCAAACACAAAGACAGAATAGGACATTAATGGCTGCAGATCAGCACTGGTGTAAACACCTAGGAGGCACCAAACTGCCCTGACCTCTGTGCAATCTCTAGAGTGCCACAGAGCACGTGTCAAGGCTGAGGAGGAATACTGACTCCACTCCACATTTAGGAAAAGACTCCATTAGAGACACGTCTTGGCTCATTGATTACCAGAGCCATAGATTGTTTAAGAGTAATGACAGCTCTTAAGTTATGACAACCCTCACAGATCCTAGGCTTGTGGTGTAAAGGCTGGAGAAAAAAAAAAAAAATACCCTAACTTAAACACAAGGCTGTGTATCTGGTAGTTCAGCTCACATTGAGACCTGCAGTAGAGCAGGAGAACCAAACTTTGATTTTCTGCAAGTCAGTATCTTAACAACAGAACCGTACTCTTCCATAGAAATCTGCAAATCAAAGCATGTGCTAGCCTAACAAGTTCACAGGGCAACAGCACAAACACCAAGACATAACTGGAGGGAAAAAGTGGCAGCTCTGTCTGTGTAGGAAAGAGTTACTGATGACTGCAGGCAGCAGCAGCTATTAAGTGGATTCTGCTGTCAAAGGACATTAACTGCAAATTTTTAAAGGTTTTTATTTCCTAGAAGCTAAGAACTGCTGGAAGATGGGAAAAAAACTGATAGTCTGGTTCTAAACATCTACCCTCTCTCCCAGCTGATGGCTGCATTTAAAGAGTTTGTCTCCCTCTGCATAATAGAGATGCAGTTAAACTCTAATATAAACAAATGACTAGAATTTGGTCTGTCGCATAAATTCTTGGTTATGCCTTTATTATAGTTTATATTCAATGGTGAACAAGCCTGAACTGCAAAGGCTAAAAACAGTGATGTAGTCCAGGGTGAACGCAGGTAAACAGAAGTTGGCTACTTCTAATTCGTTGATTACAGATCTCAAGTAATTCACACTGCCTGGGCTGGCCAAAAGCCAGGGAGGATCATCTCCTCTGCTATTTTCCATTACACTCCTACCTGACAACTGTACAAAACAGTACAAAATGAATATTATTGAGCACCGTTTAATCTCAAAGGCATAAAAGAATTCACAGTCCCCTCAAAAAGCAAAGAAATGTGGAATTGTCAAAGTCCTCAATATCAAACATACCATCAAACCCATCTGCCTATTGAAGAAAAAGACACAGGTGATTTTGCTGAGCCCAGAAATGGGACATCTGTAATGCTACTGTCATTATCAAAAAAAAGCAGATGCCATGATATTTCATGCCTGTGTTCAGATCTCTCAGCAGCTAGCCAGCTTCAGATGCATTCAGAAGAGTCTCCATTTCTAACTCTAATGAGAAGTGACTGGCAGGCTACTTATATAAATTTCTAACATGAATTTAGGATCCTATTTTTGAAAAGCATGACCTAAATCCGCGGTGATATCACTAATGGGCTGTTAGTCAGCCTTATATCTATATTTTTGATAATTACATTACAGCACATTCTAACATAGACAGTGATTTTAACATTATGGAATGAGACTTACCAAAGTTGCATTTAGGCTTTCTGTTAAAGTGGATATTGTTTCACAAGTTTCAAAAGAATAAAACTAACTGGGTTTAATTTTAAACATGTAAATAACCAAACAGACTGGAGGTCTAGGAAAAGTAGGAAACATTCTGTATTCCTTCACCAATTGACAGCACAAAACTTCTCTATAATATTTGAATCGTGTGTGTGAAAACCCACAACTGAGGGCATTTATGTGGTAGAAAAGAACTTGAAAGTTATTGCTATTACTGATTGTTCTATCAAACTGGTGAGGGCTGCTATCATGGCTGAGCTTTCAGAGCTTCCTTTTTAGCAGCTACTCGCTGTCATCCTGGCTGGCTCAACAGCATGAGACAAACCTCCATAACGTCATCACTTCAGCAGCTTTGATCTATACAGGTTCAACAGAACTAACCATGGATTCATGCCCTTCACTTATGATTATTTTTAAACGATCTTTGTTATAAAAATAAATGGATTCTATCTCAAATGGCAAAGTTAGATCTTTTTGTTGTTAATTTCCTCTCTAAGTTGCAATAATCCCCTACTTATATTTTTTTTTCTTGGCACATCAACCCATAAACCTTAGTTACAGCTATGATTTTTCTGACCCAAAATAGCTCAGAGACCTAACAAATGTTAACTGTGGCACTCACAACAACCCAAACAATCAAACACTTTCAGCTGTGGTACCAGTGGAGTGATGAGAAGGCTCATGTAAACATCAAGAGTTTTAATTTGTAAGATGTCTGATCGACACTGCGTGAAGCAGCTTGACAGGCTGGCTCCCAGACTGCTGGGTGTGCAGGACAGAATCAGCAAGAAAAATAACAGAAGCCAAACAACTTACAGGAAGCTCCCAAACGGTCAAATACTTTTCTTCAAATTAAATGTGTTAGCAAGATACTTCATCTACTTTTATATTAAAGTTGACTTCTGGACATTAAAAATGCATTAAAACAGGCATTTTTAAATTCTATTATCTTCATTAGCTTCCCTCAGGAATCAACAGTACATTATTGTCTCAAGATTAATATTGATAATAATTTGCAATAAAGCTGTATTTCTGTACGAGTAACAATAGAAAGAGAAATAATACAAACACCAAATAAAAATTCAATATACAACACAGGAAGTGATCTGATAATGTTTCATAAGTTATGGGCATATGAATATTGTCACACAAAAGAGATCAAAAAGGGAAAACTAACTTCTGCAGGTATTACTAGTTTTTCTGCACATTTAAAATAGAACAAATTTCCCTTACTTTCCTTCAGTTTCCTTTTTTTTTTTATACTTGTGAACTGCTTATCACAATGATTATACAAAGCCCTTTTGAACTAAATGAATTAGTATAAAACCAAGTAACATTATCTTCAACTGCAGACGTAACACTTCAGAAACGTTAAATGAGTAGTAAAGGCTCAGATATCTAAATATCAATTATGTGACAAAACACTTCCTCATTTATCTGTGTTTCTATATGACGTCCTGTGTAATCACTATGTCAATTCATTTTCTCATTTTTGGGAAAAAAAGAAACACTCATTATCCAAAGAGGAGCTACAAAATACTGCTTTCAAGAACACACTTTCTGGAAGTGTGTCAGAAATTCCTTCAAGACCACAGAGTCCCAACAGCTCTTTCTTGGGTATCTGGCTTCTTTATCAGACCCATATCTAAGCATCTGAGTACGCAGTTATCAGCTACTAATGCTCCACTTCCTAAAGCAACGCATCAAAGCACAGAAGAGGTGATCTGGAAGGACATTGGGAACAAAGCAGGAGCTCACAGCTCACGGCTGCCGAAGAGCTGAGCTCAATATCCTGCCCTGAAGAGACCCTGACCGGATATCAGCGGCATCTTGTCTGCCTGAACTGCATTTCCTAGCAGCCACTACATTCCTTCCAACACACACAACCTCCAGTTTGTATTTTTCCTTCCCAGTCTGGCATGGCATCTTGAGAGGCTGCCAAATTCCTGATAATCTTAAAACTCGGCACGTGTGTCATTACTTTGCTGGACTGGGGCAAAGGTGAGCTCTATACCAAATTGATTTAGTCAGCCCACTCCCGATCATTAACACAGATACACAGCATCAGTCTAATTACACAGAAGCAAGTCCTGCCAATATCGTTTTACGAGGTTCAATGACTATCCCATTGCAACAGAATTTTAAACATATTGTTGGGGTTTGATTGCAAATTTTGAAAAGGTCATTGGAAGAAAAAGTAATTTCAATGACACCAATAATTTTGTTCTAGGTCTCCACGGATTCCTTTTGCAGCTTGGTTTTTACTAATTGCATGTTGCTTTTTTTTTTTTTTGATGTTTTATTATTATTACAGATTGATTTTAACTGTTACAATTTAATGATTTATTTATTTTACCTCTCATAGCCATTTCACTGCAGTTACATAACACCCTTAACACCTCAAGCAGTTTAATATTTTTTTTTCCCCTGTATTTTTTTTTTTTAATACAAAACATCAAAATAAGAAGTGTTTTCTTACATACCTTGTGTCCCAGCCACGTCCCATGGTGACCCTCCACTGGAAGGCGCTCTGCATCCCCAGTTAGGTCAGTCAAGGCATCCTGAAGAAAAGAAGTCACCGTGTTTCAGATAAGTCAAACTGCAAGGGCAAGTCAGGAAGGTCTCAGACTATCCTGAAAGTTTGCTAGGGTGGCCAAGGGTAGATGAGGTCTTACAGTGCACTTACTTTTGGAGACAGCGTTCCTCGGATACTAATGACCACCTTCTTCTTATCATGGTCCACAGCCACATAGAAAGGAGTTTCATAAACCTGGAAAAGATCCACTACTGTAGCGCTCAGGTGAAACATTCCTGTTTACATATTCTCCTGCTCAGGGAAAAGCATGCACAGCAGCTTGACAGACCACGCCTTACAGGTAAGCACTCCTCTGAACGATCTGATTTTGGCAGTAACAAATATTTCTGTCCAAAGGGCAGAATTTCTTGGCAGAGAGACAGGAAAAAGTTCAAGTTCCCTTCTTTTGTACCACATCTGGAAGCATGTGAGCCCCATTAGGAGGGACCGTAGGAGCAGGCCCCAGGTATGAAGGGGGATGCAGACTCCTTACCGCATCATGACAAGAAGTATAAACGATGTCCACCGAGGTCATATTCTCATCCAAGAAGTGGCGCCGGATGGCAATGGCATTGCAGCCACAGCAATTATCCTCCTCAATGGTGACGCTAGGTGCATAGCGGGGACGTGAGGGACAGAGACAGCAACATCTGCAGAAGAAAAAAAAATGAGAGAGCTTTGAGGAAAGAGGAATGTGGAAGAGACTGACTTTTAGAGTGGAATGCCTAGAGATGAGGGAAAGGAAGGGGGACCCTGCAAGACACACTGGCCTCATCTTGACAGAAATGGTTTCCTTCAGTTGCTGAAGCTCTTGCACAAAACAGCACACAAATCATGTTTCGGCATCAAAAAGGGGCACTGGGCTCTAATGCAGTTTTCTTTCTGGGCACCAGAGAGAGCTACAGTGCAACCAGTCTCCAAGGAATCACTCCATGGTAGGGCTGGGATCTCTCCTAAGGGAATACTGTGCTTAATGGCACAATTCCTCTATTGCTTCAACACACAAGCAGATAGCATTTATTAGATGTATATCTATTTATAAGAAACAACAAAACAGGTCTAGAGTCATCCCAGAACCACAACGGAAGCAGATTTTTTCTTCCTTTCCTTGAAAGATGTTTCACATGTAAAAGTGAAAAGAAATTGCTTGCATAAGTGCAAAAAGCTCAACCCCAAAGAGAATCTGATGACAGCATTACAGCAGCTAAAAGCAAACATTTAAAACTATGCAATCCTGAACTGTACTACAGCATTGCTTCTGTGAGGTGAGAACTGTACAGCATGGCAGAAAAAAACAATTAGAGAGAGCACAGCACAAACTCTGGCCAAGTCTTATTGATGCTTTAATAAAGACCCAAATGTCAACTCCCTGCATATCTGGGCTTGCTGATAAATCTGATTTCTGCACTCTAAGACAGCTATTTTGACTCAGCATGAAAGCAGTCAGATGAAAGCCAGATGAGTTCTCTCCACTGGCTGTCCAAACTGCACAGGACTGGCGTGATCCTTAGTGCACCAGAGAGGATAGAGCATATGACAGTCTGGTTTATTTAACGAGGTAAGAAGATAAGCAACTGTAAGAAAGACAGAAGAAAGATATGAGAATGAAGGAAAAGAGATAGAGACAGCATATGAAGGGAAACAGAAATAAAAGCAGAAGAGCAAAGGAGAAGGAAGTAACTGAAGAATAAGGGAGAGAGCAAACTGATGAAAGAAAGGAGAATTCTAAATCAGGGAAAAACAGAAGGGAAGAGGAAAGAAGAGAAGGCAGAGCGATAGACAGGACGGCCACTCACGAGCAGGATCTGGCCAGGCGACAGAGTCCACATGTGGGCTTCCTCATCAGGTATATGGGCCAGCCATAGGCCGCCAGGGCAAACAGCATGTAGTAACACACCTCTTTGTATCGCTGCATCTCTTGCTGAAAGAGACAAGAGACTCACTAAAGGCCTTATTCTCTTAACACGTTGATTTGTTCCCGTCTCCCTTTTTCCATCTTAGACTGCACCCTTCTTTCTGAAAATCAGCGTTCTCTCTTACCACCACTAGAACAGCAAACACTGTCAGCATTTCCAGGGGGCTGCAGGAGAGTGCGCTGGTTATGCTCAGAAAGATCCTCTCCCTCCCCTCCCAGTATAGCTATGCCATTTTTGTGATCAGAGGAGCCCTTCTAGCTGCTTAACCAAGGCAGAAGTTAATTCTATAGGCATTCTCCTCTATGTATCAAACACCCTGCTGCAAAGGAAGGCCATTCTCTGTGGGTTTTGCCCCACCCAACCCTAACTGAACACTGGAGAAACTAGTTTAAGTCTCAAGAAGATGAGCTCTCTAAATATACTGCTCCACATGGGCACAGGCCATAAGGAAGATGCCCAGAGAGGACCATAAAGACAGTGTGGGGCCACGTGCCCCAGTGCTGTCTTCTATAAGCCATGCTGATATTGCTCCCCAAGCACCCTGTGCAGAAGGAGACAGGCTGAACACAAGCAGGATGTTAGCATTAAATGCAGCAGAGTACAGCATAGCCACAAGCAGGTTAATCACAGAATTGCTTGATCAGAGATACTGGGATTGGGTCAGTCTTGCATCTCTTGCAGCAGTATCATCTAATCAAGGAGTGTGAATATAGCCAAGAGATGAAGGGCTGCAACAGGAGCATGCCAGGAGAAAAGCCAAGCTCAATTTACATAAAGCAGACTGCAGCCATTTCCATCCTGAGAACTGCTGACAGAACCAGCCCCAGGAAGGAAGGCCATCTCGCTCCAGGAAGCTCCCTTCCCTCATCATGACGGAGCCCTGCCTGCTGGGCTCCGTGAGCTCTGCTGCTGGTGCCACCATATGGAGCTCTGCACAACATTCCTGGCTGCAGCACTGAGCTTGTACATCTGGCTTTGGAGACACCTCACATTGTCTTTCCCTATCTGAGTGGAAATACTACCACTTCCTGCCACGTGGAGGACAGAGACAGATAATGCTTTAAAAGTGATCTGAACACAAAGCTTCAGGAAAGCAAGCATTTTTATTCTATTGTACCAGTCCTAATTTCTGTGATAATTCCAGAGGGGCAGAAGAAAAGAGAAACCACTGGAAAAAAAAGAATACAGGCTACACGGGAAGTATGGTGAGTTTGCAACATCACAGTCCAATGACTTACCGTGTTTTTCAGATCCAGATACTTTGTGTTCCTGGTCACTGGCATCCCAGACAGAAAAGCTAAAATGTCATTGTTTGCCTGTAAGTCACAAACAGACAAAAATTCTTCTCTGTGACACCAAGACAAAAATCTATACAAGAAAGAACTACGTAACACGGGACAAGATAGTTAGCAAGCATCTTGACCAGTCTCCTGAATGGGTTCTGATTTCTGCCCCATTTGATCACCGCTGTCTGAACATCAACTCTGGGAAAAAAAAAAAAAGAAAAAAAAAGAAAAAACACCACAACTTCTCTATTGAGTTAGCAACCTGGAAATCTCAATGCCAGTAACAGCTTGAGAATTCAGGAATTTTTCCCTGACGTTCCTGCTGCAGTTCTGTCCAAATGCTGAAGTCTTCTCTACATCACTGTATAGAAGGAGTAATCTTCCTATTCACTTTAAAGTAACTGCCTCCTTCTTCAAGGCAGTTGCCCATCTGGGGTCTAGAGCTAAATCTGTAGGTATCACCTGCCTAGAAAAGACAACAGGTGTCAAGCTCAACTTAGCGTCATTTGGGCCCTTTTGGGAGTCTCGGAAAAAGCTGCTAAAGAATAGTATTTTTATTTTACAGCTCCGTGACTGACAACAGCCCCTCACACAACAGAAACAAGGTGGGCAGAGACACGCAGTTCTCACACAGTAAGTCACAAGAGCAACAGGTTAAGTCAGAGGCCAAGTGAAATGCCCACCACCTCCGCGCACAGCAGCACGCCCCCTCCACCCACCTCATCCAGCACAGCATTGCGCTTTGCCCGTTGCCGTTGACGCAGAAGAACCAGGCCTGCAATGATGTCAGATGGGACGATGTCAAGGTCTCGGAAAAACTCAGCAAAAAGGTAGGCGATTTCAGAGTAGGCGTCCTGCAAAATCCACGGAGAGACAGGTTTAGGAGGAGTTTGGGTGTGGGGAGCCTCAAAACAGGACACAGAATGAAAACCAATGCGGCAGCAATGGCCTCATTTCTGTAGCTCTCTCCAAAACATCCATGGGATTCCTTCAGGGAACACCATATCTGGCCTAATCATTATTAATACCCTTCATATTTTACATAGTCGCACGCATAGGTCTCAGCTGAGACTGAATTTGCACTGTGCTGGTTGCCTACGTGTGGATAAACAGACCACCTCAACATCAAAACAGGCAAGGCAAACACAAAGGGAGGGAAGGGAAACATTTTCGTCTCTACATTGTAAATAAGTCACAGGAAGTAAGCCAAGAACCAAACAAATCCCAATCCAATGTCATCTCAGAGTCCTACTTTATCCTCAAAAGCAATTTCAAAAGAACAAACGCAATTCAGGAAAAGTGCACCAATTTTGTCCTATTTAACAGTCTCTTCAGTTCCGTAACTCTGTCCTGGAATCATTTTCCCCATCCTTAAGCTAGACCTCACCATCCCTGGTACATCACAGAGAAAGTGAGAGGGGATTCTGAGAGGGAGAGTGAGAGGGATTTCTGAATCCTGCCACTGAGCTGTCTCTGTAGCTTGCATTGTTTATTATCACGCTCTTTGTTATACGATTTTAAAGAGTTAAATCATGACAAGCAGGTGTTACATATTACAGCTTTTGGTACTGAAAGAGCTGAGCAAGTTACCAAGCTTTTCCAAGTTTATCTTGGACCACACCCAAGCAAAAGGGCCTGAAGAGAAAAACCTGTAAAAAGAGATCTGAGTCATTAAATGCAGAGTTCCAGCAGAGAAAGTGACCACCCCCCCAAAAAGGAAGACACCACAGAAGGGAGGGAAGTGGAAGTGATCTTCGAAAGTCACCCAAAGGCTCTGAAGCAGAGTGACACAGATTTTGACGAGAAATGTTATTTCCCCTTTGGCTCTGTACCATGAAAGAACACAGGACCTCGAGTGAGAATGGTTTGGGAGGTTGGAGATGGGCTGGACTGCGAGGCAATGCGTCTGGCCATCGCTCAGAACAACAGACTTAAAGGCAAAAGTGACCCAAGGGCTAAACAAACAAAAAGTCGGACTTAGCAAGTGCTGTGGGACACAGATAGTCAGTATTTTCACTCACGCCATTGCTAAACCTTTCCTATGAAGATTTAACAGTCTCATCCTGAACTTCCAAGCCTGTATTTTCATAGCATCCTTTACACAGAGTTCAGGCCACGAGACTGCAGTCTTGTCTGTAGAAAGCCTGGGCTGTTCACTTGAAGAAAGGCCGGTCTTCAGGTCAGAATCTCTCCATCTCTTTGACAGGCAAGAAAGTAAGTCCCTTTTCCCCCTAGCAGGCTGGCAGGCGATGACCTACATTCATTCATCTCTGACAAACTCCTGGAGTGCGAGATTACTTTCTGTATTTTTTCCACATGCCTACCAGAGCAAGTTAAATCATCGTTAGGAATGGGACTTCAGGTGCCAACTGTGCAGGTTTCCATACCAGCTGTGCCTCTGAAGAGCAAATGGACTTGCATCAACCTCTCCAACATTACAACCACATAGTCCTCAAAGTACTGACCCTGTAAATCCTACCACCGTTCCAACAAGCATGCAAGAAATGCAAATGGACTCAAAATAAAATATGACACCCACTAATCCAAAATAACAACCCCTCCATTTAACACTCTGACCAAAATAAAAGGTCAAAACAAGAGTCCAACATGCGTGTTTTGTTCCGAAAGAGGGGTTTCTGCTGGAGCACTTGATATGACACTGTAGGATTGTCTGCAGTGTTCTGCTACAAACCCTGGAGGCTCTGGGGCTAGCAGAGCCTTAGCGTTGCAGACTTCACTCCAAACCCTTAAAACAGATTCTTGCCCTGATGCCACGTCCGCTCAGAAGAACTCTGTTTTCCAGCTCAGAGGACAATCATCCCCTGCTAGAACATTTTTTCCCATGAAGCCTGGGAGAGGCAGCAAAGGATTCATTTCTGATCCATTACATATGCATTCATTCCACACACTGCCATGCCAGGACACACAAAGTCAGAGCTTGTTTCTTCAAAGAAAAGAGCCTGGAAATCACACAAGCTGAATGTAAAGTGGAAATTCAATAGCACGAGGAATTTGAAGATTCTGGTATCTGCTTTTATGCTCAACTAGAAAAAAAGCAGAAACCAACAGTCATGGCAGAATGAGAAGTTTGTTTGAAAAAAAAATCCTGACATGAGGTGAAATATGTTGCATTCCTAGATAAAATACATTTGTTCAGGAATCAGGACATTTGGCTGCCCCTCAGGGCTCCCAAGCCAGGCTGCAGTGCCCATGCTGCCCCGCGGGCAGGCAGCTCTGGGTACCCGGGCAAGGCACCTGGCGGTGCTGCCAGGCAGGAGGGAAGCTGGTGCACCCAAAAGCAGAGCAGCAGAACGTAACCCTTGAGGGAACGCCGCTGTTTGAGCTGCCACGGCACAAAGCTTGTTTCGTTGCAGTTTTCCAGACAGATTTTCCTAAGCAGCTCTAGCAGATCTGTGAAGGTCAGCAGTCCTGGGCCGTTCCTCCCGAGCAGGACAGCAGCTCGGGGCCGGATGTCCCCCAGGAGCCACGAGGTGTTTCGTCCAGTACTGCAGGAGCGCCGGGCAGGACCAGCACGCCAGAACACTTGCTGGATTTCTGCAGAAGGGCTGTGACAACTCCTGCAGCCATCCACACTTTGGAAACCGCACCCTGAGGATAACTACGCAGCACTTACCAACAACCCTTTTTAATCTAATTCATACTGGTTGCCATCTGTGATGAACACATGTTCAGGTAGCCTTCACCTGACTCTCCATTATTTTTACACAGCTTTTCATCTTATTGCACCTTTCCCTTTTGAGGTTAAAGTCCCAGTCTTATTTCTCTTGCTATACAAGCTCACGTCCCTTCCATTATGCTCCTTTTTCTGCTGCATCTTTTAGGAGATCAAACTATATTTAGTGAGAACATCACTGATGTGGCCGGTCCCTTGATGGCTTTCCTGTCATTTTCTATGCCCTTCCACTGAAGTTAAATGTTTTTTTCTGGGTGTTTTTTTTTTTTTTTTTTTGGTCACTGCTGTGCACTGATGTCTTTGTTGAGGTGCCCTTGATAACTCCTAGCTCTTTTCCTGAGAGGTTGTAACTAATTCAGAGCCTATCAGTGTGTGTGAGTAATTTGTTTCTTCAGATGCGTATGCATCACCTCATCCTTTTCTATTACGACTTTCGTTTATCATTGATAGTTCCCTTGTTCTGCTTGGTCCTTCAGGAGTTCTAAGATACTCTTAATTCTCACCAACCTAAATAGTAAAATCATCAGCAAAATTCTTTACCTTACTATTCACCTCTCCAGCAGGTCACTGGGAGTCCTGTTGAATACCACCTTAACATATAAAAACCTGCTCCCACTGCTTTCAATAGGAATGAATGGGCTGCTAACTTTTATGGAAGCAAAAATCAACCCCTTACCCTCCTGTGTTCCCTCTTCCCCACCCCACCCCACCCCCCCTAGCTGTTTTCTGCAAGGGAAAGTACCAGCTGTAGCACATAAAGACTTCAAAGTGTCAATCTTCGTTTGAATCCATGGATTAGATGATAGGTTTGGACCAGTTGGTATCTAGAAATAATCCTTTGCCAATTCTGACAGGTTTACATTTTCCCCACCTTCAAAGAGGTCTCTTTTTGAAGCATAAAAGACAAACTCAAACAGTAAGAGAAACTGCCTAAGCAAAAGGAAACTGAAGCCGACCAAAGTGCTGTCAAGTGCTGAACCTAAATTGATGAAAAATATATCTTTCCACCAATATCTTCACTTAAAATCACCCCAGTTTGCCACAACAGCAAGGTAAAGAACAACTTCAGGAGAAGAGCTTAAAACTGACAAACAACATTGCTTTTCTGTGCTATTACCTGTCCTAGAGAGCATCCTGTAATACTCAAAACCAGAAGGTTAAGACTGGCTCTTTTAAAAAAGACAACTGCCCTCCCCAGCAATGTTGAAAGGTGAAAATCTGCACCTAAAGAGAAACAGCAACTTCTGTTTTTGCATGGGATACCCAGGTTCCCTCCTGCAGAAAAGGAACTGTAAATTCAACCCACTCAGGCTGAAAGAAAGGAAAAGGAACTAGCATACAGCAAAACTTCAAGCCTTTTCATTCTGGGAGGCAGCTCAGCTTGCTGCTTCTTGGAAGACATCTTCGATCCCTGCATGCACTGCTGTCAAGGCTTACTGGACTCATTGTGGCTCCAAATCTCAAAGAACGCTCACAGGGAAATGCGACATGTCCAGGTTTGACAGCAGGAATCCCACACTGCTGTGCTCTGCTGAGTCCCATGTACCGTCAGCCACACACGGAGCTTGCTCTCTGACAGGAGACACTTGGTACCTACCGACTGAGAGTCTTTTGTCCGCGTGCAGCAAAGAAAAACTTTGAGTCGGCGAGTCCAGCTGCTGGCCTGCCCTTCTTCCAGGCGGTGTCTACAGTAAAGAAATAAAGGGGTAGGTTGGCACATGAGGACAGGCAGGAGAACATGACAAAACAACAGTATGATCCAATACATAAACCATGTAGCCACAGGTAAAACGCATCCTAAGCCATACTTTTACTTTTATGTTGCTCTAGCAGAGAAAAGGAGACCTCACACAGTTTAAAGACTGAGCTCATTTCATAGGAAAGTGAGCTTATCAATGTTCTAGCCAGGACCAAGCCTCTGTTTTTATATAGATGGCATCCTTCCTGAGCAAGATGGTTGTTCTATATCACCTGCTGAAAGCAGCATGTCCAAGCACCTGGCGGTGCACAGAAGAGGTGTTCCACCTCTTTGGAACTAGATGATCTTAAGGTCCCTTCCAAGCTGAGCCATTCTACGATTCTCTGAATGGAAGGAGTTTCTACTGGAAACTTGGTAGCTGCATCAGAAACTTGGTAGCTCTGACGTACCACCACTCAGTGGAAACACTTTACTTTTTTTTTTATGGGGGGGGTACAAAAGACACTGAGTACTTACAATAACAGCTGTGCAAATCTTTCCAATAAATTGCTTATTTGGATATATATATTTATGCTAAGTAATGCAGTAATATAGAACTGAAAAAAGTCTGTTCTTTTTTCAAGTACGGTGCATAACTTTAATCTGAAAAAGGAAAAGCAAGCTAAACGTTCTCTTTCAATTTATTAAAGGTTAAAAGAGCCTAAATACAGAAGGTTTCACTCAACCCACATTTGGTTTATATGACATTTCAATTTCAGTTCAAAATTAGCTAACCGGACAACCCTATTTAAAATAAACTACTGCTGAGTTCATTCCACTGTCGTGAGCTTGCCCTAGTTACAACACTTTGTAGGGTGACAGTCCCTTATGTTTAACTAGCATTCCTGCAGAACAAACCTGAGATCAAGTCAGACTTGGCGCTGTTGAAGCAGGTGACTTTTTTTTTTTTGCCAGACAGCCATGCCACCTGCATGTGAGAAAGTCCACAGCTCTTCTAACGCAGGATCTTTTTAATGTGAACACTAACTTAACATGGGTCAGACCCATGTTAATTAATCAAGACCAAATCAAGAAGACCACCAGCTTTCTGCCAAATGATCACATCAGGAAGATCCCAAGCACAAAGAGTGGGTTGCACCTGGCAGAAAAAGATGCTGGTAAACAAGTATCTGCCTGCAACAGGAGGAGGAGATTCTGCAGGGCTATCCATCAGCTCATGCCTGAACATTTTAAAACTACCCATAACCTCCAAGGAAGATTCCAAAAAGTGGAACAGGAATACGTGGGTCTTAAGACAGAGTTGGCAATGCCAGTTTGCTCTACTAAAACTCCAGAGAACTCAGACAGCAATGCGAAGAACTTCACAACTTCACCGCGGGGGCTGAAAAGCCAGTGTGCTCTGAGCTATTTTCACTCCAACTTTTCCCAAATTCTTTCTTCCTAACACTGAACTTCCACATGTTTATTATGAGCCCTAGAGCGAGTTTCTTAGAAAAGTCTCAACACAATTAATTGAGTCATTTGTTTTGTTTTGATTTATTTTGTTAGCTCTGCAAGACTGTAAAAGCCCCCACACATCAAGATGCCACTAGTAAAGGAAAACCACTGTGTAGCGGAGTCCAGTAAGTTACAGAGTACCACAAAAAGGAAGCCAAAGTCACATGTCTCCTAAATGTGACAAACCAACCAAGTACTTTCATGAGTTAAAACAGAGGAAATATGGCTCAGATTAAGGTAATGCAAAGGTCAAATTACTGCTGTAACGTCAGAAGGCTCTATCACTGCAGACCGGGGGACTTCGATAGGAATGGCTGGTCCTCAGCATCTTGCAGAATCACAGTCCAGAAACAGGCAGAAAATTTCAAAGCATATTCCTCAGAAGGATTGTTTTAAGTGGAGAATTTCAAAATATACTCTGGAAACAACTGCTTTAGTAGCGAACACGTAGTAATATTTTATGTTTCCCTTTCACATTACAGCCCACAGCATTTTGCTTGTTAACATCTGTTAATGCTCCCCTTTCTACAGTAGAAATCTGCAAACAGCAGGCACAAGCTCTCTGAAAATGTTACAGGCCTGGAGGGAAAAACCTGGCCATGGCCCAAGGGACAAATACCTTCACTCAGTTGTCTGGGATCTTAAAATTCCAGAGGGAAGATCATTTTTGGTGTTTTGTTTTATTCTACCTTAAGTTCTCCAGCAAAAAGAACTTCGTAACCTGTGGCAGTCAGTTTTCCCTTTGGAAAAAAAACCTGATTAAGCCCAACAGTTCATATTTTTTGTGGGGTACTAGATCCACAGTATCTTCATAGTATCTTCCAGCTTCTCATCCAGATCTGCCTGGGAATGTCTTTATCATAATGCAGCAACTGCACACATTAGGCTTACAGGGCACTAACTGAACATCCAAGGACAGCGTTAGTAACATACTGGAAAGGTAAGAAAGAGCATCATATATTCTGCAGTAAAAACCAGGCTCCTTCAAACAAAGCTTGCCTTCAAACAAAGCTTGCTGTGTGGTCCTTAGAAGAGTCTAAGGACTTTTTTTCCCTACAGAAAAATACAGTCTGAAGTATCCCATTTCAAGACACTGAATGAGCACATATTCAACACACTCCTTGAATATACATTCCCAATGAGAAATACAAAATTTGCAGAATATTTTTTTAAAAGTCTCATTTTTAACATTCAAAACATAATGCCCTCAGTCCTACAAAGCCACATTCCTTGCTGACAGTTACATATGTCAAGACTGCATAATAAAACAAAAGCCTGTTTGTGTTGTCCCACTACTGGAAAAAGCTTCTGAAAAATGCCTTGCTTGGTGAAAAAAGCTTTCACATCCCCATCTGGGTAGCTCAAAGATGCAATCAATTCTTAATTAAAACATCTAGCTTCCAACACAAAAGAAACTGTTTCCTGGCCAAAACCAAACACAAGAAAACTCAGGCCAAAAGGTTCTATTTTGCAGATAAAAATAAAGGAGGAAGTGGGCTTTGGAAAAAGATGCCTCTACCTAAGCAAAATCTAAGCATTGCCTTGCTGTTACTAGGCAAAACACAATGTTACAGGACAGACAAACAAGCTGTTATGATCAGCACTGTGGTTCAAGGGGCTAGCAAGTATTTACAAAACCAGTGACTAATGCATAATCCATCCAGATACCTCGTTGCTTTGCCTCCTTTAGATACAGATGCCCACACACAGCACCTGACAGTCTGCGCTGCGTTCCTCCAAAATCACCCTCACCAAAGGGAAGCAACGCCTGAAGCTGAATGCTCCCTGAAGCAAGGCAGGGAGAATGCCAAGAACCAAAGAAAGCAGGGCGCCCTTCCAGAAATGCTGCTTTACCGCAGGTTGTATGTCCTCAAGTTGCGCTGTCTCCGCTTCGTGGCACGCAGTTTGACAAAGGTCCGGCCTGTCGGGTCGAAGACGCACAGGACCGTGATGCAGACACTCAGGATGACAACCCAGTTGCACACAACCATTCCTACAAAGAAAGGAGAGGAGTCAGGTGCACTGCCCTTAAGTCTTGGCAGCATCGTCGTTCTCTGCTCTTCTCCACAGACATCACACGTACCTCTCCGTTGCTGCAGGGCAGACAGAGGAATTTAACCCAAATACTTTTGCAGCCAGGTGCAGCACAAGTAAATATCCTCTGCAAAGGCTTCTGACCACAGCTAGGTTTTCCAGCTGTTCTAGGAGATTGCCCGTGCAGAAGGCCATTAAACACTCATTGAGTACTGTACTCATTGAGTACTGGTGGACTGTAACATTACCATCGGCCCCCAGTCAGTCCACTGAGGGATTGAAAACAAGTTCTAGAAAAATGGTAAAGCCATTTTGAACAGAAGAGGAACCAGGTCTTTCAGACTCCTCAGCCAGACCCTTCCATGGGAACATGAATCCTTGCCTCAGTGCAGACAGCACAAACAAATGAATAGAACAACTGTTCTGAGCTCTAATGTCTCAGGAAAACAAGCACTACATTTACAGCTATAATCCACTTCCAACAGTCAATCCCCACATGCATGAATGAATTAGCTCTCCAAGGCAAGAGGATGTCTGCGCATACACAGGAATGCACACAAACCACATTCCAAATACATACCCAAAGTGACACTCTTTGCGGTGATATCATTGCAGGAAGTGTAGTACTGCGTTAGCCAAATGATGCCCACAATAGCATACACAAACTCAATCACCAAGATAGCTGAAACAAAAGGAACACAATGAATAGTAGCAGCATCTCCCTAAGGATTAATGACTGCCTCTCCTCATCTTCTGGAGAGGAATCTCAAAGACAGCTTCTTTAGAACAGTGGCACAGGCTAAGTGATGGCAGGACTGGGCCCCAGTGCTTTGGAAGGAGTTATTCAAGAAAGCGAACCAAAAACATAATGCCTCCTTAACAGTAACTACTCCTAAGTGACACAGGGACCACACAGCTCTGTATGTGCAAGTACTCTGGCTGCAGAGGTGTGAATCAACCTTCCACCCATGACAGTGGAAAGACTCCCAGGTAAGAAGAATCACCACACCTAGGTGATTCTCAACCACCTCAAAGAGCCGGCCTGATTCAAAGAAATGGAGTAAATAGTGATGTGTACCCAAGATTAATTCTGCTTACTACACTGAGCACATTCCCATCACCTCTGTCCTTTGCAGTCCTTACAGCAACAGTTGCCAGGGTGCAGTCCTGAAGGAAGCCTTTACTGGCTCCTCAGTTCTGCACGATACCCTGGCAGTGAGCAAGAAACTGGGGATTGACAATGGCCTAAAGAAGTTGGGGAATGCTACGAAGTGCCCATCCTCACTTTCTCAATGCATTACAACCCCAAAGTACAGATGGGGAGTCAGGTACCGAGAGGGTAAACAGCTTACTTTGATACGCCTAGCATGCCGTTGGTGGAGCCGAGACTGAAGCCACGTTCCGGCCTGATGCCTGACCATCCACCCTCCTCATCTACACATGGGCACGGTATCGGACCGCACGTGGTCTGCTAGAGACTCTCACCATCCCAGAAAGACTAGTTCAAAGAGCCAGGTAGCAAACAGTTTGCAGGAGCGATGGGCCAGAAACCAGAGCTGGACCCAGCTCCTCATCAGCGCAAACTATGTTCTGAAGTGGAACTCGGCTTTGCCCTCCTTAGCTGACCTCCCCTCTGAGAGTACCAGCTGCAGAGCAGGAGCAGCAGCAGCACAGACAAGGCCGTTGTGGGCTCACATCAGAGCTATATCTTTAGGTTTGTAGGCACTAAATATCACATGCTGAAACAGGACAATCACATAGACCTTGCCCATGAAAAGGTCACGGCCCTATGTCTATCATCAGAGCTGACAAAACTGTTAAGAGTAAAAAACATCAGCTAAACATACATAAGACCCATGTTACAGTGTTAAAACAGAATCTGAACATGGGTATGGTTTAACACAGGCAGGAAAGAAATCTGGATTATTCCTGGGTAGGAAAATGGCTCTTTGGATTCTCTCTCCCTCCCTTGCCCCATTTAGTCTGTTTTTAACAGTGTTACTCAAGCTATCAGGCTCTACGTGCTTCCCTAGGGAGACCGCAGTGTGTCTGGGAAACTGGAGAGAAATATTTGTTTGCTCTTCATGATAATGATTTGCACTTAGCACTCAAAGGCGGAAATGTCTCCCAGACAGAGCTTTCAAGCAAGGTTACCCATATTTTAGCAAATTTTGCATGAAAACAATCCAGCAAAAACATGCGATGCAAAAACATGCAGTGCTTTGTTGGAATGGACTTGACTCTGCCTCTCCGAAAGATTCTCTTAGAATCGTCACCTAGCAAAAAAAAAAAAAATCCAATCAAGTTTCTGTATCTAGAAGAGAATAGCAGTATTCTATTCTGGAATACCAGAGGAGAGAAGAAAAACTAAAATGGAAACCCTGAATGACAGACTAAAGAACAATCCCTTTTCCAGCCTAGTTCTTGGTGAGTGAGCAAAACAGGAAATGTTTTTAGGAACACAAGATAAATATGCACCCTAAGAGAGAGAATGCAACCAGTGAGCAGGTGGCAAACCTATTTATCTCCCAGTGCCTGGAGGTAGAGTATCAGAGTGCAGGTTGCTGGATGGAGAGATGCATCACATGTGAGTCAAGAGGTCAGGTACGTCTCGAGGTAGGTGGATGCAGATTTAAGTATATATATGACAGGCAAGGACATGCACATGCCTCAGGGTGAGAACAGCCATGATTTACAAAAGCATATGCCTGTATCATAGGAAAACTTGTGGAAAAAAGGTGGGAGAGAGGTGTAGATGCATCTCACTGTGGCAGATCTGTGTTGCAAGACAGAAGGGGAGCATATTTTCTTAGAGGAAAAGGATGTACCTGCATCGCAATGAGGATGACAAGTTAAAGGTTTGCTAGAAAGATATTTGGGGCACTGCATGAGAGTCTTACAGCAATGACAGGGTGCAGTATATGTGATGTATTCAGATGCATATCACATACAAGTGGCCATCTGGATGTCTTTCAGAAGCTGTGTGTTTGTCAGGGTGTGGGGAGAGAAGTCTTCTGCGATAGCAGATGGCAGTGTGGAGGCTGAGTCATTAGGAGGCCTCAGGCCGCTGCCTCTTACCCAGTCTGACATAGAGCACATACTGCATGGAGTCCCGGGGCTCTGTGTACAGGATGCTGCCTCGCATGCTGAGCCAGATGATTGCCACCTCTGCGATCATACAACTGAGCAGGATGCCCAGGTAGCCTCTGCCGTGGTCCACCAAGTTAAGCGAGCAGGTCTCGTTGGGGTTGTACACCAGCCCAAAGAGCACCACGGAGAGGATCACAAACCTGCCAGTCACAAACCAGCTCGTTACCACAGGAAGCCAAAGAAAGCCACATGCAATATCCCACACCTGCTCTCCTCCAAGTTACTGAGGATCCTCAGTGTCCCACCTAACTTGGCTGCTGACAATTAATATTAATTTGTTCTGGAAATCCCCTC
Organism: Anser cygnoides; assembly: GCF_040182565.1. Classification (NCBI taxonomy): domain Eukaryota; kingdom Metazoa; phylum Chordata; class Aves; order Anseriformes; family Anatidae; genus Anser; species Anser cygnoides. Next base: position 36,461,824 of record NC_089877.1, read on the forward strand.
CCTACAAGCCATGCAGAAGCCTTGCTACCCACCCCCCCATCAGAACAATTTGATGATCTGTGTCAAGACACATTATCCCATGGGATCTACTACTCCGATTGCTTTTCCTGTGCCCCTGTCCACAAACATAGCCCCAGACTCCAGTGGTCAGGCTTCTTCTTTGGAACTGGAACTTGGAATAGCACTTCTCCAAACAACCAACAGCTGGGAATATGCTGGTGTCCATCAGAAATAGCCCATAGAAGCCTTCCAGACACTTGTATAAGTGCAGGAAGAATTACAGCTGCAAGAAACAGGAGCAGCAAAAAAAAAATAAATAAATAAATCATGGAATAATTCAAGCCATCATCCTGCCTTTCTCACTTACCAGGTGGTATGCAGGAGGAAGAGGAAGACTGCTGGCAAAACGAGGTCATCGCTGCCTACAGACCAGCGACGGCGGAACACAACAATCCCTGGCATGGCTAGTGGGTCTGAGAAAGTTCAGCAGGCACGACACTCACCTCCTAGAAAAGAACAGAATCAAAGACACTGATGATCCTCTTCACCCCCAACAGCAGAGCCCCGCAGCCCCATGCCAGCAGGACCACACCTGAGAGCTATCCTATTCTTACACCAAAGATGGCAGAGCTTCTTCCTTCCAGCACCAGGGGGCATGGCATGCTCGAGAAGGAGCACGCAGGAGAAGAAGGTACAATTTGAAGGGTGGGAAGGATTCAGTGACTTAAACACCTGCTTCACCCGACAAAATCACCACTCACCCAGCTCCACTTCACAAGATTACCGGGAATCCTGTTGGAGCTCTGTGTCAGTAAGTAGTCAGGTGCTTTGGACAGGTTATGCGGGGGCTTCAACCCTGAACAAGGTCCTATTACCGTGTTCTTCCACAGGCGTACCTGCTGCAGCCTCTTCTCTTGTCCAACAGTGCCCTCCCTCACTTGGCTCAGCAAGCCGAAGTACCATTAACAGTTAGCAGGAGCATTTGACAAAGCTATTGACTGACTCCCAACAGAAAGCACTCAGAGCAGAGGGAGCAAACTCCTAGGAGATCTCTCGCTCAACCACAAGTTGCACAGAAGCACCCTGCCAGCTCTACATCTCCTTTGTGTTCACGTTGGCCCTGACGGGGACTAGCAATTAAAAAGGTCGAAGATTGAGGGGCTGGCTGTTCCTCCTCGCATTTTGTTTGTGCTCCTATTTCTAAAGCTTCACAAACCCTTTTTAAAAAAAGAAACAGCAGTGATATAAGTCACAAGACTCCACAGGGCTATCCAGACACCTCCTCCCAGCAGAGCTCTCCCACACCACTTCAGTTCTGCTGTGCACGCTCCAGCCTGCTCCAGTCCAATCCCGCGGGGTCAGACCAGTCCCGCCTGTCCCCACAGCACACCCTCTCCCTCTGGCATTTCTGGTACAACACACTCGGACCCTCACCAGCAGCCGTGCCTTCTGTACGCTTTTGCCCACCTTCTGTTTCAGAGATCTCGCCTCTGCGCGGTCTGCCCACAGCCACCAGAGATTCGACTGCAGCGATGGTCGCTTCCTCCCTCCTGTGCTCCAAACCCCACCACGCTCCCGACCTGCACCCTCCTGTGCTACCACAGACCGGGGCACCACACGCGTTGGCCTCCCCGCTGTGCGTCCTCCCAAGGCATCTCAGTCCCAAACTGCAGCACGGCCCCCAGCCCCTGCCCACCCTCCACCAGCACGTGCCACAGCCGGAGCGCTCCGGCCACGACCTGTGGTCACCACGCTGCTCCACAGATGTGTCTTGAAAGAAACAACAGCTTTTCATACTGATCTGGCAATTTGCTGCTAGGCAAAAAGGAAAGCGTCCCCATTTGTTACCTCTGATGTAATCAGGACTTCCAACTGCATTTTACAGGGAGTATCTTCTGCTGCTCCTCACACGCCACACAAAAAACTTAACTTGCACATGTCTCTAAGTGCTCCGAGTTTAAAAAAAACACAATGGGACAAGTGACATGGTCACATTTAAACTAGTTTGAACTTTCTTCACAGTAACACGAGTGTTGGTTCTGTGACAGACCAGACTGTATCACAGCACCAGCTGCTTCAGGTAGAGAAGCCTCCCCGTCCCACCAAGGCGTACTCACCAGGCGCATGTGGTTACCCCATCCCTTTCCCACGGTGCAGACCCCCCCCAGAACAGAAGCCTCCCTGCTGTGCTGACACCCAGGGCCACCGGCCCAGCCCCACCTACCTGCTTCAGTCCCCAAGCACTGAAAACACGCACAAGTCTTGCGCACTTTCCGGGAGACTCCATAGCGAACAGGCTGACGCTTCCAGCACGTTACTCACTTGGGTGAAGGAAACGCTCTATTCCACAAACATAGCGAATGTGAAATTACAACACCATTTGGATTCACACTTCCTTAGCACATAATAATCAGAGCACTCGGTACACTGCAGCTCTACCTTCAAACTGCTCACTCCTCTGGCCATCTGGCAACTCCTTCCAGCCTCGCCGTGAATAACCCGCCTGCCTATCGCGCGCCGCCTGCACGACAGCCCCTTTATCTCGAGTACCGCTAGCCCCGCTGCATATACGCGGACGCACTTTCCAACATGCTCGCTCGCTCTGCCTCTGGCCAAGCTCAGACCTTGGCTCCCGTCATTCCCAGCTCACAGCCGCGTCCCACCGAGGCGCTTTCCGCAACTCTCGCACCCCTCCAAGCGCAGGCAGGCACACTCCGCCTGCTCTCACCGCCCCGCCAGCTCGGGGCAGGGTATCAGCAAGAGCAGCAAGCACCTGAGGTGAATTCCTTGGGCAGAGAAACAGATGGGCCAGAGCACAGCAGCCCGGCACTCACCGTCACACACGGGACCGGTCACTGTGGGGCTGTCGCTCCTAGCTGTATGCTTACCGGGCAGCCAGCACGCTGCAGAAAGAGTCCCAATTAATTTTCAAAGACTGCCTATGCCAAACCTGAACTGTGAGGCCCAGGGCCTCGCCCCTGGTTTGGAAAGAAAGGAGATGATAGAAGGCCTGAGACTGTAAAGCCCACTAAAAAAAAAAAAAAAAACACCACCATAATGCTGTCACTGTGAAGACTCTGGCTTCATGCCAGAGTAGCAGATCCCAGAAGTTACATTTCCAGAAGATGAAGATGGGAGTTCCAGCAGGGAAACCGGGAGGAGAAGTGGGAGGTCAGAGTGCAAACAGCCCTGAGACCACTGACCCTAGTTTGCAACAAAAAGAATCCCTTGCACTGACCCAAAAATTGCTCCAAAGAGTGGAAAAATTCCCAGGACCTTGAAATCTGAACCCTGGTGCGAGAAGCCCCAAGCTCCCAACGTGAAATTCGGGGGAGGCACATGCAGGAGCGAGCTTTGCGTGCAAGGAGTCCAGAGCCCTGCCCCTCAGATCAGAGGCAGATCTATGGAAGCAGAAATCTTACATGGCCCGCGGTCCAGCCGCCGCTCATCCTTCTCTCCCGCGAGGGCGTTTCAGGAGAAGTGCACATCCACGGAGCCAGGCATCACAAGCGAAGGAGGGAGCAGCAAACTCTTCTTGCAGCCATTGAGAATCCCGGGCGGCGGAGGGAAGGACAGCGCGGTGCCTGCCTGCCGACGGAGCCGGGCATCATCCTCACGGCAGCTCCCTCCCTCCGAGCCGGCCGCCTCGTTTGTTCATCGGGGCTGCCGAGAGCCGCCGAGGCAGGGGTCGTGACTCCCCCTTCCACACCCCCGGCACCCTCTGGAAGGAAGTGACATCATCCCTATTCTGAGGAGATTGTGTGCGAATTGTGGGAAGGACGGGGAGCGAGAGCGGGCGACGCTGTCAGATGCGTGCGGGGAGATGGGAGGGAAGGGAAGGCTCCAGCAGCGCCAACCTCGAACCTCCTCCTCCCGGCGGCACCGGGAGCGCCGCGGGCACGGCCGCGGCCCGGAAAAGCGCCCAGGCGCAGCGGGTGGCATCAGGAGGGTGCTGAGCCCGGCCGGGAAGGCCCTGGGCCGCCGGCCTCTCCTCTGGCAGGCACTGAATGACCAGGGGGAGGGGAGCTGGACGGGACACAAAAGGGGCACACAGAGGGGGCCACCCGCAGCAGAAAGGAGAGCCTGTTCCAGAGGAGCAGCCTCTGCCGGCCTTTTCAGCCGCTAATTCCTTGTGACATGCTCTGGGGTATGACAGGATGTGGGGGAAGGGGAGAATTAGCTGGCTGCAGGGGAAGGCTTAGAGAAAAGAGCAAGGGAGAAAAATGCTACAGCGAGACAACATTCCAGCTAAACCTAGGAGATTTAGTCTAATCCAACATCCCATCACGGCTGACATTAGCCTGGGAAGAAGGCGCGCGAGCACAAGCTGAACCCAGCCCCAGCCGAAGGAAAAGGGCTGCGCGCGCCCCGTGCCGCAGGAGACCACCCACGCCACGCCAACGCCCGCGAGAGAATCAGCGACTCCCGGCTCACCGCACCAACGCAGGCACCCGAGGCACAGCTGCACCCACGCAGCCCACGCTGACTTCCCGTGAGCCCTCTCCAGAGGCTCCCAGCCCCGGACCCGCCGGGCCGGGGGCTCGCTCAGCATCCCCTCCTCGGCTGCCCCAAATGCTCCCGAGGTCCCCGCTTCCCTGCTCAGCCTCCCACGTTTCGGACCATGACCTGCTACTCCTGCCAAGCAGAAGCTGCGAGGCCAACTGCACGCCAAAATCAGATCCCGCACAGCGCCACGAGTTTCTTCTCGCTCTGACAGACCGCTGGTGATGTCCGCACGGAGACACCAGCGGGGGGAAGCCCTGCTAGCCTGACACGCTCATCATCTTCCCCCTGCACGAGGCGGTGACCTGCATGCGACAAGGCACCGTGCAGGATGATGAAGCAATCCCCCCTCCTCTGTGTTTTGCACCCGCCAGCGCCCTTCTTCCCGCTAGACTCCCCAAGCCCTGCCCCAGCACCAGAGCCCCGCAAGCAGGAGCTGCCCGGCAGGGCCGTTCGGAGCCCAGCAGCCCGGCCATCCTCGCTGCACGGGGCTACGGGGTCCCAGCCCGAAGGGCAGCCCTAAGGCTGGCTCTGCAGACACGCAGCAGTCACCGCAGGACAAGGCCCCTCGCTGCCCCAGCACCGGTCCTCCCAGGCACTCCTGCAACGCTGGACGAAACACCTCGTGGCTCCTGGGGAACATCCAGCCCCGAGCTGCTGTCCTGCTCGGGAGGAACGGCCCAGGACTGCCGGCTTTCACAGAGCTGCTAGAGCTGCTGAGGAAAATCCGTCTGGAAAACTGCAACGAAACAAGCCTCGTGCATTCTGCCCCTCCACCGGCCTGCGTGGCCTCAGCAGAGGCGGCTCCGGGTACCTGGGCAAGGCACCTGGTGGCACAGCGCCTTCCCTTCCAGAGGGACGTGTTCCAGAGATGCATCCTCTGCCTCCCACCACGCAGGATGGTAATCACGAGTACTTCCCCGCAGCGCTGTGCAACTTTCCGCGTCTCCTTGCATCAACAGGAATACATTCTGCCCCTTGGCAGCGCGCCGGCATTTCTTCACCTTCCTAAGTTATTTATTAGAGCTATTGAAGCTTGCTGTATTTCTTGTGGATGCCAGTGATTTTTTTTTTATACTGAAGTGAACTCAGAAAGCAACAACACTGTAAAATAACCACGTTTGTCACATTCAGGTGACCAAAAACGCCATTCAGCATGATTAACCAGACAGCTCCCGACCCTTAAGCGTGTGCTAGTTCATAAAATCCGAACCCTTCCCCTGCAATAACAGCACTTGGGGAACAGGCAGGGTTCCAGCCCTGCCTGAAGCACCCAGCCCCCCTTCCCCTCCTCACAAGCACATCCCACAGCCACCACGGGCAGCCTGCCCCACGTCGGGTCATCACCCCTGCGGCTTACAGAAGCCCCCTGTTAACGCTACGCATGCCTTTCTTAAGCACTTACTGTACTTGACGGAAATCATCAATTAGAACTTGGAACAAACTTTATCAATCCTTGGCCAGCTATTTTTAAAGGCCTTAAATGAAGCTTTCTGTTTCTGAGCTTGGACCCTCACAATCTGGGAATTGTTCCTTGCAGCGAGACACAGGGGATGTGGTTTCATCCCCACTGAGATGTCCCGAGGCTGGTCAGGCATTTCCTTGCCGGTGTTGGCACGCATGCAAACCCATCTGGCCCCATCCAGGACCTGGCCTATGGCAGGAGCTGGACAGCGAGGTCAGTTGCCGTCCGACTCCCCTGCACAATCCACCCGCTAACAAAGAGAGGCAGGAATGAGCCAGGTGACAGATGAAAGATGAAAGAAAAGCATCCGGACCTTCAACAAGTGCATCCCCTGGATGGGAATACCTCAAAGCGTCTCGTAACAGGGAGGGACACCTACTGAGTGCACGAGGTGAAACAGACGCTCGTACTGTAACAGGAAGACAAGTCCCACAGCACCAGCGGAGGACGAGTCCTTCCAAGACAGGGCTGCCTTCTGCAGGCAGCAGCAGGTCCGTATTGCAAGCAATGCCTTCAAGAACTGCAGGGAAAGCTCTTTCCCTGGGGGGAGATGGAAGAGCGGCTGCCAGAAGGCTGTGAGGACAGATCTGCCACAACTGAACAGGCTTAAGGGAGCAGATTTGTATTTTGAAGAATATGACACGTATTAACGTAACGTCTAGGAGCCACGTTTACAATCAAGTCACAAGCTGCTCGGCACGAGCAGACAATGCAGGCAAAGTCATGGCTGTTGGAATACCAGTCTCACACCTACTTTGAAGATCCTCCTCCGTACCCTCCTATTTTCCAAGCGGAAGGAAATACAGCGAGGCAGTGCCAGTGCCACGAGGCCAAGTCATCAGGTCTGAGCCAGGAAAGGTTCAAAAAGCCTCCTGTGGCCCGGCCCGCTTCAGGTGGGGCTCCCCCGCACCACACTGTCACCGGCAGGGAACTACTGCGATTAGGTCGGACCCAGAACCACGACAGTGCCCGCTGACACAGACACCCAGAGCACACGCTGAGTACAACCTGACCTTCAAACCCCATGCGTGGGGCAAGCACTTACCGTTACGCCCCACCGATTTAAATCACAAATGCGGGCATAATCGCGCCCTTGGAAATGCAGTAGTGATGGCCACCAGACTAGGCTGCTAGTAACAGAGCAGCCAGTCGGCCCAGCACGCTGGCCTGTCCCCAGCTTTTCGTCTTCCTCCCTAATGCTTCTTCAAAGCCCCCACCCTGAGGCAGAAGCATCAAGGTGTCTTCAGGTGATTCGTCCCATCAAGGTGGGACAATTGGACAAGATGATCCTGGAGGTCTTTTCCACACTTAATGATTCTATGATTCTAATTCCGTGTGCTCCTTGCTTACATCCATCCCCTTTGTCTCTTACCCCAGACACCTCTCTCCTTGGGGAGAAATTGCTCTCGTGAGTCCTGCTCCATCTTCAGACAAAGAACTTCTCCCACCCATTACCTTCTTGAACCTCACAGCCTTGCAATTTACACCTGGGAATTTCAAAAGCCTCTTTATCAGAGAGTTGTTCTGTTTCGTTTTAAGAAACAGTGCCTCTCCTCTAACAAGGAGAAAAAAAATCAGCTCTCGAAACCTTACTGCTGAAGCAGAGGATGCTATCACATCTGCTACGCACTCTGAAATGGCTATTTTCCTGTAGGATGATGCCGTACAGAGCACACCACAAAGGGTCTAAGGCGGAACTATCACCCGCTTCTGAGCAACCGTATTGCTAGTCCCAAGTGATCAGAGCCATTAACTGAGATTTAAAAAAATCACGAGTATATTTTCAAAAAGAGCTGCTACCATTACCATACTTCAGTTGGATTTCAGGGTTCTGCATACAAAGGGTTCAAGTTTCCAAGCATTTTTTCTGCAACCGCAAGGACTATAACTTCTTCCTGTCTAACAACACGAGAGATAACAAGCATTTAAGAACAACAACAAATACACTGCAAACTGGCAGCGTGTCTGCCTCCCTTCACAGGAGCCTCACACAAACACGGAGCGTGCGAGGGAAGACCAGGTGACGTGCTCACCCTCAGGCTGGGACAGTGCCTTGCTTCTTTGGGAGGGCTGGCTACCCGTGCTGCTGCTGCCTTCAGGAAGAAGGCTATTCTTTACCAAGATTAATACATTTTCTGAATGGTTTTCTGAATGATTTTTCTTCTTGAGACACACACATACAGACACTGGAACGACCAACATATCTGCATGGCATGTGCTTGCCCACAGTGCTGCTGTTCTTCTGGAAAAAAAAAAAAAAAAAAGAATTCTACTGACTCTCACTGTCTTTAGTGCGAGAACATGGAAAAGTCCTAAGCAGAGCTGAACGATACCAAAACACTACTACTCGCAGCGCTCGTTCACAACTTTACAGCCAGCGGTTAAAAGCAGGATGAGGAATCCACCGAATCGAGAAGAAAGCAAAGACACTCTCCCCCTGGCGAGATGTTCCCACGAACCTGCTGCCATGCCCGTGGCGCCCCTGGCATCAGCCGAGCCCGCTCTCCTGGCTGTGCTCGCAGCACAGCTCTCCTGAGCAGAGCAAATGCTCCCAGCGAGCGTACTTCAGGGGTGGCTTCGCCAAGGGGGCCGCCCGTCATTCTCTGCTGCAATTAGCGAGATGTGTGTAAATAGGAGAAAAATTGGCAGGACCTAAAGTTCCCCCCCCCCCCCCCCCAGGTTGGCATACCCCACAGGCCAGGATTTATCCACGGGCAGGCAAGGAACAACTTGGCAGGGGTAAGCACAGTTCCCTTAAAAGCGTCTTCAAGTGCCAAACGAGTTAGCACATAAAAACAGAGATCCCCGTGAGAAACGTGACTGCCCAAATTCGGGAAGAGCGATGTTCAGTGATGTTCTCAGATGTGAAAACAGCCTCATCCTACAGCCCCAGGACGACCAGGGATTTTCCCCTTTACCTCAGGAGGTCTTACCACAGTATAGCTCCAAGCTTCTGAATTGTCAGACTACAGAACGTTAAAGTCTTCACAAATAACTGGTCAAGAAACAACAGAAGTCGACAGACAGCCTCACCTTAAAACGAGCCACTTTACTGGAAACCTAGGAGTAGAAAAGGAGCACAATCCAAGTCTGCTGACATTAATTTAGTTAAAAACAACACCCCGTCGTTGTATCAATGCCGACATATCTGCAGCCACCTACATTTTGTGCTAGCAAAGCCCACAATCTGAGCTTTTTGACGATTCCAAGCTTGAGCAAAAATAATGTCCAAGTTGCTAGGGGAAAAAAATGTATTAAAAAGTGAAACTAATTTTGTATTTCAAATAGAACTTACTGTTCTACAGGGTAATAAAACCTGCTAGTGTCTAATAGCCAGCAACCAGTGACAAGAAAAGCTTGGCTTGATCAGGGAAGGGAAAGGATGCTGGAAGGTATCACTGGCACGAGCCAGCACAAGTCTGTGGGCGCAGCCAAAACGCCGGGCATCCCAAGCCCGAGCGGCATCAGCAGGCAATGCCAGCGCAACCCCGGCCAGCCCATGTTCACATACAAGGTACAGCAGTTAACTTTTCCTGGATCCATCCACTAGGGATTGAAGTTATTTGTTTCTTGTTGTAATGTCTCATGGCTGCCTTCAAAATTTGGTAATTCACAGCTGCAGACCACACAACTATTAATTTGCCCATAGCAAAAACAACCAGGGCTGGGTTAAGTCAGCCAGGACGAGAAAGTGGTAAGTGGTGCTTTAAGGAATATTTTGGATGTAATCAACCGCTGCCAACCTGCCACCCTTGTTTCTCTAGGCAAGCTATTTTTCACTACAATCCTGGCAAATTCAAATCTGTCAGTTTTACTCCACCCTGGAACGCTTCTCAGATCAGCCCCCTGATCAATCAGGAGAAAAGAATCAGGAGCAGAGTACCTCCGGGTGAAAGTAAAGTCGGTGACGGTTCCCTGCTGCAGCTAACCTCCAAGTGGCCTGTCCTTACGAAGAGGGGACAACTCCAGCCACCCTGAAAAACAGCTGCCTTTCTGCGGTAACACAGCCAGGCTCCCCGGCTTCCTACTTTACACTAGTGGGCAAACAGTTTTCCCAATAACTTGACTCATTGCTTCGGGAATTCCCTAGAGGATGAGTCACATTACAGGGAAAGCCACCAGTCATTCTACGGGAGCTAAACGGACCACCGCTGCCAATACGAGAAGAGTGAAAGAAGTGGGAGAACAGAAGATCAGTGCCAAACTCTGGAAAACTATGCGGTCAACAGCGCTCCTTGGCACTCCTTCCCTGCTCCCCTCCCCAAAAAGCACGCCAGCGTGCAGGAGTGCATGCGCCTGGCTGCGGAGAGGCAGCAGCAGGCTCCCGAGCCTCACGGTGGGGCACGTTCCTCCGCGTGCAGCTGCGGGCTGGAGGGAGGAAGCGCTGGCTCTGCTCGCATCAAGGAGTGCCTGACAAAGGAAGGTGCCTCTGGCCAGGGAAGATGCTGAGAAGATAAAACCATGCACCGTGGGGAGTGGAATGGCAGCACGAGGGGCACAGAGAGAGCTGCAGGGCCCCTCGCTCCCCCCCCCGCTCACTGGGGGTCTCAAACAGCGCTGCTTCTGCTGCCTCATGACCTGCCGCAGCTTATACTGCAATTTTTCCTTCCCTCCCATCCCATTAGTACGTTCTTAAGTGCATCCGTGCTCCAGTCAAAAATGCCTAGAATGACTGCTGCACAGCAAGACTGTATCCTAAAGCACCTTTTCATAATACCACTTGCAATCGTTAAACGTGGATGCTAATGATGCGAAACTGTCAGGCTCATCTGTGCTGGAAATTCACTTCAGACAGGCTAAGGCTTACCTGGCTACTGCTGACGCTCATCTCGTGGAGCTGCATGCTCGCCTGTTTGGTTCAGTGATTTTGCCCTCAATCGTCCCTAATTGCAGGACCTGGGCTGACAGATCGACAGCTCCATTTCTGCTCAAACAGCAGGTTCTGGTGTTGTTTCTCTGGTCTCTATGTTACATTTGCACTAAAAGGTGGCATCTGTAAGTCTCCTTGAGCAGCATGTGCCTCCACCTGGGTTCAGCTCCCCCCTTTTGTCTCACATTCTTTACCTTGGGCAGGAAAAGCACGCCTGTGTCTTACATTCCCAGAAACCAAGCTGAAAGTATGGGGTCATCATGGTCATCCACCCAAAGGCGTGCGTATTCAGTCAGTCCTTAAACCACCCAGGATGAGACCTGAACTTAAGAGCTCGTGATTGTTGCAAACGACTCCAACAACTAAGCTCCCATCATTTCTCCATGCCGTTCACCACTAGGGCGAGGCACTGCGTGTTGTAAGAAGCAATCCCTTTCCTAAGCCTTCTCCCATTGCACCTCTACTCCCACGAGCCACCCCGTACACGCTGCTAACCCACCTCACGACCTTGTTTTCATGAGTCCCCCCAAAACCACGAAGCCCGGGATCCCGCCTTCCAATAGCTCATTCCTACACAGAGCAGCAGTATCATACCTTTTCAAGCAGGAGCTCCTCTTTCCCTTGCCACAACTTGGGATTCCTCAGAGCCTTCACTGAAAATTAATCCAACATTAACTGATATTTCTGCTTGCAGCATATCCCATTCTTACAAGCAAATTTAATAAAACAGAACCTAAATCAATATTCACGGCATCCTGTTTAGGAAAACCTAACTCTCCTACTGCCACCACTCCCCCTCCTCAGTTTTTTGGACTCCTGCAGGGCGTTATTTATGGCAGCAGATGCAAAAAAACTCTGGCTTCACAGAAGTAATATCAAAACCCAGACCCCCCTAATCTATTTTTTTCCAACAAGATCTTGGGAAATTTAATAATCTCCTAACATCGCAAGGACCGTTGCTTTCCAGAGGAGGCCTTCCCTCAGCAGGAATCCAGGCCACCCACCCATATCACAAAGCACATCCAGTTGCACTTGAGTTTACCCCAGGGCATTAATGAAGCAGAGATCAAATACCTGAGGCGCTCGATCTGGTGAAAGAGCTACCTGTGCAGCTCCGGACGCGTGAGCATGTGCACACGCAGGCACTTTTCCCGACACAAGTGTCAGCACAGCAGCGACTGCCTTTAGCGTACATCCCGCACGGCACGACCACCACATCGTATTTGCTAAAATCCTATAGCAGAGCTGTAAATTGCAGCTCGGAAGTTTCCTTGCCTGGGGCAACGCCCGCCATATCGCTTGGTACACGCGCTGCAAGAGACCTCTCAGCGGGACACCAGAGCGCTGCCGTCGGCCGCCATGCGAACGCGGCCGCTCAGCGTCCGTATCCAAACGCTGACCCTCTGCTGCTCCCCGTCTGTCGCCTGCGGACTCAGAAGCCTTTCAGATGTTAAAGGAAAGGCACTTTTGAGGTAGGTGACAGCAGAACGGCTTTATATTGAGTTACATGCTCTTCTCACCCTAAACCAGCCCAAATCACACAGGTGAGAGTCTCTCCAAGCCTTCCCCGCTGCACCTAAGCTCACAGGGAACCTCGAAAGCCGGACTGAATTCTCAGACGCGGGCGTTTGTCGCTGCAACTTCAGAAGAAAAATCCGTGATTCTGCCCCTCCCTTCTCATGGCTTCCACCTCAGTGCACGAGAACAGCCCTTGGAATAAAACAAAGGATTGAGCTAAGTACTCCCAGAAGAAAAAAAATGTTTCCTTATTCCTGCCTGGAGAACACAGCCTTCTAAAGAAAGCTGCCAGCCCTGACCCAGCTCATGTAAAGCGTGCTAATTACAGTGAAAATCCAAAGAAAGCAAGAGCGGGAGGGAGGGAGAGCCAGACTCCAGCTCTCTGGCTCACACAAACGACAGCTTGAGCAAACTTTCCCTGCCCGAGTGGCTGCTGCCATAAATAACGCCCTCCAGGAGCCCAAGCCCCGGTCATGGTGCGGGGACAGCAGCAGCACCTCGCCGCCCAGAGCAGCCCCACTCCTGCACCACTTTCTGAAAGCCACCCTTGTCTCCTCACCCCATCCTTCAGATTTGATGCATCTCTCGCCTCTGGCAACCCACTCCCCCATTATGCTGTCATTCTCTTACTCCCTTTCCTTTTTCAGTCTCCGCATTTTCCGTGGCTTCCCTCGATGACACTGCTCTGCAGCTCTCCATCGATTTCTCCAGGGCTTTGTTGCTCTGGAGGATGCCGACAGGAGCCGGGCTCCTCCTTCCAGCTGCCGACAGCTGCTCTCCAGCCCCAAACGCTTGGCTATTACGAGCCTAAAGGCAGTCACCGAGGAGCGCAGCACGCCTCACGAAGTGAACCCCTTGACCGGTCGCTGCACGCAGCTCCAGCCCTCTCCTGCTTCAGGAAACTAAGTCCCAAATTCAGACACAGGGGAAATCAAATGGGTAGTTCCCCGTGAGTCGGCTCGCTTTTCCTCCAGCCTTTCTGGTGATGCCATCCCAGTCGCACGCACGCAGCGCTGCTGCAAGAGGCTCAAGTGACAGCGTGGGTCCCGCACCTCCGTACGCCGCCAGTCGCTGGGACAAGCGGACCGACAGCTTCCTCTTCCTCCTGAATGCTCATGGCTTTCCTACCGACACGGGAAGATTAAACTGAAGCTGGGGCTGAATGCAGCCGTGCTCTTCCAGAACCTCAGCCCTGGATGCGTGTGATAGCCAGCAGTAAGCCTGTTTTCATTTTGGTACACACGCAAGGGTGAACGGAGCCCAGGTTTCTCTGATCTTGCTTCATATTTAAGCCACACCAAAGTCATATTTAAGATAGAAATATGTAACCCTAATACTCAGAGCTAAAAGCCCTTTAGCTAAAAGCCTGCACCCCGCCGGCAGTCACCCAGCGCAGCACTGGGGCCGGACCCCCACTGCCCCGCCACGCGAGCAGAGGAAGCGCTTCCTAGCTCCTTGTTTAGGTAGGCAACTTGATTTTAGAAGATCGCCCGTTCAAGCTGGATCAGCCTCTACTTTTCCAGCTGTAGGTCCTGTGAGCACTCTTACTGTACCATACACGTATTTAAACTTTTTTTTGCCTGCTCTGTCACAGAGCTTATGTAGGCTTCTGCCACTTTTATCTGCAGGATACAAAAAAAAAAATAAATAGCCCCTATTTATTGCTGTTTCTAATACACCAGAAGCAGCCAAATCATTTGGGAACAGCAGAACATGACCACTTCGTTTGACAATTAATTCTGTTCATCACCACAGACCCTGGAGTTGCAACAGCTAATTCCCCATCCCGTCCTCTGCTCTCCAAATCTGAAACTCCACGCTCCAGGCAGCACAGCCACGTGCTCCTGCCTTCGGCCAGGGCGCCTCCCTCTGCTCCTGACGTGCCCGAGTTTCCATGCTTGTTTGCTAAACTGTCACTGCCTTGGTCGTGGCTGTCTGTACCTCTCTGCCCCTGCACAGCCCTCCCACACACCCCAGCGTGCTCCCCGCCTGCCTCTCCTCACGGCTCCAAGAGGAGCACCAAACCACAGGCGGCCTTGGCTCTGCCTCCAAAGAGGCTACACAGGGGGCCAGATGCAGCGGGCCTTCGCACTGATGTTTGCACGCTGTAGCTCGGAGCTAATTGCATAGGACCGCAATGTCATCAAAGCATTTCTAGCCCAGTCCCAGGGCTGCCCTGACATTTTCACAAAGGCAAATATTTTCTCCCTGTTGCCACCATCCTCCTTGTTTTCGTACACTCCTCGCCTTCTCTCATTAGCAGCTGCTGGAGAAGTTGCCGAGCACACGTTGGCAGGAGCTAGACGAGCGTGTCAGCATCGCTATCCCCCTGGCCATCCTGGAACCAGGTTAGCAAAGACGTACAAAAGAGAGGTGAGGAGGAGAGCTGCAGCAGTAGAATACCCCGGCAGAACACTCCTTGGCTTCATGCAGTTGTACAGACACGAACTCCACAACATGGATTATAACTGTCTGCTTCGGTGGCTAACAAGTGGCTGCACTAGAAGAAAATCAGGAATAATCCTTCCCCACGCTAATGGAGCGCAGGAAACACAGACCAGCCACGCACAGGAGACCCCTAACCCTGGTGCTGCAGACTCAGAACTACTGTAGGAGGTACGAAAAAAGCAGGGCACTATTCAGAACATAAATCAAAAGCAAGGTTACTAAAACATAGATAAGCACAAAAATAAAATGAAAGGGATCAGAGATCACAAAAGAGGCACTGGGAAAGGAGCAAGGTATCTTCTCCCTGCCAAAAGAGAAGTTAGACAGAATTCAGTTACAAGCTTCATCTAAATGTCATCAGCTTGGGGCCAGTGAACTGCCAAAGAGACGGAAACAAGACCGGCCATCTTATCTGTGAGCAAACAACACGGAGAGATCCGCCAGACTAAACAGCTCAGCTGCGCCACTCGCCTGGCGAGCAGCTGCAAACCCGCCTGAAAAAATGCACCATGTGCCCCACGTTGGCTCGGCTGTGCTACTCTTGTTCGAGAGGGCGATCCCACATAACGTGCTCCTCCTAAAACTGTCACCGAAGCCCACATCTGTCAGAATTAAACCAGAAAAAAAACACATCGTCTTCCCCGAAGAAAATCAGTAGGGTCGTCCTCAGAGCTCTCCACACCCTTGATACCAACTGCCAGGTACAAGCAAAGAGCCGTGAGAATGAACGCGCTGGGAGCTGGCTGCTCTACGCCCTGGAGGAAAGCCTGGTGGTCCCAGCTCAAGTTATCCACATGGAAATAACACATTCTGGAAACTCGAAGCATCGGGAACTTCACAGCTTTGGCAAAACAAAGGAAAGCAGTATCGCTCTTCCATCGATGAGAAAGATAAAGAACAGCAGTTGACCCCAAAGCTCACCTGGAGAGCTTCCCAACAGAGAGGGGGCTCACGCTCAGAAAACAGGAGGCTCCACCAACTCCCCGGAAAGGAAGCGTTTTGAAGTTGACTTCTGTAAGAAGCCACCTTTCCTCTAGTCTGGCAGACGAGAATTTCAATAGCTAAATGAGTCTTCACACTTGAATTTATAATCCAAACAGGATTATAAGAAAAAAACGCTGTTTATTCAGATGTATTCCAGGACAAGCGATTGGCTCTGAGCCGACACACAGAAAGACAGATTTAGACTATTAGAAGAAAAAGTACTTCTTCCTCTCATGCTGTAGGCAATATATCATTATCCCTGTAATTAAATTTAGTGCCTTTGTGGCAATGCCTTCTGCAGAATTTATCTAAGTGTGGACTTTTTTTTCCCCCTTTCCTTTAATTATAGTACAATTAACCATGAAGCGTCCGGTCATTTAAAGCTTTTCAATTGGGCTTCAGAAGTAAATGCCTGAAGCAGGCTTCAGTGGGAGTGCTACAGTAATCTCAGAACAGATCATGAGCACAAGACCCAGGGTTTGGCTACTAATTCACCTTTTGTTGTTGCAAGTGAATTTTCAAAGCTTGCAGAAGATCTTCATTTCATCTTTTGCAGTTACAGCACCCGATTCAAATCCTCATCCTTGATTAGAGCTCAAAGGCCTCAGAACAGTATTAAATTGCAATTAACCCAGCTGATGAAGGCGTAATCAAGCACCTAAGTATCAGGCATAAGCCCAGCCCAGGCCTGAGCTCTCCTGCATCATAATCCCATGCTATTTTTTTCCCTCGATTTCTTCACTGTCACTTAAATTCTGGACATAGGCACAAAGATTCAAGCTGAGATTTCCTACAGCTCTTTTCTGGGCAACGTGGGAAAATGTTTCCAGCCTTTCTGAAGAGTCCTTACAGAAATTACGCCTGCATTCTTGCAGAAATGTTTTGTCTGACTTACACTCTGCATGGACCTCTCAGACCACAGAGCCCAGCCCGCAAGACTAGCAAACCACATTTGAATCAGAGATCTTCTGCGCATACAACAAGACACAAGGGCAAAAGCTACAGAAGAGCAGTGTCTTGTCAGATGGCTCCACTTCTTTTCCCAAAATAGGACTGTAATAATCTCTGAAAAGGGGATCTCCTGAGTACTCATTAACAGATCACACAATGACTGCACTGAGATGCCAGGTAGCTTCTTGCAGACCTTCGCAGCATTCCTGAAGACAGCCTTTCCCACAGGCGACGTGCTTTCCCCAAAGATCTCTGCCTCTAACACCTGACAGTGTTAGACCTGACACAACCTGACAGTCATGGGGACCTCAGGAACCCATGCTGGGTCAAGCACTCACTTCTCTCCAGCCCTCCCACGCCGCTGAGCTGCAGGTAGCTATCGGTCCGCTTGGTTTTCTGCATTCCTTTCCTTCCTTGAAGCTTGTAGCATCAGGGGACGTCTCAGGAGCTGCTCTACAGAAAGATGACTTATGAAAATATTGAAGTATTTTCACTGTGTGGGGAATTCATCATCAGAATCAGTGATTAGGCTATGGCTGGAAGTGAGAGGATTAAGAAATCTTATTTATCCATATTAGTGTCATTATTCATATGAACACCTGACCATTTTGTACACCTTCGGATGCACAACATCCCATACGTCATGTGGCAGAAAGCTGCACACATAACTTAAGATTTTATTTGCATGGCAAAGAAAAGAGCAGAGCAGACAGTTCCAGAAAGCGTAGTCTGCTACAGCACGCAGCTTTGAGGACTGACTTGCGCAACACACGGTGAATTTGAGCATTCTTTCAATGGGAAAAAATGAATATCCATAGGCTTCTTCTTTCCTCGGCACTCCTCGGTCGCAGATCAGAGCGTCCGGCCAAAGAGCTGGACACCCTGCACACCGCAGTGTGCTGCACACAGCATCCTACTTGAGGCGAGAGAGTCATACCAATAGGCCAACGATCACTCTGGAGTAAGGAGACAAGAATGCTGGCAGAATGACACTATAAATAATTCACTGACACTTCAATGATCTCTCCTGGCACTGCTGAAACTTTAAAGGTGCTCCAGCTGCCAGACTGAAGTTAATCTGGACAAGGAAAAAAGTATACAAAGGACATAAGAATGACCCCACTGCCTTTCCTCAAGTACTCTCCAAACTGAAGCATCAGCAGCTGCACATCTTCCTCCCTCTCTCCTTCCTCTCCCCAGCTCCTCTGCTTTACCCTAATTAGCCAGGACGGAGACAAACACAGGAAAATGGAAAACTTATGCATTTCCAGCACTGGGAAGCTGTGTATGGGAGAAGCAGGGGGGGTGCAGTGAGACAATCTGGTCTCTGAGATGTGGTAGGTTACAGGATAATGTATGTGTAACCTATCTATACCTGCGGGCCTACGGGGACTTGCACGCTCAGCCTCGCTTCTGGCTGGATCTGGGACAGCGCTGAAGCCTTGCCACCGCTCAGCTACCGGATTTGGCAGCCCTGGCCAAATGCACAGGAACAGCTCGCTCTCTGACCCCGTCAGCTGGAAGGAGTTAGGGAACAGTAATGTCATCAGGATGGGAGTCAAAGAATCCAGAAATAAATCATCGAATCAGAGACAGGAAGGAAAGAAGATAAAGACACCGACGAGTACCACAACAGCCTGCCCCCTTAACGCCCCTCCCGCGGCTGCCAGCAGCAGGCATCACGTTCTGCTCCCTGCTGCCAGCCAGGCCCGCAGCGACCTTTCGCCACCCGCCCCCAGAGGACACGAGAGCCACACACCAGCACACTACACCCAATTTTCCTTCAAGTGCCCGCTTCTTCAGCACGTCCCAACTTTAGGGCAATCTGAGATGAGATTCCGTGCTGCCTTTTGCAGTTCGGAACAGGAGCTCGTAAGAAAAAGAACTGAAGGTGGGTTTTTCTCCCTCCACGAGGAAGGTGGAAATCATGCTCTTTAAATAGTTCCAAGTCCTCAGCGAGCGCCCTCAGTATAAACGCTGCAGAGAAGGCAGAGCTGTCCTTTAACTCAACCCCTTGAAAAATGCTCTGCACATGTAACTGATCTTAATTCAAATCGCATTTTACTATGCTGGCAAGGCACAAAGTAGAAGGACTCTGAAGAAACAGCACTGCTTCCCACTCACCGCAGCGGAGCAAAGTTTGCAGTTACACCGCAGGCACTGCATTCCACGCCAGCTACCGCCCCGAGTGAAGCCCGCAGCGCCGGGGGCAGAAGACTGGTCGGCTCCTCCCGAGCAGGACGAAGCCCTGCCCCGGGGCCGCGGTCCCCAGGCGCCCGAATGTGACTCGGACGGGGAGCAGAGCTGCTGCAGCCGGGCGCCATGGCTCCAGAGGTGAGCCACGCTCACGGTTTTGCTCGGCGACCAACTCGCATTGACTTCGCTACAGGTCAAAGAACCAGGATGTGCAGCTACAAAGTTATCAGTGGGTGAAAAAGAGCATTAAAGTGAGCTGTTTTTAAGAGGTAAGTGCAAAACAGTGGGTTTTACTCATGCAAGAAGGTCCATCCCCAAACACTTGCTGTCCCCGAGCCTTTCGCTGCCCTCACAGACTGCTAAAGCCCCCAGATTTCCTCCTTAAGCACGCCACCGCCCAGCAAGCAGGTACGCACCCATCTGAGGGCCAGCAAGGCACCGCCCCAGGCAGGTGCCTGCCTTCCACTGAATTTCGTTGGAAAACAGCACTACAAAACTAAGCCTCTTCGTTAATCCTTTTTTTTTTTTTTTTTCTTTTTGGTATTTCCTTCTCAACCCTCAGAAAGAGCAGCGTAACTTCGGAATTGCAGCTCCTTTCTGGTCGCCAAGTGCAGGTTTCCCTGATCCCACATGGTTTTGTCGCCAGCCTTTGCGCGCAGGGAGGTCAACTGATCTCCCAGAAGAGAGGAGTGCTGGGCGGACTGGGCAAAGTCCCGCAGTTAACAGAAACTGCAGGGGAAACGACAGCAGCTGTCTGCCCTGCTTTAGACAGGGAGGTAAAAGTGGATTCAGAAATATTTCCTCCGGCCCATCTGCTCGGATGGTTGCTAACCCCGCTCCCCAAGCACAGCTGCTCTGCAGAGGCCCCCGGTCTTTTTGCTGCCCCCCCCGCGCACAAAGGAGCGCTGAGCTGCCGACTTGGTCAAACAGCAGCAGGGCGGACTCGTGCATCTCGCCGCCCGCCTTGTAATTAACTCTGTGGCAGCAGAGCAGCGAGGCAGCCTTGAGGACGCGGCACAAAATCCCATCTCCTCTTCAGCGGAGAAAAACTCTAGTCAGGAGCCAATCGGGGAGAGAATGAAGCATATTAGTTTCCCACTCCAATCAAAGTAGAAATCTTTTTCCCACCTTTCTTGACAAATCCCCTTATAGTTGAGAATCCAAGCCCTTGCATCTCCTAGCTGTTCCCATAGGAACCTAACAGCCACAACTGCTTCCAACCTCATCGTTCTCCAACAGCAGAAATATCTAATGAAGTCTCGGTAGCCTTGCTCCTCTGCAGCAGGAATGTTACGCGTATTTGAAGAACAGATAGAGATCACGCTCCTCATCTCTTCTACTCCTGCTCCCTGCAGAAAGGGTCGCTGACCCTGGGATAAGCCTATCTTCCTCCCTATTCCCCTCTGCTAATCGGCATCTGCCACGTTTTCTCTCCAAAAAAATCTAGAGTTGGAACAAAAACTCCATTATGAAATGCCAGCTCCAGGAAAACTCCTGCAGAGAGGCAGCAGCCAGGTGCAAGGCACTTGAGCAAACACCACCATAATCAGCTAGAGTACAAGGAAGCCACCAGACACTTTTCGGGGAAGCAGAACCTGCTGATTCTCCAAGCTCAGACAAGCAGGTTCCAGTGTCTTCCTCTCCGGCACCGCACCTTAGCAAGAGGCTCGTGTGGCCAGACGCAGCAGACCGACGTGCAGCTCCTACTGCCGACACGAAAGCCGTAAGCGCAGACATCCCGGCATGACAAAGGGAACCCCGGAACAGAACAGGAAAAGGGGCTTCACTCACATTTCCCACCCAAAAGATTTCATATTAAAGATTTCAGCAAGTAAGTCAAACGTTAACTTGAACGAAGCCTGCTGGAAGGACTGAAAGTTCAACTTACTCTCTTCTTCGGGAGCGTTCAGCCCTTGTGGTTTAGGCCAGAGGCTGCAGAGCTGTATTTTCTCATGCTAGTCAAAGGGAGTGTTTTGGCATAACACCAGGTAACTTACAGCCGAATGGTTTGCAAAGCAAATCTATGTTAACATTGAGATTTTCATGTCATAAATCAGGTAATTTAAAGTGAAAAGGTTCCTGATTGCTTTAGCCACACCCTTTTCTGCATTTGCACTCAAAAGGATTTCGTTTCATGGCCACAATATATAAGGGGCAGTGACACGAAATGCAACTGACCTGCAGCTACGGCAACAGGGACAATTCCTTCCCTTTCTGCTCAACGCTGTTGTTTTCCAAAAGAACATGCCTCCTTGTCTAGTGCTGCGCTCACATGAACAAAAACTAAAAAGGCCTTATTCCTTGTGAACGCATTGAAGTGGGAAGCAAGACTCCAGCTTTCGTCTTTTGCTCTCTTCTGTTCAATTAAAAACCGATCCATTACGCTGCTTTCAAGTCTCTTTTTGTTTATTACAAATTAAGAGTTCACTAGAGAAATATGAGCTGAGCAACTGGAAAAGCAGAAGTTTTCATAGGATAAACACAAGAGCAGCTCAGGACATAAAGGCCCATCCTTCGCACATCATTAGTGTTTTAAAGAGTGATTAGCTCAGAGGACAGGCCAGGATATCCAGTGTTGCAGAGGCTTCCACGTTCCTTTTGGCAACCCCATCCTCCCCCCACACTAACCAAGCAACTCACCTCACTCAGAGAGCTGGCAGAAGCATCCCGTACACGTCCTGCAACTTGCTTTATATTAACGTGCATATTCTGAGAATAGGGTGAATTTCCTTCTACCTTCTTGATGCAAGAAATACTTTTGAGAGCTCAGAGTCATTAAAGCAGCCCCAGAACAAATCTGCTGTTTCACCTCCCTGGTTGCTACAGCATCGTCTCAAAATACGCAGCAATGCTAAGTTCTTATCAGGCTTTCAGTTAACACTATGCTAAAAGTTCAAGTCCCGCAAAAACTCATTTCCTCATCGTGTCCTTGATGCTGAACACTTTGTTCACCAACTCATTTCTCTGATGATGGCTATTGTCTCGAAACATCCATTTAACCTCACCCCACCACCATCTGCAGACCCAAGCGCACGCAGGAGCGCAGGCAAACAAGGAGGCGACAAGCTCTGTGGGATGAGAGCAGCGCGCAGCAGCAGGCTGAATTTCTCTGCTCTTTGCTGCTCCCAGTAGAAGGGAGATCACTATTTCTGTGGCCCCAGAAGCTGGTCAGAGTAGCTCATCACAAAATAGGTGCTGCATGTCCCAAAGAACATGGACACAACCATTGTACCTTCGAGCTCCTAACAGACGACTCTCAAGCCGTTCCAAGGAACAAACACCTGAGGAGCCAGGAGGATCAGGGACACAAAAACGGAGGTTTCTCACACTGAAGAGCACAGTTTGCATTGTTTGTTTCCTCCGTGCAAGTCTAGCGACTCAGAAGCATGTGGGCCTGCACTACACAAATACACGTCCAGCAAATTTGCACACTCAGTTACAGGAATAGACGTCTCTTCTCCCCAAACACCCGATACCCACCTCACGGTGGATTTTCAGGCTCCCTACCCACCCCTCCCTGAACAAGCTTATGCACATCACCCTTCACTGGCACAAATTAAACATACTTGATACTTCCTGTGCTTGCGTGCAAACTCACACACTGCATACTCCAAATTCACCAACTCTGTAAATATTACCAGCAGGCTCCCATGAGGCACTTGAGATGCATGCACCACACTTACTCAGCCGCCCGTTCGCAGAGGAACGAGCATTTTCTGCAGCGTCCCACATGGCTCCCACCTCCAAAACCGCCTGTACTAATTCCTCCACCTTCATCTGAGAGAAAGTCAGACCAAGGCCTCGGGGAATTGATAGATTCTCTTCCCCACCAGCAGCGAGCTGCGGTCCTATAAAAAGCAAAGTAAACAATTAACTAGCTAGCTACATGCAGCCCACAAAGATCTTTATCTCAGACTCTTCAGAGCCTGCAGAAGGCATCCAGGACAACACCGCATTTGTGGATGTCCCAATTTCCCGTGGAGTTAAAATTGATCACGGCCCCTGAGGCATTCAAAAGGGTTTGCTCTTAGAGATCTGGAAAAACATGTGCTACTTTTTCTTCTGTCCACAAAAATCAACAGGGATAAAAGACCGGTTTCCAAAAGCAAAGCACTGAACCAGGAATAAGCATGACATTTGGAGAGGAAAGGGCTTCTGGTGGAAGAATACCATGGTTTCCTGCAGAGAGAAATTTTAACACCACAATTATGCAAGGGCATTTTGCCCTGCACTCCAATAATGTCACTGAAGTTCGAGGAAAGCTCTGCTCTTTCCGGTTTTAGAACACGCACGTAACGTCTCAGGAAAAGCACCTCTCCCTCCCTCTGCACTTCATTATTCATGTGCCAAGTAGTTCCAGCCCCGTATTAACCTTGGAAGGAAGACTTGAAAGAAAGAGCAGCCTCTTTCTCTGCTAGAAAATAAGTGAAAATGACAAAGGTGAGGGGAAGAGCAATCCCGCAGCATGCAAATAGAGAATCTCTCATTACAGAAATCTGTCGTTATTCTGTCCATTCTACGCAGGGAAGAGCATCCACTACAACAGGAACGTAACGCAAGTCACAAAGTGCTGCTGCTTCATCTTCTTTTAAGGAAGAAACTTACCCACCATTCAACAGAGCAAACAGGAACTTTTCCCTTTCCTCTGATGGAGGATCACGGGCACAGGTTACCCCTAAGTAGAAGCTGAGGTTGGTACCTGAACGCCCTCCTTTGGGGGAGCGGCTGTCACCAGCAGACACTGGGATACCACAGAGACGGTGCCAAACAACCGAAGCAGGCAGAGCACAGTAACAAGAAGGGCGCATTGGTTTACAAGGTTAAATCCGGCTGAGAGGTAACGCAGTCACACGGGACCTTCAAAATGGAAGGACAGATTGTCTCGGTGGGGATATTCTGGGACACACGAGACAGGCCGCTGGGCTAGAAAAACTCCTCCGTTTCCAGAGGGTCAGAGGCAGACGCTCGAGGACTGGCAGGCACGCTTTTAAAAGAGGGCTTTTGCGAGTTCAGCAGCAGATGAGCAAACAGAGCGGCCCGCTTCCTGCTGCCGAGCCATTCGGCAACAGAGAGCCACACGGAGTTCATTTACTACTTCTCACATCTGGATCGCCGGAATCTGAGCTGCATTTCAACAAGGAAAGAATATAAATTTTGGCCATTCACAGGCATGCTAAGCATAAAGGGAAGTTATAAGATGGTACTAGGTTGAATTTTCAGGAAGAATGCACTTTTGACAGGTCCTGATACGCTCTACTAATGGAGTATGCAAGACAACAGAAGACAGGATTTGCCTTATTCAGGATAATCGCAGGCTGACCGAGATACTGCGAACTCCCAAAAACGCATCTGACTTGCTCTTCTATTATGGGAGATGAAATAGTTAATTTCCCACCCGAGAAAAGAGCACAGTTCTGCAAGATCATTGAGCAGATCACCTGGGGAAAAGGCAAGCCTCCAGACTTTTGAGCTGGAATCTATGTTCCAAAAATGCATCACGGCTGTATCTACAGCTGTAAACACCAGCAAGTATTGTGCCAAATCGTTTTTATTCTTCTTCCTAAAAGACGCAGAGCTCTAAATTCCAACTATATACATAAATCTGATAGGAGACCTTTCAGGGGAGAAATGCACTTAAGAGTTTTTATCCCTACCAGCCTGCCCAATTCTGTTGTACTTACTGCAATGACACAGTAACGAGATCCTGAATTTCCCCATTTCTTCCTATTATCCAGTTCAATTTTATTTAAGCTGGCCTAAGGGATTCACCATTTCATTTGCACATCTGTTGTTCTTCAGAAAAGACTGACTCAGTCTAGAAGCCTGCCTGGATCTGAACTCGGGATCTCCCAGGTCTGTGCCGACAATCGCACCTCTAGGCCAACAAACCCAACGCAGACATTACACAAGACAGACACAGCAAAGGCTTAGAGCACCTACGCACTTAAGGTAGTCCTTACACATTTCTTGACTAATGACTCCTAGGATCGACAAACACTGGTTAAAACTATCTCGCCACAGCTCCACAAGAGGAAGAGGATCTGGCACAAACCACCCAGTACCAGCGAGTCTGCCCTTTCAGCAAGGAGCACAGTTAGGAGCGTAGCTCCTCACGAACACAACAGACTCGCTGCTTGGATGCTCCAGCAAACCTCCCCGCCTCACGTGTCACCAGGCTGCACCACGGAAGGATCCCAGCAGCGAAGGTGGGCAAGCAGGCTACCATAAGGGATCACCAGCGCTCGCCCACCCCTAACGCTGCCCATGCCCTGGCAGGAGCCAGGGCCTGGCACAGACGCCCTGAGCACGCCTGGCATCCGTCTCGGGGCCCCTTAGGGCACAAGGATGCTCCCACTCCGCACTCCGAAGATGGAAGCGCGCGCAGCAGCACAATCCTACCTCTTTTTTATGCACCTCGTTTGTGCATAAGGTTAGGGAAATGAGAGCAGCTTAAACAACTCCATAGGAGACGATGCACCTTACTGTTAGCTTGCTAGAGAAGTTACCGCTGCACCAGGTTTCTCCCTCTATTGCTGCCTGCTGAATAGCACCTTTGCCTGATGAAATGGTATGTGAAGAGCACAAGGAAAATTACAATTTTTAAGGCTCTAGATTGTATCTTGCTCCATCCTGTTTGCAGGGAGAAATTCTTATTAAGGTCATGGATCTCACTGAGGAATCTACTTGTAGTTTTAATTCCACACACAGGGAATGCGCAAGAACCAAAAGAGGGCTGCCTATCGAGTTAACTTGACTGAACTAAAAGCCATGAATTCTCATGCAACTCCCCCAGACATTTAGAGGCAACCTGAGGGAGACCAAGAGGAGGGGCAGAAACCGCAGTGCAGGAGAAGGGAGAATTTCCAGGGGGCTGCCAGAGCCCCACTATCTGCAGGAACATGCGTCCAGTTAAAGGAGCATTCGTGCAGAAGCAGACTGACTGTACGCTTGGCGGTTAAGAGCCCACAACAAAACTCCTTGTTCGACAGGCAGTCTCTGCTTGCCACGCACATTTTTTACTCTTGCTACAAGGAAGAGTAAAATAATCAGCAATCTTTTTTATTTCATCTTTTAATTTGACATCTTTTCAAGCAAATCCAGTCTATGAGGTAAGGAACTTTCAACCTTTTGCTGGACGGGGCAGAAGAAAGAAGGAGGATGGAAAAGAACAGAAAAGAAGAAATACATGACTGAAGAGAGAGGGCACATTTCTTCCTTGGGCTCAGTAGGAATTTAATTCAAAATCACCAACAAGGTACAGCAGCGTCATGCTCTGCATTTAAAATCAAACTGTGTATGCATTTTATATTAGGATATTCCACTTTACTGGATGTTGCTTCTCAAATATAAAAATGTCAGTTTTCACGTTCATTGTTATCGCTCTTTAAAGCTTGCACTAGTGCTTCAAATAGTTAAGTGACTTCTTAAGCAGATCACTTCAGGGTACATTCCTGTATATGCTCAGTTCTATAACGCGCTTAGGATCCAGATGCCAGGCACCATATGACAAACTCACGCACCCAAACAAGCAAGCAGGATAAGAAGAGCGCTGAGAATCTTGTACTACAGAATTACACATAGAGCAACTGCACTCGGAGGAGACGAAATACATACGGTATTACTGGAGAGCAGGCTGAGATCTAGCAAACAGGATCCTAGTTTTTACTTTTTCCAGCATACGCTTTTCTCCATTTCTTATTAAAACCAGAAAAAAATAGTTTTAATTTCTTCCTTCTTAAAAGTTCAAAGCTAGAAAGACTGTGCAGCAGGCTTTTAAAAAAAAATATACATACATATATTCTTCCTGAGATTTCTCTTCGAAAACACAAGAGCCAGCAAGCGTTAGCTTGAAGCTGGAGGAGTGTAGTTCTAACTAGAAGTATCACAACCATTCCCACCACCATCAACATGCACCACGCGTGTTTGTTCTGGCAGACGTGCACTTAAGCTAGATTCTCATATATGTACACCGAAGAATAAAGATATCAGCACAAAGCAGCTAAAAGCTTGATTTACTCTTGAAGAATCTATTCCAGCAGGAATAACCATCCCAAAGCTATCCACTAATCTCAAGAGTCCCTTTGTCACAGTCCTGATAGCACAAAGGGCACTTTCATAATCCCCTTCCCCGCCTGAAGTCTTCCTTCGGAGAAGTAATCGGCCCCACAGCTCTCTAGAGGAGAACCAAAATAGTTTCACTCCTCTAAGCATCTCCACTGCTGTCTCTTTAAATATAACTTCCTCAAACTGCAACGCTGAATCCAGCTCAGGATGTACTTATTCATCAGCTGGATCATTGTCAGCACCAGACTCTTAGCTTTAACCATGTATTATTAACTGCTACCTAGGTGGCAGGCTGAAAAGCCAAGTGTGGTGTTTCCTTAGAGGAAAAGCAGGGTGCAGGCAGACTGCCCAACATAAAAACTACGTGTTCCAGAGGAGATACAGGACTTCGCTACTCAAGGAAAGAAGTCTCAAACAACTTTCCCCTGCCAGCAGGCTGAACAGAACCCCTGCTGTTTTAATGCAAGGAAGATCATGAAATTATAGGCAGGGCCGTAAATGACTCAAAGCGCCACATTACCTAGCTGAAGCTGCGTGGGGTACCGAGCATCACGGGGCTCGCGCTCATATGTTTCCTACATGTCCCCAGCTTGCTGGTCCTTCCCTGGAAGGCACCCACAAAAGCAAAAAGATTTAGATTTGCATTGCTTTAGGAGGGTTTCATAAGCCACAAAGGCTTGGAAGAAGTGCACGAATCCTGCTTGTGAATTCATACAATTTTATTGCAACTCAGAAACCAAAGTGACCTAGTTTTCATGATCTATCTCAAAATTAATTCACTGCTGGAATGAGGCTGCATATGAAACACCTCTCCGCCCGGTTTTGCTCTTGGCACTCTAAAAAGCCATGGAACATCTGCATCTTCAGCACCCTAGGATTAAAGCTTGCATCCCAAAGAAACAACCTGAACTTCCCTTGGATTACATGACAATCCACAGCTGGCATGCTCAGATCCCACAGGGAACGCCAAACTTTTGCAGAGGGAAGCAAAGACAGGCGGGGCTGAAAAAACATGCAAATTAAGTGGGTCTGTCAAAGGGTAGCTAGACAGCTTGCAAGTCTTCTTCGCCAGCCTCTGGTTAGATGCACACAGCGCTCAAGGGATGCATAAAAATCTTCTCTGTGAACAAACTGAGGTAGACATGGGACAAGGAACACAGCATCTCTGTTTCCACACGAAATCCAAAAACACATCCGCGCACTCACGTACACTCCAATTTTTCTGTTGTCATAATTATTTGCTCACAGGAATTTTGAGTTTCATAAAAATTAAAGCTGCCACGATTTAGTAGAACGCACTGAGAGACAAGTCTTTTCAACTCTTTTAAACAGTTTCTTATCTACATTCATTTTTTATCAGGCAGACCAACGAGCATTTTCATTTACCCTATTTCTCCTCTAGTTTTTACCACAACTTTGTCATCAGAGTGGCTATTTTTGACCTTTCCACTTTTCTGTGACTAGTAGGTTTCTCAGTTTTAACCATTCAGATCATGTTGTTGCGCAACTGCTCCTTCCTAGGACTTGAGAAGAGGAACTGGTAGACACAGCCGAGTGAAGTTTGCCTTTTTTGTTGCCCATTTCTGGCAATGATTGAGCCATCAGGAAGTTACAGAAATCTCAGTTTCTGATAATTCTGATTTCATTTTGCAGACAGTGATCAAGGGGATCTAGCCCGATGCCTTACGTTCAAATAGAATTCTGATCAAATCTCCTTTTACAGGCCAGCGCCATCGAGGTTGGCACAGCAGTACGTACATAGCTCAAAAGGTCAAGCCCAGAGCTTCATTCCCTTCATAACATGCTATAGAGTAAAAGTTTTCGTAAAACAACAGACATAGTAAGTCCCAAGTCTGTTATTTAACCACTGATTAAAAGTTTTTCTCTTTTCCAAAGAGTTTTGGTTACAGAGGTACTGGACTACATGCCTTACAGCATAGCAGGTGCTGTTCGTGTTTCTCTAAGGATCTTGCATTTCTCTAAGGATCTTGCCCTGTAGCCACCACAGGGCTGCACAGACACGCGTTCACTAGGCTGAGCAGTAATACAATCAGCAGCTTGAAGAACCCAATGCAACTTTTATGCCACAGAAAGCTAACACCTAGCACAACGATAACCGGGTAACTTCATCCAGACCACGTATCCTACTCTGAAAACCTTCCAGCAGTGCCTGATAGATAACCCTTCCTCCCCAGTCACAAGCAGACCTCCTTAACGGTGTAGACACTTCCCCACTAGACACACATTTCACTGAAGCAAATGTCATAAAACCCAAAGATTAAAGAATCTGTCTCTACAGAAGCCACTTCCTACAATTTCATTATCTCCCAACCACGACTATTTTAAAGACACTCAGCCTGACCGCAAGAGCTCAGACGCTTCTCCCTGCTCAACCAGAGAACGACAGTCAGCGGGATGTGGCAACTCCTCACCAGGTAGCACAAGGTTTTATCCTCGCAGGCGGGTAATCTCCTTCCCACCTTGGCAGAGGTTATGCTTTCCTCCAGACCCATTTTTCTTTTAACGAGCTGGCTAATCCACCCAACAGAGATTTGCGGCTTTCAATACGCAACGCTTACAAGCGCTCCGGCGTCCCAGGAGCTGGATATACTATCTCTGGCAATCCCTGTGCTATTTCCCCGCTCGGAACCGGCTGCAAGCACCACGCTGCCTACACCAGGACCTGCAGACTCTGCAACCACCAGTTCTATATTCCGAGCGGCAACCGAGCCCGTCCCGACCGTACAGGCACCAGCTCCCGGAACGTGCCCAGCGTGAGTCGTGGCCGAGCAGCCTGGCAACGCCCCAGCTCTGGGGTCTCAAGGCGATGCGTGCGCCCTTTGCTTCGCGAAGCACGCGGGTCTCTGACCTTAGCCGCGGATCCCTCCGGTCAGGGCTCGCCCCCCGCCGTGGCGGACGCATGTCGCAGGAGCGCTGCCAGAGCCGGGAAACTTTTCCACGCGCCGGTCCCTGCGGAGAAGCGGTAACGGCTGACAGGGAGAAAGAACCCGCGCGCCACGCCCGCCACCGAGCCACCGCCGGTGCCCCCCCCCCCCCCCCCCGCCCCGCCCCGCGAGGCACCGGCACCTCGCCTTGACGGGCGGGGCCGGTACCGGGGCCTGCCCCCGGCGGGCCCCAGGGCAGCACGGGGAGGCCCCGCCGCCGGCCTCGGGGCCCGCCCGGGCTGGGAGCCGGGGGCTCGGCTCCGCCCGCGGCAGCCCCGCTCCGCTCATCCCCGCCCCGCGGGCACGGCTCCGCCGCACCTGCCGGCCGGCCCGGGCGGGACGGAACGGGGTGAGGAACCGGCCGGGGCCCGCACCTGCCGCGGGGCCTCCTGCCCGCCCCGGTGCCCGCCGGCGCAGGCCGCGGGGGGCGCCGCCGCCCGCCCTCACCTCTCTGCCGCCGCCGCCGCCGCCAGCGCCGCAGGCCCGGGGCCGCCGCCGCCGCCTCCATCCCGGGGCCTCGCGGCCCCCCGATTCTCCAACGCCGCCTCCGCCCGTGCCGGGGCCGCCCCCGCCCGTGCCGGGCCGCCCACTGCGTCAGCTTCGTAAGGGCCGCTACGCACCCAGCGGTCACCATGGCGACGGCTGGCAGGGGAGGGGGAGCGGGGAGGTCGGGGGGAGGCGGCGGCGCCCCCTGGCGGGCCCGGCCCGGCCGCGGCCTGAGGCGAGCGGGACCCGGGTGGAGCCGGGCCCGGGGGCACCGCGGCAGCCCCGGCACGGCCGTCCTCCGCCTGCCCCCCGGGGAGGTCCCCCCGGAGTCCCCCAGCGCTGCCCCGGTCCCCCCCCCGCAGCCCCATCCACCGGCGGTGCCCCCCGGGCACCTCTCAGCCAAAAGCTCCCTCCCGGTGTAGCGGGACGGAGAGGGAAACGAGGCCTCTGCGAGGCTCAGAGGGGTGCCCAAGGACATCGCTTAGAGGCTTTTACTGCAAAAGAATAGGAAAGTAGCAAAAGCCATCTCCGGTGGTACGAGTACAGGTCCCAGAAAACAGGCAGGTTCATCCAGCAGGGGTTAGCGGCACACACGTTTCTGTCCGTTCCTCCTCAGAGCAAGGGGAGCTCCTCAAATGGCCCACTCGGTGCACGCCGCCGTACCTGGAAAATAAAACAGCCCAACAGAACTATAGGTGGTGGAAAAACTTCCAGCAAAAGCTTTGAAGCTCCGGTATTCATTGATGCTGAGATCTTTGTATACTGCGCAGGCAAGGGAATTGCACTCATGCTCATTTTAAGTCCCTTTATCTTGCCAGACAGGTGTAAAGTGGCTCCGGTTTAGATGAAAAGCTGGTGCCAAATATAGCGTTTGGAGAAATCGTTTCACCCCGCGTTGTGGCACTTCCAAGGCCTCCTGTCAGCACGAGCCGTTCCTGGCAGAGCTGAGCCAACGCGGTGGGCAGGCGCCCCTGGGAGCTCCGAAACCTGCAGCAGACAGAAGCAAGCGTCTCATGAAAGCTATACCTGACTTTTACTAATGAAAAAGCAATCAGCTGCTGTCCAAGACTTTCAATTCAAGCAGTGGTAAGGAGTATATAACAGTCCGGATGCTGCCAATTAACCTACACAACTCATCACAGGCAATTAGCTCAGGTGTTCAGCACGAGCAGCCCCAGCCATCCGTGCCCGACTGGAGCTGCTCCTTAAGCAAGGATCTGACCACATTTACAGCCCAGCCCCAGCAGCAGAGCACATCACAGCTATTGCCAGCTCTTCATCAAAACTCCTGTGGCAGTGACACAATTTGCAAACAAATTTGGACTTTTTGTGTAATGATGTTTCCTTAACACTCCCTCGAGTGTTAAGGGAAGGACTCAACACCCCCCAGAAGTCCCCCATCTCTGCCCCTGCGCCACACAGGCATCGCCCTCTGTCCTCCTTGCGAGGGTGGGTGGAGGAGCACCGCGGGTAATGACTGCTTGCCAGAAAATCTGCCTGATTAAGATATTAATGGGAGCGCATTATAAGAGAGATGTTTGCTAAGCCTCAGAGAACCACCTCAGCCCTGCTGAACCTGATCCTCACTTACATCCTCTGTAGCAAGTACATTACCTTACAAGCTTCCCAGCCTGGGGAAAATGAAAGAGTTCGGCTTCGAGTGCCCAGGGCGATGGCACAGAAACGTACATGCATCAGTGACAAGCCCTACATCTTAGAAGAGATATAGGAGAGCAGAGTTACAACATCAAAGATAACATACATCATCTGGGTCATCATCATGGATAGCTCAGACACATGCCTATTAGGGCTCACTTACACAGGCTGCTTGATTGCCTCTTCATCAGGAAATCAAATCCACCGACACAACTGCTGGTTTCTCAAGAAAACCTTTAGCAGCAACTCTGGCTTAGTAAATTGCTGCCCCTTACTCATGCTTGGACTATACCCCACTTTGTGCAGTCAAGCTCAGCTGAAAAATAACCCAGGGATAAAAGATGGCACAGAGGTGGTCTGTCACCACGCCCCTGGATCGCCAAATGACAGCCATCCAGGACAAGCAAGGAGTCCAGACCGCTGCAGCCAGCCTTGGCTGGGTGCTGGCAAGCTCTGTGACATGCCAGCAGTGCACAGGAAGGATGTGATCAGCGGAGAACCAACAGCTCTGCTGATCCGAGGGTCCTGTGGAAAGCCAGTGGGATGCTGGAGTTAAGGATCACATCATCCTAAACCTTAAAGCAAAACAAGATCCTCCACAGGAAATTTGGAAAAGTATCAAGGCTCTGAAGTGTATAAACCCAGGAGCCACCAGCTTCTAAAAATAGCTGCCTACATGGGAAGCTGTTTTATTATTATTATTATTATTCAGTTTGTTTTAGTTACCACCACCCCCAAGCACAGCACATCCAATTGAACTGCTCTTAAATCAGGCTCCTGCTTGCCTCACAGAGCCAGACAGCTCATTACTCCGTGGTAATGAACCCCTCTCCTTGGTCCCAGCCCTACCCGTTTCCCTGAACTTCTCCATAAGAGTTGCTGTAATATCATAGGGGCCAGGAAAAAAAAAAAAAAAAAAACCACCACATTAACAGAAATCCTACATGGGATCTTCCGAGAGCACAGCAGCCTGCTTGACACCAGGCTTCAAACACCCAGGCGCCTTCTGCCTCCTCTTCAAGCCCTGTGAGACCCCAAACCGGGGTAAACCCCATCACCCGGCTTTGTGCCAGGCTCACCTCCACTTCCCTGCAGGTTAAAACTGCCTCGAGATCACTTTCAAGGTCAGTTTTGGGGGTCTCACCACCAGATGATTGTCCCACAGCTTCTTCCACCACACGTGCTGGGAAAGCGAGCCATCTCCAGCTGCTCTGTGGTGCCTGAGCTGCATGCAGAGAGAAGCCAGGACCCAGCCCCTGCGGAGGACCCCGGTGCTGGGTACAGTTTTGCACAGCTAAATTCAAGGAGAAAGCCGCTAGGACAGGCAGATGAGGGATAACGTTGCCCCGGTGTTCCCCTCGGAGGAATGCCCCCCACACCTCACCTGCCATCTCTCACTCCGGGGAACGTCGATCAACCGCGTTTCCACAGGAGAGTGCCTGCAAATCAGAGAAACGCCGCACTGTTGCCAATGCCAGATACAACCAGAATTGGAGAACTTTAAAAAACGAGCCAGTAGGGTTCCCTGGCCCCCAGTTCCATCGTATCAAGTGCCTGTCTTCGCTTTCAGCACCGCCATAGCCGTGCCTCCCCAGCCTGGCAGCTCTCCTTCACCACCCAGTGTCATCTCCTGCCTGCAATCAGCCCGAGCCATCAGCTCCTACTACCCAAGTGTTTCGAAACCAGTGCCTTCAGGCTGATTCTACCCAGTTTAGGAGAAGCTCCCCACAGACTGGCCGCCAGGTCTATCACTATCCATGACCAGAGCTCCCTGAAAACCTGCTCTGCCTCGATGGTCACAGAAACAGCCCCAGTCCCAACACACACAGGCACCACATCCCAGGAGAGATGTTGGGGTCCTGTTGGGGACAAAACCACAAACTCATTCAATGCAAGCTCTGTCTTGTCCCCATTCATGCTTTTCAGAAGGCTAGGGTTGCTCCAGCCTGGAGTAGCCCGGCATCTAGATCTGTTCCTGTCCCATGCTGTGTGCTCGAGTCCCTGAAACAAGTTCCTTCCTGCAAGCTGGGGCTCACTTCGGAGATCAGAGCTCCCCAGCCTCAGCCACTCTAACCTGGGGACAAATGTTCTGCAGATGGTGGGAGCACAAAGCCAGGCTCCTAGAGGGACACGCCAGGGTTTACAGGCCGCTCTGGAGCTGAATCCCCAAATCAGGCAGGGCAGACCGGGACCTCTTCACTCACAGCAGCATCTGCCAGGCACCTGAAGAGGCAGAGCATCACCGAGGTGCGGGGCTGCAGCCAGGTCCCAGCAGGACAAGCCGGGCAGTGCGCTGCCAGCAGGCTCCCAGCTAACCCAGCAGCTCCTTGCCTCATCGCTGCTCCCCGGGTTCTGCTTTGCAGGATCCATCCTTCCTGCCAGCCGCCCTCCACACGGGCAGCCACGGCACCACACGCCTTCAGTGCTTTGGGTTCACTTTCGGCAGGGTAAATACACGTGTGCACACACAGTTATTGTACCGGCCTAGACAAAAAGCCTAGAAACCGTTTTCCCCCTCCCCAGGGTTGCGCTTGGTAATTCAGCACAGCCCTCGCTGCTAATGATTCCAAGCACAAACTCATCCTCCAGCTGCTTTTCTAAATCTGTGCCAGATCTAACTATGGAAGCCAAGCCTCAAAGACTTGCTATAAATCCCGCCAGCGCTTCCCCCTCCCAAGGACATTATCCAGCATTACCCAAGCTGTGACTCCTCAGCCCAGAAATTTCTCACTGGTAAATAGCCATCTCCACTGAAGAGGAACATTAAATAACGTTTCACTGGAGCTCTCCCTGCTGCTGAGGCTGGTTAGCAATGCTCAGGGCCTTTTCCTGGCCATCAGTTGCAGGTGGCCTCTCCATCAGAGAGGAGCTGGTGGGTGGTCGGAGCAGTGCTGGGGGCTGTTGATACGTTGGCCATCCGCCTCCCTCCTGGAGGAACCCCTCAATCTCAGCAAGCTTTTTTTTTTTTTTCTCCGCGTTGAAGCTTGCCTTGGATTATAAAGCCTCGTGGCTTTGCAGGAAAAGGAAGCAGAAATGAACCCTAGAAGCTGAGAGGGGACAAAATGCAAGCCCAAGAGCTCCTCATCCTGGGGGCCTAGCTCGAGGTGCTGTGCTTACAGTGCTGGCAGCCCAGCAGAGGACCTGGCTTCAGCACGGCGCTGCCTAATTCGGGTGCAACAAATGCCGCTTTCGTCTGCTCGACCCCCCTGAATTCCTGTGTGCTCTAATTCCTCCCCACCGCCCACCTCTCAAATGCCCTTGGCTCCATCCTCCTTGCTAAAACCTCACTCGGAAGGAGAGCTCCAGCCCAGAAATGAATCAGGATTTTTAACAGGAGCTTTAAGGGACGTGGGATGCATTCACCCCCACAAGCAGGAGAGTTGGCCTTTTCCCAGGGCCCTGCGGGACTCAGTCAGGTGGCATGAGCACAGCTTCCCTGCAGAGGAGCAGCAGCCAAGGTGCCAAACCACGGGCGCTCACCCCACAGGCTGACCAAGAACGAGCACCTTCCCTACTGCTGGCGGCTTGCAAAGCTCCTGCAATGGCAATCATCACTGCAGCAGGATAGAAAAGTTTGCAGTTCAGCTGTGTTGTGCCTGTCTGTGACAGAGAGAAGCGGCCGTAAGAGAGCACTGAGCCTGCCACATCCTCACCACGCAGCTCCTGCAGCCTCCCAGGAAGCAAGGGGCTGCGAGCACTGCTGTCGGATGTGGGCACTGCACAGAGGATGCCACTGCTCCCCAGTTGCCTCGCCTGGACATCAGTCAGATGCAATTAAAAAACAGCAGCTGGAGCCAGGGCACTTGTATAATTTCATTAGGCCAAATGCTCTCCTGTCTCTGCTAGCTTGGGAATCCGTGCTGGTTTCTGGAGGTGATCATTAGCAGGACGTAGGCAGTTGTACTGAACAGAGAGCTTTCACATCAGGGATTCCTCTCTGGCTCTGCTCCTGGCTCCTTTCCCACTCCTCACACCAGGCTGCGGGGCCTTCCCTCAGTTCTCCAGAACCTCAAAGACCTTTCTAACACACTTGGCTTCAGCCCAGCTCTGACCTGATGGAGGGGAAATCTCTGCTCGCGCCTGGAGAGTGCTCCCCAGTGAGAACCTCACCCAGAAATATCCCAGAATAATTCCCCCATGGAAAAATTCCCAATTTTCCCTTGCAGGCAGCAGCTCCCATCTGTACAGGCAGCACAGCAGCACATGAGACTCCCTCAAACACAGGTTGCTCAGCGCTTCCAGCAGCAGAGGTGTCACCCCTGTGCCTCGAGTGCCCGAGATGGCCTTGGCTTTGAGGAGGGCAGCCTGCCTCTGGGGATCTCTCCTTCAGGTGGAATTTTGGGTTCGGTGGTGCACCAACAGCCTTACCCTCAACCCCAGAGGGGCAAGATGGCCCAACCAAAGCACTGCATCCAGGTGGCCTCCAGGAGCTGCCCTCACTGCCCAGAACCCATTTCTGGTGGGAGAAGAGCTGCAAATCCCCAGCCGTTCCTTCTTTGGGCACTGAACCACAGCCTGGGGAAGCAGCAGAAAGACAAAAAGCGGCGAGTGGCCAGGGTGAGGCGGCAGGGCTGTTAAGCAAATGTGGAGAATCTGCAGGGTGCCAGGTTCCCCCGCCTGCTCATGCTGTGAAGCAGAGGCAGCACGAGGACGGGGAGCCTGAGCAGGCAGCGCCAGACACCCCGATTGCTCAGCTGCACCCGGAACAGGGCAGAGGAGCTGGGGAGCTGCGATCACCCTGAGCCCCAGCTGTGTACATGCACCTTGGCTGCTGTGATTTGAGCTCTTCTGCCCTGGCAACTGCCAATTCAACACCCACATCATCTGCTAAAACAGCAGCCATCAGATTAACGCATGGCACAGCTCTGGTTCCACCTCTCCAAAGCCACTTCCCTAGAAATTAGTGTCTCATCTTTGCCCTGCGGCAGCAGCAGGCAGGCCAGGGCCCAGACGTGCTGCAGGGACACGAGCAGTGCCAGCCCCCAGTCCCTGCGCAGACCTAGAAACACGATGCAGGCTGAGGAAGCAATGTGTGGATCAGGACGAGGGAGCTGGAAAAGATCAGGCTGTAAAGAAATAGCCAGCACGCAGGCGGAGACACCAGCGCCCGCCCAGAACGTGAGCAAACGCAGAGCTGTCACAACACGAGCGGGACACGTCCCCGCGTGGGACGGCATCATGCTTCTAGGTGAGGAGCCTGTGCGACAGCGACAAACAGGAGCAGTGATCCAGAGAGCCGAACGCAGGAGAAAAGGGAGCCGAGAGAGGGTCTGACAGTCGGGATCTGCTTTAGCTACCTAATGAAGAAGAAAAGGACAAATGGTTGCTAGGGGAAATGGGACAGATGGCTGGCACGGGGAACTTGCTGACTCCTGGAGACTTCAAACTCTTTTTGGGGGGTGGCAGAGGAAAGCAGGCAAACATGCAGCGGCAAAAGCAAGAAGATGACCACCGCCTCCTTCCGCTCCGCCTCCAAGTGTCAGGGCAGATCACTGCGTAACGAGAAAGGTCAGACAAGCAGCAGGAGATGCCGGGCACTTGCACATCAGCCCATGGAGAGCTCTGCCCCCGGCAGCGCCCCATTGCCCTCCTCAGCACCGGGGGCCAGGGACACCCACACCCCCCACGCTGCGGGCACAGTGCTGCCCTGCCACAGGACGGGGCAAAGTCACCGCTCCGAGAGGGGGGATGCTGGCTCCAGAGTTCAGGCTGTCTGCAAAATGCCATCGCTCCTGGACATGCTGTCTCTGAGATGCATTCACACCTCTCCCTGACATTTAAAACCATCTGAGCCTTTTGGCTTCTGCTGCTGTCAACCCGGTGCCAGGTCTTTTCTGGCTCTAGAAGTCTCCAGCTCGATTTCCCTGCAGAGGCAGCCGTCCCAACAGGTCCCAAACCACAGCGGCAGGGCAAGGAGAAGCGGGCGAGGGCGGGAGGCTCTGCTGCCATGTCATCTGCTGGGGGTGGGAGAGGTGCCAAGAGCCTGTCAGATCCTGACGGCCATAAACAAGTCTCTGAAGGGAAGAGCTGAGAAGGAAAAAAAAAAAAAAAGCTTTGGCAGCAAAGGCGGCAGAGCTCAGCCTGAGACACGCACTGCCACGGCGCTGAGCAGCATCTCTGCACTGGGGTGCAGGGGTCCAACAGGCAGAGCACCAGGACTGGGGAGCCCGAATCAAGCTGCCTCCCATCCACACCACCCACGGGGCAGCACGAAACAGAGGGACCTGCAAAACACAGCAGGGTTCCAGGGGCAGCGAGCGTGGCACCACAACCCAAACCACTGCCACGGGCACTTCTTGGACCAGGAACTACCCGGAAGGTCCACCAGGCGAGGCTGCTGCGGGCCAAGATGGGTTAGCAGGGAGGAGGAAGGTGAGGATGGGCGCGGGCACCAGCCCAGAGCCACTCGCCCGTCCCGTCCCGCTGCCTGTGTGGGCAGCTACATCTCGGAGCTACACTCGGAGAAGCTGCACATGTCAGCAGCTACCATATTGCGTGCCAAACTGCCACGGCTGCTGTTGAGATAAACCCACACAAACAAACAGACGCTTAGGCAAGCCAAGAAAATATATTATATCAATGCCGTTCGCATGCCACGGGCTGTCCCCGGGCTGGCTGCTCTCCAGCTTGTCCCCTCCCTGTGGTCCTGTTGGGGAGGAGAGGCCACTGACATGTCTTATCCCTGTGCAGCAGGGCAGCGGGAGGGGGGGTGTCTGCAAATGACACAGCCCCCTCCTTGCCAGCCCCTGTTGTGCCTGGGTGACAGCAGCCTGGATTGAAGCTCAGGCATGCAGCAGCCAGTGTGCAGCCCCGTGCTGTTGGCAGAGCCTGCAGAGGGGTCACAGCTCTCCTCCAGCCTGGGCAGCCCATGTTTCCTGCTGGCTGGGGACCCATGGAGGGTCAACTCACTCCTGCTGGTCACGTCCCACGTGGCAAGCTCAGCCTGGGGCAGGTGGATGAGATGTGCTCTCCTTGCACACCTCCACCCACCCACTTCCACGCAGGATGCAAAGACCCCAGGGTTCAAAGCTAGCTTGTGGGACACAGCCGATGAAGACCACGGCCACGCCTGGCCTCCCCGCTGACCATCAAAACCACCCACCCTCCAGGAGACACAACACCTCTCACTGGCAGAAAACTGCCCTAAAAGCAAGGGAGTAAGTATTTCACAAGAGCCTGGTAGAGCCCACATACAGCTGGCTGGGCGTTCAAACACACCTGGAGCCCAAGCCCAGAAAAGCTCAAGTAGTTTCTCTGAGTCCCCTCTCCTCACCCCACTTCCAAGGTACAGAGAATACACACTCAAAATAAACACAGAGGATAGGGGGGGAAGGAAGCTGTCCCACTCCATTTGCTTCCCTTTGCCCCTGCACCCAGAGCTCTTCCCACATCCACTAAGGGTGCCAGTGCCCTCCAGCCCCTCTTTGGGGGCTCAGCCCTTGGGCACGAGCTGGGGGCAGCTCTCCTCCTGCACAGGGCACTGCCACAGCAAGGGGACCCCTCAGCTGGGACAGATGCGCTCTGCCCATTTCTGGTGGCCTCAGGGCTGGGGACAAGCGGGCAGTGTGGCACGAAAGCTGGCAGCTGCCTAGAATTTGGCACAGCAGCTCCGACTGCGAGATGGCTGTCCTGCAAATGAGCCTGGCAAGAGGTTAAGAGCCTGATTTTCAAAATTAGGCTGGTGTAATTACTCACATCCTAAAAGCACCGGGCTCAGCTGCTCACGGTGACACCAATTACACACCCATGGCCACACAGTTGCAGCCTGCTGCTGCCGGCGGCTCACCCCAGCATCCTGCTACCGCAGCTGCTCACAAGGCATGGAGCACAGCACAGCCACTGCCAGCTCCGAAGTTTCCCAGGTCCGGGCCAGCAGCAGCCCGTGCCACCAGCACAGGGACAAAGCAACACTGCAGGGAGCTGGGAGGGCTCCTGCATGGTGCCGGGCCAGCCCCCCGGGGCCTCAGGCAGCACGTCCCAGAGCAGGGCGGCATCCTTCTGATGGAGGGACGCAGCCTGTGCACCGCAGTGATGCCGCAGCGGGGCTCGGGCCAGCCCGGGGCCACAACCTGGGGTTCAGCACATACCTGGACCTGCAGACCCAGCAAGGAGCCAGAGGCTGCCCAGCTCCAAACAAAAGAAAAGCTGCATCTGCCCCGGTCCTGCTCCTATCAGGGCAGCCCCACGCCAGCACCCCTCCTCTGCAGCCGTCAGGCTGATGCAGCACACCTGGGGTCCCACCATCCATCCCTCCTGCACGATGCCGTGCCTCCCCCTGGCGTTAGCCCCCACGTTTTTGCCCCAATCTCCTTGTAATAACAGGCCTGCCTGTCTTTCTCTCCCCCTCGGGGGCTCCCAAGCCCCCTCCTCATCCAGGCAGAGGCCGATTTCCACACCTTGGCCCCACGTAGGTGCAGCGCGGAGGCAGCGGCAGCTAATGAGGGAGCTCATTTAGCCGCTCACACCGCTGACCTAGATATGCCGCCGTTCTCTGCTCCCCCGCCTCAGCGCCTCTGTAATCCGGGGGGGGGGGGAAAGCCAGCCCCCTTCATCCCTGCGGGGATCCCCGCTCCCCACGGGGCTGCTCCTGCTCCCCGCAGCTCCCTGCTCCCTGCTCTGCCCCCGCTGCTGCCCCCCTCCTGGAGGGGGAAGGGGGGGCCTCCGTGCGAGGAAGGTGGGCCGGGACAGCGCAGGCAGCGGTGGAATATTCCAGCACGGCCAGCCTCACCTCCTCGTTTTTGGCTGCTGCTTTTTAAAGCCTGCTTCCCCCGGGACGAGGCAGCTAATTTAGCCAGAGGTCGTTCTCTCTGGGTCAGGGCTGAGGAAGGATGCAAATGGGGCAGCTTGCTATAAAAAGCGGCGCGCCGCTACCTTTCCGTGCAGCCAGGTATCGATTTTTCCTTGCGTATCTCCAGCCGGCGGCTACGGCGTGGCGGGGACACCTCTGCCGGCCTGGGAGCCCCCCTCCCAGAGAGCCTGCATCTATCGGGCATCTTTCGGGGTCCCAGCCCCCGAAACGGCCCCATCCCCTCCTCTCCTCCCTTGCTGCCAGCTGTGCCCGTGCTGCTCCTGCTCCTGCTCCTGCTCCCCGCGCAGGGAGCAGCGAGGAGGGGCCCCGGGGGGGCAGGCGCTGTGGCAGCATCTCTGCAGCTCCCCGGGTGCCGCCGCCCCCCGGTTCCAGCCTCCCGCGGAGGAGCAGGGTCCTGCCGGGCCGGGGACGCGGAGGGTCTGGCAGAGCCCACCCGGCATCTCCGCTGGGCGTCCCGCCGCCGGTGCCCGGTTGTTCTCCGCGGGAGCCACCAGGAGGAGCCTTCAGACCGCGCCCGGTGCCCCAGGCGCATCCCGCTGCTCCCGGCGCTGCTGGGGATCCCAGTGCTCCCAGCGCGTCCCGCTGCTCCCAGTGCGTCCCGCTGCTCCCAGTGCGTCCGGGTGCTCCCAGTGCGGTCTGCTGCTCCTTAGAGCATCCCAGTGCTCCCAGAGCTCCAAACGCTCCTGGTGGTCTCAGCGCCTCCTGGTGCTCTCGGGGTTCCTCGTGCTCCCGGTGCGTCCCAGTGCTCCCAGTTCACCTCGGCCCTTCACACTGGTCCCTGGTTCTGCCCTCCCAGAGGTGCTGCCAACCCAGCAGCACTCCAGCCCCATTCCCACTCTCACCCCCCAAGACCCCACATCCCACTCGGCTGTCCCATGGGAAGCCACCGGGAAGGGCCAGATTCAGACCAGAGCTTTCCCAGAGCCCTCTGGCGGTCCCCAGAGGACCTGGGGGGCTGCTGCTGTGGGTCTGATTCCCGAGGTGGCAGGACAGCAGTGGGATGTGGGGCATCGCCATCGGGCGGGTGGGTATGAGGGAGATGAGTATGAGGGAGCAGCACCTTCATCCTCACACACTTCTGGGCAGGGATGCGCATGGTGCTGGAGACGGATGCTGTGCTGCTGGGCAAGGCTCCTGCAGGCACTGGGATTTGAGGCAGCATGGACTTCTCCCCTGCTGTCGGGGCGAGTTGCTCCCAGCAGCCCCGCACCATCCTCGCCGCTGGGGCTGGGGGCGTCCGATTCCTCCCGCCACCCCCCATAAATCCCATCCAAATCCTGTGCCGGCGCTGGGGGTGGGAGGATTTGCGTCAGCGGGTGACACTCAGCCGCGGAGGGGGACTCCGTCGGGGGAGGCAGCTGCGGTTGAGTCACACAGGGAGAAGCTCCCCAGGGTGGGACGGGGCCTGTGGCAGCCCCAGGATGTGCAGAGAAGATGAGGGTGGAGGGAAGGGGGAGAGGAGCGTTTTGCTGTGCTCCCCCTGCAGCAGCACTTTGCCAGTTCCTGGCTTTGGAGCTGCTGGGCTGGAGCCATGCATGGGGACCCTGCCAGAACCCCCTGGCTGCTGGGGCTCCCCAGAGCCCAGGAGGGATGAGCCAAACCCCTCTGCTCCCTCTGTACCACCCAGTAGGTTGGGGTGTGTTTCTGCTGGCCGGGAGGGATCATGGGCTCACCCACGCTTGGAACCCCAAAATATTGCAAACAGGACCAGAAACACCCTGTTTAGATACTCCTCAGGGGGACACTT
The DNA here is from genome assembly GCF_040182565.1 of Anser cygnoides. Taxonomy (NCBI): domain Eukaryota; kingdom Metazoa; phylum Chordata; class Aves; order Anseriformes; family Anatidae; genus Anser; species Anser cygnoides. The sequence goes on from NC_089877.1 coordinate 36,504,466, forward strand.
TAGCCATCCCATCCCATCCCATCCCAGTCCGACCCCCTATCCCATTGCCTGTCCCACCGTATATCCTTTCCTATATCCCACCCCATCCCCTGCCTGCCCGGGGGCTTTCTTCCAAGCAGGTGGAGAAGACTAGCCCCAAAATCCCAAGGGGGCAGAACCCCTTCCATCCCTGGGCTGAAGGGGTTGTTCTGCCTTTCCTCTCCCTTTGCGATCAGGCTGCCTCTAACGAAGGCAAGACATACCAGAGCCCAATTAAGCACTGGCACTGCCCCAGCACATGCACATTGGTGCCTGAAGTGCCTCCTTGGGATGGCGTCGTGAGCCCATCGGTGGAGTGGAGGAGAGAGAAATTAGAACAGCAAATCCTTGCGCTGCTTCAATCCGTCCGCCAGCTCCTGCCTCTGCTGTATGACGCAGCCCCGAAGTGCACAATCCTGCTGCCTGCACCCCGGCCCCACGCTGCTGCTCCCCCCAGGGATGTCTGGGGACTGGGGAATGCCCAGGGCCCCCTGTACCCTCCCCAGTGCTTAGGTGGACACAGGGGGAGTGGCAGGCACTGCAAACTCACGCTTGGGTGACGAAATGGCCTGATCTCAAAAAGATGCTCAAGGCTCACACATCCAGGCGAAGCTGGCAGCTGCTCGACAGCCAGACGCTGTTTTTAAAGCGCCTTTGGGAATTCAGGCTGTGAGCGTGGGGACGGGAGGGGGACGGTGTCAGGCAGCAGCGGGTGCCGATGGTACACGAGCAGCCCCAGGGCCCGCTGGCAAGCGGCGGTGCAGCTGCTGGCATCTGCAGGAGCTGCTGGGAGCTCTCCGATGGGTCCCGTGTCTGGCGGCGGCTGGTGTGGAGCAGAGCCACTGCCTGGGCAGCCTTCTCCAGCGTCCCCATCCCCAGACGAATGCAAATCCTCCTACCCTGAGAAATGCGGTGCTGGAAGCTCCTTTCGTGATGTTCAGGGGGAAATCGGGTGCCCGCTGATGCTGTCCCCATTGTGGAGGGGACGGGGTGAAGCCTCTGTCCCCGTGCTGGCTTGGGGAATGGCCAAGGACGGACACCTGTGGCCCAGGGAGGTGGCAGGGAGGGGAACGCCTTGGGGGCACAGTGGCATGGCCTCATCGGGGTCTTGAAGGTCTGTTGCAGACAGGACATCCCCAGCCAGGGCTGTGGGACCGAGGGTCTCTGCCCTGGGTGCCACTGCCAAATCCCCTTGGCAGTCAGTGTCCCCCTGGCCCTGTGTGGGCAGGGGGCTGCCGGTGGGGGCTGCTGGCAGCCAGGATGGACAGCGGCATCTTCATCCACTTGGGCAGGGGCCAATTTCTTAATGCGTGTACCATGGCATCGCTGAAAGGCGCAGAGCCGCTCTGCCCTCCGCTCCCTTATCTCCTTCATCAGTGATTACGTTTAAGGAGGCTATTAGAGGGGTTTGGCACAACCTGTTCTTAATAAACCCGTGTTGCTCGCTGGCTATTAGAAACCTTTCTCCTAAGCACTCGCATTACCGAGTGCACTCCCCACGGGCAGCTGTGCCTCGCCGGGGCGGGATGGCCAGCTCATTTCCCACCTTCTCTCCCTGTGCCCAGGTGCCTCTTTGTCCCCTCTCCTCCCCAGCTCGGGGCCAGGGCTCCTGCCTCCCTCCTGGGCAGGTGCTGGGCCTTTTCCTGCCGCACTGGCCCGATCTCACTGGTGGTGGTGAAGGAAACCAAATTTGTTGGGTTTCCAGCCCTGTGCGGGATGGAGCAGCCGGTCCCATGCCCACCCTCGCAATGTGGCCACCAACAGCAGTGGAACCAGCGAGTGTAGCCCCCCGCCGTGCCCCCGCTGCCCGCCGGCCATCAGCCCATCCCTAATTGCACAGCTACTCGGCAGAACCTGGCTGCCTTCCTACCCACCAGCGAACCCGACGATGTACTGCAGGAACTCCTGATGGGGCTAATAGCATGCCTAATAGAGGTCACTGTTCATTACGGCGCCGCGTACCACAAATTACGCGAGCACCAGGACGCAGAGAGCTTTTCTTCGGTGCGCAGAGAGAGCCTGGGGCCCGGCTCGGCGTCCAGGAGCACTTTGGGCGGGCAGGAAGGGCAGCGGCTGTGCCTGCCCAAGGGCAGCATCTTCTCGCAGCGCTGCTTTTCCCAGCCATCGACCGCCAATGCCTTCCAGCGCTCATGAAAAATACATGTCCCGGGGGCAGCCCTGAAGGGCTCGGGAAGCAGCAGGGGGAGGACAGGGTTCAACAGGCTTTGGGTGTGTGCTAAAGGGGAGAGCAGGAGCAGGCGCTGTGGTGAGCTGCTCTCAGGCTGTCCCCAGTCCAGCAGCACTCATTCCCCTGCGGCAGCCGGGGACACCTCCGTAGGCCACCTTCTGCTCTGTCCCTGGAGGTGGGAGCGCACGTCACCCTCAAGCCCCTTGCCAGGGCGCCCTGGCGCCAGCCCTCCCGGTCATGTCCCGAAGGCGCAGCGTCCCATGCAGGGGCTCGGGAAGCCGCCGGCACCCAGGCACGACCGCGGTGCCCGGCTCTGCCGTCCGGCGGGGCGGCGGGACCTGCTGAGTCAGGCCAGCGGGGCTGGAGTGAGCATTTTCTAATTGATCGCAACCTGACTCCCAAACCACAAAAGCTGTGCTCCAGAGACTGCTGCTTGCTGCACGGCCGCTGCGTCGCTGCCCTGCCCTGTACCCCCTGCCCCTGGCCTGGTGTGAGACACAACCACGTCCTTCGTGTCAGGCTAGGAGCTGGAGCAATTACCCATCCCTTTATTAAATGGCAACTCAAACAAGGGAAGGCACCGCCCGGGAGTAGGGCACGGTGCAGCCGTCAGCGCGGGTGGAAGGAGGGGGAGAGGTTTGGCTGTAGCCGGCAGCAGGGGAGGATGCCGGCACCAACCAGCTTTTGGCTTGGTGCTCCTGGAAAGACCGAATGTGGGATTCAGGGGGCAGCACCGCCAAAATGCACTGCAAGGATTCCTGGGGCACCACTGCAGGATCCCTTTCGCCTTGTGGCTGCTGCTGCGGGGGCAGCGGAGCCTCAGCGCTGTGCCACCTGCCGAGCAGCTGCTGCCAGAGCGGGCAAAGTCTGCGGCGCGACCTTCAGCCCCCACCTGCCACCTCTCCCGCTGGCCCCGCTGCTTGGCAGCCACCCCACCGTGTCAGGTCCCTCGCCAGCACTGCCAGCTGAGCACCATGGTGCCGAGCATCACCCCTGCAGCACCGAGCGCCATCCCCAAGCAGGGAGTTGCAGCAGCACCAAGGGTGCTCGGGGTGAGGCCAGAGAGGTTGGCCAGGAGCAGGCAGGGATTTGGGTGGCCCCGTGCACAACTGGTGCTCTCTCTTCTCGTCCTCCCTTGCATCATGTTTACACGCTTCGAGCCAAAGGGGCATGAAAATGGGGTACAGCCCCGAGCAGAGGGCACACGTGGGGCTGCAGAGTGGCTGGGTGACAGTGAGGCTCCATCATCTTCATGGCAGCGCTTATCTGCTCAAGACTCAGCAGGGAAGAGGTGCCCAGTCCCGTCCAGGTGGAGGAGAGGAGACGGGGGCTGTGGCGGGGCTGTCCTGGTGCCCCTGGCTCAGCCAGCCCCAGGCTGTGGGAACGGCGCCGTGGCTGCCCCGGCTTGCATCTCTCCAGCCACGCCACTGTCTGCAGCATTTCACATTGATTATAATTCATGGTTCTGGTTGTGTTTCTTTTGTCCTTTTAACAACATTTGCTGCCTGGGAGAGGAGAAGCAAGGAACTCCTCCAACCGGAGCTTGCACCGCACCAGGGCCAGAGGGATGCAGTGCAGCACCCCACTGCCCACAGCCCCCAGTGCTTGCAACTGCCCTGGAGCTGCACCCAAATTGGGAAAAACCTTTGTGCCATGGGCTCGTGCTGCAGACAGCACTCTCCATGCCGGGGTTTCCCAAGCTCACCACCCAGATCCCAGAGGGCTTCAGCCACCCCAAAATCCCCAGTGTGCCTTCTTGGGGAGCCACCACCTGGGCTGAGCTGTGCCCAGGGACTTGCTGTCTCTTTGCACTGGTGTGGCTGGTGTGGCACGGCACGGCACGGCAGCGTGCATCCCAAAGGGCTGGTCTCTCCGCTCCAGTCAGGCAAAGCAAACAGGCAGGCTATGCCCACAGCAAACAGCGCCAGCCACGACGGAAATCTCCTCCGAGCCCAGAGCAAACGCGGCGCCCAGCATCTGCGCTGCAGGAGCAGCCCATGACGGATGCTCTCCCGGTAATTAAAATACACGCCAGGGCGTTCGGCCACTGCCAGCCCAATTATTCACATGCCAGCCTCCCCAGGAGAGGCAGCGCTCATCTGCCCCAAAGCTCGTGGCTGGTGCTCATCTCCCCACGCCTTTGGGGCTGTGCGGGTCCCCGGGGTGCAGGCAGAGCCACAGGGGCAGCTCGGCAGCGCTGAGCCCGCTCAGCTGCCCGACTGGTTCTGTCCTGCACTGTTTGCACAGGAAGGCAAACACCGCGCCGTGCCGCCCGGCTCCGCTTCCACCTGGCTGGCGGATGAGGACGGGCAGGGACCCTGTCCCCTCTCGGCCACCTCCTGGGGCAGGGGCATGGTGCTCATGTCCCCTGCCCTGGGGTCCCCCTTCCTTGTCACCCCTGGGGACAACGGCAGAGATTCGAGGTGCCTGAAGGAGAAGGAAGGAGATGGGAGGAACAGGAGAGCCGCCTCGTTGCTGCCGCTTCATTAACATTTTTATTAGCTGTAACAAGTGCCAGGTCACAGCCTGCTCTTGTTAAAGTTGCAAAATAGTTTGCTTTCTAACCCCCTGTAATTACCCCCATTAGGCTCTGAAAATTTCATCATTTTACATGAAATTTCCCCAGGCTTGGCCTCCGCCCAAAGATTAATTTGTATAAAAGGCTGAAACGAGGGAAAAGAAAAGAAAAGGTTCTCCCCTTTCAGTGCAAAGGGAGAATAAGAAATACCCATCTTCTCCCCATCGACAAAATAAAAGAGGAGGCGAGAAGAAAAGCGTATAATGACCCTTTTCCAAACAGCGCAAGAGACGAAGCGGCTGGGAACTGAAAACTGCAATTTGGCAGCAAAAGCTGCCTTTGCTGGGGAGCCCTGTGCTGGCACCTCCCGCAGAAATTTGGGTTGGTTTGGCAGAGCCGTGGCCGGGTGGGAGAGGTGGCCCGGGGATGGTGACACTGGTGCAGGACCAGGAGGTCGGAGAGGGGCTGCTGTGTCCCCACGCTGCCAGCATCAGGAGCTGGAGCCGCCCCGCTCCCAGAGCTGAGCCCTGCCAAGCTGAGCCCTGCCAGCCCGGGGGACGCAGCGGTCCCCGCAGTGCCCAGAGGGGCACGGCCAGCACCATAGCAGAGCCACAGGGGCATCTCCCTGCCCCATGGCCCCGGGAGAGCACAGCCACAGGGCAGGGGGGACACGCTGGGCTTCACTTGGAGACCATGGGGTTCGGGATGGCAAGGCTCAGGTAGGCCAGGGGTTTGGGGTGGCAGGGGTTTGGGATGGTAGAGCTCTGATTGCCCAGGGGCTGGGGCGACCAGGGGATTGGGATGCCCATGGGGTTGGGGTGGCAGGAGTTTTGGTTGCCTGGGGATTCAGGCTAGCAGAGCTCTGAATGCCCGGGGGTTTGGGATGCCCAGCGTTTGGGATGCCCAGGGGTTTGAGGGAGCCAGGGTGTGCAGCACATATACCAGGAGAAGGGCTGGAGAAGATGGGGCTGGGACTCATATCTCCAACGCAGTGAGGCGGAAAGCAACGGGGCCCTGGCTACGAATCAGGGCCCACCTGCACCACCTTGGTTGAGCCAAGCCTTTGGCCAACCTTCTCGCTCCCCCCTGGCTGGACGGGAAAGGGAAAAGCTCCCCGGCGCTGCTCAGCACCCAGCCGGTGCCGCGAGGTGCCGGGCCCGGCCCCGCCGTGAGTCAGCAGCGCCGCACACCCACCCGGCCCCGGTGGAAGTGACGGCGCGCGGCGGCGGCGCGCGGCTGCGTGGGTGCGGGAGGTTACGGCGCTGCCGGGACGTCTGCGTGCGGGGACGGGGATTTCAGCGCTCGCTGAAGAGTGCGTGGGAAGCGAGCGGAGAAAAGCGGAGTGAAAGCAGGGGTTTGTGCCAAGGGCTTAATGAGAAGGTTCCCACGGGGGGGGGCGGGGGGGAATAACAAAAAATCAAAATAAAGCTCTGCACTTCCCCGTGACGAGGCTTTGGCAGCCCCTGAATAGAGGGGGCAGAGGGTCGTGCCGGTTGCTGCCCACTCCACAGCCTGCCCCACAGCCCCGAGGCCCGCACCCAGCTATCCCCTCACCCGGCTGCGTGCACCGAAGCCTGCCTGGCAGGCAGCCCCCGGCCAAGGGGTGCGCATGGGCTCCCACCCCGTGCCAGGCCGTCGGGCCAGAGCGGGCTGCAAGGAGCCCGGGGTGGGAGCTGGGCGCGTGAGACCTGGTGCCCTGTGGTCCTCGCACACCTCCGCCTGCCCCCTGCTCAGTCCCATCCCCAAACACAGCCCCGCTGGGGCAGGGTCTCCCCCGCAGCCTCTTTTAGGAGGGGGCATTCCCTGCTTCCTCCCCTGCTCAAAACCCAGCCTGCGGGCAGGGCAGGTCGCAGTTTGGTCCCAAGAGGTTCTGAACCACCACGGCACCGGGGCCTGGCTCTGCCCGGCCCAGGACGGCTGCAGGGAGCACCCACCTGAGCCCCTCCGTCCCACGAGGCCAGCTGGGGCTCTGCCCCTCGGGGCTCCGCGACACCCCGGCCGTCCAGGTGAGCATCCCACCGCTCCCCCGGGGGGGGCTCCCCCTGCCCCGCAGCCCCCCGGGGGATGGAGGCGGAGGTGCCGGTGTTTGCACAGCCCCAGCGCTCCGCAGAGCCGCGCTCCCGTTTGTTTGCTCTTCTCCTGCATCTCTTTCGCAAATGGTAACGAGGCAATAAAAGCCGGGCAGAAACTGCCTCTGCGTGCTGGGGGGGCGGGGGGGAAGGCAGCGAGCGCACGGCTCGCACCCGTTCCGCGCCTCCACGGCTCCGCTCCGGGTTTTCCTCCGCCCGCCGCTGCCGCCCTGCCCGCAGTGCCCCGGCGGCGGCCGCCGCGCCCCGGCACCGGGAAAACCGGGCCTGGAGTCGTCCGGAACGGGGCCGCTCGGGGAAGCTGCGGGGCTGGGGCGTCGTGCGGGGCGTGTGCGCGCGTGGGTGCGCGCGTGTGCGCAGCCCCGTGCCCGCGCCGCGCCCGTGGGCCCCCACGCGTGTGCGCCCCGTGCCCGCGGTGCCCCCGCCGTGGGCGCGCTGCGTGGGGGCGCGCGGGCGGCGCCCGGCCGCGGTTCCGCGTGGGCGTGCGGGGGCCGGGCGTTCCCGCGTGGGCGCGGCGCCCCGTGCGCGCCCCCGCGTCTTACCGCGCGTGGGCGTGTGCGCGGCGCCCCGGGCGTGTGCGGCACCCGGTGCACACGCGTGGCCGCGCCGCTGCCCCCCCCCCCCCCCCCGCCCCCGCCCCCTCTCGCCGCGCTCACGGCACCGACACCCCCCCGTCCAAACCCCCCCCCCCGCCTCTCCCCGGCGGCTGCAGTTTCCTCTCCCGCCAGCAGCGAGCAGCAAGTGGATGCGCGGTCGGGGCACACGCGCGCACACCCGCACACACACGCACACGCACCCGCGCGCCCGGCAGCAGGCAGGCAGCGGGCGGGCAGCACGGGCTCCGCGGGGCTCCCGGCCCCCCGCCGCCGCATGCGGGCCCCCGCGGCCCCGCCGCCGCCGCCCGCGGCCCCCGCGCCCGCCCCGCCGCCGCCCGCCGCCGTCTGATGAGCCGCGGCCCCGCCGCGCCCCGCCGCCGCCCGCCACCATGTACCTCGACCCGGAGGCTGCCAGCGCAGGTGAGCCCGCCGGGGGCACCGGGAGGACGGGGAGAGGGGGGGGGGGGCACCGGGGGTCGCCGCCGCCCCCCCCCCGCCCAGCCCCGGGTTGCCCGCACCGCTCCCCACCACCGCCGCCGCCGCCCCCCGCCGCCCTCCCCGGGCTGCCCGGCTGCCCCCTCGCCTCCCCGGCTGCGGCTCGGCCGGAGGTCCCGGCCGGGAGTTACGGCACTTTGGGGACAAAGTCACCGCCGCGGCTCCCAGACGAGTCACCGCCCTGCGGAGCCGCTGGGGCCGGGGCTCCCCGGCCACCCCCCCGCCCCCCCCCACCGGCACTGCCCCAACCCTCGGGGCCGGCGCCCCCCAGCCCGGGCAGCGCCCGGAGCCCGAGGCTGAGCGCCCGGTGCCGTCCCCGCAATCCCCTCCCCAGCCCTCGCCTCCCGGGGTCCCCCGGCCCCTTTCCTCCAGCGCCGCCACCACCGCGCCAGGGCTTGGGGAGGGGGCTCTGGCCTCCGCCGTTTTGCTGAGCTCATGCTCTGAAGGCATCGCTCGGCCTCGCCTCGAGGGCTCCGGGACACCGCCGGGGTGGTCTCAGGCGAGGGTGGCAGGAGGGATGCCGCTGGCACGCGGCGGCTCGCCGGGTGCTCGCACCCTTGGGGTCCCCGGGCCCAGGGAGAGGGCAGAAGGACGGCGTGTCCTGCGGTGGCAGGGGACGTGCCGGCGGGGATGTGGCGGAGCACAGGGAGCGCAGGAGCTGCCGGCGCGCCTTGCTGGGGCGAGCTGCAGGCAGCCGGCAGAGCCAGGCCTGCGGGAAGCGGCAGCGTGGGGCCACGCCGGGGACCGCCACGCACCCGTCACCCGTGGCGGGTGACAGCGCCGGCGCTGCCCGGGAGCTGGCGGCCCCGGTGAGCAGCCTTCGAGTGGAAGCTGTCATCTCCATGGGGCTCGGCGCTCCCGCCTGCTGCGGCACGGGAGCAGCTCGGTCCCACGGCGCTCCATCCCCACAGCCTCACCGGGATGGGACGCCCTGCGGACAGGGGAGCGCGACACCGCCAATGGCCTGGCCAAGGTCACCCGGCAGCGTGGTGGCAGAGGGGGGACGTGAGCCCGGTCCCCGCCGGCACTATGCGTGGCCCTTCCCTCCCAGAGCCCGAGCTCTGCGCCCGAGTTGATTTTCCCCCCGAACTTTGCACCTGCCCCCAGTTTGGCCCTGCCCCTTGCCCCCACCATGTGTCCCCCTTGGCACACGCTGGGCCACCAGCTGCTGTGCCAGGCTGCGAGGTTGCACGGCAGAGCCTGAGCTGCTGGGGTGGGAACAGGGCGCAGACCCCTTCTGTTCCCCCAAATCTGTCCCTGGCTCTCCCCGCACACAGGGGTGTCCCCACAAGGCTGGCTGCGGGGCAGCGGGGTGCTGCGGTGCCCAGCAGCAGGACACCATCTGCTCCGTTCATCGGTGCCCCTGCTTCCCTCTGCGCTGCTGCTCCGCTGGCACCCGCGTCTGCCCCTGCTCCTGGCAGCCCCTCTGGGTTTGGGAAGAGCCGGGCTGCGTAGGGTGCTGGGGGGCCATGGAGAACATGGGGGTGCCCTGGTTTTGGGAGAGACCCTTCTTGGGCAGAGGGTGTCGTCAGCCCTCCCAAGCCCGGTGCTGCGCTCGTCTGTGGGCAAAGCCCACCCGGGGGGCGCGGGGCGGTGGCGGTGGCCCCCGGCATTCCCTGTGTGTTTTGGGGGGCGGATGGATGTCTGGGGTGATTCGGGAAACATTGCCACCATCTGTGACGTGCCTGGGGCAAAGGAGCCTCAGAGGGCATGGAGCTGCCGGTGGGTGATGGGGGGATGCCCGAGGGGGCAGCTGCAGGGGGTGTTCAAAATCAGGACCGAGCCGGGGGGGCTTCCCAAAACAGCCACATCCTGCTGGGGGGCTGGGGGGGCTGCGCCGCTGGCAGGGCCCTTGCCCGCGGTACCGCGCCCTGCGGCGTGTCAGGGGGGCTGCGGCCGAGGGCAAAGCTTTGGAGATTTGGCTTTGAAGCCAAAGGTGCCCTCTGTGTCACGGGGACGATGTCCCCCACGCCGGTGCCCCCCCTCCCCACTGCCCTGCCACACGCCGTGCTGCCAGGCGAGATGTCCCCCCCGTCCCTGCTGCCAGTGCCAGCTGTCCCCTCTCCGGGCAGCGGCTTCATCCCCACACACCAGGCAGGTGCTGGGAGCTGCGGCCGCCGGTCCCCACCTGCGTCCCCGTCCCCACGGGCTCCGTTTCTGCTGGCCCCTTGGGAGGCGGTGGATAAATAACCCGGTGCTGCGTGCGCCTTCCCCCGGCGCTGTCTCGGGGCGGGCTGCGCGCTGGCACGGCGGGTGCTGGGGGACGTCGGAGCGGGTGCCGAGGGTGGGACAAAAGCTGAGAGCCGGGTTAGAAAGGAGACGAAATGCCGTCAGGAGCACGGCTGGGGGCGGGCGGGGGGGCTGGCGCGAAGGGGCCGTGAGGAAGGGGGGAGCGCGGAGCCGGGGGAAGGCAGACAAAGAGCGGAGGGCTGGCAGCGCTCGCGGGCTGGCCAGCCTCGCTGGGAGCCAGGCACCTGCTGCAGCCACGCGTCCCGCACGGCGCGGGCACAGCACCCTTGTCCCCTGCCTGTCCTGCCCCCCCCCCCCCGTGTCCCTGCCTTGCTGGGGTTTGGGGCTCCCCTCTTTGCCGGCCCCCAGCCCCTCCAGAGCAGGCTTCGTGCTGCTGCCTGTGCCCCAGAGCATCCTCTACAGCCTCACCCCATCGTCCCCAGCTCTGGCAGCGCCCATGTTCCCCCCCCCCGGTGGCTCCATCCCATCCCCCATGGCAGTGGGGTGCCTGTGGGGGTGCTGAGCCCCCCGGGCTCTCGCTCACCCCTGGGTGCTGCCAGCTGTGGCTCCCTGCCCACCGCCCCCGAGCAGTTCAGCTGCCCACAGAGGCGGCGGGACGGGGACGGGGACGGGCAGGGCTGGCTGCGGGGGGTGCGGGGACGGGGACCGGGAGGTCTGGCTGATCCCCCCGCGCCAAGGAGCAGGAGAGGAGCTGGAGGCGGCTTTCCTCTGCCTGATCTCGCGGCTTTTCAGCCTGCCGGGGAAGGGCGGGGGAGAGGGGAATGAAGACAGATGCAGATAATATCGCTGCCACCCCCCGGCCCCTGGGGGCTCAGCTACAATATCTATTATAGATGAATTCAGCAGGGGAAGGGCTTTCGAAGAGCCGACAGCAGGGCTGGCGCGCAGGGACTGTGTGCAAAGGCAGAGCGCCAGCCGGGGCGTCGAGCGGGGGCCGAGCGGGGACCTGGGCTCCGGGGAACAGGGCTGGGGGGCCGGGGGCTTGCAGGGGTGTCCCTGGAGGGCTCGGGGGGCTCCTCCCGTACCCTGCGGTCCCGGCCTTCTCGCCGCGCAGGGCTGCCGTGCGCCCACCCGTGGGCTCGGGGTGCCCCGTGAGCGTGCAGGGTCCCCCTGTCCCCTCGCAGCGTCCCCGGGTGGCTCGGCTTGCGGCCCTGCTGCAGGAGGGAGCGGGTCACCTTGGGGGGAGTTAATGAGGTTTGAAAGGGAAGCGGCCGGTGGCGCTGACGGAGACGGAGCCGGGGCGATGGAGGAGGCTGGGGCGGCGAGGGAGGGAGGGCGCAGCGCAGCGGTGCAGGGCGCGGTGGGATGCACGTCGCCCCGCCTGCGCGCCGTGGGACACTGGAGGCTGGGGGGGTTGGTGGGTGGCAGCCCCCACTGCCCCATAGGGGACCATCCCTGCTGTCCCGGGGTCTCAGCACATAGCTAAGGGTGCAGCCTGGGGTCTCCCAGTCCTTCCGTGTCCCCAGGGCGTTCCTTGGGCTGTCATTCCCTTCCTCTTTCCTCCCCTCCCAGCTGTGTTTCTTCTCCTGCACTTTCCTTCCTCCCCCAGCACCACCAGCCTCTGTTTTGGGGGCTGCCACCATGCTGAGCATCCCTCGTGTGCTCGCAGCCCCTGGCACCAAGCCCTCCAAGGGGCTCCCATCCCCACGCTGGTGGCTAGGGACACTGCCTGGACAGTGCCGGGGGCTGCCAGGGGGCTCGCAGGGGTGAGGAGGAGGAGGGGGCGAGGCCGAGGCTGTGCATGCAGGTGCTCAACCGGAGTGTGCCTGCGTTTTGGGGGAGATGGTATGGGAGAAGTCAAGGTGGGGGAAGCTGTGAGGGACGGCACAAGGATGTCAGGAGGTGGGCTTGAAACAGGGAGGGTGACGCCTCGTGCGATGGATGGAAACCCACGGGCACAGAAAGTCCTGAGGGGCTGGGGGGGGCGGGCACTTGTCGGGAGGAGCAGCACGGTGGGGACCACGAAGCGCAGAAACCATACGCGTCTCCGGAAATCCTGAGCCAAAAATAGCCCGGACATGGGAGACCACTGGGGGAAGAGTGTGCTCATGTGCCAGATTCTGCCTCTACCACAAGCTTCTGCTCTGGAGTGGGGCACGGGTGCTCCTGGCTGCCGTGGGCATGGGGACATCGTGCCCTGGGGGCAGCAGGACCCGGCCTCACCGCCCTGCACGTGCCGTGTACGGTGGCAGTGCCAGTGACCGTGCCGTGCACACAGCCTGCACGCCAGGAGGGTTCCTGGCACCAGGATGGAGCAGTGCTGGTGTTGTGGGAGGGCATCCTCGTCTCCCAGAGCCAACGGTGCCACCTCCGGCAGCAGGCACCTGCCAGGCCCCGGTGTGTCGGCATCGCTGCAGCAGCAGGCATCTGAGTGCTGGGGGAGAGGGCTGGAGAGGTGGGGGGGAGGTCCCCGGGGGTCTGGAGACAAAGCCCCCCAGGGCAGGCTGCTCCACGTGGGGGAGGCAGAGACGGACAGATTGACAGCTCCGGGGGCTGGACAGATGGCTGGATGGAGAAGCAGATGTGTACGAGGGATGGATGGTTGGAGAGATTGATGGATGTGTTGGAGAGGGGGACGCACGGATAGACAGACAGATGCACAGATGGAGAGCAGACGCCTGTTCCCTTCCCTCTCGCCCCGGGCGCGCCTGGTGCGGTGAGCAGCGGCGCTCGGCGCGTTGTCTGTGCAGACGGGTGCCGGGTGGCAGGACCACGGCCAGAAACCTGCCAGGGTGGCGGGACGGCCGCAGGGCTCCAACATCCCTGCCACGCAGCCATGCTCCCCTCCAGGGACAGCGCTGGTCCCAGTCCCCTCCTCAGGGGGTTTCCGTCCCAGCACCCCGGCCGCTCTCCCCCTGCCCGCTGTGGGGTCCGGGTCTCGCCGCCCGCTGTGCCCATCCCACCCACGCTGCGCCCGGCATCCCGCACAGGAGCGAAAGCTGCAAATTCACAGCTTCTCAGCTGCAGCCTAAAAATAAGAGGTTTGGGAAATATCTAGCAAATGAGTGGGAGGATGAGCAGAGGAGGAATTAACGGCCTGGCGCCAGGCAAACAGCATCTGGGAAGCCCCGGTGTGGCAGAGCGGCCACCTCGCTCCCCGCCCCGCGGCCTCCGGCACGGCACGGCACAGCCCTCCCGCGGAGCACAGGGACGCTCTGAGACTGTGCCGGGCAGGATCACGCTCCCTTTGCTCCTCATCATTGCCGTGTCCCCTCTCCGTTCCCCCCATTTGGGCTCAGCATCTCGTCCTGCTGAGGCTGCAAGGCACGGCTCGCTTGGCACCCTCGCCCGCTCCCCCTCTCCGAGAGCGCGTGCGCTTCCGCTGCCGGGCTGGCGAGGCGCGGGGCTGGCGCGGGGCTTGGCGCATGGGGCGGGCGCGCTGGGCACCCGCGCCGTGGCGGAAGGCGGCTTGGCACGCGGAGAAGTTTCTCTGCGTGGAGCTGTGGCACGCCGGCTGCGGGAGAGGCTTTGATGGCGCTTCTCGAGAGCGCAGCAGGCGGGGTGGGGTGGGGATGTATTTTGGAAGCGGGGGGGGGGGGGGGGGGGGGGGGGAAGCTCTGCACAGCTTTGGTTTCTCCTCCCCAGGAATCGTTTGGGAAATTGGCTGTTCCCCTGGTTCTGCACCCAAAAACAAAGCCCTGCGAGGCTGTGCAGGGTGGGCATCCACAGGGCACCTGTGGAGCAGGCACCGGAGGTCAGAGCCAGCCCCGTGCCCACAGATGCTGCCGGCTCGCGCCCACCGCTCGCCCAAGCCCTTTCTGTCCCTGGGAGAGCTTCCCAGCTCCTTCCACCGGGGAGAGTGGCCAGGAGCCGCGATCCCTCCAGGTACCCCTCGCAGGTGCTTTGCCCACCCGCTGCCACGCGGGAGGCACTGCCCAGGGCCAGCGGTGTGTGGTGGCAGCTTGGTGACCCCGGGGGGGCTTTTGGTCGAGTCTGGGTCTGGGTCTGTCTGTGCCGAGCTCCAGCAAAGCCCATCTTGCAGAGCTGCGGTGCGCAGGGCCACGGAGGCATGCAACGCCACCCGGGCCAGGGAGCACCAGCACCCGCTGCCGCCCTTCCCGCCCCCCCGGCAGCACCGGTGCCGCCGCTCCGCTGCGTGTCAGATCCGTTGGCATCAGCACTTCTCGCCTCCGCCGGGCCGATCTCACGGCATCTCCGGCTCACGCAGCGCTTAGGAAACCATCATCCCTCTCGCATTTCCCTGCGCGCTCGCTCGTGCTCGGGAGTGGCTGGCAGCTCTGCAGCCCCCCCACCCCCCCAGCCCTGGCCCCCTGCTCCCAGCCCTTTCCATCACCGGCACACGCAGGAGACCCGTGGAGAAGGCAGCGCTGTGTTTGCCATCCACTCGCGGGGCTGCATCCCCACCCGTGCCACCCCCCCGCCCCACCACCCTGCTGCGCCCCAGGCAGCGCCCGTGGCTGGGGACCAGCCAGGAGCTCTGAGCTCAGCTTTTCTGTCTAATTAAGCGGCGCTAATTGCCCAGAAAACAAGTCATTTAAACCTCTGCTGCAGCGGAGGCTAGCGTTTCCCCATTGGTGCTGGGGGCGCGTGGCCCCACAGGGGGGGCAGGTCCCCGCTGGTGTCACCGGGGCAGGCATCGAGCATCGGCACTGCGTGGCGCCGGCAGGAGCCAAAGTCCCCTTGGTGACAGCACCCCCGATTTCTCCTGCCTAAGCAGGATAATCCTCACAGCCCTGGCTCCACGGTGCAGGCAGCACGCATCCCTTCCCGCTTTTCTTCTCCCCTTTTATTTCCCTTTACCGGATTATACTGGAGATGAACTTGACCCTGCGAGCACCGTGGCATCTCCTGAAGCTGCTGGCTAAGCCGGGGGGGTCACAGCCGCCACCGGCACGGGGTCGCTGTCACCGCATCCATTAGCTCGCCTCTTTTGGAGCAGCTGAGCTGGCATTTTCCAGCCTGGCCTTGCTCAGGGCGTGCTGAGCCTTCCCAAAGCCCTTCACTGTCCCGCCTGGCTCCCCCCTCCCTTCCCCTGGGGACACAGAAGGGACATGGTGGCCGGGAGCATTGCAGGGATGAGACAGAAGCTCAGCCCCAGCTGCTGGGGAGGCCAGCAGGGCGCAGGGATGCTGGGGACTGGGAGCACTGGGATGCCACTTCCCCTGCCCAGGGTCCGGTGCAGCGGCAGGCGAGGTGTCCCGCGTGTCACCGTGTCACCAAGCAGGTCCCAGGGCCATGGGGATGAGCAGCAGGGTGAGTTGGGGGGCAGAAGGAGAGCTCGCCCCCATCCCTGCCCACACCAGGCTGCCCCGTTAACCCGTGCCGAGCGCTCTGCGCCCCCAGCAGCTTCTCTGGCTGCAGTTTATAAATGTTTGAAATTAAGGGCTGGTCCCAAATTCCCTCCTAGGCAACAGTTGCTAAGCGAGTTTTATTCACGGGTCCTCGTGACCGAGCGCTGGAGCCCCCCCGGCCTGGTTTCGGAAGGAGGCAGCGTGTGTGTGTGGGCTGGGGCTGCCGGTGGTCCCAGGACCCCAGCCCGCAGGGAGCCCCCAGCCCCGTCCCCACCGCCCCGGGGCTGGCACTGCCACCTCGCAGCCTCAGCAGGCGCACAGCTCCGTCCGAGGCAGCCGCTTCTGGGGCGTTTGTAAAACTCCTCTTCATTGCCACCGTCACCCCTGCCTCTGTGTTTTATTCCCTCCCGAGGCCGGGGGCCACCGGTGCTGGGGCCGCTTTGTCACCCCTCGTCCTTCTCCGGGCAGCAGGCGTGGGAGCGGGGTGCTGGAGTCCCTGCCACGCACCGGGGGGATGCCGGGGCGCTGGATCCTGCCTCTCTGACTCATGCGAGCGCCTGAGCCGCTGGCAAATTTCATTACAATAACAAGGTCTGCGGGCGAATTAATTATTAACGATTATTGTTTAATATTTATACTGCAGCACAGCTACGGGCACGCTCGCTCCGGCCTCGCTGCTTCCCACCGCTGGCTGGGGCGCGAGCGGCGGCCGGTCCCCACCCCCCGCTGGCAGCGGGGATGTCACGGCACGGATGCCACCGCAGGGGGGGTCCTACACAGGGGTGGGCCTGAGTGGGGCTGGGGTCCCACCAAACCTCCACGCTGCAGCGGGGAGAGGCGTGGGGAGGAGCGGGGTGGCACCAGGGGCTCTCGGCCAGGGCCGCCACATGGCCCCGGTGTCTCCCTCCCCTCTTGTGCCCGGGTCCCCATATCGCATTTATTGCTGGGGGGGAGCTCCCTGCGCCATGGCCCCCAGCGGTTTGACCAGAGGGGTGAATGCGGGGGGCTCTCGGGCTGCAACGCAGGGCACAGAGCAGGGGGACAGAGCGGGGGTGCCCTGGGGTGGCCGTGGGTGCCGTAGGGCGGCCGTGGGTCCCCAGAAGGGCCGTCCCTCCCCGTCCCCACCTCAGCTCTGCTCTGCTCCCCCACAGGGGCCCCCTCCCGCGATGTCATCCTCGTCTCAGCCATCATCACCGTCAGCCTTAGCGTCACCATCGTCCTGTGTGGCATCTGCCAGTGGTGCCAGCGCAGACTGGTAAGTGGCCCTGGTGCTGGGTGCCCACGGGGGGGGGGGGACAGCGGGGTGGCCGTGCCCCATGGGGGGCCGAGGGGTGCGGGGCTGCCTGCAGGCAGAGCCCATTGCCGAGCACAGTTTGCGGCGATGCCGGCTGCAGCTTTTATTTTGCTCTTTAGGAAAGGCGATAATTAAATGTTTGGGTGAAACTGTTTGTGCGGCATGGAGGGAAGTTTCCAAATACGTATAGATACACGCTTGTGACAAGCTGCAACGATCTGGCCCCTGTCCTGCTCGGCGCGCTCTTTCCTGCTAGAGCCCGGCGGGAAGGCAGCCAGCCTGTCCCCGTCCCCGTCCCTGTCCCCGTCCCCGCCGTGGGCTGTGCCCCCCAGCACCTCCTGCACCCCGGGGCGCTCGGCGTCGCTGAGCCCCCTCGCCACCCTGCCCGGCCCTGACTGCATTTCCTTCACAACGAGATCCAAATCTGGGTCAAGTGCTCCGAAGGCAGCGGTTTCTCTCTTGCGGCTCTCTGCACGGGAGAACCCCCCCGGCCAGAGCCCCCGCGGCGTGGCGGGGAGGGGGACCCAGGCCTGCCCGCAAAGGGAGGCGGCGGCTCCTGCGAGCGTGCCCGTGTGTGAAACGTGGGAGGCGAAGGGCAAAGCTGGCAGAGGAGCAAAGAAGTAGAAATCGGCCGGGAATACGTCCAGGCTGGGAACTGGAAGCCGTGTCCCCAACCCTCGATGGCACGCGGGAGCCATGGCCAAGCCGGCTGAGCCGCCAGCCCCGTGCTGGCAGACCTCGGGGGACGGTGGCGGCGGTGCGCCCGTGGGCACCGTGCCATGGACAGGCCCCGGGGTGCCGTGGTGGGGGCTGGTCTGTGCCCCCAGCCCTTCTCCCGTCCTGCTGCAGTCTCCGGGCACCTGCAGCGCTGCTCCTAATCGTTCACTAATCAGCATTAATTGCGCTCTTGTCCGCCCTGGAAGAGAGCGGCACGCCGAACCCACCGTAGGAAATCACAGCGCAGCGCCCTGATTACAAGCCCCAGTTAGGAGCGAGCGCGGCTTTGTTAGCATATGGCACCGCTTCCCTTCTGCTGGGAAGGTGAACTCAATTAATCCAACTTCAATTAAGCCTAAAATTACACACTCCTGCCCTGTGGCGGGGTGCAGGGTGCAGCTGCTGCTCCGTCCTGGGGATGGTGCCCAGCGTGGGGACAGAGCCAGCCGCTGGGCAGGAGGCACCCACGGGAGGCCGTGAAGGCGAGGGTAAAATTTGGTGCCAAAGCAATGGAGGGCACGAGGTGGAGCCCCCCCAGCCATGGTGGGGGCTCCATGCTGCCCGTGACCCTCTGCTGTCCCCATAGGGAAAGCGTTACAAGACATCCCTGGAGACCGTGGGGACCCCAGACTCCAGCCGAGGCCGCAGCGAGAAGAAAACCATCAAGTACGTGCCAGGGCGGGAGGAGAGGGGCAGGGGCTGCGGTGCCAGCGGGGGTCCCGGCACAGCCACAGCCCACACAGCGCCCTGCCTGCCGTCACCTGTGTGGGGACACCGGGATCGAGGTGCCCCGACCCACCCAGCCGCGGAAGGACCCTCCTTGGGGACAGAGGTGGCTGTCCCCTCTGCTCCCAAAAGGGCGTCAGCGGACGCTTGCCCAGCTCTCTCCCGTGGGCTCGATTTTAGGTTGGGGAGGCTGGGCGCTGGGTGGTCCCCCTGTCGTGCCAAAGCACCCCCCACTCCTGCAGTCACCCATGGGGAGTTATCGGCCTTTGGCGTGGGCGTCCCCAGCGGTGTCCCCGGGCTGGGCGTGCTGAGCCCTGCCCCACGGATGGAGTGCCCCGCAGAGCTGGGACCACCAGGGGCGTGTCAGGGAGCGCGGAATTGGGGTGCATATGGGGGGCTGGCAGCCAGGGGCCCCCGGCTGCGCTCCTGCACCCCCTGGCACCGTGCAGCGCCGCGAGGATGGAGCGCGCTTCGCCCTGGGCAGAAAACAGCCACGGTCCCTACCAGGGCTGCCGCAAACCCCAGCCTCGGTGGGGTGCAGACACCAGAGATCCCGATCCGGGACGGGGCCACATCCCACACGGCTCTGCCTGTGCAGCCGGCAGCATTTTGGGAGCTGTGCGAGGACCGAGCGCTGCTTTTGTTGCTCGGTGCCAGCAGGAGGCACGGGATCCGCTCCCATCTCCCCACACTGGCAAAAGGGAGGGGATGGGGGGGTCCCAGCATCGAGGTACCCGGGCACAGCCCCCTCCCGTCACCGCCGCTCGTCTCCCACCCCCCTCTCAAGGCACAGCGTCGGCCTCTGGACCCGGCTGCCGAGGATGCCAGGATGCGGCCCCCGGCCCAAGCCCACGTGCGGGGTCGCAGCGCCGGCAGCTCTCTCTAACCCCTCTGCGTCCTTCTCTCCTTCCCAGCCTGTCTCTCCGCAGCTCTGCCCCGCTCCATCCGTCCATCCGTCCGCCTGCCTGCCTGTCCGTCTGTCCGTTTCTCTCCGCAGGGCTCGGCCGCAGCGGCTGGCCGGGGGCGGGGGGCTGCGCTCCCCCCGGCAGGAATTCAGCTTCTCTCTCTTGTATTTCCCTCTTCTTTCTCCCCTCGTCTCCGGCCGCTGTAGCGATCTAGACAGAGACTTTTGGAATAACAATGACAACACAGTGCAGCAGAAATGGAGCTCGTACCCTCCCAAGGAGTTTATACTAAACATTTCACCTTACGCCCCGTATGGTGACCCGCGCCTTTCCCTCAAGTGAGTTTCTCCTTACCGGGCTTGCTCGCGTCTAGTGAGTACATGGGCAGCACCCACGCGCCTTCCTCCTCCTCCTCCCCCCGGCCCCCCATGGGCAGCCCCATGGAGACGAGCAACCCCCCCCCACCCGCTCCCCGGTGCCCCGGGGCCCCCCGGCAGCACGGGTTGGGGTTGCGCGTTCGGGACAGGACCCCGGCCCGGGGCCCCTCCGCCTCCTCCCCCCCTTCATTTTGGATTTTTTTGGTTCTGCCACCTCCACAAGCCCCCCCCCGCGCACCCTCCGGCCAGGGGCCTCCCTTTTCTTTTTTTTGCAGTGCTGATGTCTCTCTCTCTCTCTCTCTGTCTGTCCGTCTCTTGTCTGTCTGTCCACCTCTGGCTCTCTCTCCCCCATCCTCGTCCCCCCCCCCCCACCCCGTTCCCCATACAAAACGGCTCCCCCACATGTCCGTCTGTCCGTCCGGCCCCTCTTCATGTCTGTCTGGGGGGGTCCGACCGCCGGCCCGGCCCAGTGGCTCTCTGTTATCAGGGGCTAAGCTGACAGCGTCGGCCACCGCGGGGTTGGCGGGGGAGCGCGACGGCCGCCCCGGGGAGAAGCAGCGCGGCGGCGAGGACGGCATGAGGAGCAGCATCTCTGCCCACAGCGAGCCCAGCATGGGGAAGGCGGCGAGGGGCCGCTGGCACACGGTGCAGAGCCACTTGGCTGCAGGGAAGCTCAGCCTGTCCAAGTGAGTGAGCACGCACGCTCCGGCACAGCACCCCCCCCGGATGGGTGCCCGGGCTGGGGGCAGCAGCTCGGTGATGCCCCTGGGGCAAGAGCCGTGTCCCCACAGCACGGGGACGTCGTGGGGATGCGCGGCGCCGCCAGCCCCGTCCCCACGTGGCGCTGCTCCTACCCGTGGTGCTGCTGCGGGACCTGGCACCGGCACCTCGCCTGCAGCTCTGATGCTGGGGCAGATCTGGGCAAAGCTCGAGGATTATCAGGGCTAGGGGAAAAAACGGCCTTCGTGTAGGACTCACCAGCCGGAGAGGCTGGGAGCACGTCGGGCGTCCTCAGCTTGCGACCACCGACGTGGCCGTGCGGGTGGGACCACGCTTCTGGTCTCCGCGCCCCCCACACTGGGCTGCAGCAGCCCCTGCTCGCTCAGGCGCTGAGCCTAGCACCGGGCAGTGGCGAGCATTTTGGGCATGCTGGGACGCACCGGGAGGCGAGAGGGGAAGGAGAGCGCAAGGAGATGGTCCGGCACGGGACGTCTCCCTGCGTGGTGCCAGCAGAGAGGGGAAATCCCCTGGGGCAGCGCCCAGCTGCTGTGCAAGCGCGCGCCCATGGGTGGCTCAGCACCGCCACGGCAGGGAGTCAGGCAGGGGCTGCGGGTGGCTGGGAGCCAGGCAGACGGACGGATGGACGGACGGACAGCTGCCGCCACGGGCTCCGCTCGCACAGTCTGGCAGGGGCAGGGTTAAGGGGACGGCTGTGATGCCCGCAGGCTTTTTCAGCATCTTTTCTGCAGAGCCTGCTCGTGGTCATGTTTTGCTGCGTTTCAGGTGTTTTGGGGGGGGTTCTTTCATGCTGGGCATCCTGGGTATGATCCGTGCCGGCAGCAGGCTGCTGTGCCAGCCCGGTGCCACCATCCTACGGCCGCTCGGAGGCCCCAGGGGATCCCAGGCTGGGGACAGGGGGTCGATTTTGGGGGGCTTAAGGGGGTTGCAGTGCCCCGTCCCCAGCCGGCTCCCGCATGGCATGGTGCTGGCAGAGCCCGCGCCTCCAGCTGGCTCGGGGCCGAGCAGAGCCAGATTTAGTTTCCTGTGACGGAGAGGTTGTAAATTGAACTAATTTAGGATTTGATAGGAAACCGAAAGGAGGTCGGCGGCAGGCGCGGGGGAGGCTCAACACCCCGTGTGCCTCCAGGCCCCGGCCATGGGGCCGCATCTGTCCCAGCTCTCCACTCCCCTCCCTCTCTCTCTCTTTCTCTCACCTCTCACTCTTTCTTCACCTCTTTTTTTTTTATTAATTTTATTTTATTTTATTCTCCCCCTCTCTGTTTCCCCACTGCTGCGATGCACGACGGCACAGCTTCGCCCCACGGTTGCAGCCATCGCCCGGCCAGCCCCAGGGCAGCGCAGAGACCGGGGTTGTGGTGGGGGGGCTGCTGCTGAAGGCGACTCTCCTGTGCCGGGGGGGCTCCCCGTGCACCGAGGACCCCCAGAGGGCTTTTGCCAGGCTGGTTGGGCTGCACACCCCTTGTTCTGGTGGGCTGGGCGGCTGCTGCAAAAACCCGCTGTCAGCGCTGCGTCTCCCTCGAGCCGCTCTGCACGCCAGCGGTGCGGCCAGGCGCGCACCCGGCCACGCATTTTGTCCCCGTCCCTGTCCCACCGCTGGTACAAGCCACGAGCTCCGCGAGCTCCATGGGCATCGCACTCCTTCCCGGGTCTGCGCTGGCTGCGCCCCGTGTGCCTGCAGCCCCGGCACGGGGCTGGCTGCGTGGGCAGTGATGGGCATCCCCGCCGCTCGCCTGCTCGTCCCCCCTCACCGGCGGGGCAAAGCCCATCCGTGTTCCCCGGTGCTGCGTCCCCACCGCCTCCCTGCTGCCTGGCTTGGCCCCGGGGACACCCGGCTTGCTGCCCTGGGGCTCAGTCCCCATCGCTGCAGGGACCGCAGCCGGCACGGTGCTTTGGGGACGGTGAAGCTGTGAGACTGGAGTGCTGGGGCTGGGTGCTGGGCTGGGAGGGACGGGGACGGGGCTGGCTGGCTGGCAGCACGTGAGCGGGCGCCACGCGGGCACCGAGGGATTCGCCTTCACGCAGCAGCCTAATTAATTAGCTCACAGACGAGGTCGGTCGGCCGGCACGCTGGGAAGGCGGCGCGGCAGCAGGAGGGCACCGAGCCCCTCGCCGCCGGCGCCCGGGAGGCAGCAGCGGGGCGGCCGGCGAGATGGCGGCAGCGCGGGAGCCTGGCACTGCCGGGGAGGCCGTGCCGCGGCCGGGAGGCAGAGGAACCGCTCGCTGCAGCCGCTGGCCCCTGCCGGAGCGCTCCCTGCGCTGGGGCATCCTCTCTCTAACTCTCTTCTTTTCCTTCCTCCAATTTTGCCCCTTCACCTTCTTCTCCTTTCTCTCCTCTCCTCTGCCCTTCCTCTCCCTAAGTTTCGAGGACTCCACCTTGTCCACAGCCACTACCCTTGAGTATATCCCCACCTCAGCAGGCGACCCCAAATGCCAGAGGCCCCGCACGCTCATGCGCCAGCAAAGTCTGCAGCAGCCCCTCAGCCAGCACCAGCGAGGCAACCACAGCCAGCCCACCACCAGCCAGAGCCTGGGCCACCTCCAGGCCCACAGCGGCTCCTCCGGTGCCGGCAACCCCCGGGGCTCCCGCGGCGGCCAGGGGCGCCAGGGCATCGCCGCCGGCTCCAAGCATCGGACAGCTGGTGGCCGGAGCCGCTCCAACCCCGGCAGCTGGGACCACGTGGTGGGGCAAATCCGCAACCGCGGCTTGGACATGAAGTCCTTCCTGTAAGTTCGCTCTCGGTCCTTTCCTCTCCCCGGCGGTGCCTCCAGGCTCGGGTAAACGCTGCGCGCGGCTGGCGGCGAGCGCCGGGTCCCCCCTGTCCCATCGCTGCCTCCCTGGGGGCCGGGACTCCGTCCCCAGCGCGGGGGGCTGGGGAAGGGGGTCCCAAACTCCCCCGGCTCGCCTCCCACCCTGGCTTTGCCATCTGTGGCACCCGGGTACCCTTCGCTCCACAGGGAGCACGGGGATGCAGGGATGCTCCGGCTTCGTCCCCGGGGCGGTGGGGGTGACACTGGGGGGGCAGCCCCCACGCAGGGCGACCGGCTGCACGGCCCCGATATCGCCGCCTGCCCGCCTGCCTTCCGCTGGCTGTGATCTGCACGGGCAGCCGGGTGGGAGCCGCCGGAGGCGTGTGATCTTTAATCTGCCTCAGACGCAGCTCCCCTATCAGCGCTGGCTTTTCAGCCTCCAGCGGCGAGGACTAATCTGCGCCCCGCGCTGTCCCCATATCTCGGCACATGACATCGCCGCTGCTCGGCACACTCCGTCCCCTCCTTCCTCCTCTGTCCTCCCCACGGTGCCCTCCGCTGGCCCCTGACGCCCTGGGGGGTTCCTCCCAGCTGCGCACCCCCCCCCCTTTTATTTGTCCCCTTCTCACCGCTGGTGGGGACACCTCCGGCAGCCCCGCGGCCCCTCTCCGCCCCGCCGCGCCGCGCAGCCTGTTTTCTCCCACCGGCAGCCTCCTCGCCGGCTCCATTTGCCGGCTTCCTGATTTATAGATGAGGCTCATTAGCCATCCCCAGGGTCGTGTTCCTCTCTGTTTACCCAGCCTTGCCGCCGGTTCCAGCCCTAATTGGCGGGGGGGCCCCGCGGAGCAGGGCCGTGCCGAGCGTGCGGCGCTTCCCCGCCGCAGAGCCGCTGCCGTTGACCGCCGCCGCGCTGCGGAGCCATTAACTTCTGCTGCTTCTGCTCTTTGCTCTGTTTACCCTCCCGCCCGGCTCCCGGCACCACGGTGCGGGCGCAGTTTTGGGCCCCGGGATGCCGTGCTGGCGGCACCGGCCGAGGACAGGGGTGGCCGTGGTGCTGGGGGCGAGTTGGGCAGGAGCCAGCACCTTTCTCCCCGCAGCCCTCGCCCGTCCCAGACGCCGTTTCCTCCGCAGGGGCCGGTGGTGGAGTGCTCCCCACGCTGCCGTCCCCGGCTGTCCCTGCCCGCGGGGCCACCGCTGCAGCGGGTCCCCCGCCTGACGCTCTGTTCTCCTCTCTCTTTCTCTCTCTCCCGTTCTGCTTCCTCCCCGCGTGCGGGGCCGCCTGGGCAGGGAAGGCCGGATGGTGGTGTTATCCCTGGTTTTGGGACTCTCAGAGCAAGATGACTTTGCCAATATCCCCGACCTGCAACCTGCTGGGACGCAGCCGAACCAGCCGAACGCTCAGGGGGACAAGAGGTATGAGTAAGGAAGAGGGCAGTCCCGCAGCAGGAGGAGACCAGGGCCTCACCCAGGGTGGAGGAGGAGGAGGAGGCCGGCCTCGCGGAGCGCCCAGGTTGGAGCGGCCAGGCAGCGGGCACGGCGACGTCTGCAGATGCTGGCAGCTCTCCTCGCCGGCCCCCGCGGTCCTGCCACTGGAGCGGCGACGCCGAGCAGACCCCGACCCCTTCCTCCCCCTCCTTCCCTCCCCGCCTTCCCTCCGTCCATCCCCATCCTCATCGCCGCCAGCGTCGTGCTGTCTGCATGCCGGGGGGGCTTGGGGCGGCCGTCGCACCGAGCAGGGCAGAGACGCCGTGCCAGGAGAACGGGGGCGTGCAGGGAGCGGGCACGGCGTGGCCAGGCTTGCAGGGACCCCATAAAGCGTTGCCAGCTGAGACGCATCGCATCCCAACGCGCTTCTCATCCGCCACTGGTGCCCAGGGGTGGGCAGCACTCCCTGGGACGTGCGGCCCCACCAGGCTCCTTGCCGGGGGCCGCCCAAAGCTCCCGCGGCTGGCGCCGGTGGCAGAGCCCGGCCGGACCCGAGCGGCGAGGAGCAGAGCAGCCCCGGGCGGTGTCGATGCCGTCTTTGGGGAGGTGCGAAGCAGGCGGGTGCTGCCTCCCCGCGTGATCAGCGTGTTAATGAACCGGCACCGTTCTCGCCCACCGGCTATTTTTACCCTGCTCGGCTCAGTTTCGCTCCATGTTTTAGCACTTCCCCCCCTACCCAGCGCCGCGCAGCCGCTCGCAGCCCCGTCCCCGCCATCACAGTGCGAGCATGGCCGTCATGCCTCCATCTCCTTCCCCTGCCCCCTCGGCCCCGTGGGGCTCGGCCGGCGGAGGGGACAGCTCCCCACCGGCACTCCTCCGCCTCGAAACGTTTCCTCCGTCCCCATCTCTTGGCTTCTTCCTTCTAGCCCATCCCCAGCGGCTCCAGCCAAGCGCCTCAGTTCGTCTCCTGTGCCTTTGGCCAAGCTCTCTGTCCACCCTGCTCCTCTCTCTCCCCTTCCCTCCCTCCAGGCTGGCCATCCCGTGGTGGAAGACGCTGCTCCTCCTCCTCTCTCTTGCTCTTCCTCCCTTTCTCTTGCTGGCCCACGACCGCCGCTGGCGCACATCGCGGCCCAGGCAGCTCCAGCGACACCACACCTGCCTGGCCCCGCCGCCGCTGTCTCCTCCGCCTTCACTCTGTTTTTAACCTGACTTTGCCTCTCCAGCTCTCAGTTTCTTCATCCTCCCCGTGCGCCGTCACACCTGTGTGAGGGGGCTGCCCACAGCCCCCGCCACCCGCCCACCCCCCCGGCGCCGCCTCCATCCCCACTGCTCCCAGGTCTCCGGCGTCTCCATTGGCGTGTGCCTGCGTGTGCTTGCCGTGTCGGTGGGCGTCCTGTGTGCATGCGTGGCTTTGCCACCCCGGGGTCAGCGCTGCCAAGGTCCGTGCGTCCTGGTGCTGCGCCTGTTGTCCGTCTGTCAATTTGTCCCCGTGCCTTGGCTTGTGTAGGAGTTGTGCCATCCCCGCGGCCAGGGCGCAAGTGCGTGTGCACGCGCACGTCCCCTCCTTCCTCAGGTCTGTCCCCACCGCCGTGTGCCTGTGTCCCCCGTTGTCCCTGTGCGTCACGGCAGCGTGGTCCCGGTGTGTGCCCGCCCGCCTCCATTGCTGCTCTGTCCGTTTGCAGCTCCCCCCGGCTCCGTGCCCCGCATCCCCGCAGCCGCCAGGACAGGCGCCCGAGACCCGTACGGGGCCAGACGGGGTGGGTGTTCCGGCTGCAGAACACCAGGGAAGGTGGCCCTGGGTCAGCGGTGACCAGAGAGGGGATGGTTATCAGCCAGGCACTGAGCTGCAGCACAAAGCGCCGGGGCTCGGCCACACAGCCAGCACTGGGTGGGCGCAGCCAAAGCTGGGGGTGCTGGAGAGGACCCCTGGGGCCAGGAGGTGGCCGGGGGCGGTGGCTGCGCCTTGCTGGGCTGACGGTGTGCCCGCTGAGCTGGCCGTGAGGGACTGACCTGCGCACTGGCACCGGGCTGGCACCGCCAGGGATGCCCACAGGCTGCTGTGGGTGGCCGGCATCTCCGCAGCCCGGCTCTGCCTGGATCCGGCCCACCGGGGCACCCCAGGCTGCGGGCATCTCCTCGGGGTCCCCCCGGCCCCGCTCTAGGGCGCTGCTTCTCTTTCCCCAGGTTGCCAGCCGGCGGCAAGGCGGTGAACACCGCACCCGTGCCCGGGCAGACGCAGAACGACGAGTCCGACCGCAAGACGGAGCCGCGCTCCTCTGTCTCCGACCTGGTGAACTCCCTGACCAGCGAGATGCTCATGGTGGGTGCCACGGGTGGGCAGGGGTGCCAGCCTCTGTCCCTCGCCTGCGCCCATCCGGGCATCCCCTCGCACCCCCCCCGGCAGTCCCAGCCCGTGCTGCTGAGTCCCCGTCACGGGGAGCTGTGCCGGGGCCGTGACGGGCGGGCTGTCAGGAGGGATTTGGCTAATTGGTGCTCCCCGTCCCCGCGGAGCGGAGCCAGGAGTCATCCGAGGGGACGGTTGTGGGTGAGACGGGAGAGGCTGATGCCCGCTGACAGCTCCCGCCGCAGGGCCGGAGACGCCGGCGCTCAGGGCCCTGCACACGCAGCTCCAGGGCGGTGGTTGTGGCTCCAGCTTGGCACGGCGCGGCCAAAATGGCCACGAGCTAGACGTCCGCCACTCACGACCCCTTCTTCCCCCGCCACAGCTCTCCCCGGGCTCCGAGGACGATGAGGGCCACGATGGCTCCAGCCGGGAGAACCTGGGCCGCATCCAGTTCAGCGTCGGCTACAACTTCCAGGAGTCCACCCTGACCGTCAAGATCATGAAGGCCCAGGAGCTGCCGGCCAAGGACTTCAGCGGCACCAGCGACCCCTTCGTCAAGATCTACCTGCTCCCTGACAAGAAGCACAAGCTGGAGACCAAGGTGAAGCGGAAGAACCTGAACCCGCACTGGAACGAGACCTTCCTCTTCGAGGGTAAGGGCCGGGAGGGACCGGGATGGCAGCGGAGCGGCTGCCGGGCCCCGCCACCCGGGGCAGGCTCTCCGGTGGCTGCCGGTGGCGAGAGGGGCCGCCAGCTACTGTCGGTGCGAACCTCTCCCAGCTCTTGGGCTGCCTCCTCATCGCCTCCGTCTCCGTCGCAGGGTTCCCCTATGAGAAGGTGGTGCAGCGGGTGCTGTACCTCCAGGTGCTGGACTACGACCGCTTCAGCCGTAACGACCCCATCGGGGAGGTGTCCATCCCCCTCAACAAGGTGGACCTCACCCAGATGCAGACCTTCTGGAAGGACCTGAAGCCGTGCAGCGACGGCAGCGTAAGGCCCGTGGGGACAGTCCTCGGGGGGGGCTGCCCCCGTCCCCGCAGTGTCCCAAAGGGGCCAAGTCTTGGGGCCACCCTGGGGGCGCGTGCTGGCTCGGGTGCTCCCGCGGGGTGTCAACACGGGGCTGCTCGTGCCACGTCGTCCCCATCTAGCAGTTACAGAAAGGCATTAAGTAGCCCAAACCAAGCGTCTCATTTGGGGTCAGGCTGAGATATTTCAGGGAGGTCTAAAATTAAAGTTTTCCTTTTCTCCTGCCTCTAACAGGAGCAGAAAACATCCCGCAGGGGGTGGCCCCAAAAGCATCCCACTGGGGATGGCCCCAAAAAAGGTCCTACTTGGGACGGTCCTGAGATGTCCCACTGGCGATGACCCCAGAAATGTCCGCCCCCGAGGGTGGCCCCTTTTTCTCCTGCCCAGTCCCAAAGTCCACCTTTGGGGTGGCTCTGGGTGTCCCCAGCCCACCACCCCGGTCCCGTGGTGGGACACGGAGGTGTTTGTGCACCTGGAGGGGCTGGGGCCAGGCTGGGCGCACCGCAGCGAGGAGCGGGCGCCTTTGGGGAGCCCGTCTGGGGGCGGGGGGGCCCTAACGGCCTCTGCGGCCCCCCCAGGGAAGCCGCGGGGAGCTGCTGCTGTCGCTGTGCTACAACCCCTCCGCCAACTCCATCGTGGTGAACATCATCAAAGCGCGGAACCTCAAAGCCATGGACATCGGGGGCACGTCAGGTACGAGCGCCCCGGGCATCGCCCCCCAACACCCACTCGGGGGGTGCCGGGCCATGTCCCTGTGCCTGGCAGGGGCTGAGCGCCGCGTGCTGTCCCCCCCGGCAGACCCCTACGTGAAGGTGTGGCTGATGTACAAGGACAAGCGGGTGGAGAAGAAGAAGACGGTGGTGATGAAGCGGTGCCTGAACCCCGTCTTCAACGAGTCCTTCTCCTTCGACATCCCCACGGAGCGGCTGCGCGAGACGACCATCGTCATCACCGTCATGGACAAGGACAGGCTGAGCCGCAACGATGTCATCGGCAAGGTGGGTCCGGCCCCAAAAAACGGACGGGTTTGATGGACGCCGAATCCATGCGGCGCTCGGCTCGTTAGGGTAACGATGACAAACGAGCGCAGTCATCCCCGTTATTGCCGCAGAGAGGCAATTAGCCCCTGGCGCGGCAGCACCCGATCGAACCCGGGGAAAGGGAGGGAGGGGGGGAACGACACCGCGGGTGAGGGGCGGAGGTGCCGGTGTCCCCGAGGGGGCAGTCAGAGGGTCGGACGGACAGATGGACGGCGCGTGACGGTGCGTGTCCCCGCAGATCTACCTGTCCTGGAAGAGCGGCCCCGGCGAGGTGAAGCACTGGAAGGACATGATCGCCCGGCCCCGGCAGGCGGTGGCACAGTGGCACCAGCTGAAAGCCTGAGCCCCCCCCCGGCCCTGGGGCAGGACAGGGGCGGGACGGCGGTGGCCCTGCGGTGGAGGGTGGGGAGCGGATGGACAGATGGACGGAGCGCCCCCGTCCCCATCCCCAGCGCCGGGCAGGTCTCCTGCGAGTGCTTCCAGCCACCGTCCCCAGGGCCCCGCCGGCCCACCCCCACCAGTGTCATCCCACATTTTGGGAAGCTGCCGGTGCGAGGGGGGGTCCTGCCTCACCCCCTTTCAGCCCAGTCAAACCTCTCCCAGCCGCCAGCGTCGCCCCAGCGGGAGCCACGTCCTGCCCGGGGACGTCCCCGCACCCTGCCCCGTCCCATCCCGCTCCCCCCCCAACCCCTGGGGCACCCAAGGGATCGGAAGCCATGCCACAGTTCGTTAGCCAAAGCGGGCACATCTGTCGCTGCCTCCAGCGGGGTTTGCTGCTTTACCTCCGTCCCGGCACGTCCCCCACACTCCTGATGCCACTGCGTCCCCCCTGCAGTGGCACCCAGGGGTGCTGCACCCTGGCCGTATCCCCACGGGGTGGCCTGGGGCCCGCACGAGTGCCCAACGGGGGGGTCCCGCGTGAGGATGGAGCGGGTGCCACCGTCCCCACGCCATGCAGAACGGTGTCCTTGTCCTCACTGTTGGCTGCCGGGGGCTGGCACCCAGCGGTGGCGCCCCCAAGGTGCCCGCGCCTCCCCATTGGCTCCCCGCTGTCACCACGGTGGGTGTCCCCCATGTGCCAGGGACCGGTGGCGTTGGATGCAGCAGGATGGCAGCAGCGCTGGCTGTGACACGTCCCCGGCAGGTGATGCCACTCTGTCCCTCCCCAGGGCTCCCTGCTCCACCAGGGATGCCGTGACCAGCGTGTGCATGTATCCTCGAGGTGTCCCCATGCCAGGGACGTTGGCCAAGCCCTCCCGCAGCGGGGCTGCTGCCACCTCCGCAGCCATCTCAGGTAGGGCACGGCCACCCCCTGCCCACCGCGGGGACACCGAAGGGGCCGGGCTCTGCACCCCAGTCTTCCTGTGGCCACCACAGTGTCACCCAACACGTGCCAAGGACACCGCCCCGCCATGGGGACCAGCCTGAGACCGGGGTGCCACCACCTAGAGCACCACGAGCATCGTCCCTGCGTCACAGCGTCCCCGGCACAGGCACCCTGGGGTGCCCCGCCGCTGGGACACCCCCACGAGCATCGGTGCCATCCCTTCAGGCTGAGCCCCAGCCACCGGGGTCGATTCATCGCATGGGGGAGCCTGCGCCAGACCTCCCCAAAAAAAACAAGGAGCAGCCATCAAGGGGATGCTGCCCCCCCATGTCCCCCGCCCCGGCTGCCTGCCCTCCTTCTGCCACAGGGGACTCGCTGGGGGGGGACAAGTGGCCCTGGGGACACGGTGGCACCGTCCCTGTCCTGCCGCCAGCAAGTGTCCGGCAGCCACCGGAGACCCCCCCCCCCCGTTAGACCATTTCGGACAATCTGGAGAGAAGTCATAATTCTGCTACTACAGTAATAATAATGCTTTTAGGGACATTTGTATTTTTACCACATTTCTCTCTTTTTTTAACATAACAGAGGAGATTCACGCACCTGGGGAAGGGGCTGCAGCTGGGCTCGCGCACAAAGCCAAGGGGTGGCAGGGTCCCCAGTGCCAGGCACTGCGTCGGGCTGTGCCGGGGTCCCCAAAAGCGGGGTCTGTGGGCAGGGGTGCCCGTCCCCCCCTGCCCCCCCTGCTCCTCGGGGAAGGGTGGGCTCCCCGGGGCTGTGTGTTCATTTTTAACTCTAGAGCTCTTAGCCGTTATCTTGTTCAGGTATCTCTCTTCTTCATGTGACGGTAACATCCAACTGGTGTGTAAAATAGAGAAAAAAAGAAAAAAAAAATGAAAAAAAAATGAAAAAAATGAAAAAAGAAAAAAAAAAGATGAAGCCCAGAGCGGCCGGCGAGCGGGTGTGCTGCGGATGGGGCGCACTGGGTGATCCCAGGAGGCGGGGGCGGAGGGGGGGCACGGCCCCGGCGGAGGCAGGGGCGCCTCTTTGCAGAATCCTATTTTTGGGGAGCGGGGCCCCTCGTTTTCTGGAGGCAGCCCCTGCTCTCAGTAATAAAGGACAGTCAGAACTGCCAGCGTGCCTCGTCTCTGGGCTGGGGGGGCCGGCCTCGCGGTTCCCCGGTGGCTGTGCCAGCAGCGGGTGTGGGTTGGGGGGGGGGGGCAGGCTGGGGGTCCCCAGGGGGCTTTGTACCCGCTGGGTACAACGCCACCGTGCCCAGGGCCATCCCGCCAGGGCGCCTGTCCCCGAAGCGGGGGGTACACAGGCTGACTGCGAGCCCGGGGCGCCAGCAGCACCACAAAGGCTCGAGTTGCTGTGATAAATAATTGAGCGGGCGCTGGTCTTGAATAAGTAAAGGAAACTCCAGACGCGGGGCTGGCAGGGGGCGACGTGCTCGGGGCAGCGCGGTGCTGGATGGGGCCGGGGTGCTGGGGGGGACGCCGGAGCCTGGTTCTCCTCGTGACTGGGGTCTTTTGAAGGAGGAGAGCGGGTGACGCGCTCGGTCCCGGTGCTCCCGTCATGTGGAGCCCGTCCTCGCCGCAGCGCTCCCGGTGCCTGCACCTTTGTGCCCGCAGTCAGCAGGAGCAGATGGAAATAGCAGCATGCTCCCAGCTGCGGCGAGGACACGCGGCGTGGTGCGCGGGGAGCTGCGAGGAGGCAGGGATATATATAGAGGCAGACGTATGGATGATGCACTGCACACACGCCTCCCGAAGATGCCAGCAGCCCCAAAGGCTCGTGCGTAGCAGAAACGTGTGGGGTTTCTGCCACCCGCGGCAGGTCCCAGACACCAGCCCCATCCCGGGACAGGCACAAATCCCACACCCAAGCTGGGAATCGGGATCCAGGGTGGGAATAGGCACCGGAGAGGCAGGGACCCCCTCTGCAAGCATTGCCTTCCGTGCCATTTCAGTGTCACCCTGTCCGTGGATCTCGTCCCTGCTGCGGGGAGAGGCTGGTGGCACCCCCGGCTGCCTGCACCCCTCGCCCTGCGGCGGTGGCACAGCCCTGCTCGAGGGAAAGCAGCTTCTTAATGGCATTGCAAACAGCCCGCGGTTCCTGCTGCAAAGAGAAGGAAAAAGCCCCGAAGAAGGCAGAGGATGTGGTGGGCACGCGGGCTTGGCCGCCGGCCGCCCAGCCCAACCCCTCGCAATTAAAAGCGGATGCGCGGTCTGTGCCCTCCGGTGAGCTGAGACCTCAGAGGCGGCACGGGGTGCGCCAGGAGGGCTCGGGGGTGGGCAGAGGGAACGGGACCGCATCCAGCCCGAAAAATACAAATAAGCTGGCCCTGCTGCGCAGCATTGACAGGCTGAGTTCAACCCCCTTCCCAAATACCTCCCTCTTCCCTGCTGCAGCCGCCCGAGAGCCGAACCCAAAGCCTTTCCACACCAGATTTGCTGGGTTTGTGCTTTTTATTGCCAGGGTTTGGTACAGATGGGGCTCGAGGAGGGGAAGAGGGACGGTGAGCCTGCAGCCCTGTCTCCAGAGCCTGATTCTGGGCAGGGCATGGGACTCCTCTTCCCACTGCAGACAGGCAAACCCCTTCGCAGGCTTGAGAGTAGGTGCACAGGCGAGGCTTTCCATCTTCCCAAGCCTGGAAGTGGCGGGGGGGGGGGGGGGAGTCTCTGGGTGCAGAAGAGGTTTGTGCGTTTGTGTCAAACCTTGACGCTCTTCAGGGCAACGGGGTCTGCATGCAAAGATGCAAACAGCGTTGCTTCTTTCTGTCTTGCCCCATGGAACCAGGAGCAAAAGGCACCCATGGAGGCGGTGGGGCACCTGCAGCTGGTTGTGGGAAAGTCCCCAGAGCTGTGCTCCTGGGACACCGGCTTCTCAGGGACGCCTGGCTGCCTGTCCCGTGGGTGAGCGGGGTCTGCAGGGCCACCCGTCAGGCAGAGGGAGGTTTCCCTTGTCCGATGCTCGAGCCCCATGCTTACGCAGGGCGCTCTAAGGTGGGCTTGCGGATGCTGACGGCAAGCTGCGAGCCCCGTGGGTCCAGGTGGCGGCTCCTTGCAGTCCCAGCAAACTGTGGGCTGTTTTCCCTTGTGCAGAGGTCGCAGGCTTCCCGTTCAGCCTGCCCTAGGCGGGAGACGCTGGTCCTTGGCAGCCCCGCAGAGGCTCCCCATCCCTTTGCAGCGCATCCAGGGGGTGTCCGGCTGCGGCGCAGCGCCTCACGTCTCGCCCGGGGAGCCCGGCAGGGCCGCGACACCGCCCTCCGCGTCCCCCAGCAGCGGGGAGCCGTCCCTGGGGGCCGCCGGGGAGGCCTCAGCGCCTTCCTCCTCCTCCTCCTCCTTCTCGTCCTGGCGCCGGAGGCCCTGCAGGCGCTCCTCCCGCGCCTCCATGAACTCCTGCGCCCCGTCGCCCACCAGCCGCACGGCGTCGGCCACGCGGGGCGGCTGCCGCACGGGGTTGTGGTCGTAGGAGAGCAGGCGCAGGCCGGCCAGGCCGGCCAGGTCGGGGAAGCGGGCGATGCGGTTGCGGTCCAGGTCGAGGACGCGGAGCTGGCCCATGCGCAGCAGGGCCGGGGGGAACTCCTCGAAGCGGTTGCCGTAGAGCCAGAGCCCGCGCAGGCCGGCCATGCGGGGCAGCGCGGCGGGCAGGCGCGCCAGGCGGTTGTCGCCCAGCTGCAGGCTGCGCAGGCCGGGCAGGCGCAGCAGGGCGCGGGGGAAGCGCGCCACGGCGTTGCCCTCCAGCCAGAGGCAGCGCAGGCTCTGCAGGCGGGCGAAGGCGGGCGGCAGCCCCCGCAGCCCGTTGCGGCCCAGGTAGAGGTGCGCCAGGCGCGGCAGGCGGCACAGCGCCTCGGGCACCTCCAGCAGCTCGTTGCCGTCCAGGGCCAGCGTGCGGAGGTGCCGCAGCGCCGCCAGCTCGGCCGGCAGCTCCCGCAGCCCCGCGCCGCTCAGGTACAGCTTGATGAGCCCGCGCTGCGCCCACAGCGCCGCCGGCAGCCGCCCGCCGCGCACCTCCAGACGCTGCTCCGCGCCCCCGGGGCCCTCGGCCGACGCCGGCCGCGCCGAGCCGCCGCTGCCCATCGCCCCCGGCCCGCGCGGCGCCGCGGCAGCCCGGTACGGCGCGGGCAGCGGGGAGGCGCGGGGCCACGCCCCCTCCGCGCTCAGGCCACGCCCCCTCCGCGTTCAGGCCACGCCCCCTCCGCGCTCAGGCCACGCCCCCGAGACCGGGACCACGCCCCCTAAACAGGAACCACGCCCCCTCCGAGCCCAGGCCACGCCCCCTCAACCGGGACCACGCCCCCCGCTGATCGGGACCACGCCCCTCCGTGCTCAGACCCCGCCCCCGACGCAGAAACCACGCCCCCATCGCGCTCAGGCCACGCCCCCCGAGTTCGGGACCACGCCCCCAAAGCCGGGACCACGCCCCCGAGCCCTAAGACCACGCCCCCTCCGCGCTCAGACCACGCCCCCACCACCTGGGACCACGCCCCCCACCCGTGCTCAGACCACGCCCCCTGATCGTGACCACGCCCTCTTGATCGTGACCACGCCCCCTGATCGTGGCCACGCCCCCTGGACCCGGGACCACGCCCCCCGCGGGACCCGCGCCTTTACTCCCCCTTCCGCAGCCTGTTTATGGGGGGGGCGCCGAGAAGCGGGCGCCGCCGCCGCCCCCCAGCCCCGCACGCAGGTTGTTGGTGCCGAAGGCGCTGGGCCGCAGGGCCTGGACGCCCCCCCGGGGCCGCGCCGTGCAGCTGGGCCCCGGCTCCGCTGTGAAACCAAGGGGCGAGGGGTCACGGCTGGGCCCCCCCGGCCGTTATCCGCCCCCTGGCCCGGTCACACTCACCCGGTGCTGCGGGGCACGGGGCCCACGGGGGGGTCGCGGCCCGGCCGTGGTTAGTGGTGAACCCCGACGGCTCCTGGGGGGGGGGGAATCGAGGGGTGGGTGCCCAGCCCCGTGGGACCGGGGGCACGGGGGGGTCGGGGGCACGTACCCACCATCCTGCTGCTGCTCTGCCAGCCCCGCAGGCGGGCCTGGGCCGGGCGGGGGGCCTGCAGCCCCCGGGAGACGAGCAGCAAGGGGGGGCGGCGGGGCGAGGCCTGCGTGGGGACAGCGGGTGAGGCCAGGGGGGGCACGCGGGACGGGGACGGGACGGGAGCCACTCACCGGCACGCTCAGGAGGCCCGGGGCCTCCCGGCTGAAGCCGCTGCTTCTGTCGGAGCCCCGCGCCAGCACCGGGAGCACCCTGCCGCCCTGCGGGGGACCGGGAGGGATGGGACGCGGGGGTCACCTCACCGCCCCGTCCCGCTTACCGTGCGGTGGGCAGGGGGCAGGTAGGCCGTCGTGGTGGTGCTGGCCCCAAGCTGCAGGAGAAAAAAACGTGTCGGGTGTCGGAGGGGGAAGAGGGGCTCCGGGGGGCTGGGGGCTCACGGGCTGGCCCAGCGCAGGTGGCAGGATGGTGCCGCTCGTCGGGGTGGCCCTGGCGAAGCCCGTCTCCTCCTTGGCGCCGACGGTCATCCTCTGCAGGACGTCTGCGGGGGGGA
This sequence comes from Anser cygnoides, assembly GCF_040182565.1. Lineage (NCBI taxonomy): Eukaryota > Metazoa > Chordata > Aves > Anseriformes > Anatidae > Anser > Anser cygnoides. Next base: position 36,540,086 of record NC_089877.1, read on the forward strand.
GATTGGGGGGGGGTGCTCAGCCCCGCTGCCCCAGCGCTCACACAGCCTAGGGCGTCCCCCTGCTTTTGGGGGTGGCACGGGGCAGAGGGCTTCTGGGACCCCCAAACCCTTCCAGGCTTGGAGCTGGCCCCCCCAAAACTGTACCAGTCTGGGCAGGATCGGCACCGTGCTCCCCGGAGGCGGGCGGGGGGCTCACCGCCCCAGCACGGAGGTGAGGAAGGGGCTGCTGGCGGCCGTAGCCGCTGCCCGGCTGGTGGACGTGCTGCGGCAGCAGGCTCCGGCCGTCGGGGAGCAGGAGGGGCTGGAAGCGCTCGGCGGTGGTGGACGTGGCGGTGTCCCAGAAGCGGCTGCGGCGAGAGGCCAGCACGGCTGTGACCAGGGGGACCCCCAAAAGGTGCCCCCATCCCTGCCCCGCAGCGGGGGCACGCACCCCCCTGCGGCGCTGCGCGGGCGGATGAAGCCGGCGGCATCGGAGCGGGTGTTGGAGACGAAGCCAGCGCCCACGTCGGTGGCCGAGGTAGGGACAGAAACCAGGGTGACCTGGGTGACAGAGGGGGGCTCAGCCAGGCCCCTGCAGTTCTGGGGGGGGGGGGGGGGGGGGGGGGGGGGGGTCAGGGCTGCCCTGCGCCCCTACCGTAAGCCACCGCGTAGGTCGTGGCGTAGAAGTCCATGAGGTCCCTGCTGTCCCCTGCACGTCCTTTGCACAGACGGTGCCCGGCCCCACGGCAGGTGAGCCCCAGGGCAGGGACTGCAGCTTAGCGCGGGGACAGACAACCGGACGGGTGGACAGCATGCTGCTGGGCTGCCCAGTGTCCCCCTGGTGCCACCACAAGGCTCTGGAGGCAGTGGTGGCTGCAGGACGTCACTGCGGAAGCGGATGCCGGGGGCGCCGTGCCATCTCCAGGTAACCGGCACAGTGACGCGCGGTGACCGTGGCCGCACAGGGACTGTCCCTGCTGCCTGGGGACACCGGCCCGGCTGGGACACCCTGCGGAGGGCGCTGGGGACCAGGCTGGATGGCACTGCGGGCTCCCCGGTGCCCCGTGTCGGGTTGAGGAGCACCGGGGGTGCCTGGGTGGCCGAGGGTCAGCAGGACACCGCCTACCGGGGACCAGGCAGCCCCCAGCTCAGCACATGCCACGAACCTGCACGCGCTGCCAGGGCGAGGAGCCCCGCCTTGCCCACGCGTGGGGCCACCTCCCGGAGCTCCCTGAAAATTGGGTTTGGAAGGAACGGACACGAGATGGGGGCAGCCGCCACCTCCAGCCAAGAGCAGAGCCCGGCGTGCAGCAGGAGGGGCAGCCAGGCAAGGCGAGCGCCAGGGCTAGCAGCCACAGCTTTATTCATCAAGCCCTGAGAGTCCACGGGAGCCACTGCCAGAGGAGGAGGGCAGCAGGGAGGGCGGCAGCACTGGTGTTTCTGCAGGGCCCCCGGTGCCCCTCCTCTGCTCCAGGGGACGGGGAGGGAAACGACAGCCGCCGGTCAGCGTGGAGGCTCGAAGAGGTACTCCAGGTCCGGCTGCCGCAGCCTCTGCTCCCTCTTCTTGTTCTTGGCAAACTCCCTCAGCATGGCCATCACCTCGTTCTCAAACACGGCTGGCGTAGGCTTCGCTTCTGCGGTGAAAACAAGAAGGGACCGCGTGAGGAGAGCGGCCCCACGCAGTCCCAACACGCCCAGCACACCAAGCCCAGCTCCCGCAGCCCGGTGCGGTGCCACCTCGGTGGCCGCGCGTACCTGTGGCCCAGTAATAAATGTCCCAGTCGTTGCTGGGCTCGTTGATGAGCCGGTCGTAGAGGTTCAGCTGCCGTTCACTCATGCGGTTCAGGTTCTCCTTCGCAAAGAGGCTGGAAGGGGGATGCACGAGGATGAGTGCAGGGTGCTGGAGGAAGAGCAGGGCTGGCACAGTGGCTGATGCCTGGCTCTCTGTGTGACACCAGAAGACTGGGAGGAGCTGGTGTGTGCTGCCTCCTGCCTTACACCTCGGGCTACGCTTTGTTACCTACCACAGGAGAAGCCCAGGAGGCCCCAAAAGTCCTCCCAAAGGATTTTTGGCTCAGCCACCAGCTAGGAGCTTCCTCCAGACCTCTCATGTGCTTCCTCTGGCACTGTCCTGCCAGCAGCCGCACCGACCACCGCACCCTAAACCTACGCAAGCGGTGATTTATCTGACAGCTCAGTGCAGATCCTCAGATGCTTGCCACCTCCCCCCCAAGCAACACGACATCTCCTCAGGGCTTGGATTCTGACCGTGCCCTGCCCCATCAAGCTGATTCCTGCACCGCCCAGAGCTCTTCCTTGCTAATTAAGGACCTGTGACGCAGTAGCGAGCTGAGTTGCGTGGCAGCTACGCTCACCTCCTGACGGCCCTTACCTCCGCAGGGCTGCTATCGCGCCTCCCGTGAAGCATGCCCCGTCCCTGCCCGAAGCGCGCCCAGGGTGCTGGCGGGGCCGGGCAGCCCGTGCCTCACCTGAGCAGGATGCAGTTCTCCAGCATGCCCCTCTTCCTGCTCTCGTACAGCAGCCGGGCCCTCTTGGTGGGCAGCGGCTCGTCGGGGCGCTCCTGCCAGGGGGGCAGGGGGATCTCCAGCACGTCCTTCCCCGAGTCGCTCGGCGAGTCCCCGCGGTACCCGCGCTGGGCGCACGGCGGCACGGGCCGGCGCAGGGCCCATCGGGGCAGCGAGCAGAGCTGCGAGGGGGGCCGGGGCAGCACCGGGGGCGTCAGGCACCAACCTTAACACAGCCCCAGGACCCAACACCCCCCCGCACCGAGCCCCACCGGCCCTAATCCCCACCCCACCCCACACACAGCGCCCCACCAAGCCCCGCTGCCCCTAATCCCCGCCCCACCCCCGCAGGCCCCCATCCCTTACCCCACATGCAGCTCCCCCCCCAAACCCCCCAGCCCCCAAACCCCCCAGCCCCCAATCCCCACCCCCCCACGGCCCCCCGCTCCCCCCCCAGCCCCCTAACCCCCCCCCGGGGTCCCCCAGGCCCCCATTCCCCACACCGTGCCCCCGCTCCCCCCCCCGCCCCCAATTCACCCCTCCCCAGCCCCCCGTTCTCCCCCACCCCCCTCCCCTCTCACCCTGCCCGCCGCCATGACACCTCCACCCCCCCCCCCAGGGCCGCTCTGCGCCCGCAGCCCCCCCGACTCTATGGTAAGACCGGGGCGGAGGCCGGAAGGGGCGGGGCGCGGCGGGCGGAGGCCGGAAGGGGCGGGGCGAGGCGCGGCGGCGCTGGCGGTGGCGGTGAGCGCGGGCGGCGCGCGCGGGGCCTGCGGGCGGCACCGGGAGGGGCGGGGGGGGGAGGGACCGCGCCCCCTCCCCTTGCTCCCGGGTCCGGGGCCAGGCCGGGACCGGGGGGGCGGCACCGGGCCGGGGGGGGCGGCACCGGGCCGGGGGGGGCGGCACCGGGCGGGGGGGGGGCGGCACCGGGCAGGGGGGGGCGGCACCGGGCGGGGGGGGCGGCACCGGGCCGGGGGGGGCGGCACCGGGCCGGGGGGGGGCGGCACCGGGCAGGGGGGGGCGGCGGAGGCTGGGTTTGGGGGGTGGGGACCGGGGGTCGGTGTCCAGGCGGGGGGGGGGGTTTGGGGAACCGTGGGGCACCGGGGGGGACCGGCAGTGACAGCCGCCCCCCCCCCGCAGTGCCCCCCCTTGGTCTGCTGCTGCTCGTCCCGGTCCCGGTCCCGCCCCGGCCCCGGCCCCGTCGGGAACTATGTCCGAGGGAGTGGACCTGATCGACATCTACGCCGACGAGGAGTTCAACCAGGTGAGGGGCTCCCCGGGGGAACCGGGGGCGGGGACGGCACCGGGAGGTGAGCTGGGCGGCGGGCCCCTGCCCCCGGCACCCAGACGTTCCCCGGGGCCCGGCGGGTGCTTCCCGGTAGGCTCCCGGAGGGAACCCCCGGGCCCTGGGACGGCAGAGCTGGGGGGCTGAGCGCGGAAGGCGGGGAGGAGGAAAGGGCCCGGGGGGCGCCGGGCTGGAGTTCAGGAGCGCGCGGAGCAGGAGGCAAGGGACTCGGTTTCCCGCGCTGACCCCGCACGGCAGGGGGAAGGAGCTGAGAGAAAGCAAACGCGACGCCCGCAGAGCGGCGGCGGCGTGGCGGGGAAGGCCGTCACGTCCCACCGGAGGAGCGGCGAGCAGGTGGGAGCACCGGACGGCACAGCTCCGCCGCCGCCTCGCTTCTGAGCCAGCCCCGTGCCGCCCGGCCCGCCCGCGAGGCTCAGGCACCGGGCAGCCGCCGGCGGGGTGTACGGCCGGGGCTCGGGCACGTGGCTGCTGGGGAGCCGGGACGGATGCGGCAGGGGCTCGGCGAAGCCTCGGGGAGCTTTGGGAGCGCAGGAGCGGCGTCGAGAGAACAGCGCGAGCCTGGCCGCACGCAGCAGGAAGCAGCGCGGAAAGGTTCACCCGGAGGGTTTGGGGCACGGGACACAAAAGGGCTTTGACAGAGCCAGCGGCCGGCGGCTTCTTGGAGCTGGAAGTGATCACGGCCGGCTGGCCCGCGGCAGCAGGGGGCAAGGTGCGCAAGGCCTGTGCGGCGTGAGACGGCGACGGCGAGAGGCTGCCGGAGCGCGCCCCGAGCGCCGGGACCGCGAGCTGCGTGCCGTCTTCCGGGAGCACGGCAGTTCTTAAAAAGGCGAGCGCCGAAAGCTGAGCGGAGCCGGAGGATCCCCAGCGGCTCCCAAGGTGCAGCGTCCCCTCCGTAGCGCAGCTGAGGGCTTCCGAGGGATTTCTGCCCCAGCCGCCTCTTGTTCTCCAGAACTCGCCGAAAGTTACCTCTCAGGCAGAAAGCTTCCAGCCTTGGGCCTTGCCGGGGGGGCAGCGGCGTGGGAGGCCGACGAAGCGAACAGCTGGGCTGTTTTGAGAATGAGGACGAAAATACCTCTCCCTGTTGAAATTCCTGCGACCTTTTTATCAGCTCCGCAGCCGAAGTTGCCGGACGCTGAACGTTACAACTTGCCTCAGGAACGGCCGTGGCTGTCAAGAGGGCGGCTGCGGGTGAAGGGTTTCATTTCGTGCCTCCGCGAGCCTCCGAGGGCTGCGTGCTGAGCACCTTTCCCCGGCGGCCCCGCGAGCTCCCGAAGTGCCGTCTTGTGGGCACGCAGCTCCCCGGCTGTCAGCACAGGGGATTTCACCGCCTCGCGCTGGTGTCCCCAGCGCTGATGGGTCCCCAGCGCTGATGGGTCGGGCCGCCCGCGTCGCTGGGGCAGGGTCTCCGGTTTTGTGCTGCCTGGGGCCCGGGGGCAGTGCTGCTGCAGCAGTGAGGGGCAAGAAACGACGCTCTGTGCACGCTGAATCCGGGCGGGCCGTTAGCACGGAGAGACGTAGTAAACACGGCGCTCGCCGTACGCTCCCAATTAAATATAGCACGGAGCAGGAGTGGGAACGGGAAGGCGGATCTAGGACACCCGAGTTCGCAGCTGAGGAGCCGCTTTGGCGGCTGCTCATCCCGCGCAGGGCGGCGGTGCTGCGGGGGGGGAGCGCTGCGCACGCGGCCCCGCAGGAGTTCGGCCAGCCCAAGGGGGAGCGGGAGGTGGCCGCGCTGCCGTACCCGGGGCACAGATCGGCCCAGTGGGCAAGGCGGTGCTTATTGAGTTTGATTTTCCGCCGTTGAACTCGTATCGACGAGAGCTGAGCTTCTTCCTGGTGCGAGGAGCAAGCTGAGTCCTGCCCGGGCGCGCAGGTCGCGGCGAGCCAGCCCTTTGCCCACGTGGGGGGCGCGGGCCGCAGCCGAGCGGAGAAGCGCGTGGGGAAGGCGAAAGGCTTGTCCTCGAAATCGGGAGGGGGAGAGTCGGGCCCGCACGGGCTGCCGGCGAGGCGCAGCCCCGTGGCTCTGCTCCGGGGAGCATCCCTCCCTTCCCACCTCCGCACATGCGCCGTCGCGGCAGGGTTACGCCGAGCAGCGGGGAGCGGAGCCCGCTGCTGCTCCTCCCGGGCACGCTGCTGGGGGTTGTGTTCACGCGGGGCCACGCACGAGGGCGGGTCAGGGATTTCCGTGCCGGCGGGGAGGAAGCGCAAACACGGGGGTTTCCACACGCCGAGGCTTTTTTTGTTTTGCAAGCCCAGGGTGCCGCGCGGTTTTTGCAGGGTGGTGGAGTAGCAGAGAGGGGCTGGCTGGGCCCGGGGGAGTTATCGCTGTAAAAATGAAGTCCTGAAGGCGAACGCACCCTCCAGGAGATTGCTTCACTCGTGGCTGCGGTTCGCCTTCCTCTAGCTGTGAACAGACCCGAGACGAGCGGTCCGAGGGGCACGCCGTCGGACGGGGTGGCCGCAGCATCTCTCCGGGGCAGCGTCCCGGCTTGGGGGGCGTCGATTCTGCCTCTGCCCTGGCAGGAGGCGGCCCTGGGGACAGCAGGAGCCTTGGGACGTGAAATCCCGGAGGGGGACGAGAGTTGGCTTCTGCTGGGGGGCTGTTGGAGGACTTGAGCGTGTCAGGGCAGTCCTCCAGAGCCCCGTGCGTGGCCACGGGCCCCTTCCCGAGCCACGGTTCCACCCCCGGGCCTCCGCTGACGGTCTCTTCCCTCGCAGGACTCTGAGTTCAGTAATGCTGACCAGATGGACCTGTACGACGACGTGCTCGCAGCCAGCTCGCAGCCCCCCGAAAGCCGCACCAGCAGCTCGGAGCCACCCCCCGAGATCCGCCAGGAGCCGTCCCCCAAGCCCAACAACAAATCCCCTGCCATCCTGTACACCTACAGCGGGCTGCGCAACAAGAGAGCCGCCGTCTACGTGGGCAGCTTCTCCTGGGTGAGTGCTTCGGGCGCGTACGCCGATGAGGGTCCTCCAGAGAAGCCCCTGAGGGCTGCAGAGCTGCTGGGAGGTGCTGGTTCTCCTCAGTCCACATCGACGAGGCGTTCTGAGCTGGGCTTGACCCTAGGGTGCGAACGGGAACGGGATTTGTAGCCCTGAGAGGCTGCAGGTCCGAGTGGGATGGGCTGCGGGAGCTGACGCCGGCCTCTGCCCTGCTGCCCGCAGTGGACGACGGACCAGCAGCTGATCCAGACCATCCGCTCGGTCGGCGTCTACGACGTGGTGGAGCTGAAGTTTGCAGAGAACCGGGCCAATGGCCAGTCGAAAGGGTGAGAGCCGAGGGGGGACACGGAGGAAACGGGGCGGGGGGGGGGAGCCAGGCCCCTGCGGCCACATCCCGGGGGCAGCCGGAGCTTTCCCCAGCGGGCACGGGGGATGCACGGCCCGCCCGGAGCAGGGGGGGTGACATGCAGGCTCCCGGCAGCGCGAGCACCTGGGAAGGGAACCGATGGGCACGTGTGGCTCCAGGCTGGTGTCAGGCGGTGGGGGGTGCTGCGGGGGGGCGGGCTGGGGCTCCGTGGGGGTCCTACCCCTGCCAGGGGGAGCAGCGCTCGGGGCCGGCTCCTGCCCGCTGACCGCCGGGCTTCCCCGCAGGTACGCAGAGGTGGTGGTTGCCTCTGAGAACTCGGTCCACAAGCTGCTGGAGCTCCTGCCCGGCAAAATCCTCAACGGGGACAAGGTGGAGGTGAGGCTGGCCACCCGGCAGAACCTGTCACAGTTCGAGGCGCAGGCTCGCAAACGTGAGTGGGGCGCAGGCGCGCCGCGGGTTGGGGGGGGCCTCCGCGCTGCGCGGCAGCTCCCGCAGGACCCCGCCGAGCTGTCAGGCCGAGCCCCCGAGCCCTCGGGGTGGGGGGACACTGCCAGCGGCCTCTGGGGGTGATGTCCTATTGCTGCCGAGTCCGATTAGATCCTGACTCGAGTCTTTATGATCCCCTTTTAGGTGCTCACACACTGCGAAGATCCCTCGTAGCCTCCTCCTCCTCCTCTCCAAACTGAATGGGCTTAAGCTCTTCAGCCTACCAACATAGCTAAGACCCTCCATATCTATTAGTAGCTCTTCTCTGGATCTCCTCCAGAATTTGTCCATCCCTGCGGAGGTAAGGTGCCCATCACTGGACACAGTATTCCAGCTGGGGCCTGGCCGTGGGCTTTCTACAATGGCAATAGGTGGTCCTTGCCTCACTCCGCAGCGATGTGACACCCCGGCCCCGCGCCGGCGGGCTCTGCGGAGCCGGAGGGACTGACTTGGCAGGAGCATGTACGAGGAGGTCTTGGCCAGCTGTGGCCATTGTAGATCCGTGACCCGTTTCATGCAAGGAAAGCCCTTCTTTCTGAACGCTCTGGCCGAGGCTCAGCGGGGTAGCTCTGCCCTTCGCCCCCTCCCTTCAGCTCTGGTCACTGCTCGGCTGCGCCGTTAGACGGCGTCCCCGCCTGCCCTCGTGGCTTGGTGGAGCAGAGCGCATCCCCTTCTGGAGTTTTGGCCTCCCTCAAGAGGCTTTGTGGTGGTCTCGGCAGCTCCCCCAGGGCTCCTGCCCCCTCTTTCCTCTCCTGGCTCATCCTCAAAGCCTCTTCGGACACGGCAAGGGTTCCTGCCCGTCTCTTCTAGGGCAGACAGGCACCGAGTTTTCCTTCCTCTAGCTGTCAGCGCTTGCGTTCTGTCCCCTGGCGTCCCTCCGTGCCCAGGCTGGTTTGAATCCATTCCCATCAGCAGGCCGCAGGTGCTCTGGGTTGTTTAACAGCTCCTGGGACTGGGGACTTGGCCACCTCTCCCCGTTTCTTGGGGCTTTGCACCTCTGTCCGTGTAACCCGCTTGCTCTGCGACCACCGCAGAGCCCCGCCGGCTGAAAGCGAGCGTCCCTGCGACGCCGTGCAGGCGGCCGGCGCCCTGCTGAGAGCGCAGGACCCTCCCGGAGGCACGTGGAAGCGGAGGCTACGCTTGGCTGGCTGGATCTGTCTCTGGGCACCTCGAGCTCGTCAGAGACCGGACCTCGTGTGGGCGGGCGGGGAGGAGGAGGAGGAGGAGGAGGTCTCCGAGGCGCGCGGGGCCTCCGGCCGCAGCTCACGGCCCTTTCCCGTGCCACTTGCAGGTGTGCCGCCACGGGCCCACTCCCGGGACTCCATGGACTCCGTGGATGGCCGCGCCACACCGACGGAGAACGCGCTGCCGCCCGCCCGCGTGGAGAAGCCCCCCTCCATCCTGCCCTTCTTCAACCGCCCCCCCGCCGCCCTGCCCCTCATGGGGCTGCCCCCGCCGCCCATGCCGCCCCCGCCACCCCTCTCCTCCGGCTTCGGCGTCCCCCCGCCGCCACCCGGCATCCACTACCAGCACCTCATGCCCCCGCCGCCCCGACTGCCCCCCCACCTGGCCGTGCCGCCCCCGGGGGCCGTCCCCCCAGCCCTGCACCTCAACCCGGCCTTCTTCCCCCCGCCCAGCGCAGCCCTGGGTCCCCCGCCAGACACCTACGGCAAGGCCATGGCCCCCTACAACCACAGCAGGTGAGCGGAGGGCGAGGGACGGGGGGGCTGAAGGCCGCTCGGTACCAAACGGGGCCGGGGGGGGGATGGAGCCGTGCCGACTCCCCCCGCGTGTGTCTCCGTGCAGCCGGGAGCTGGGCCCGCCGCCACCCGCCGTGAGCGAGGTGGAGTTCGAGGAGATCATGAACAGGAACCGGGCCATCTCCAGCAGCGCCATTTCCAAGGCGGTGTCGGGCGCCAGCGCAGGTAATGGTGACCGCGTCCCCATCCCCCCGCCCTGCCCCGACCCCGCAGCTCGCCCGCATCCCTCAGCCCCGCTCCGCTCCCGCCCAGGCGACTACAGCGACGCCATCGAGACCCTCCTCACGGCCATCGCCGTCATCAAGCAGTCCCGCGTCGCCAACGACGAGCGGTGCCGCGTCCTCCTCTCCTCCCTCAAAGACTGCCTGCATGGGATCGAAGCCAAGTCCTACAGCACAGGCGCCAGCAGCAGCTCCTCCAGGTACCGCTGCCTGCGGGTGGCATCGCGGGCACCCGTCTCAGGGTGCCGGTCTTGGTCTCCGTCCCCTCTGCGGGGAGAGACCCGGCCAGGTCCCCCCTGGGAGGTGACCAGAACCCTTTGCTCCTTTTCCCCAGGAAACGACACCGGTCTCGGGAGCGCTCTCCCAGCCGGTCCCGCGAGAGCAGCCGGCGGCACCGGGACCTGCTGCACAGCGAGGACCGGCACGAGGACTATTTCCAGGAGCGGAACCGGGAGCACGAGCGGCATCGGGACAGGGACAGAGAGAGGGACCGGCACCACTGAGACAGGTGAGCCGGCGGCAAGGCACCCGCGGGACTGGGGCCGCCAGTGGGGGAGGCGCGGGGTCCCTGGAGCAGCGCGGACCACCCCTCTCCTCTCTCTCCCCTGCAGGAGTTCGGCAGTAAGTGTTTTTTAATGGACTCGTTATCTCCTCACCTCGACCAGGACTGTGCCACCGAGGCCGCTCCACCCCCTGCCCCCTCCCCGCCGCCCCCGGCTCTCTCCGGGCACCCGAGGCAGGGCCGCGCTGCGCCCCGCGGACTCCCTCCAACACCTCGTGGCCTTGGGGCCTGAGCCCTCGCCCGCACCCACCGCTGCTGCTGCTTCCCGGGGAGAGGCTGGAAGCCGGGGAGCCTGGGGCCGCCCCGCTCCGCGGATACTTGGACCCAAAGAGAAACGGTGCTTTTATACCACGGAGGGAGGTTTGTGAGCCTTTTCCTCTCTGCAACCCTTTGGGGGCGTCTGGAAGGGGATGGATCCCCCCCAGGCGCGTGCAGTGGGGGGGCTCGGAGGCGTGCAGCTCGCGCCCTGCGTCTGGTTTGGCCGGCGGGGGGCCCCACTCTCGCCTTCCCAGCTGGGGCGGGGGGCGGCGTGCTGGGGTGGGAGCTGGGCAGGGGTCCCCCCCTTCCCCCGCCCCGACTTCCCCAGCGGGATCGCCGCCTCCGCACACGTCTCCCGAAGCAGCAGCTCCGGCCAGCAGGCGCCAGCGGGGCCCCGCGTGGAGCCGGCCTCTCCCGCAGAGCCTTCCTTGTTTTAGAGGAAGCGGAGGAGGCAGGGCGGGCTGCCACCCGCAGCCAGCGGGCCTCCAGCCAGCGGGACAGGGGTGGTGGGGACAAGGCTGGGAGGTTTGGGCGCCTGGCGGGGCTGCGCAGAGCTGTGCGCTGCCACTTCGAGGCCAGGGAGCAGCCCCCAGCCCCGCACGGGGGGTCCCTCCGGCACAGGCCGTGTGCTGGAGGAGCCCCAGGGGGTCGGGGCGAGCTAGGGAGACCCAGAGTGACTTCCAGCCCCCAGGGATGCCAGCCGGGTGGTCTGGCCCTCTGAACTGTGGCTGGACAGGAGAAACCCGGCTCCAGAGGTCTTTTTAGGCTAAAATCACACAAAACAAAAGGAAAAAAAAAATAACTCTGTAAAGTACCATGAGGTGCCGGCTTAGCGGGTGAGTGCTGGGGGGAGCATTTGGTGGGAGAGTTCTGTTTTTTTACTTAAATGACACAAATTTTTAGTTTCTTTCCAAATAGTGGGGAAAAGTGCAGAGCAAACCCCTATTAACCACCCAGCGAGGCGCTGCCCCTCCTGCTCGCAGTGACTAGATTTGTTTGTCTTTCTGATAGGTTGGAAATTGTGTAATAAACTTGATGACGTTGTCAATCTTTTATATGGCGCTGCAGGGAGCTTCTGTCAGGACTTTTAGGGGATGGATGCGGTGTGAGTGTGGTACGGAACAAGGAATAACAAGCTGTGGGGAACAAGGCCGCGTGGGAGGGAAGGGCAGCAAGAGCCAAGTGCCCCCCTGTCCTCTGGCACTTCCAAGGGGCTCCTTGTGCCCCCCCGGCGAGCTCTGGGCACCGCCGTGGGGCAGGGGTCAGCACAGGCGGTGCCGTGCTGGAAGCTCCCGAGCGCTCTGTGCCCAGCCCGCTGCCCCGTGGGACGCCACATGCCCAGGCACCAGGTAAAAATAAATATTTATTGGAAAATAGTGAACGATTCTGAGAACACGGTAGAAAAAAAAATAATTCTCCGTACCTTGAACTGACCTGTGCGTCACGAGCCCCGGTGGCCGGGTGGCAGCAGGGCAGGTGCTGCCCAGCGCATCGCTCGCTCGCACATGCTGCGGGCGAAGCGGAGGGGATCGGGCAGCGGGGAGACCGCGCCTCGGGCTGCCCATGGGTGCCAGCGTGGTCCTGGGAGGTGGGCTGGGGCCGCTGGCTCACTGCTGCCTCGCGTACCTGTGCCTCGGGTCCTCTGGTGCAGGGCCTCAATACACATCAACGCTGCGAAGGACGCGGGACGTGTTAGCACCCGGCAGCACGCGGCGCCCCGGCGCTGCCGGTGCCCCGCGCAGTACCTGGAGAAGGAGAGCAGCGCGAGGACGCCCAGCAGCAGCTCCGCGGCGTAGAAGAGCAGGAGGATGGCGCTGAGGATGGCCTCCAGGCGCAGGGCGTAGGTCTGCAGCAGCAGGTAGTAGGCCGCCATCACGGCCGCCGGCACGGTGAGGGCCAGGCTGACGGAGAGCGGCACCTTCCGCTGGCACAGGTTGCCCTTGGAGCCTGCGGGGCGCCCGGTCAGCGGGGCGGGGGCCGCCCCCGGTCCCCCCCCCCACACACCGACCCCGGGATGGGGCGGGGGGGGGGGGGTTGGGCCGTGGCTGGCGGCCGCCCGCTCCCCACGACTCACCGAAGAAGATGCGGGTGGCCTCGGTGCCCAGGTAGAGGAGCAGCAGCAGCGCGTCCAGCAGCAGGTTGCTGACGGGGTAGGGCAGCAGCAGCGCTGCGGGCACGGCCGGCTCAGCGCCCCCGCCCGCCGCGGGGCTGAGGGGGGCGTGAGGAGGAGGAGGAAGGGGGGGGGGCTCACCCTTGTAGGCGAAGATGAAGGCCTCCGCCACGAAGTAGGTCGCGCTGTACCACCCGTTGAGGAAGAGCAGCACCTGCAGCGGCGCCGAGGAGCGCTGGCGGCCTGCGGGGGAGCGGCGGCCGTGGCCGGGAAGGGCGGGGGGGGGGTCACGGCACCGCCCCGCGCCCCCCCCCCGCCTCCCCCTCCGGTACGGCCCGGCCCGGCCCGGCCCCGCCGCGCTCACCCCTGGGCGCCATCTTGCGTCTCCATGGCAACCGGCGGGGAGCGCGCCCGCCGCTCTCGCCGCCCTCTCTATGGCTCCGGAGGACTGAGGCCAAGGGTCGCGGGTTCGAGTCCCGCGGCCGCCCGGGGCCGGGCTTCCCCGCGGCCCTGCGCCCGTCTGACCGCGGCCCCCCCTGTCCGTGCGTCTGTCCGAGCCGCCAGCAGAGCCCGCGGGGCCCCACACGGGCCCACCCGCCGGCACCAGCCCGCTTTGTGACTCCCCCAGCAGGCCAGGGCTGCGTGAGCTTCCTGCTCTCCCCTCAGTTCCAGGCACAGGCAGGGACGCTGGCCGCGGCAGGAAGGGAAGGGCAGGAGACGCCAGGGCCGCACAGACAGACTCTGGAAAACGCAGCCAGTTTATTCCTTTACTACTCACAAAAACTCCCAAGTCCCACCAGGGGCTGTGGCGCAGGGGCGGACCAGGACGCACCGCGAGCATCCTGCCGCTCCCTGCTGTCCGCGTGAGCCGTGCCAGCGCCAGCAGGAGGCCCGGGCACCGGAAGGCTGAGGAGCACAGCTGGGCCGGAGCTTAGGGGCCTGGCCAAGTCCCCCCGGCCTCTTGGATCCGTCCCTCGGGGCGAGGAGCTGCAGAGGGGCCGCAAGCTGGAGCGGTGCCGTCAGCCGCGGAACTGCGCAAACTCCTTGCGCAGCCAGAGCGAGTCCTGGTAGAAGAGGGGGTCGCCCAGGTGCACCGCCGTCCTCTTGTAGAAGTAGCAGTAGAGCACGGCCGCTGCGGGAGGGAGGGAGGTGAGGGCAGGCCCCCGCCTTTGGGGTTACGGCCAGAAGGGCCGGGGGTGCCCACACGGCCTCCGAGAGCCCCCAGTCCCCCCAGGCAGGGCTGGTCCCGCTGCCCCAGCCAAGGCGAGCCCTTACCCAGCCGCTGGAAAACAAAGAGTGTCTGCAGGCCCTCGGTCCAGACGAAGCGGCTGGAGTCCCTCCACCGCAGGTTCTGACACGGACAAAGACACGGAAGAACCCGTGCGTCAGCTTGGGGGCAGCACCTCTGGCTCCTGCGGCCTGGCACGCCGCTGATCCCAGCGGGCGGGGGCTGGACCTGTGCCCCGCGGGTCCATGTGATGCTGCTGGCTCCGGGAGCACCCGCACCCCAAAGGTTAAGCAGCTCAGGGGATTTGGCCAGCGAGCCAGGACCTATTCTGGCTTCACGCTTCAGATCCCTGCAAATCCCCATCAATCCCCTGCCCGGACAGCGTGGGCAGGACAGCCCCGGGCCAGCCCCGGGCACTACCCCGGTCCCGGGGCAGCAGGGTGGGGACAAGCCCTCGCCCCAGCCCTGCAGAGGAGGGGCTGGGCAGGGCCCGGCAGCTGCTCGTTTTGGGAACTGGCAGCTGGGACAGGGGGGCTGAGACGGGGGAGAGAAGGGGACAACGCTGCTTGGACAGAGCGGGAACCCCTGGGGCTTGATGCCAGCAGGAAGGGGGCTGCCCCCCGCCTCCCTGCGTGGGCGTTTGCTGGGGATTAATCCCAGGTAAACTGGGAGCTGCCGCCACAGCCTTCAGCAGGGATCACTTCAGCGTGGGCTTCTGTGGCAGCACGCAGCCAGAGCCAGCACGCTTTCCCTGGGGAAAGAGGATTTTGCAGCAGGTCTCAATGCTGAGGGCGGGGGCCGGGATGCGGCAGCTCCCTGCCAGCCCGATAGCTACGGCAGGGGGCAGGCGGGGAACCCCTGGGGGACAAAAGGGATGGGGGCACACCATAACGTCCCCAGCAGTGGGAAACCGTGCCCTGCCTCTCCTGGGAGAGAGACAGAAGGCAGCAGGGGGTGGTGGCTGCTGCCCGCATGCCCTTGAGAGAAGCAGGCAGCCCCCAGCCTACCATGACCCAGACGTGGAAGGAAATGCTGAGCGCCAGGTAGGCTGCGGACAGCAGGATGGTCCCCTTGAACTTGTGGAAGAGGAGGTTGACGAGCCCAGCCTGGAAGACGAAGGTATTGAAGAACATGAGGAAGATGATGATGACGTTGAAAAGAATGGCGATGTCCTGGATGCTGAGGGAGAGGAGAGGCGCGGTGAGACCCCGGTGGCGCAGGAGAGCCCGGCCCTCCTGCCCCGCCGCCCTGCCCGCCCAGCGCTCACATGAAGAGGACGAGCTGGACGGCGGGGGCTGTGCGGAGCAGCTCTGAGAAGGAGTTGACAAACAGGTCGTAGAACAGCAGCAGAAACTGCAGGAACAGCACGAGGCTGTAGTTGCTGGTCTGGAGCATCCTCCTTCCCCGGGGGCTGGAGCCCTCAGCCCCGGCATCCCCAGAGGTGCAGGCAGCTCATGGTGTGGCGCCGGCGGCTCAGCATCGCCGCTCCCTACAGCTGGCACCTGAGGGGGGAGCGGAGGTTTTGCTTGGTAGGGCTGGACGCAACCCCCCACAACGGGGGTGGGGGGGCAGCTCCTGAACCCTGCGACCTTCTTCAGCCAGGAAACCCAAAGCAGCGTCAAAGCCACAGCACATCCTGACGGTTCCTGGCACAGATGCCAAGCTTTGCTCCAGCCCCTGTTCCGCCAGCTGGGCTCTCACAAACAAGGTTGCTCTCTCCCACCCTCCAGGGCTTTTGCTGCCCCCGATTTCACGGAGCAACCAGGAAAAAAAACGCAGGGACGAGGAAGACGTGCGAGCCCTGGCGGGTGCGGGCAGGTTACTCACACCTCTCCCCGGCGGCGCTGAGCAGGCCACGCTGCGGGGCCGGGCCGGGGCACGCCGTGACCCAGCACCGCTCCCTGTCACCTCACCCCGCAGGACCGCGCTCCCCGAAGGAGCAGCTCGCCCAGGAGGAGCCGAGGAGGCGGCACAGGAGCGGGGCTGCCCGGGGACGGGCAGGGAGGCGCGGGTGAGGCAGGGGCCGGGTGAGGCAGGGGCCGGGGGCGCGGGGCCGGGGGCGCGGGGGGGGCCCTTCTCTGACAGGGGACCCCCGGGGCTGGGGATCGCCCCCCCGGCCCGCAGCTCCCCCACCCCCGAGCGGCCCCGGCCCACCCCCGAGGGTCCCTCGGTGCCGTCCCGGCGGTGCGCGGCGCCCCCCGGTGCTGCCGCTGCCGGGGTGCCCCCGCCGCGCCCCCCTCCCGCTGCCCAGCGCTCACCCGCGGCCGCCATCTTGCGTCTCCATGGCAACGGCGCGGGGAGGGGGGCGGAAGCGCGCGGGGGCCGCTCTAGCCGCCGCTCTCGCTGGTTCTCGCTGGCTCCCGCCGGCCCGGGGCGGGGGCACCACCGAGACGGGCGGCCAGAGCGCCCCCCCGCCCCCCCGCCAACATGGCGGCGCCCAGCGAGGGCGAGAGCGAGGGGGCGGCGGAGGGAGCCCCGGGGCTCCTTCCCCGCAGCCGGTGAGGGGCGGCGGGGGCAGGTTCGGGGGGGGCCGGGCCGCGGAGGGCGCCCGCAGGTGCCTGCGGGGATCGGGCTGCAGGAGCTGACGGGGCTGCGGGTGCTGGGGGCACGGGGGGGGCACCCGGGGCTCCCCCCCCCCCCCCCCGGGAGGTGTGTTCCTGGCGGCCGGGCCGCCCCCCCCGGCGCAGCGGGGTTCCCCTTTCGGGCCGGCTCCTCCCCCGGGTGCCTGCCCGCGGCCCGGAGCCGGGCAGGGAAGCGCCGGGGAGGCTGACGGCACCTCGCTGTCCCCGCCAGGCAGTGCCGCCGCCCCGCCGCAGCGATGCTGGCCGTGCCCTTCCGGCCCTTCTGCGCCTTCCTGGGCGGCCTGGGGCTCCTCTGCCTGGCCTTCGTCGGCGCCTGGTGCCAGCACTGGCGCGGCGGCTTCGCCTGGGACGGCAGCGCCCGCATGTTCAACTGGCACCCGGTGCTGATGGTGGCGGGCATGGTGGTGCTGTACGGCGCAGGTGAGTCGGGGACTGCGGGGCGGGGCGGCTCCCCCCCCCCCCCCCCAGGCTCCCCCTGACCCCTCTCGCCCGCCAGCGGCCCTGGTGTACCGCCTGCCCGCCGCCTGGCGCGGCCCCAAGCTCCCCTGGAAGGTCCTGCACGGCGCCCTGGCCCTGACGGCCTTCGGCCTCACCGTGGTGGGGCTGGTGGCCGTCTTCGGCTTCCACAACGCCTCCAAGACGCCCAACATGTACTCGCTGCACAGCTGGCTGGGGCTGGCCACCGTGCTGCTCTTTTCCTGCCAGGTGGGTGCGTGTTCCGGCCCTCCCCCCATGTCCTAGCCCCCCCAAACTTCCCTTCGTCAATTCCTGTCCCCGCAGTGGCTGGCTGGCTTCAGCGCCTTCCTGCTGCCCTACTCGCCCCCCTGGCTCCGTGCCCTCTACAAGCCCGTCCACGTCTTCTTTGGCTCCACCATTCTCATGCTCTCTGTGGCATCCTGCGTGTCGGGCATCAACGAGAAGCTCTTCTTCAGCCTGTGAGTGTTGCAGCGGGTGCTGGGCTGGGCTCTGCCGGACCGACCATGGGGAAAGTCCCCGCAGGGAGAGAGGCTGGGCAGCTCGGGCTGTATTTTTATCTCTGCGCTTGCAGTGGTATCAACCGAAACTAAGCACGGGCTTAACTAAGGGAAGTGAAAACTTTCCCCCCAGCCCAGGTGCGTGGTTAATTACCACAGCTCCCTGCTGCAGGGTGGATAAAGGGTGATGTGGGCTGAGGGGAAGGCTGGACGTGTCAAGGAAGGGTCTTAACCCTCCAGCTGTCACCTCCAGCCCCGTGCTGCTTTGTATACCAGCCGCTGGCAGCTCCTTGCAGCAGCACCCTCAGGGGCCAGGGGACTGTCACAGCCTCAGATGGGACAGGTGGCCATGGGAGCGGTGTTACGGGGCTGCTGGCGTAGCGGGGTTGTTCCCGCTGTAGCACGTGAAGCTGTGCTGGGGGCACGGAGCCAGCCCGCAGCCCCCGGGGCGGCACGCAGCAGGCACAGCGAGGCGAGCCTTGCCATTCTCCTCCGCAGGAAGAACGGGACAGCAACGACGCCGTACAACCGCCTGCCCCCCGAGGCCGTCTTCGCCAACGTGCTGGGGCTCCTCATCGTCCTGTTCGGGGTGCTGGTGCTGTGCGCCCTGGCCAAGCCAGACTGGAAGCGCCCCGAGGACGACTCCACGGACACGCGCCAGGTACCCGCAGTGCTGCAGGGCTGCGCATCGGCTCCCAGGGGGGCTCTGAGGAGCCAAGCCGGGGGTCTGCCTCCCACCACGGCCCCAGCTGGTCCGTCCCCGGGGTGGGCTGGGCAGGGGAGCGCAGGCTCCAGGCTCACCCCCGTCTCCCTGCAGCCCCTGCTCGGCACCGAGCGCTGACGCCTCCGAGATCTGTCCCTGCCGTCCCGGGGCTGCCAGCCCGGAGCTCTCCGACCCCGTTGCTGTCCCGCCTGCCCCGACGCCTTGCCTTCGCCGGGCTGCCTGTGCCCAACGCTCTTCTGTTGGTGGGAAGAACGGGGTCAGCTGCCTTACAGCAGAGATGCCGCTGCGGTGGGGACGTCTCTTTGCCTCCCTTGAGGCCCAGCACTGGCCTCCTGCCAGCCTCAGGACAAGAGCAGCTGCAGCGCCGCGCTCCTGCCTGCGTCCTCGTGCCTCTGCCTGCCAGCTCCTGCGGGGTCCAGCTGTCCCCTCGCGCCTGGACCGTGATCTGTGCCAAATCGGCTGCCCCTGAGCCCTGCGGTGCCATCTCGGGCACCTCGTCAGGTTGGAAGCCGCCAGAGGAGCACCCCGTGACTGGCGGTGCTGGGACCCAGCACAGCGTGGGCTGCCCCAGCCCGGTCTCCTCCACGGGGACGGCAGGAGCCCTCGCGCCGTGCCTTACCCTTTGCGGGGATGTGTGTGTGGTGGTGGGACCAGCTCAGCAGCCCTCAGGGACGCCTAATAAAATGCTGGCTTCCGCAGCGCTCTTGCACCTGTGTCCTTTGGGGCAGCCCAGGCCAGTCCTCATGTTCAGCCTGTTCTGGGTCTGCTGTGTGGTTCCCCCAGCCCCGCGCTGCAGGGCAAGCTCTGCCCCGGCCCTCAAGTTCCTGTTTTGCCCCCCTCCTGGAGCCTCCTCCAGACCCCGTGAGTGCAGCCATGTGAGCCTCATGGCTTCCCCACCCAGCCACGGGGTAGAGATGAGGGCTCGTGGGTAGCCCGGCAGCTTCCTTCCTCCCCAGCCGTCACGCTCAGGCTGAGTTCAGGGCTGGCTGCATCCCCCCTTGACGTGGGGACGTGGCCCCAAGGGTCCAGCTGCCTCCCCCCGGGCCCAATCCCCACCACCCGACCCCTCTGCACGAGTTAAAATGCTCTGGGCCAACTCCGGGGGACCGCAAATATTCATTGGGGGTACACGGGGCGTGCTGCCGCGTCTCCCATCGCCCTGGGGAGCCGGGGGGATGGGGGGGGGCAGCCACAGGCCGGCCGCCCCCCCTCAGCCCCGCAGCCCCTCCAGCACGGCGCGCAGCACAGCCGCTGCCGCCACCGCCCCGGGGTCAGGCTGCAGCAGCTGGGCCGAGCTGATGTAGCTGGCTCTGCCCGCGCCAGCCTCCATGTGCCGGGTGGCTTCTGCCGCCGCCTCCGCGCTCTGCCGGGGGAAACGGGGAGCGCTCAGGATGCGGCCAGCACGGCCCGGTGCAGCCGTCCCCAGCCCGCTCTGCCCACCCTAGGTCCCCCCCCGGTCCCCGTACCTGCACGGCGGAGGCCAGCACCGTCAGCAGGTCGGCTCCGGGGCTGCGCAGGGCGTGCAGCGCCTGCGCCGCGGCGCACAGCGAGTCCAGCTGGGAGACACGGGCAGGGGGCTGAGTGCCAGGGCCGCCGACAGCACCCACAGCAGGCGGGCAGCGTCGGGGCCCCGCCACGCTTCCCCTTGCGCGGCGGCACTCACCATCGTCCTGTCCCCCGGGGCAGCTCCTCCGTACCTGCGTGGCGAGCATAGGACTTGGCAGGGGCCCGCGGAGGGGCTGTGGGGAGGGGGGTCCCGCGGGGGTCCCGCCGCACTCACCGCTGCATGGCTTCGATGCCGGCGTCCATGGCGTCAGCCCACGTCGGGAGGTCGCTGCGGTTGTGCAGGGGCCGGGCGGCCGCCGTCAGGAACAGCCCGTAGAGCTGCGGGGACACCGGCCCCGTCACCGCCCGCGGCAGCAGCGGGGGGGACAGCGGGGGTCCGCATCCGCGCTCCCTCCTCTCGCCCCGCACTCACCACGCCGGAGGAGCCGCCCATCTTCTCCAGCAGCAGGTCGGCCAGGGCCGAGAGGAGCTGGGCTGGGGCCGCCGGCGGGGGCCGGCTGCGCACCCACTCCTGGATGGCTGCGGGGCAGAGGGGATAAGAGGGGAGGCTGTGGGGACCCAGCAACGTGGGGGGACCCTGCCCCCAGGTGGGCAGAGTGGCCTGGGGGTCCTCACTCCCCACCAAGGGACATCGTGGAGCGGCCCCCGCTCCTCCGAGGGGGCAGCGGGGGTACCGTGGCCCGGGCAATGGCTGGCACGCACCTCGCGCAGCCCGGGCATGTGTGTGGCCGCAGTCCCCGTCGCCCGCCGCGCGGTCCAGCTCGTTGAGCTTGTCCTGCAGGCCCAGCAGGGTGCTGCACACCCGCTCCAGGACCAGCTGCACCCACTTTGCACCAGGCCCTGCAGGGAGGAGACGTCACCCCCTGCCTGGCCTTGAACTCAGGGGAGGCAGGGAAGCTGAGGCACAGGGCGGTGACGGCTTCTTCCCGCAGCTGCCCTGACCTGTGCTGGGCGCTTGCTGAGCAGTCTCTGGTCCCTCGTTCGGTGCCGGCACCTCCGGTCTCTGGCTCACGGCAGGCCCCGCAACCAGGTTGGGCCAAGCCACGGCCGTGGTCTCGGCATCTAGAGCAGCCGGAGAGGGGGGAGGCAAGTGCCAGCTCAGCAGGAGCCGCTGAATCCATGACACCGCATCCAGCAGCGCCAGCGGCCGGGCACCGGTCCCGTGTGCCCACGAGTGCCGGCATCCAGGGCCACCGCGCACGTCCCGTGCCACCTCCCCGCCTGCGGGCGCTCACCGATCAGCCCCACCAGCTCCTCGTCTGCCAGCATGAGGGTGAGGGAGACCCCGGCCATCTCCAGCGCCGTCATGAAGGAGCCCACCAGGGCCCGGGCGATGCGGACTCCTCGTTTCTCTGCAAGGGAAGGGTGGCCATGAGCGAGGTGGCATGGCAGGAAGGGTCCTCAGGAGCAGAGGGCTCAGGGCAAAGCCAGGGGGGGCTCCAGGGTGCCCCCACACTCACCCAGCCCACGCACGGCAGCGCCAGCCACGATGCCCAGCTCCAGGCAGGACAGCCCGCCCAGGTTGTTCACCACCAGCACCACAGAAGCACCTGCGAGGCAGCGAGCAGAGTGAGGCCCCTGCCCTGCACGTGCAGGGGGTGCCCGGGGAAACACGAGGGCTCACCGCGGCTCAGGGGCAGATGGGAGGCGTTGGCAGGGTCTGTCATGTGCGCCAGCATCGTCTCCACCGCCTCGTCCGCCGGCATCACCTGGCAGGGGTGCAGGGGACCATGAGGCCAGGGCAGGGGGGCAGGGAGAGGAGCAGGGCGAGGGGACGCTGCTCACCTTCATCCTGCGCACGCCCGCCTCGCCGTGGATCCCTGCAGGGACAGGGCAGCGTCACCCCATGCTGACGCCCGGGGCCGAGGGGCACGTGGCCCCCATGCCCGCCAGCAGCCTGGCACAGGGGGGAGGCAAGGGGGCAGCTCCTCACCCAGCCCCAGCTCCATCTCATCGTCAGCCAGCTGGAAGGTGGGCTTGGACCCGGGGACGCTGCACGGGGACAGGCTGAGCCCCAGGGTGCCTGTAGGTGGCGGGGAGAAGGAGGGATGCGTGCCAGATTTCGGGGCAGGCGGTGGGCACGCAGGCAGCCACACGGGGAGGCAGGAACGTGACCATGCCCCAGCCACGCTGCGGGCACGTGGGATGCCCGGCTCGGGCTGAAGTCCACCACGTGCCGGTGCCTCTTATCTGCCACTGGGGAGGGTCCCGTGCACGTACCCATGGCCTTGGCGACCGCCGACACCCTCTTGACAATCTCATCCAGGCTTGCCCCCGCCTCAGCCAGGGCCCCGGCCACCTGCAAAGGGGGCAGTGATGGGTGAGGGACCCCTGCGCATCGTCCCCCCTAGGGGCACCAGGGGACCCCACGGACCTTGTGCACGAGGACGGTGCCGCACAGCCCGCGGCGCCCAGCTTTCTTCTGGGTGGTGAAAGCGCAGTCGTCCCCCACCACCACCATCTGCACGTCAGCCCCCTCTGCCCGTGCCCGCTCCAGCGCCAGCCCGAAGTTCAGCCGGTCCCCAGTGTAGTTCTTCACGATCAGGAGGGTCCCCACTGCGGGGAGGGGCAGGGGGTTAGGTGACGGCACGGCCGCCAACCTCCCCAGTGCCCCATCGCGTCCCCATACCTGCGCCAGCCTGCGTCACCGCCCGGATGGCCGCCAGGATGCTGCCCACGGCGGGGGAGGTGAAGACGGCGCCGGCCACCACCCCGCTCAGCATGCCCTTCCCAATGTACCCTGTGGAGGAGCAGGGACAGGGGGTTCGGGGGTGCCCGGGGGGGCACCGAGCCCACGGCGGGGCTGTGGGCACTCACCTGCATGGGCGGGCTCGTGGCCGGAGCCCCCCCCGGAGAGCAGGGCCACGCGTCCCCGCAGGGCGGCCAGGTCAGTGCGCAGGGCCACCCGGTGTCCCCGCAGCAGCCGCAGCCCGGGGTTGCAGGCCACCAGCCCGGCCAGCGTGTCGTCGGCGCAGCCGGCCACCGAGCTGACCAGCTTCTTGGAGGCCTGCGGGCACGGAGAGGCGGTGTCACCGGGACGGGGAGCGGGGCGAGGGGCTTCGTGCTGCCCCCGGCTCACCTCCATGGCAGCGTGGTGGGGCAGCGGCTCCTGCAGGTCCCGGTGGCACTGGGGGGGACGCGGGGCTCCCCGGCTCCGTCAGCTGTCCCCGCGCTGTGGCTCCCGCGCAGCCTTCGGCCTGGGTCCAAACTCTGCCGGGGGCTGAGGGAGGGCAAGGTCCAGACCCCCCCGGCAGGACGGGGGCGTCCCGGCTGGGCTGGGCTGGGCTGGGCTGGGCCGGGCGGCTCACGGGGAGGGCAGAGGAAGGGGGAGTGCGGGGGGCCTGGGGGAGCACCCCTAAAATGGGGACCCCTCCTGGGACGGGGGGTGCCAGAGGGCACACCCCTGCACACGGGGACCTCTCTTGGGATGGGAGGAGGGTAACGGGGGGCACAGCCCTGCACATGGGGACCCCTCCCAGGGTGTGGGGGGGTAACAGGGGGCACGTCCCTACACATCGGGACCCCTCCTGGGATGGGGATGGGGACTGGGGGGCGCCCCCCTACACATAGGGACCCCTCCTGGGATGGGAGGGGGGTAACAAGGGGTGCACCCCTACACATGGGAACCCCTCCTGGGGATGGGGATGGGGGCCGGGGGGTGCAGCCCTACAAAGGGGGACCCCTCCCAGGATGGGGGGGGACCAGGGGGCGCCCCCCTACGCATGGGATAACGGGGGGCGCCCCCCTACACATAGCCCCCCCCCCCCGGGATGGGGGAGGACCGGGGGGCGCCCCCTAGAAGCAGGGACCCCTCCCTGTCCGGGGGGGGGGGGGGGGTCCGGGTGCCGCCCCCCACCTGCCCTCTCGTCTGCTCCCGGCGGTCCTCCCGGCGGCGCAGAGCGGCCCCTTCCGCTGGCGTCACGGCGGCGGCGGGCGGAAGGGGCGGCGGTGGCGGTGGCGGCGGAGAGGCCCCGCGAGGCCCCGCTCCCGGTGCGCGCCGCGCTCTGCCCGGCCGGGCCCCGCCGCCGCCATGTCCTACAACTACGTGGTCACGGCCCAGAAGCCGACGGCCGTCAACGGCTGCGTTACCGGTACCGGGGGCGGCGGGGTTATGGGGGGGGGGGGCTCCGGGGGGCGCGGGGATACGGGGGGTGGGGGGCAGCCGGGGGGGTGCGGGGCCCCCGGGGGGGCTCCGGGGTGCGGGGCGGGGGTCTGGGGGTGCTGAGGGGGACGGGGGGGGGCTCGGGGTTCCTCGAGGGGGAGCTGAGGGAGTGGGGGCGCCGCGGGGGGGGGCTGGGGGCGGCTTGAGGTTCTTGGGGGGCTGTGGTTTTTTTGGGGTGTGCTGGGGGGGCAGCGGTGCCCCTCTCGGGGCGGGGGGCTGAGGTTTCAGGGAGCTGAGGGTATCGGTGGGGCGTTGGGGGCTGGGGTGCTGCGGGGCGGCGGTGGTGGCTGGCTGGCAGGGTCTCGCCTCGCTGCGAGGTGTTTTGGGGGGGGGGGGGGGTGGAGAGGGCCCGTGGCTGGGGGGCTCCCTGGGGAAGGACGGGGAGCTGGGGGAGAGGTGGTGTCTGCGGTGTTGGGGTCTCGGGCTGGGGTTGTGAGCTCGCTCGGTGAGAGCACCCCGAGCTGCCGCCCCGCTGCGGTGGGGGCTGACGGCCTCTCCCCCTTCTCTCTCTCTCTCGCAGGGCACTTCACCTCGGCGGAGGACCTGAACCTGCTGATCGCCAAGAACACGCGGCTGGAGATCTATGTGGTGACGGCCGAGGGGCTGCGGCCCGTCAAGGAGGTGGGCATGTATGGCAAGACCGCCGTCATGGAGCTCTTCCGCCCCAAGGTGGGTGTGCTGCTGCGGGAGGGGGCTGCCTGCCATGCGGGTGTGGGGCCGCTCCCTGCCACCCCCCCCTGACGGCACCCCCCGGCCCTTCCTTCGCAGGGCGAGAGCAAGGATCTGCTCTTCATCCTGACGGCCAAGTACAACGCCTGCATCCTGGAGTACAAGCAGAACGGGGACAGCATCGACATTATCACCCGCGCCCACGGCAACGTGCAGGTGAGCAACGCTGCAGCTCCTGCTTGGGTCTGGGAGGAGGCAGGTTCTCTTCCCTGGGGACAGATTTGCTTTGTTAGTGGCAGAGGTGCATCCAGGTGACAGGCGTCCGCCTGGATATTTGGGATTTTTCACCTACAGGGGACCCTAGCCGGGTTCACCTGCTGGCGCTGTTATTTCTAAAGGTTTTCTGATCCAGTGAGCAAGCCTCAGGGACTGAGGACACAGCTCCAGTTGTGTTCTTAGAACAGTTTGCAGAAGAATAAGGTTGATTTGAGATGCTCCAACTTTAAAGAGGTTTAGTACTCAAAACTCAATGTCAGGTAGTGTTTTTTTTTCTCAAAAATGGCTCTTCTGGTGTTTTGTGACCAGTACCTACATGCTGCGTACCAGAAGCACGACTGCTGAAGTTACTTTTGCCTTTGTGGCTGTACAGTGAGCTTAATAACTGTAGGTGTGCTCCGTTCTGTTTTTTTTTTCTGGTTAAAATCACGCCTTCCCAGCAGGTCAAAGATCCACGTGTCCTTTTGGCTTTTTGTTATTCTTTATCCAAATGATTTCTGTCAGCTGTCAAGCCAAAATATCTCCCATCTGTTTCCAGGTGCTGAGCTTCTGCTGAGGTACTGTTAGCGAAGCTGAGCAGGGGGTTACGGGCAGGAAGCGTAGGTGGGCACGTCCTGTCAGTAAGGTGTTGGTGTGTTTGGGGGAAACGTACTTAATCTTCCCGTGCCATGGTTCTTCCTCGTGATATGTGGAGATGCTGATATCAGCCCCCGCCAAGCAAAGCCGAGGGGTCTGCGGGAGGGCGATAACAGCGCTGGATTTTCGGAGGGTGGGTTTTGGTCACGGATATCAAAGCGCTTCACACCAGCGGGGAGCGCTGAGGTCGTTCCGCAGAGAGCTGGGGTTACAAAGCCAGCTGCGGGTTCTGCTCCTGGAGCGCCCATCTCCCGCCGCCCTGGAGGTGCTCCAGGAGTCAGTGCGGTGTGATCGGGGTAGCCGCGTGCAGCGGGAGCTCTGCTGGGCTCCCTGGTGGAAAGGACCTGCTGCTTCAGAAGACGCGCGACTTGCCTCTGGCTTGCCAGGCAGTTTTAAATCCGCTGGAGGTGTGGGGGGAGCCCTTCCTCAGCGGAGGGGTGGTAGCTCTTCTACCTGCTGTTCCCGAGTCCCGTGCAGGGATCTCTTTCTAACGCTGGTCACTCTGTTTCCCATCTCCCCATGTCTCCTGCTCAGGATCGCATCGGTCGTCCCTCGGAGACCGGGATCATCGGCATCATTGACCCGGAGTGCCGGATGATTGGCCTGCGGCTCTACGATGGCCTCTTCAAGGTCATCCCCCTGGACCGGGAGAACAAGGAGTTAAAAGCTTTTAACATCCGCCTGGAAGAGCTCCAGGTCATCGATGTGAAGTTCCTCTACGGCTGCCAGGCCCCGACCATCTGCTTTGTCTACCAGGTACCTTGTTCTCCATCGGTGACTCGGGCAGAGGGTGCTGGAGGTTGCTGGGCTGACCTGCATGAGCCAAGGTCTCCAGAGGTTTTCCAAAGTGGCTGGAGCACTCGTGTTGTCCTGGAGCCTGCGGAAAGCAGTGCTGTGGCTGAGTGGGCAGGGTAAGAGACACTGCTGGCTCCTGCAGGCTCGTTTCATAGCTGAGGAAAACCTGTGTTCCTCTGTGCTGTGCTTTTCCATTTCTGGGAGAGGCAAAGAAATGCTCTCCCCCAGGAGAGCTGGGCAGCTGATGCTTCCGGGGGGGACTGTTTCTGTGCTAAAGGATTAAGAGGAGCACGTGGGTCCTTCCAGTGGAGGTGGATCAGATCCTGCTCAGTTGCTTCTTACAAACACGGCTGTGAGACTTCATCCTTTCTCTTCAAAAAGGCAACGTGTTGTCTTTGGTGGTATTTGAGAGGCTACTCCAGCAGTGAAAAGAGGGGCCGTAACCTCTGGGTTTTCACAGAGGCAGTGCTCGTCAGCCTCTCTCTGAACACTTTATTTTGAACCAAAGAGGCTTTGCGGTGCTGGCTGGCCGAGGGATTATCTTTGCTTTGTCAAAGCCGGCGCTAGCTGGTGCCTGGCTGGGAGCTACTGCGACAACAGCACAGGACCCGGTGTGAATTCAGTTCAACTCCGCTGTGGTCGTGGGGGCAAACTCATACCATGGGAGCTGCAACCACATGGTAGCAAGGGTCTGATTTTTCCCTGTTTTCAAAAGCCCCTGCTGTTATTTTCAAGAGAGGTGGGTGCTCTTGAACCCCACTGAACAGTTAGTGAGGAAAGACCTGGGAGACATCGCTTTGTTGCTGTGTAAGTAAGGGTTCGGGAGAGCAGCCCGGACCCCCTGTGTCAGGCCAGTGCTCTCCCCCTGCCCTGCGGCTACCTGTGCTCTTTCTTCTCATCTGCACACTTCTCAGCTCTCCCTTGGCCTCCAAACAAGCTTTCAGAACACGTGGCAGTCCTTGTTTGTCTGAGCAAGGAGCGTGTATGGAGCCCTATTTTTATCCCATGACACTTTGCAGCTTGGTGTCAGAAGGGAAGCTCTTTTAGCCTGTCTTCGCTGTAGAAATACGCAGCAAGAGCGGCTGGCGATGCTCTTCGTGGTTTTGACTTGCTTCACGGGTGACGTCCCCAAAGCTGGCAGTGGGGGTGCGCAGCTCGGAGGAGTGGTGAGCGCCCCTGTGGGTTCGATTTGTGCTGCTGCCGTCGTCAGGTGGGGAAACAGGCAGAGAGGGACGGTGATTTGGCCAAATTCTTAAACTCTGTGTCAGAGCCTGGACAGAAGCACAAGTTTCCACTCGGTCCTCAAGAGCATCCTAAAGGAGGAGCTTGGTCATCCTGCAGAGTCAGCTAGTAAAAAGGGTCTTATCTCAAGGAATCTGGCACATTTATGTTACAGACGAACTGGCAGCAAATTCATTGGTAGTTATAAACAGGTATTGTACAGATAGAGTAAATTATCCATTTCCATGTCTAATAGATGAATTTTACCCTTGCAGCAGGAGTGAGATGCGAGTTCTGACTCACGAGGCCTTATGTAAAACGCTGGGTTTGCTTTGGTTCCTGGGAGTCCGACTGTGTGTGTGGGGAGGGGGGAACATTTCCAAGCTGCTGCTTTCCCTGATTCCTTCTCAATTTATTAATCATTATCACAGGATTTGGATCAAGTAGAACAGCATTGAGTGTCTGAGATGATTCTTGTGTAGATACGAAACCAGAGGAAGATACAAAAATGAGCAAGTTTATTAAAAAAAAATAAAAAGAAAAAAAAGACTTGAGAACTTCTGTTGTGTGGAGTAAAAAGGTCCAGAAATGCCAAAGTCACATTAACAACACTTCTGCCATTCTAACAGCCTCGCTTCAGCTTTAACACGTACAGGATATGCTCTGGTTGTGCTAATTCCTCATCTCTCTCCTCCACGTGGATCCGTTTCTCCCCCCGACTTCCCCTTCTCTGTCCGCTGGCGCTGCTCTTTGCTTCTTGCCGCACCCAGACGTCGGGCTGCCGAGTGCTGTTGGTGAGGGTTTGCTGAGCTCAGAGGCTTTGAGGGGTGAGCCAGGAGGTACCCGGCTTTCCTGTGAGTGTTTGCTTACAGGGCCAACAGCCACAGGGAGCAAAACCCACTTTTACTTAGGTCTGGAAAGTGGTAAGGCATAATAAATAAAAAGATGAACAGCTCTTTTAAAGTAGTTCTGCGAACGACGTCTCTAAGGAAACCTGGTTCCTCGTGGCTTAGAGCCTCGTCTCGGCTTTTGAGGCGTGAAATAGGCCAGTGGGTTACGATCAAAGACTTCTCTGTGCCTTGACTGCTCGTGTGTCCCGTTGTGGGCCCCGGAGAAAGGGATTAATCAGGAGGTAGTGAGTGGTTTGGGCATTGGTCCTGTGTGTCCCCTACATGGGTTCCCAAGTGCCTGTTAGTGCGGACCTCCTTTCCTATACCCTTTATTTCCACGTGGACTCTGCCTCCGAGGCCTCTGTTCCCTCTCAGGTTTGGTTGAAATTGCCCACCAGGGTGGGAATTGCTGGAACGGCAGAGACGCCGGAGGATTGTTCAGCAAGCAAGCAGATTGTTGCCTCAGGAAACCAGGCTGAAAAGGCTGAGGAGCATTGAGCTGGGCACTCAGCTGCTCTGGCACCTGCGCCATTAGAGCAGAGCTGAATTCCTGAGCGCCTTGCTGGAGCTGGAGGCGGTGGCAGTACCGTGCAGTGCCACTCATACCCAGATCTGCAGAGAGCCATGCGTCAGATGAGTACGAAGCCCAGAAAATCACTCGTGGGTATAAAAATGGAAAAATCATTTCCAGTCTCTTTTGGCACAGGGATTTATCTAAAGGTTGTGCTACATACAGATAAATTTAGGGAAAATGCGGATGAGGGTGCGTGCGTTCAGACCCACGTGCAGCTGCAGCCTGAACTGGTGGGCAGGATGGCAAGGCTCAGCAGCTCTGGTCGCTGGGCGATGGTGTTCTCGTGGGAGACGGGGCAGCGCTGCCTTGCTTTGTGGTTTCTCATCAGCTCAGCCTCAGGAGCCTCTGCTGTTGTGCGCACAAGGCTGTTGTCGGTGTCCGTGGTCATTTGTGCCTTCTCTTTCAGGACCCTCAGGGTCGGCATGTCAAGACGTACGAGGTGTCTCTGCGCGAGAAGGAGTTCAACAAAGGTCCTTGGAAGCAGGAGAATGTAGAGGCTGAAGCCTCCATGGTCATCGCAGGTCAGTCCTTTGTGTAAAATCTTCCCTCCTGTTCGATCCTTGAGGCTGAACACCTCGTTTGTGCTGCACAAGTTCTCTGGTAAGACATTTCTCTTCTCCCCTGCACAGTGCCAGAGCCTTTTGGAGGTGCAATCATCATTGGGCAGGAGTCCATCACCTATCACAACGGAGATAAATACCTTGCTATAGCTCCACCTATCATCAAGGTGAGCAACTGCTGACGTCTAGAATTGTCTCCTGTAGTTCCTCTGTTTTCAGGCATGTCTGCAGGTGCTGGGAGGGTGCTGGGCCACTTGTAGTCAGGAATTTAAACTCTTCTGGTCTCCAGGTGTGGCCAAGTAGGGCCACTTACTCCCAGAGCTTTGGTGAGCCTAGGCGTTTTGCACGATGGCTGATCTGCGTTTTGGAGGGCTGAGGGACCCGTGTGGTCCCTGTAAGGATGTCAGCGTGTGCTTGCACTGTCGTATGTGGCTCTGCTCTCTGTGGAGTACTCGGAAATGGCTGCAGTAAAGCTGAAATCCCGTTAGGGCCCCAGAGAAAGGGATTAATTAGGAGGTAGTGAGTGGTTTGGGCATTGGTCCAGGCCAGAGCCTGGTTTCAGTTCAGGCAGCGAAAGATATGAATGAGCCCCTTGGAGACTTGAGTCCACCGATGTATGATTGGGGCACTTGTTCAAAGGAAAAAAGACTCACACAGTTTGTGATGGAACTTGAGCTTGTGGTTTCTGTCAGCGGGACGGGCCAGCTCCCACATTTAAACGGTACAGGAAGCACAAATGGCACGGCTGAGGTGCTGCTCAGGGCTGAAAGAGCTATGATCAAAAGGTCCTTTCAAGCGGGAAATAATGATGGGCTAGAAAAGAGTTATAAATCTTAGGTAAAAAAAAAAAAAAAACTAATTGTTGCGTGAACGCCTACAGGCTACTGGACCACTGCTGGGGCTCTGTGCTGGAGGGTTCGTTATACTGGAGTGAGTAGAGCAACTCTCCCACACTCTGCTGATGTACAAAACTGCCTTGACCTGCAGTCAGAGTGCAGGCACATTGGGTCTTGAGGCCAGTAGAATGCTTGCATCCAGTGAAGATCTGCAAGATCAGGGTTTTTAAACCAAAGACGTAAGCAGGAGGCCAGGCAGCATCTACCCCGCAGAGCAAAACGTCTGCAGAGCTTCTGTCCAGAAATGGAGCAGGCTCAGAGCTCTTCGGGTCCCAGGCAGCATTTCTGCAACACACCTGTGAAAGGCTCAGCATTAGAAGAACAGGTGTTCTGATGGCATCGTCCCTGGGCTATGAACGAGTTAGGGACGTGTTATTTAGGAACATGAAACGCTTTCTAGTTACCGAAAGCGAGGCTGTTTGCCCACAGCTTCTGGCTGTGTTTGCTGCTACAGTTGATTACGGGGTGAATCCAGCCCTCTCCCTCCATGCAGGAAGAGTGCCCTGGTGTGGGATTTGGCTGTGGTTCCAGCAAGCAGCTGGTGTGCTGTGGATGTGGTTGTTCCCCTCTGGCGTGTACAGAGGTGGTGCCGTTTCAGTGGCTTCCTAACACTTCCTGCTTTGCACGTAGCAAAGTACAATCGTGTGCCACAACCGCGTGGATCCCAATGGGTCCCGTTACTTGCTGGGGGACATGGAAGGACGCCTCTTCATGCTGCTTCTGGAGAAGGAGGAACAGATGGACGGCACGGTCACCTTGAAGGACCTGCGTGTGGAACTGCTCGGTGAGGTAGGACTCTGCCACGTCAGCGCAGTGGCCCTGCTGCTTCTCACCACAGGGTCGCGGGGCTCTGCAGACAGCCGAATGGCAGGAGTGGTGTCTCTTTGGAGCCCAGGTTGGAGTGATATTTCACTCCCCACAGCTGTTAGCTCCAAACTTTCAGTTGCTGGATTTGGCCTGGGGAATTCCTGATTTGGGCACTCGAACATTTACAGCATTTTCATGGGTTTTTGCAGGGTGTTTGCACACCATCCCTGGGAGAAGTTTGGACACTGGCAGTTCTACAAAGGGCTTAAATTCCTCCCCTGTGTCCAGGGTCTTTCTGTTTGGCTGCAGTTCAGATGTAGTGCTTGGGAGGCATGGCAGAGCCCTTTTCATGCTAAGGGTGGTTCATCTGTCTCTTTGCAATTCCCAGACATCCATTGCAGAGTGCTTGACCTACCTGGACAACGGTGTGGTGTTTGTTGGCTCTCGGCTTGGGGATTCCCAGCTTGTGAAGGTAAGTGGGGGCCTTGTGCTGGCTTAATTGCGTGTTCAGACAGGATTCGTACATCTGCTTTCATCCTGTTTGCAAGAGGTGTATACGCTGGGTGGAAACTTTCCTTTCTTTTCCTTGTCTACCCTCTGCTTTCCACTTGACCTTTCTTGTTGGAAACCAATGACTGTGTTTGTTCGTAGCTCAACGTGGACAGCAATGAGCAGGGCTCCTATGTAGTGGCTATGGAGACCTTCACCAACCTCGGTCCCATCGTCGACATGTGTGTAGTAGACCTGGAAAGACAAGGCCAAGGGCAGGTAATGTTGATTCTGCCTTGAGGTTCTCTGTCCCAGGGATGTCTGGGCCTGCAAGGTGTGTGGAGGGTGTCCATGAAAGGAAAAGACTGAAATCCATTTATTGGAGATTTAAAAGTCTTATCGTGGTGCAGGGAAGGCTTTGAGGTCTTGCACTGAAGAGTGGTTATGAGTGGGAGGGCTTCTTCTTGGGCACCCCTGTTAACAAGGAAGGGTTTCCTCTCCTGCAATGGGGAATGGTCAGCTGCCAAAGAACTTCCTCTGAGAAGCAAGGAAGATGGGGGCCCCATCTTGGCCCGAGTCTGTCACTGCAAGGAGTGGTGGGGGTGCTTCCCAGCAACAAGTGGTAAATATCTGCTTTTCTTCCAGCTGGTCACGTGCTCAGGTGCGTTTAAGGAGGGTTCGCTACGGATCATCCGGAACGGCATTGGGATTCACGAGCATGCCAGCATTGACCTGCCGGGCATTAAAGGTGCGTGAGCTGTTTGGTGCTGTCTGATACACCCCGTGACCTGAGAGGGCCCAGTGGGGACATTTCTTGTGAGCAGACTGAGGTTTGGGGTGTGGGTGGGGGACTTCCACCCATCAGCTTTTGTAATATTTACTGTGAGCACGTGGCCTCTCTGTTGCAGGCTTGTGGCCCCTGAGGTCGGATTGTCATCGTGAGACGGACAATACCTTGGTGCTGTCCTTTGTTGGCCAGACCAGGTAAGGTGGGGTTAAGGCTGAGCCATGCTCTCGGCCGCATGTTGGAGCGTGACCTAACAGGATCTCCCTTTCCCTTTAGGGTTCTTATGTTAAACGGAGAGGAGGTAGAAGAGACGGAGCTCACAGGGTTTGTGGATGATCAGCAGACTTTCTTCTGTGGCAATGTGGCACATCAGCAATTGATCCAGGTAATTCTCCTTCTAGAGGAGACATCTTTTTCATCTTCACTCCATAGCCCTTCTCCTCTGTGGAGGTAATTTATATCTGTGCTGCGCATCATGGCAGGGGCTGCAGTACTTCCTTGGGCAGATGTAAACAGTGAGGTGTTGTCCCGGCTCCGAGCAGAAGTGTTCTTTCTCCTCAGATCACCTCTGCCTCTGTGAGACTGGTCAGTCAGGAGCCCAAAGCCCTGGTGAGCGAGTGGAAAGAGCCCAACGGGAAGAACATCAGCGTGGCTTCCTGTAACAGCAACCAGGTGGTGGTGGCTGTGGGACGAGCCCTGTACTACCTGGAGATCCGACCCCAGGAGCTCAGGCAGATCAGGTGAGTGCAAGTCTCCTCCTGCCCCACAGGCTCTCAGCCTCTACTGTCTGTCCTCGGGCTCCAGGCTGACTCCTGTCTGATTTCTCCTTCCTGCCAGCTGCACAGAAATGGAGCATGAAGTCGCCTGCCTGGACATCACTCCTTTGGGGGACACTAATGGCATGTCCCCACTGTGTGCGATCGGGCTCTGGACTGACATCTCCGCCCGCATCCTGAAGCTGCCTTCATTTGAGCTGCTGCACAAAGAGATGCTGGGCGGAGGTAGGGCTCTCCTGGGGCTGGTGGCAGCAGGGACTGAACTAGTTGAGCCGTGAGTGACATCAGCCTTCTTCTCTTCTTCTGTTCCCTGCAGAAATTATCCCTCGCTCCATCCTGATGACGACCTTTGAGAGCAGCCATTACCTTCTGTGTGCCCTGGGAGATGGGGCGCTCTTCTACTTTGGGCTCAGTCTCGAGACAGGTAACCATGGGGCCTAGCACCGAGTGGGCTGCCTGGGAAGGTGGCTGGATGTATGCCCTCTTACTTGCTTGATGTACTTTTTTTTTCATCCTTCTGGAGATCTCGCTCTCCTTCCAAGTTACTTCTTTCTCACTGTGAGATGGTTGTGCTCACGTGGGACTGGCTGTGGGTACTGTGAGTTGGTGGATTTCTCTAGGGGACTGCAGAGAAAGGAGATTGATGCTTATATCCATTTCTTTGCTGCCAGCAGGATGGATTTACTCGCACTCATTTCTTCCCAGCATGTCACAGCCACATTACTCTCTGCTGTCCTGCTCCTGCGAGCTCTGTTGGGGCAGCTCCCAACACCGGTGCTCCTCTTCTGCAGGCTTGCTGAGTGACCGCAAAAAGGTGACCCTTGGGACCCAGCCCACTGTCCTGAGGACTTTCCGCTCTCTGTCCACCACCAACGTGTTTGCCTGCTCTGACCGCCCCACCGTCATCTACAGCAGTAACCACAAGCTGGTTTTCTCCAACGTCAACCTGAAGGAGGTGAACTACATGTGTCCCCTCAACTCGGATGGGTATCCCGACAGGTGAGCCTGCACCTTGCCTTGCGTGACACAGCGGCGGGGGGAGCTTTAGACTCTGTACTGGCATAAACGAGGCGCAGGGTGGGCTGCTCAGCCTTGGAGCTCCATCTTACCAGGTCATGGATAGAAGTATGCCTGACTCTGATCAGTGGGAGAGCTTTTTCCATCAATACTCTCATGGCATACAGCAGTCCTGGCCCTGGATTCTCCCAGGGTAATGATCAGTCCCTTGTGCTGCTTGTTGGGTCTCACATGAGAACACAGGTGTGCGTGGTCCTGTCTCTTAAGCATTTGTCCCTCTCTTCTGTGCATCAGTAATCCTAGATGCTGCACTAATTTGGCCACCCTGCTTGGATCTGCACAGTATGGGAAGGGGATCCAATGACTAGCAATTTTGGGGGTGGGAAGAGGAGGGAGATTCTTGGCTGCACTGCCTGCCTTACAAGCCCCATTGCTGAGTTTTCCTCCTGTACAGCTTGGCACTGGCCAATAACAGCACTCTGACAATCGGCACCATCGACGAGATCCAGAAGCTGCACATCCGCACGGTTCCCCTCTACGAATCACCCAGGTGAGCCGAGCAGTGGAAGGGAGTCTGGTTCGAGGGGCCCTTGTTCTGCTGCACAGGACAAGACTGGGGGGAGATTTCGCCATGGGGAGAGGCAAGCTCTGCAGTCAGTGTTCCTGTTGCAGGCTCAGTTTAGCACACAGACCAAATCAGTGGCATATGCTGAGAGTAGTCTGTGCAAGGAAGCGGCTCTTTCCTTGCAGTTTCTCCTTGGAGTGGCCTGTCCTGGCACTGCTGCTCACACAGCTCTCTGTCCTGCAGGAAAATTTGCTACCAAGAGGTATCACAGTGTTTTGGCGTGCTGTCAAGTCGCATCGAGGTGCAGGATGCCAGTGGGGGCACCACTGCGCTCAGACCCAGCGCCAGCACCCAGGTGAGGGGTAACTGCTAGGTCGTCCCTGAGCTCTGGGCTGTGGGTACTGTAGCTCCTTAGGCCAAACCATGTTGCAGATTTTCCTTGACAATCTTCTCTTCCAAAGCTCTGAGTACAAGCTCTCCCTCTGGCAGCCTGGGAGGAGATGGGGTGGTAAGATGTCTCTGTGGTGGTGTCAAGGTCTCTCTGTGCTGCTCTCTGGCAGCCTCAGCATGCTCACTGTTCTGTCTGATCATCTTTGTTTCGAACACAGCTCCTTCAGTCCCTTGTATAGGCTTCTCTTTGGTCTCGAGTGGTTTCCTTCTCTCAAAGGTGCAGACACAAGTCCCCTTCAGGCAAAAGCTGTGGTGGGAGCTTCAACACTGTGTAAACTGTTCTATTAATGCTGTTGCTCAACAGTGCTGCCTCTGCCTTGCATATCATGTAAATCCACTGGTGCAGGGAGTGTGCCCCATTCCTCAAGCCCAGGGAGCTCCTTCTCTCCCATTCATCCTTCTGGTCCCCAATTGTCTCAGCCTTCGTGGTGCAGCATGAGGACGTGCCAAGTAGCATGAGGATGTGACCTGCCTTTCTGTGTCCTAGGCCCTGTCCAGCAGCGTCAGTACCAGCAAGCTGTTCTCCAGCAGCACAGCACCGCACGAGACGTCCTTTGGAGAGGAGGTGGAGGTGCACAACCTGCTCATCATAGATCAGCACACCTTCGAAGGTACCAGCCCCAAATGCTGCCCACGCTCTCATCCAGTGTTCCCCTCCAAAACAAGCTCATCAGCGTGTGGCTGATACCTGTGACCTTCACAAAGCTGTGATCTCATACACTTCCTTCAGTCAGCATTTTTTCTGGAAGATCATCAGCCACACGTCATGGGTTTAAGGTGTAGTGATTTGTTGATGGCATGAGGTGGTGGCAGGGAACAGGTGAGGGGATCTCCAGGCAGCCATTGACTCTGCACCTTGTTCATGTCCTGAGTTTCCAGCCGTCCCTAGACAAACTGCTCTGCTCCTGTATGGGGGTGCTGCCTGTTGGGACCCAGGGGACCCAGTTGTTTCTGCCTTTCTCTCTTTGCACAGTGCTTCATGCTCACCAGTTTCTGCAAAATGAATATGCCCTCAGCCTGGTCTCCTGCAAGCTCGGCAAGGATCCAAACACCTACTTCATTGTGGGCACTGCCATGGTGTATCCTGAGGAGGCAGAGCCCAAGCAGGGCCGCATCGTTGTCTTCCACTACTCTGATGGTAAGAGCAAGGTCTTCTTGTGTGGCCAGGTCTAGCTGCATGAGGGCAGTCAGAGATCCAGCTGTCCCCAGACAGGATCTGTAGCGGTTTGTCACTGCTGTGGGTCATCACAGCATGTCCCCTTTCCCCCGTCTGCCAGAGGAACCCAGGAATCCCTCACAAGAACCAGATTCTGGGATTTGCTTTGTGTGTGTCTGCCCCCTGCTGTCCTGCTGCTCCTGCGTTACTTGCCCACAGATCCTCTGAGACAGTTTCTAGAGAGAGCAGTATTTAAGGCAGCTTGTCTGAACCCCACCTCAAGGCCTCCTGGCCCCTGGGAGCACGATGCACATAACTTGGCACTCTGTGGATTGATTCCAGGGAAACTGCAGAGCCTGGCTGAAAAGGAGGTGAAGGGAGCTGTATATTCCATGGTGGAGTTCAACGGGAAGCTGTTAGCCAGCATCAACAGCACGGTAGGACTCTCACGAGACCCTGACTTGCTTCGCGAGCACGTTTCAGAGCTGGAAGCTGTCCAGCCCTGTGCCTGTCAGCTGGGTCCCCAGTCTCTGTTGGAGAAGCATGTCCTGGCTGGCATGGGTGTCCATTCTAGCTCAGGAGTCGTGTCCCTTCCTTCAGGTGCGCCTGTATGAGTGGACAGCTGAGAAGGAGCTGCGCACAGAGTGCAACCATTACAACAATATCATGGCGCTCTACCTGAAGACCAAGGGAGACTTCATCCTTGTGGGAGATCTGATGCGATCTGTCCTGCTCCTTGCGTACAAGCCCATGGAAGGAAACTTTGAGGAGGTACCAGTGGTGTTGGATAGTCATAGAATCATTTAGGTTGGAAAAGGTCTTCAAGAAAGAAGAGGCCTTCACTTCTCTTATCGCTTCAGATGCGTACGTGCTGTAATTTATCAGACAATTCCAAAGATACTGTTTTCTGTCAGCCATCAACACAAGGGGTGTTTTGGCTGAACTGCAGTTTTAAAACAGATATGACAGTTTCTGCAATGGTATCTAACTACCAAACATTAGAACTTAGAACATTAGTCATATAGACAATTTCAGATTACAAACAGTAGAGTTCTAACAGGTACATTCTTCAGGAAGAATGTTCACTTGGTCAAAGAGGTGCTGGGAGTCTGCATTACCTGTTCCAGAAGACTGGGCAGGTGAAATGGTGTTGATGGCAGTAAATGGAGGAGCCTGGCTCACCACACTTGCCAGCCCTTGGAATACAATGATGTAGGTTTGTGCACAGAGAACAGGGTCACCTGGTGACATTCTCTTAGGCAGATCTATGTGGTTCTTGGAGGGACAAATCCCTGGGCTCCTGAGGAGCTGAGCTGTGTGCCAGCAGCCTTGTGAAGTGCAGGCTCGGGAGGTGTGCTTGTCACCTGCCAGGAATGGGAAGCTGCCACCCAGATAGCCTGTTGTGCATTCGGGATGGCTCACTGAGACCATTGCTGCGTCTGTCAGCAAATGCAGCACAGCTGGGGGCTGGACCAGGCAGTGGGGCGATCCGCGCGCTTAAACTGTGAGAACGGCTTTGGCATGGGCTTGTCAGTATTTGCCCTGGCATCATCTGAGTGCCACTTAGGCCAGGGCTGTCTCCACCAAGGCAGTTGGTGCCTTTTGCTCAGCTTCTTCATCCAGCAGCAGAGAGCAGACTGGATCCCACCTTGCTCCCAAATGTGGGTGTTGGGTGGAATGAGGATGTTTGTTAACAGGGCAGGCTGTCTGTGCACCATACTGCATCTCCTTTTGCCTTCTTCCAGATTGCCCGGGACTTCAATCCAAACTGGATGAGTGCCGTAGAGATCCTGGATGACGACAACTTCTTAGGAGCAGAGAACGCCTTCAACCTGTTTGTGTGCCAGAAGGACAGGTGGGCTGGCTAGGAGGGGGATGTGGCAGCGTGTGACAGGAGGGACGGGGCAGTGGGGCCTTCTGGTCCCCTCAGCATCACAGCTACAGAGGCGTGTCAGGCAGGAAAGTGGTCAGAAGCATGCATAGCTCTGAGGAGATGTGAGACAGGAGCGGGGGGAGTTCACCTGTCACCCCAGCACAGACTGAGCAGGGTGCTTTGGGTTTCAGTGCTGCCACGACTGACGAGGAGCGCCAGCACTTGCAGGAAGTGGGGCTGTCCCACCTGGGAGAGTTTGTCAACGTCTTCTGTCACGGGTCCTTGGTCATGCAGAACCTTGGCGAGACATCCACTCCGACACAAGGATCAGTTCTCTTTGGCACAGTCAATGGCATGATAGGTAAGGCTCAGGGAGAATCACCTCGAGCAGGAGGGTAGCAGGTCCCCTTCTCTGCTGCTTGACCTGGTCTGGGGTTTCCTTGTGTCTCCGTTCTCTGTCATCAGTCTAGCGGTGCTCTGTGCCATACTGTCCTCAAAAACCTACTTTTCTGTCTGGAGAGCTTCCGGAGAGGAAATTGCTCTGGATTTCTTTGAAAGCCCTTGCTTATCCCAGCCCTCTCAGGCACCACCTTTAGTACAGCTCCAGTCCAGCAGCATCTGCTCCCTGCCTGCTGGCAGCCGCAGCAGCGTGGCCCCAGGTTCCCTGGGATGCCCTGGGTTGAGCCCTGAGCCCTCATCACCATTTTGTCCTTTGCAGGCCTGGTGACCTCGCTGTCGGAGAGCTGGTACAACCTGCTGCTGGACATGCAGAACAGGCTGAACAAAGTCATCAAGAGCGTGGGCAAGATCGAGCACTCCTTATATCCTTCTGTGGTCCAGCCAGGGGCCTGCACCAGCAAATGCTGGGGGCTGGCTTGTGAATCGGGGCGGGGGGCGTTGAAGGCCTGTCTTTGTTGGGACACCTTGGGGAGAGCATGTGTCAGCTGGAGAGGGGGGTGGTGTGTCTGCCAGGTGATCAGGGCATTGTGCTGCAAGAGACGCCCATGTGGTAAAGGGGTGTATCTTGAAGGGTTTGACAAAATTGGCTTTGTAATATTGCAGATTTTGGGGGTCTGATCGCAGGAGCTTACTGTGCTTGAGGAACAGCACGTGCATTAATATCAAGACCCCAAGGTCTGCTGTGCATAAAACAGCCCTAAAAAGCGTGGCACAAATTCTGTGGTCCTGTTGAGGCAGTGTGGTCAGTCTGCCTCAGGCAACTGCTGTGGACGCAGTGGGGGGAGGTTTTTTCCAGCCATGGTCTGGGGTTGGTGTTACTCCGTGTGGGTTTGGCTCCTTGACAGTGGCACCTGGAGGTCATTTCACACGGAGCGCAAGACAGAACCAGCTACGGGGTTCATTGATGGTGACCTGATCGAAAGCTTCCTGGACATCAGCAGGCCCAAGATGCAGGAGGTGGTGGCAAACTTGCAGGTGAGATGGGTGATACGAGCTTGGGCTCATGAAACTAGCGGTAGGAACCCCGCTCAGAAATTCAGCCTGCACTGAAGACGTGCCCTCCTACGAGGGCATGCATTCTTCTGCACCTGCTGCTGTCTCCACGCTCCCATGCCTTTTCTCTCCATGCAGATTGACGACGGCAGTGGCATGAAGAGGGAGGCCACCGTAGATGACCTGATAAAGATCGTGGAGGAGCTGACCCGGATCCACTAGCAGGATTCGGGGTCCTTCCCTAGCACCTTCCTCCCCATCGAGCAAGGGAGGCTTTTCCCCGCCTGCAGCTGGAAGACCCCTGACTGGCTGCACTGAACACTGGCGGGTGGCACTTGCCCAAGGGGAGGTGGGAGAAGGAGTTTTGGAAGGGGAGCCAGTTTGCTAGGGATTTGGGGGGGGGGGGGGGGTGGTCGTTGGCCAGGCACCACGTCATTGCCAGCTTGGATTCACAAATCCTACGGACTCAGCTGCTGACCCAGAGCTGGGCTTCGCTCGTCGCTCTTGTTGGGTGACCAGTAGCACTCGGCTGATGCGATGCCCTTGCCTGGATTCACTCTTCACTGTTGTCTTTAGTAATTTTTTTCCTGCTTTTGGTTTCATTTTCAATTCTTTTTGATCCGTTGTATTTTTTTTGGAAGGGGAAGCAAAGCTGCCTCTAGGGTGAGGGCGAGGGCTGGAGGATTCATGAGGGGCTGGTGAGACCTGCAGACGTGGAGGGGGAAGATCTCTTTACATCTGGATAAGGAAGCTAAGAGGGACAGCACGCTCCTCTCTCTCCACAGGATCTGTGGCTTGCTCAGGGAGGGAAGTTCTGGGAAGCTCAATCAGTTGTGGAGTCTGAGTTTTACCAAATAAAGTAGTCCAAGAGGAAAGGTCTGTCTCCTGGCGCTGAGCTCCTCATCGGCACAGCAGGGGTGGCAGTACCCGCTCTGCATGCCGCTGTGTGCAGCTGTGTCCGCGTCCAGCCAGAGGAAGCCTCCTTCCCCAGCCAGCGCGGTGCCCAGAGGAGTTTCCTGCACTGAATTGTGTTCCTGTGCTTGGTGGTGGTGAGAGCAGCACAGGGGACAGCAGGTCTGGCAGATCAGCAAAGGGGTCAATGAGCCCACAGGCGCTGGGGAGCGTGTCTGCTGTCCAGATGTATTTTTATGGCTTTTCTCTGACTCAAAAGAAACTTGAGTTTCACTTCTTGGTGGTGACTGGTGCAAACTGGCTGACAGTGACAGTGCCAAGTGCCTCTGCCAGGGAGGCACGTCCCTTGCCAGGTTTTTGAGGAGACCTTTCCAGACCGTGTGCATCCCTTTAGAGGAAAGAAAGCTGCAGCTTGCCTCTCCCCTGTAGCCATCTCTGGAGCAGCGCTTCTTGGCAGCATATGAGAGCCTTCTTGTGTGGCAGCAGCCCTGCAGAGGTCAGAGAGGAGGAAGGTGTAGGGACACAGCACTGCTCACAGCCTTCCTGCGATCATCCCGCAGGTGCCATACAGGCAACCCACCGTGACCAGAGAGCCCCTGTGTGCTGATGGTTTATCCCTGCAATAACCTTGACTCCCTCCAGCAAGGGTGGGTTACAAAGAGGGGTCCTGGATTTCCGCAGGTGTAGCAGCCTGCTCCTATGTGCCATGTTCCCAGAGGATCAGTGGGATGGGATTCCTGTTTCCCAGATGCCCAGCAGGCAGCCCTCCAGC
Source organism: Anser cygnoides (assembly GCF_040182565.1). Lineage (NCBI taxonomy): Eukaryota > Metazoa > Chordata > Aves > Anseriformes > Anatidae > Anser > Anser cygnoides. The sequence continues at coordinate 36,581,412 of NC_089877.1, forward strand.
TCAGCGCTGCCAGCCCTTCTGCACCAAGGGCTGGTGCTGGGATCACAGAGGGGCAAGATCAGGTCAGGCTCTGGCTTCACGCAGTCTGGGGTCCTGCCCGGGCCAGGGCCAGAGCCAGCAGCTGAGCAGGCAGCAGCCAGAAGCTCTCCAGCTGCCCTGGCCCTTCCTGCCCTGCTTGCTGCAGCTTTGCAGGGCTTCCAACTGCACTCAGGTTGGTTGGAAGCAGACTTTGACTGAGGTTGATGTGCAAGGTCTTGGGCTGGTCCTCAGGCATCATTTAGCACGAACCATGCTCAATTCTGTTGCTGGTAACTTGCTCCCTGTGGGGGGAATCAGAGGTACCCCTGGCTCTGCAGGTCTGCGTGAGCAAACAGCCCCTCTGCGAGCACAACGTGGGCGTGCAGGAGAGTGGTTCGCTCCCCTGGGTGGCAGCTCCCTATGCTTAAAATACAGATTAATAATTATCCTCCCAGGCTCCACGCAGCTGTAATCTGTCCAAGCCAGGGGCTGCCTGGGCTCGCTGCTGCAACCATCCCTGCAGTGTTGCCAAAACGCACAGGAGGGGGCCGGGGCAGTCCCTGGCTGCCCTCTGCCCCGTGGTGTTGGCTGTGCTGGGGTTATCCTGGGCCTCTGCTTGGGTCCAGCCGTGCTGGGCTGCACCTTACTTGGTGTGTGCATCCCATCCGTGACGAACCGAGTTCCTGGAGCCTGGGAGCACCCCGGGGAGCTCCTATCCTGCACTTGGCAGGATCTGGACCACAGCTAGAGGGGAGAGGGGGGCCAGGATACAGCCAGGATACCGGGACAGGTCCTCGCCCCTCTCCATGCACCTCTGCACCTTTTGCTCAAAAAACTGCAACCCTCTGTGAGACCAGCACGGCCCGGCCATGTCCTTGGCAGGTTTGTGCCAGCATAGGTTTTCTCCCATATTCTTCCTTTCCTCCAGCAGCACTGCCAAAGAGGTTAGGCAGCATCCTGAAAGGCGAGCTTGTGCTGAAACGGGAGCTGGGCTTTCAGCAGGTCTGAGCTGTTGGGCAAGCCCTGCTTTCTTCGAGGAATTCACGTGGAGCCTATATTTGGACATCTCTGCTTGTGTTTAGGATGGGGGAAGTGGACTGTGACCCTCTGCAGCAAGCCTGCATCGTGTGCTCGTGCTCCCTGGGAGCAGGCGGCTTTCATTAGCTCAGGTGCTCGGTTTGCCTGCCCAGAGCTGCTCGATTCCCTGGCCTACGGGGCTGAGCCCAGTTCTCCTTCCCCCACAAGCAAACCTGGCTCTGCCCAGCTCCCCAGCACCCTGAGCAGCGCGGGGCTGCAGGTGCAGATGCTCACAGCCTCCCCGCAGCGGGGATTTCGGCATCGTTGGTGCACGGCCCTCCTCCTGCCGTGGCTTAAAAACCCTGCTCCGTGTTTATCCCGTGCCACTGGCCACGCTCCAGCGTCCTCCTCCCTCCACGTCCCCTACATGTGGCACCCCAGAGCCCTGCACCCCATGACGACGGCCCATGCTGGTGCAGGGGGTGACCACGCTTGGGGCGATGCCGCAGGGGAAGGGTCCTGGGTAACCCCAGGAGGGTTTTTGGGGGAACCCCGCTGCGAGGCAGGCACGGAGCTGCGGGCAGCGGGCGGGTGCTGCCGCTGCAGGGACTGACCCCCTCTGACCAGGGGCCAGCCGCCCGGCCCTTTGCTCCCTGCTCAATCATTTACCTGCCCGCGACCTTCGCTTCGGGGCAAGGCCGGGGGTGTTTCGCGCCGGGGGGGCCCCGCAGCACCCCTCGCCCCTCGCTGCGCCCTTCCCCACCGGCCCCGCTCCACTTTGGCCCCTTTATCTGCTGCGTGCTCCTCTTTGGTGGGTCCCCGCGCAGGGCTGGGAAGGCAGCCCAGTGCCGCCAGGAGGAGGAGGAGGGGTGGGGAGAGGCCAGGCCGGAGCTTTGCCAGATGTGGGAAAGGAGAGAAGGGGGGACGCTCGCCGCTCGCTCGCTTCCCACCCCCCCGCCCCCCCCAGCCCCAGCTCCCCGCAGGCGGTGGGGCGGCCCCGCCGGGGACCCGGTCCCGGGGGACACGACGGTGTCACCGGGCCGGGGGGCGAGGCCGGGGCTCGGCGAGCCCGGGAGGCGCCGGGTGAGCATCCCCACGCGCGTCCCCCCGCGCGGGGTGGGAGGAGAGCCGGGTCCCCCCCGGCGCTCCCCGCTCTCGCCTCCCTCCACCCCCCGCATTGTTCCCGGCCCGGCGGGCGGGAGGAGGAGCAGGGCCAAGGGCCAGCATGCGGTAGGCGCCCGTGCCGCCGAGGAAGGCAGGCAGGAAGGCAGGCAGGAAGGCAGCGCTGCGAGCGTGCCGGAGCCGCCTGTCATGTTGCTCGAGCTGCTCGTCCAGGCTGCCTGTGTGTCCCTGTTCCTCCCGGGCGGCCAGGGCAGGGTGTACCCCGGGAGGAAGAAACCAGCCAGCTTTGCCGTGGAGAGGTAGCCGGGTCCCCCCCTTTTTCCTTCTCCCTCTCGCAGCTGCACCTGGGAGCGGCGGCACGCCGAGCCCTGCCGAGCCCTCGGCTGCCTTCGGGGCTCCCGTCCCGGCCGGAGGGGCCGGCACCCGCTCGTGGCTCCGTCCGCACGGGGGCAAGGAGAGCGTGACCCTCGCGGGGGTCTCGCTCCCCGCGTCCCTGTCCTCGTCGGGGATGTTTCTCCCCTGTCACCACGTGCTGGGGTGCTGGGACCGGCTGGGGCGTGAGCCCTCGCCTGCCGTCCCATCTCGCTGGGGGCTCACTCCACACCCTGGTGCGCCCCGAGCCTGCCTTCACACTGATCTGTGCCGCGCGGGACGGGGCGTCTGTGGGCACGTGGGTGCCCGCTCCCATGTGTGTCCCCCTCCCCGTCCTCATGGGCTCGGTCCCGGGATGGGGCAGGGCGTCCTCAGCCTCTGTCCCTCGCTCAGGCGCCGCGTGGGGCCCCACGTCTGCTTCTCAGGCTTCGGCAGCGGATGTTGCCCCGGCTGGATGCTGGCTCCGGGCAGCGGGCAGTGCACCCTGCGTGAGTACAGGCGCCCCAGGCCCCACTGCGCTCCCCAGGATGGGATGGGGGGGTCCCCGTGCCCCTGACCGCTGCCTGTCCCCGTGCCCTGCAGCGCTCTGCCCCTTCGGCTGTGGCAGTGGCTTCTGCATCGCCCCCAACCTCTGCTCGTGCCCGGATGGAGAGCAGGGCATCACCTGCCCAGGTAGGGCCCCTATCCCCTCCCAGGGCAGGGCACAAACCCTGGAGGTGGGGCAGGAGTGAGTGGGGGGGAGCGTGAGAGGGCTCCAGGGGTGGCCCCGGTGCCCCGCGGTGCCCCTGCTTGCCTTTCAGAGCCACCGGGGACATGCGGGGAGTATGGCTGCGACCTCTCCTGTAACCACGGTGGGTGCCAGGAGGTGGCCCGCGTCTGTCCCCTCGGCTTCTCCATGGTGGAGACGGCCAACGGCATCCGCTGCACTGGTGAGAAGGGGGGGTGGCGGTCGAGGCGCGGCGGGGGGCCCGCAGCATCCCCCAGCTCCTAGATGTCCCCTCTCGCCCCCAGACATTGACGAGTGCCTGAGCGCCGCCTGCGAGGGCCTCTGCGTCAACACCGAGGGCGGCTTCGTCTGCGAGTGCGGCCCTGGCATGCAGCTCTCCGCCGACCGCCACAGCTGCCAGGGTGCGCGGGGCCGGGGGTCAGGCGGGGGCCAGCGGGGCCGAGCTGGGCCCGCTGAGCCTCAGCCTCTGCCCGCCAGATACGGACGAGTGCCTGGCCACGCCGTGCCAGCACCGCTGCAAGAACAGCGTGGGCAGCTACCGCTGCTCCTGCCGGCCCGGCTACCACCTCCACGGGAACCGGCACTCCTGCGTGGGTGAGCGCTGCACGCCGGCCCCTCTCCGTGTCGCGACGAGCCCTAGCCTGCAGGGACAAGGTGGCCGTCAGCACGGTGCTGCTGCCACGTCCTCGTCCTTGCTTGGGCCGTGCCCAAGGAGATGGCGCACCGGGCATCCCCGTGCATCGCGATGGTGGGGGTGTCTCTCCCCCGTGAGCCAGCTCCTGCCTCCTGCCTGGGCACTGATGAGTCCCCGTGCTCCCCAGATGTCAACGAGTGCCGGCGGCCGGGAGACAGACGCGCCTGTCAGCACGCCTGCCACAACACCCCAGGCAGCTACCTGTGCTCCTGCCGCCCCGGGTACCGGCTCAGCGGCGACAGGGTCTCCTGCGAAGGTAACTGGCTGCTCCCCTGGGCCAGGGCAGGTGAGCAGGACCCCACGTGCTCCCTGCGTGATGCCTGCTCCTTCCCTTCTAGGCTTCCCCAAGTCCATCCTGGCCCCCTCACCCATCCTTCAGTCCCTGCAGCATCCCCCCACCCTCGTCCTGCTCCCTCCCGGCCCTGGGGGACCCCTCCTGGTCCCCAGGGGCTCTCCCTCTTCCCACCTCCCTGCCGCACCTCCGGGCACCCAATCTCCTCCCTCCTCGCCCACCACCGTGTCCCCGGTCACCGAGCTGTCCCCACGCGGGGAGGGAGCCCCCGGTACCGCCGCACCAGCCCCTCGCTGCTGGTACCGGGGGGCCCTCCGGGAGCCGGGCACTCGCTGGATGGAGCCGGGGTGCCGGAGCTGTGCCTGCCAGGTAAGCGCCCTCTCTCCCTGTGCCGCTGCTCGCCATGCCAGCTGGCCGTGGCGCTGAGCTGTGCCTGCCCGGCAGGGAGGACGAGTGCTCTGCGAGGCCGTCAGCTGCCCCGTGCCTTGCTCCCACCCGCTGCCTGCCCCGGCCGGGGGCTGCTGCCCCAGCTGCACAGGTGAGCCCTGGCAGCCCCAGCCCTGCGCCCCAGCATGGCCTCCCCTGACCCTCCCCTGGTTTGCAGGCTGCTTGCACGAGGGGGTGGCCCGTGCCGAGGGCGACGTCTTCTCCCCATCAGATGGCAACTGCACCGTGTGCGTGTGCCTGGTGAGTCCACGCCGTCCTGCACTGGGGTGGGCTGGCAGTGGGGCCTGGGTCCCATCTCGTGGCACTGCTGGGATGTCTCAGGCTGGGCTTCATTGGCACTGGGTGCCCATTTTGGGGAGGTGTCACAGTGCTCAGGGAGACAGCTCCGGAGCCGTGGGGCAGGGGCCAAAATGGGACCTGCAGGTCAAGACGGGGGGTGGGCGCTTTGGAAGTGTCAGCCCCTTTATGCTCAGCGTCAGGAAGACAAAGCCATTTTCTCCCTTGGGGAGCGGCTCCCCAAAACTGTCACCATGGTGGTGTTTATCACTGCCAGGCCCTGCTAGGGGACTGCAATTCGTGGGGCAGACGCTTGCCTCCCCATGACCGCGCCGGGCTCTGCTCTGCTCCGCAGGCTGGAAACGTCTCCTGCATCTCCCCCGAGTGCTCCCCGGGCTCTTGCCCCAGCGCCTCGCCGCCCGACTGCTGCTCCTGCCAGCCAGGTGGGACCCCCAGGCGGAGGGTGGCGAGGGGCTGTGGGTGGTGCTGCCGGGGATGGGCCGAGGGGTCCTGGCGAGGCAGGACCGTGCTCTGCTCCCCATCCAAGCCCTGCCCTCACCGCCTCTCTCCTGCCCAGCAATGTGCAGCTTCCGCGGCCGCACGTACGTGCACGGAGCCCGCTTCAGCTTGGACGAGGACGACTGCACCACCTGCGTCTGCCGGGTGGGTCTGGGGATCCCGTGGCAACCTGCTGGGGGTCCCGGCCTTTCTCTGGTGTCCCGTGGGGCGGAAGGGCGCAGGCAGGATGGGTGGCCCCAGCACGGAGCCGGTGCATGACGCGTCCCCCTCTCCGCAGGGTGGCGAGGTGGAGTGCTCCTTCGCCCCCTGCCCGGCGCTGGACTGCCCACAGCACCAGCGGCACCTGCGCCCCGGGCAGTGCTGCTTCACCTGCCGGGACCCCCCGCGCCCCTCGGGTGAGCCAGCACGGGGGTCCCTGGGGGCTGGGAGGGTGGGATCTGGGGGAGCTTCACGCGGGGGCGCACGGGGATGGGACGGGCGTTTGGGGACATAGTCACGGGGTCTGGGGGCGGCGAGCGGGGAGCGGGCACGTGCACAGCAGCACCCACGTGCATGGAGAGGCTGGTGGGCTGGGTGCCTGCATCCCTGTCCCCACCCGTGTCCCTGTCCCCACCAGGCTGCTTCGTGGATGACAACGGGGTTGAGTTTCCCATCGGACAGATCTGGTCTCCGGGCGATCCCTGTGAGTTATGCATCTGCCAGGTGAATGAGAACCTGCTCTGCTTCACTCTTCCTACCCGTCCCCATCCCCGTCCCCGTCCCCATCCCCTGCATCCCTGGGTGTGCGTGGCATGGAGAGACCAGGTCTGGGAAGGAAAGAGGTTTAGACACCAAAGCCAAGTCCCTCTCCGGCTGCCTTCTGCCTCGAACGTGCTGCCTCTGCCTCTCCTCCAGCCGGGCTCCCGGGACACCCAGCCCTTCCCTCGGGACACCAGGCTGCTCATGGACGTGGTCCCCAGCAGCTCCCCAGCTCCGTGGGCTTTTGCCCCTTCAATTTTGGGTTTAAACCCGTCAGTTTGGGGTTTAAGCCTGCCAGCACGGGCCCAAGGTCCCTGTCACGTGCTTCTCCCCCCGCAGGCCGATGGCTCAGTGAGCTGCAAGAGGACGGACTGCGTGGAGACGTGCCCCTACCCCATCCACATCCCCGGGCAGTGCTGCCCCGACTGCTCGGCAGGTGACAGGGACCAGGGGGGCAGTGGGGGGGGAGGCGGGCTGAGCCTGACCCCCCCGAGCCAGCGAGCCTGGGGGCCTCCAGGGCTGCAACCCTGCTCTCCTCCTGGCAGGATGTACCTACATGGGACAGATCTTCTACAACAACGAGACCTTCCCGTCCCTCCTGGACCCCTGCCTCAGCTGCATCTGCCTGGTGAGGGCTGCGGCGGCCAGGTTTTGGGGTGGGTGCCTTTCCCCAGGGTGGGGGCCGAGGCAAGAGCATCGGTGCGGCATTTTTGCCCCGGAGCACAGGGTCTGGGCGCTGCAGGATGCTCTTGGCTCCCGTCCTTCAGGCTTTTTCCCATCGTAGGAAAAAGCTGCTGAGCCTCTGGGGGCTTCCCCACCCCCCCACCCCAAGCCCGCGCTAACGCCCATCCCTCGCGTCTCTCCCTGCCAGCTGGGCTCGGTGGCCTGCTCACCCGTGGACTGCGCCATCTTCTGCACCTACCCCTTCCACCCCGAGGGCGAGTGCTGCCCTGTCTGTAACGGTGAGGGCCGGGGGGGAGGGCACAGGACCACGGCCCCCACCCTGCCAGTGCCCCCCAGCCCCACGCTGAGCGCTGCTGCCCCCCCTCCCCGACACCCCTAGACTGCAACTACGAGGGCAGGAAGGTGGTGAACGGCCAGACCTTCAGCCCCGAGGGACAGCCCTGCACCCGCTGCACGTGCCAGGTGAGCCCGTGGGGCTGCGCCGGGGACCGGGCGGCTCTCCCGCGCCTCCTTCCTCTTCATCCTCCTCCTCCTCCTGCCGCTCCAGCTCGGGGAGGTGAGCTGCGAGGAGAGGCCGTGTCCCCACTCGTGCACCGAGCCCCCTGCGCTGCCTGCTGCCTGCTGCCCCGCCTGCCAAGGTACCGGGGGCTCGGCACCCCCGCGCTGCCCCCCACGTTTGTGTCGTGGTGTGCCTTTTGTCCCCCCCCCCCCCCCGCGGCGGCGCTGGGCTGGTGGTGATGTTAACCAGGAGCATCTCTCCCTCCACTGCAGACACCCAGCTCCCACTGCAGAGCGGCGACGTGTCCCCGTCCCCATCCCCGTCCCACAAGGAGCTCGTGCCCACCGGCACCCCCCAGCCTCCCCGCCACCGCCTGGCCCAGCTCCTGCTCCACGCTGCCCCCTTCGGCCCCTCTCCTGGGGGGGAGCCCCCTTCCACCACCCCGAGCCCCCCCCAGCACCGTGGGGGGCTCTCAGCTGCTGCTCTGCCCCCTGCTGCCCCCCCTGGGGAGGCCACGGGACCCCCAGCTCCCACGGGCAGCCCTGGGTCAAGGCGGGATGCTCAGGGGCATCCCGGGGACGCGGACCCCTCGGTCGTGCCAACAGCTGGCAGGGAGAGCCCCAGCAGGCACGCGGCTCCCTAGAGCCACCCTGCCAGGAGGAGGAGAAGGAGGAGGAGGAGGAGGAAGGCTGCAGGACCAGCAGGCCTGGCTGGCCAGGCGTGGCTGGGGACGGGGCGCTGAGGCACGCAGGTGGCCGTGCCGAGCACCCAGGGATGGCGACACGTCCCTGCGCCCCGCTCTCTCGGGCGGAGGGCACAGGGTCCCCCAGCTCCTCACCGCCCCATGGCGCAGGAGGCTGTGGGGCCAGGGGGCCAGTGCCAGCTACTCCCTCCCCCAATAAAGTCACCCTGGTATTTATGCTCCCTGCTCCTGCTTGCGCCCACCAAGCCCAGCACTGGGGCTTTCCCCAGCTCGGGGCAGTTTGGCCCGGTCCCGGAGGTGCTCGTCCAGCCCAGCGTGGCTTTGGGGACAGGAGGGACCTGCCCGTGCTGCCCGGCTGGGGACTTTATTGTGGCCAGACGCTGTGGCATGCATCAGACAGCAGGTGCCAGCCCCACCATGCCATTGGCCCTGTCGAAGACGCTGTAGTAGTGGCGCAGGAAGATGTCCCCAAGGATCCAGAGCTCGCTGGTGGCCGTGGGCAGGGTGTAGCCTTCGAAGCCGCTCATGCAGGAGCCATCCTCCTGCTGGTGGGGACAGGGTGAGGGGCAGCAAGGCCACAGGTGCCGGGTGCCAGCACTCGGTGCTCACCTGGAGGATGTAAGCCTGGGGTGGCAGCGGGAACTGGGTGCCGGCAATGACGAAGACGATGTCAGGCAGGAGCCGGATGAAGCTGCAGCTCACCAAGTACTGCAGGGAGGGGACAGCACGGCCTCAGCCCTCGCAGGAAGCCACCAGCACCCCGTCCCCATCCCCGTGTGCTCACCACGCCGCTGGCGCTGCGCCTGGCTCCCATCTCATACTGGATGTTGCCCACGCTGCGGGTGGGGCCGGCCAGCAGCGAGGTGCCGCTGTCCACGATGGCCTGGCAGCCGTACGGGCAGGCGATGGGGCGGCCGTACATGGTGATGCTGGGGACACAGCGGGCTCCCTGAGGCCAGGTGTCCACCCTGGTGCCAGGGTCCCCCTCCCCGTGCCACGTCCCGGTGCTACCTGTCCACCTTGATTTGCCAGTAGGATTGGGCGGTCAGCGGGATCCAGCTCAGGTTCCCGGTGAAGTAGGTGTCGTCGATGCCGCCAAACAGCACGAAGCTGCCATTCCGCTTGTTGCTGGGGCGAGGGGGAGTTGGGGGGGGAAGAGCTGTGGAGCTGGGGATGCTGGTGCCCCCCAGCCCCCCAGTAGGAGCTGTGCACCTCAGAGGGCTGCTGCCAAGAGCCCGGTGCTGTACGCGTTGTTCCCAAAGTGGGTTCTGAGTTTGCCTCGACGAGAGGCTTTCCCCATCAGTAACATTTGCACCCAGACGCTGGCACCGTCACCGACTGCGTGTGGCCACCAGCTTGCCCGGAAAGCACGAGGAGGGGTTTGCCTGGATCCTGCCAGCACTTACGGGGTCAGGTAGATGGAGAAAAGGTCCTGAGACACCAAGCCTTGGCTCATCATGTTGTCAAAAATCGGGGTAGCGCCGGAGGAGGAGATGTTGGGGAAGGCCAGCCCCAGGAAGCCGTCGAAGGGCGCGTGGGCAAGGAAGGAGCCAGGCTCCGCCTGGCTCAGCCCAAACACCTGGTTCTGGACTTGGATGTTCCCAACCTGGTGGGGAGAGTGGGGAGGCTCGGGGATGCCCCTGCCTCACCCCTACAACCCAGCTCCATGCCCCAGCTCGCCCACGGGCGCTCACCGTGACGGTGTCGTAGCCCAGGACGCCGACCATGCTGCCGGTGCCATACCAGGTGGCCACGCTGGTGGTGGTGCCGCGGTAGGTGGAGGAGCGCGCTGGGTCGAAGCGCCGGTGGTTGGCTGCAGCAACGGGAGACCTGAGCAGGGCGGGCAGAGGAGCAGCCCACCCGGGGGTCCCCAGCATCCCCCCGCCCAGCGACACTCACTGCAGGCCCGGCTGGAGCAGTACACCGAGGGCACCCACAGGTTGGCTGAGCCGGTGTCGAAGATGACGGTGAACTCCTGCGGTGGCGTGCCGATGGAGATGGTGCCCACGTACTCCAGCTGCCAACAAAGGGCACCGAGTGTGTGTGTGTGTGTGTGTGTGTGTATGTCACTGCCTCCAGCCACCCCCCCCCCCCAAACTGTCCACGTCCCCCCACATGTCCCCGTGTCCCTGCACTGAGGTTCCCTGCCAAGCCCCCCAGCTCTGCCCGCACTCACGTCCATGTAGTTTGCCAGGGGCTCGGTGGCAGTGGTGGGGTGATACTTGGCTGCTGGGGAGGGGGACTGCTGCAGCAGGATCCTCCCCAGCACCCCGCCATCCAGCAGTGCTCGCCGCAGCGATTTCCCCCGGTGCAGTTTGATCCTGCATGACAGGCTGATGCTGAGCACGGGGACAGAAGGGTTTGGGTCCTGGGGTTCCCCTGCCCCGACCGCCGGTGTCCCCCTCACCTCACCATGGCGCGGGCAACCACCACCATCCCCAGCAGCCACAGCCACCTCATGGCGCAGGGATGTGGTGCGGTGGCACCAGGGCACCGGTCTCTATACCGGAGGGCACGGAGGCGTTCCCGGATGAGGCGTGCCAGGTACCCCGATAAGCCAGCCCATGCACCCCGGTTGGTGGCATGGCTCGGCACTTATCGGCAGCCTGCTGCGGTTGCCTCCGGCCCCCAGCACACGAGGTGCAGGGTGTTTGCACAGCCGGGGGCACTGCCGGGAACAGGCAGGAGCCGTGCCGCCGGTGGGGCAAAGTGGGACCCAGAGGTGACACCGGGCAGCATCTGCCACCGTCCCCTGCATCCCCAGGGCAAATGTGCTGGATGCCCTCTGCGCACGCAGGAGCCGTGTGTGACTTGCCAGGGGCTGGGGGAAGAGCCACCCAAGAGCTCTCGGGGGCTCAGCAGCCTGTGCTGGCCCTCCTGGTGAGCTGTGTGCCAGGAACAAACACAGCAAGGGCGAGTCGTGCCAGCGCGGCGGCGGCTTGTCCTTGATAAATAATCAGCCAGGAGCACTCGTGGGCAGCATCCGCCGTGGCAGGGGGTCACCTCCCCACGTTGAGATCCCACCCAGCAGGACCTCAGCCTGACATTATGGGTGGTGACGCTACGGGGCCACAGCTGCCGGCACAGCCTGCCCACGCCGCAGGGAAGCGGGGCCCGATCCAGCCCTTTCCAGAGAAACTCAGCACGCAGATGCTTTTCCATGGCTTTATTTTGCTCAGTGACAGCAGCAGGGGGGGCCGGGAGTGCAGGGGCCGGCCTGGCTTGGGGGAGTATGCGCTCAGGCCAGCGGGGACAGCCCCACCTTGTTGTTGGCCCTGTCGAAGATCACGTAGTACTCGCGGATGAAGACGTCCCCGAGGATCCAGAGCTCGCCCGACTCGGTGGGGGTGTCCATGCCTTCGAAGCCGAGGCTGCAGAACCCATCGCTCTGCAGTCCAGGACGTGGATAGAGATGGTCACCAGCTGCCTGGCCCCCCCCCCCCCCCGGACCACCCCCTGCAGGGTCCATCCCTGTCCCTGTCCCCGCGGGGTGCTCACCTCTATCACGTAGGCTGTGGCTGGCACGGTGAATTTTTTGCCATTGATTTTGAAGGCGACGTCGGGCAGGCTGCTGACGTCGTTGCAGCTGATCTGCGGTGGGGATGGGGTCAGCGGCCACCCCGACGGAGCCGTGTGTCCCATGGGGACCAGCAGCCAGTCTTTGGCCATCGGAGGGGACACCGAGCCCCGAGGGTCCCCAACAGCCCCATGTTCCCCTCCCGCCTCACCTCGCCGTCGGAGTCAGCACCCAGGGCATTATAGATACGTTTGAGGGCGGTGGTGGGCACAGCCAGCAGCGAGGTGCCGGTGTCCACGATGGCCTGGCAGCTGAAATAGCAGGCGACAGCCTTCTCGCCGACGAAGACTCTGTGGGAGATACAGGGTGAGCTCCTGGAGGGGCCAGGGGCCGAGTCCCCATAGCGTCACTGCCGGGAGTACCTCTCCATGGTGATCTGCCAGTAGGTTTCGGCAGAGAGCGGGATCCAGGTGATGCCCTTAGTGGTGTAGGCAGAGTCAATGCCACCAAAGAGGACAAAGCTGCTGCTCTGGTCGTCCCTGAAGGGGGGAACCATCAGACACAGCAGTCCCGTGGCTCAGAACCCCATGCTGCCAAGGGGACACGGGTACCGGAGCCTCCCCAAGGGGAGAACATCCCCTGCCAGGGCTGGGCGGCTCTGCAGGGCTTACTTGCTCAGGTAGACAGAGAAGAGGTCCCTGGCCACCAGGTCCTGGTTCATCATGTTGTCAAAGACAGGGGTGGCCCCGGAGGAGGCGATGCTGGGGAAGGCCAGGCCCAGGATGCCGTCGAAGGGTGAGTAGTAGAAGGTGATGCCGGGCTCAGTCTCAGCCAGCCCAAAGATCTGGTTGGTGACCTGGATGTTCGAGACCTGGTCGGAGAGACAGGGAGAAGGGGACGGGCTGGGTTGGGGCGCACGGTGCCCCCGTGTCCCCGGTCCCACAGGACGGGCAGCCGGCTGGCCGCTGCCTTACGGTGACGGTGTCGTAGCCCAGGATGCCAGTCATGCTGCCGGTGCCGTAGAAAATGGAGACGCTGTCGTTGGTGCTCACGTAGGTGGAGGACTCAGAGGGGTTGAAGCGTTTGTGGTTTTCTGAGGGTACGGGAGAAGGATGGTCATGGCCTGTCCCAACACCATGCTGCCACTGCGGCACGGGGCTGGCTGCGTCCCCAGCGCTCGGCACCCCCAGGGACGGGGACACCTACTGCAGGCCGGGCTGGAGCAGCCCACCCAGGGGTCCCCAGCGTCCCCCCGCCCCGCGACACTCACTGCAGGCCGGGCTGGAGCAGTACACCGAGGGCACCCACAGGTTGGAGGAGCCGGTGTCAAAGATGACGGTGAACTCCTGCGGTGGCGTGCCGATGGAGATGGTGCCGTAGTACTCGTTCTGTCAACGTGGGGCAGGTTAGGCAGGGGGACAGGAGGGTTAGGGGGGACAGGACAGGGGCGAAAAGGGGGACGGTTAGGGGCCTGCAGCCCCATGGGGGCCATGCTGGTGCCATGCTCACGTTCATGTAGTTCTGCAGAGGCTCAGAGGAGGTGGTGCCGGCAAAGACAGGGAAGTATTTGGAGGCCCGGTTGTAGGGGTGCTGCTTCAGGAAGTGCTCCAGCAAGCCATGCTCCTCCAGCCTCTGCCGCAGGGACTTCAACCTCCTCAGCGGGATCCTGGGGTGCAGGAGGGGACAAGGCTCAGGGCAGGGACGTGCCTGGGGGCTGCACTGTGCCCTCGCTCTGCGCCTCTTCCTGCAGCCCCTCCTACGGACTGGGGCCACCTGCACTGTGCCTTGGCCATGGTGATGGCTGGGGGCTGTCCCCCAACCCTGCCATGCACCACCCCAGCCGTGACCCCTTCACGATGCCTTTACTGCCCAGTTCCCCCCACTTCATCCCCGGGGGGGTCCTCGGGACCCCAGCAGCATGCCCACCACCCCACCAGCCCAGCGCTCACTTGGAGAGGTGGCATTGGGCCAGGGCCACCAAGCCGAGGAGCAGGAGCAGCTTCATCGTGGCTCTTCGCAGCGAGGCACCAGTGCCAGCGGAGAGGCGTCGAATGTGCCCGGTGCCCGGGCTGAGCTCCCTATATACAGCGCCGTGCTTGTTTGGCCGGCAGCCCCGATAAGAAAGGCAAACGGCAGGGTGGGCATTATCGCAATGTCTGCAGAGGACACCGGGGGAATGTCAAGCTGACGGCTCGCCATCTTCACCCGGGAGCCGCACGGCCTGGCCGTGGGGTTGCTTGGTGCAGGCTGGGCTGGGGAAGGAACATTTCCTGGTGCCCTGCGGTGCCACTGGGAGGCCCTGGGAGTTGTGGGGCCAGCGTGGGGACGTGGGGCTGGCTGCGGTCCCCAGGCTGCTGCAAGGCGCGGGGCGAGGACCCCCCGGTGCCCCAGCCCCAGCGGGTGCTGCACCGACCCCTCCTGCACTGGGTGGGGAAGGGGCATGGGGTGGCCATGGCCCGGGGACAACGCGGTGGCCGTGAGCCTGTGATGGATGCAGGGTCTTGTGCCAGGGGCTCTGCTGAGCGCCGGTGCCAGGGGCTCAGGAGCAGCGCTGGAATGTGTTTGCTTAAACAGGCACCGACCTCCAGCAGGCAAATAAGGGGTTTTCCTTGACAGCTTCACCAGCACGGGTGCCAGGTGCTTTTCCCTTAGCACGGAGGTGTTTCTGTCCCCTTCCCTGAAGGCTCCCAGCCCTGTTCCCGACATCGAGGAGGAGCCGAGACCCGAGGCCCTGCCAGCAGCCACAGCTCCTCGCCTTGCCCAGGGTGAGAGCACCTGATGGCCCAGCGCCGATCCCTTACCTAAGCAGCGCTAACTGGGATCTTGGCTTTGGCTCAGGGACATGCAGGGCTCCTTCTCTGTCACCCCCTTGTCCCTGTGCAGGGCCATAAGGGTGATGTGAAACCCCAGTCCCACACAGACCATGCTGCTGGGGTCCTAGTTCATCCCCATCCGTCTGTCTGCAAAACTAGGACCAGCTGGGGGATGAAACTGGGACCAGCTGGGGGACAAAACTGTGACCCACCGGGGCAAGAGCTTCTGGGTATGCTGCCGGCCAGGACAACGCAGAGGTTGCCTGCGCTGGCTGCATCAGAGGCACTCGGCTCCGGTTCAGGCACCGCAGTGCCACACGCGTGAGCTGTGGCTGCAGGCACGGTCACCTTGTCCTGCACATGGGGCACAGGAGGAAAACAAAGAGGGAGCCTGCACCAGTGAGCACCAGCCTCAGGCCAGCTCCGAGCAAGGTGAGAATGGAGGATGGATGCTATCTGCACGTGGGAGAGGAAGGAAGAACAGCCTGGTCTTGGCTGACCCCTGGAATGGAAAGTCTGGACCCAGCGGGAGCTGCAGCCTCCAGCCCTGCGTGGAGCCCTGGCATCACGCTCCCAGCTGGCCCTGTGCCGCCTGCCCCTGCCCACGTCCTGCCAGGATTTATGGAGAAAAACAGAAATGTTCCCAAGCCGGGCGGCTGGTCCCACTCTTCTGCCCTCAGCTGGGCTGGAGATGAAAATAAGAAGCCTTGCGAGCCATTTACCAGCTGAGCTGGCTTTTTATGAAATATTTGTCACACTTGGCACAACGTTGCTGGGGAGACCCTGGGAAGCAGAAGGCAGGGGACTGCCACACGCTGGCATGGCAGTCTTCTTGCTGGGGAAGGAGCAAGAAGAAAATGGGCAAATGCCATTATTGCATTTAAAAATTAAACTGGGAAAGCCTCGTGTTCAGGATGGTGTTGTAGTGAGATGGCAGTATTCTGTAACCTGGTCGTCCTTGTGGTGATTTCTTTTCTAGCAACCGAAGCTCCAGAGCAGCAGTAAACAGACCTGAAGCTGAAAGCCAGCCCCACGAGCAGGTTTTGTTGTACCCTAAAAACGTATGTGCTGTGTGTATGTGCTGATATACAGGGCTCTGGGTGAGAGGGCCTCTTGTGAACACATGCAATTATATCCCGAATTCTGCCTCCCCCTTTACTGTGTCATGCAATAAAGGCTCCAAGCAATTTTCAAACCTTTTATTCTTACTGCAGACCCGTTACTGCCCAGAACCGTTGCTAAAAGAGCCAGACGAGCGAAGCCACCGAGGATACGGATTTCATTTTTGCAACGGAAAGAAATCATTTGTCAAATTATGACAAGCTCATTCCTCCGTCAACAGACAGCGGCGCCGGGAGCCGACGAATCTGCAGGTTGTGGAAGCCCCCAGCACGCCGGGCTCGGTGCAGGGGGCGTGGGGGTCCCCGGGGGAGTCAGCACTGCTGCACCGCCGGGGCTAAGCCCACCCGGCGGTGGGCTCTGTCAAAAACACTGTAGTACTGGCGGAGGAAAACCTCACCCAGGATCCAGAGCTCCGCAGGGATGGCGATGCTCTCAAAGCCGCTCTTGCAATAGCCGAGGTAAATCTGCAAATTCAGGGCAGTGAGCCTGAATCCCCCCCGTTCAGCTAGCTGCAAAGCTCAGGAAGCAGCACAAGATCCTTTTAATGTGTTAAAATCCTTAACGTCCATATCTCGGAAGCATTAAGATGGATCACGGCTTAGATGAGAAGTCTTGAAATACAGCTGGTGATCACAGGGAAGTTTAATAGCAAGTGCTGACTTAATAGAAGTTAATAGCAAGTTAAATAACTAAATAATAATAAGCTATTAATAATTAGTAATAACAATAATAAAGCATAAATGCTGTCCATCTAAGCACTGCGCTGGCATCGCTGCTCCCTTCCACCTCATGCCCTGCTGACCGCCCTCGGCGGCCGCAGCTCTTTCCTGACCCCTTTCCACACAGGCTCCCCTCGGTCCTTATTATTCCTACTGTTGCTTTTGGAGTTCTCAGGGACAACCTCAGGCACTTTGCATTTGGTGACATGGTGCAACCCGTCCGTCATTTATGCCCTTGTGCCTTTAGGCGGGGGAACAAGAGCTGCCCCCAGGCTGGCTGTTTGGCAGGCACTCACCTGCTGGATGTAAGTCTTGGCAGGCACAGGGAACTTGGTTCCCCCGATGACAAAGACAACATCAGGCAAGCTCTTCTTGGCTCTGCAGCTGATCTTGTACGGCAAGGGAAAATGGAGCATCAGGGGCTGAAAGTAGCACACCGCGGGCGATGCTTCCAGAGAGCATCACATCGAGAGAGGAAACCTGCAGGTACGGCTGGGGGTGGATGGTAACTTCCAGACAGCAAGCTGCCTTCACGGAATCATGGAACGGATGAGGCTGGAGGCACCTCTGGGTCCACCCAGAGCAAGGTGCCCAGGACCACGTCCTGGTGGCTTTTGGAGATCTCCAAGGAAGGAGCCTCCACGAGGAGGGAGCAGAAGTGGCAGCCTCTCCAGTGAAGGCAGGACCTGCCCGGTCCCAGCCACCCGGCTCCTCTCCCCCTGCCCTCACCTGGCCGCTGGTGTACTCGGAGGCCCCGATGTGGCGCTGGATGGCGGCAACGTCTCGGAGGGGTCCGGCCAGCAGCATGGTGCCGCTGTCAATCACGGCTTGGCAGCCCCTCGGGCACGCAACGACCCGGCCGCGCATGATGATGCTGGAAAACGGCCCCAGAGTGCTCTGAGCACCTCTAGGTGTTGCCCGCACCCCAGCGAGTGTCCCGCTGCGATCAGGAAGCAGAACTTCTCCCGGCTGGTGCTCCAGATGCAGGAGGAGGCAGCAGTAATCTCCCACCTATCAGTGTGGGTGCACTGCCCACCAGGGCATGAGTTGCCGCAAAGCAAAAGCTGTGAGCTGCTGCTCGAGAGAGCCTTCTGCCTATGTGCATGCGAGGAATTCGCATGGATCCTGCCCCGTCCCTTATATTTTGTGAATTTTCTAAGCTGAACGTTTGGCGTTTGTGACAGACTTCTCCCCTCTACGAAAGCTTTGGGTTGTGCAGAGCAGAGCTTACCGGTCCACAGCAATTTGCCAGTACGTTTCGGCAGAGAGAGGGATCCAGCGGAGCCTGCCAGAGAAGCAGGAGGAATCCATGCCTCCGAGCATCACGAAACTGCCCGTCCTGCTCTCGCTGGAGGTGAGAGGGGACAGCAGAGGCATGCTGAGCAGCTGTCTCGTTGCAGACCAAGGGGGCTCCGCTGGTCCCCACTTACGAGCTGAGGTAGATGGAGAAGAGGTCCTTGTCCACCAGGCCCTGGCTCATCATGTTGTCAAAGATGGGGACGGTCCCAGAAGAGGCGATGCTGGGGAAGGCCAGCCCCAGGATGCCGTCAAAGGTGTGGTGGGTCAGAAAGGAGCCAGGCTCCTTCTTGCTGAGGCCGATGGCCTGGTTGCTGACCTGGATGTTTCCAACCTTGGTAGAGAAAAGAAGGGAACAAGATGTGCTGCGTTCTGGAAAAACACACACTTTGCTACCAAAGAGAGCGGGCAACCCTCTGGAGCACTCCCCGCATGCTCCGTCCTCGCCTGGGAGCCCTGAGATAAGCCAGCACGGAGCTGTGAGGCGTGCACAAGGCAACGCTCAGCTCCATCCTGCCCTGCAGGGCTGTGCCAGGCTGGTGGCAGCAGCTGCCCGCTCTGCACGGCGGCAGAGGGCACCAAACCCCACGCAGCATCCCCACGTCCTCCCCGGGAGCCAGACAGGGCTGGAGGGGAGCCGGGAGGCTTTTGGTCCTGGTCTGCTTGTTATTGACGCAGCGGTGCCTGGGATGTGATAATTGTTCGATTAAATCCCCAAGGAGTGCTGCTTGTGCTCAGCTCTTGCTCCAGAAAAAGGTAAGAATTCAATGTTCTGGTGTCCAAGCAAGGCTTGATTTGCCTCCCTGCATGCAGGAACCTTACCTGGGCTCGTAGTGAGCTCAGGCTACGCAGGAGGGCTAAATGACTTGTACAGAGAAGCACCCAGCAACTCCAAAAGGCACCCTTGCTAGAAAGGCTCCAGTTCACCTGCCGACACCTTGCACTGGCACCAGAGGGAAGGGTTTTTAATTAGCCTGCTGCCAGTAACTTGTGGATGACTGGGACTCCATTAATCCTGCTCAAAAGCAGCTCGCAGGCTGCTCAGCATCTGTTTTGCTCCAAGCAGCTGCAGCACACAGTGTTTGTGGTCCAGCTGATGGGAATGGCGAGAAGGTCTGAGAGCCCTGAGAGCACAGGATGGGGCTGGAGAACCATCAAGTGGGGACACAGCGAAGAAGCTTTGGAAATGCAGGACACGGCCCCTTGAAGGAATCAAGCTTTGGCTCTGCCCTGTTTCTATTCCAGCTCGCATCGCCCCTTTGGACACTGCAGGTGCCAGGAGCTGGACTCACGCGTACGGTGTCGTAGGCCAAGACCCCGGCCACGCTGCCGGTGCCGTACTGGATGGAGATGGGTTGGCCGGTGGCCCGGTGGGTGGCGGACAGCCTGTGGTCGAAGCGTTCGTGTCTGACTGCAGGGGCAGAAGGGTTGGCTGGTCACAACGCTGACCCTCCGCGGAGAGAAGGGCCAAGGCAGAGGTGCTGCTGCTGGTAGGACTGGTGGTGGGGACGTCTCACGCTGCGACCGGCCCGTGATGGGACAGTCCCACTAAAGGCTTCTGTAAACGAGATGCACCGGAGCGAACCCACAGGAGGATTCCCTGAGCTCCCTGGGTCATCGACACGGGCAGGCCCCGGTACCTACCTCCAAGGGCTGCTTTGGCCCTAAAATGGGCCAAATCCCTGTCCTCTGGGCAATATCTACTCTTGCCAGAGGAAAGAAGATCTTCTGTTTCCTCTGCTACACGGATCTGAGATGCTGTTTCCCTTCTAGCCTGCTGGCACCCACTGCTGTACAGAACTAGCGCACTGCTAAATGACCATTTGAGCAGCACCTGGGCCAAGCCGTGCCTCAGGCTGTCTCTACCTGCCCTTCAGCATGGCTTTGGGACGTACCGGAGCTCCAGGTAGCAAATGGACAACGTGCTTCACTGGCATCCACCCCATCTCCTCCTCGCACGTCACTCTCTGGGCAGGCCTCAGGGCTGCCTCGAGGCACCCGCCGCCTCCGAAGCGAAGCATCTCCCCCGGCCTGCAGCCCTGCTCTCCTCAGGGAGGTCCTCAGCCTTCTCCCTGCTCACTCTCTGCCTGGCGCAGCAGCACCATGACGGCCCACACCAACAGGAGGAGTGTCAACACCCGACACTTGCTCGAGCAATGGGCACAGCGTGGGCAATGCCAGCCAGCCCTCGCCGGGAGCAAGTCCCACTGCTCACCACAGGCCGGGCTGGAGCAGTCCACCGAGGGCACCCACAGGTCGGAGGAGCCGGTGTCGAAGAGCACGAGGAACTGCTGGGGTGGCGTGCCGATGGAGATGGCGCCGACGTACTCAGCCTGCCATGGGGGAGAGGGAGGGTTTCAAGGGGAGCAGAGCTATTAAAAGCAGAATTTCCTCTTTTCTAGGGCTGGGACTCCTCAACGGCCCCCCTGAAAGGAGCAGACCTGCGGACATCAACAGCACGCTCCGGCCACACTCACATCCATGATGTTCTCCAGGGGCTCTGTGGTGACACCACTCGTTAGCCCGGAGAAGAACTTGGATCCCACGCGGGAAGGCAGCATGTTCGGGAAGGCCTCCAGCAAGCCCTGCTCCTCCAGCCTGTGCCTCAGGGACTTTGTCCTCCTCAGCGGGATCCTGGCCAGCGAGGGATGGCAGAGATGAGCAGGGGGTGAGAGGCTGGCACCACGTTTGGATAAGCCAGTGCACGCAGCATGGCCACGGTGCCACAAGATCATGCACCGTCAGCACCAGTCAGATGTTATGGGGACCTGAAAGCTCGTGGATTTGGGTGTACATGTCATTTTGGAAATTATATTTCAAAATGGTTGAAATTGAACTCACACGTGGCTACCACTACAACTAACAGCAAGCAATGAGCTCCAGCAGGGTACGCTTCGTTGGTCTATTTTAGATGCTTGCCTTAGAATCAAACTTCCATAGCTGTGCCCATGGGAGGCCTGGGTCCAAGCACGGGTCTCCCCCAGCACCTCAGCTGCCAGACCCCTTCCTAGGCATCCCCGTGGCCATGAGGAGCCAGCCAGGCATCTCCCCCCGCTCCTCCTGCTGCCACGAGGGAGAGCCACGAACCCCGCCGCACTCACCGGACGGCGCCGTGGGCGAGCAGCAGCGCAGCGAGGAGCAGGACCAGCCTCATGGCCAGCTTGGGGAGAAGAAGGAACACTGCCAGAGGGGGTGAGGCCCCGGGGCTGCTGCCTGTTTGCTCACACGTCAAGATTTTTGCATGTGGGTGGCAAGCTTGATAAGAAATGCAGGTTTTTTCCACCAGGAGCCCTCAAGGAAGTTTTTGGAAAAATGCGTTCTTCCCCACCTTTGCAAGGTCTAACCATTTCACGGTCAGATCTTTTCCTGATGGACAGCAGACTGTGAAGGGGCAGAACAGGCTTAAAACAGAGCGTTTCTGGTCATTTTAATTAAGAGCAGAGGGAGGAAATGGGTCACGGGGACCTCACATCACCGTTACGGGTCATTGTTTTTCTGGTGTGGTACCAGAAATCCCCTGCGTGGACATCCCCATGCCGTAGACACCAGATAAACCCAAAGAATCAGAAGCATGCAGTTACTCAGGTAGACGCAAGGCCAGGAGGCATCTCACTGGGTTTGAGAACAGCCTCTGCAGCAATTCCCACCTTTGTCCCAAGTTTCAGCCCAGACGTCATAGGGGAAACAGGCTTCTCTGTGGAAACTGGAAGGGAAAGGCTGCTCTGCATGGCGGTGCTGGAGCCATTCACCCCGTCCTACAGCAGAAGGGCTTCCTGACACCAAAGTGCGGAGGCAGGATGTGGGGCAGACCCCTGAGCTTTGCCATGAACTAGCTATGGCCAGGGAGGAGAGGCTGCTCCCGATGTGCCTCTTGGCAGCTGCTATCTTCCAGCTGGGAAAGACACAACTGAAGAGGCTGCACCTCCTAAGGCATCATCCCCGCTGGGAAACCAGGGTAGGAGGTGTCCTGCTCTTGAAGGTTAGGATGCATGGGATGTCCTGCACGGGAAGGTTAGGAGACCTGGATCTGAGGGACGATGAAGCCTCTGTGAGTGGCAAATAACCCTGGGTTAAATCCCTGTGTGCATGCACAAATCCCCGTGCAGCTCTGCCAGGAAGGCAATGGCCACAAGGCTGGAGGCAGTCGCAACAGATCAGTCCCGATAGCCAGGTGCCCAAAAAAGTCTCTGTGGGAATCGCGCAAGATTGGGCACTGACACTTACACTGCATTTAACTATCATATGGCTCATCCCACGGGACAAACAGGACTGTAGATGGATTTTCAGGCTTTGTGTGGCAAGGGACTTTGCTGATAAAGCTCAAGAACAGCCCTGTCAAATGGATCTGGTGCTGGGCAGAACTATCCTTGCTGTGTTTAGGAAAATACATCAATTCCTAGAACTCTTATCTGTGCCAGCTGGAAACGCTCAGCTTGAAAAAAAAAAAATAAAAATCTTACTGATATACACTTTATCTTGGTAACAGCAGATTAAGGAAGCAAACTTGTTTTCCTGTCCCTGTTCCCAGTCTTTCCTGACCCTTCTGTAAGGGCAGACTGTGAGGAGGAAAGTCTGGTTTGATGCTCCTGTGACTTGAAGTAACAACTTTTGATTAACTTCCCCACTATTAAGGCAGGCCCGAGAGATGTCAGCTCCACTGCTGGGTGTACTTTTGAGGGGCAGGATGTGCAGGTGCTGAGGGCAGATCTTGCTATCTGCTGTGATCACCAGACGGGGGCAACCAACACAGCCTCTGTGGCTGAACCGTGCGGTTTGTGAAGCCCTCTGGTTACACAAAAGCAAGTACAGGAAGAGAATTGGTTGGGTTGTGGCTTGACAGATGGACAGCCAGAAGTACATGTGTGACATGGTACCAAGGGCAAAGAGAAGTACTTTTTTCTCATAAACTCACAATTAAAAGATGGGTGGGATTCTGAGAAAGGCTCTTCTGCTGTCTGAACCCTTCCCTGTTCAGGAAGATAACACTGTCTTGAAAATAAAGTGTCACATAAAAAAAAAAAAAAAAAAACCAAAAAAAAAAAAAAAAAAAAAAAAAAAACACAGCACTATCTTTTTTTCCTTCTACAGGGAAAACGCCCCAGATTTCCTATGACTGTTAAGCTCAAAGGGACAGTCAACCAAAACCACAAATGAACGTGGCCAGACAATAAACCAAAGGCAACATCTGACAAAGGATCAGGGCTGCTGAGTTGACCTCCTGTACACTTCACATTTTTTCAACCTCGCACAGATTGTGAGTTACTTTGGTCCCTAGTCTTGCATTGCCACCCTCCACCTCAGAGCCCATGGAGCCACGGGCAACATCGGCTGCAGTCACTCAGTCCTCCCTCGACAGCAGCACCCGTGGAATGTTTCCATTTTACTCCAAAACACTCACAATGTATCACAACAACCAGCCGAAAACATCTCTTACACAAACTAAGGAGGCGGATAAACAGGCAATGGGCGCATCCTTCCACATTAAGCAGAAAACACCCATTTTTCAAACTTTTAATTGCTGGGATAACACTTTGCCATTGGCACTGCATGCTTTCCCATTCTGTTTCTTACGTCATTGCAAAGAACAAATTGGAACACAACCTTGTTTATCCTCTACTCAGTCCTTATAGCTTGATAGAAATTGTGAACTGGATGTGCTCCAGCCTTTCCACTACCCTGGAGACTGCTCCTCAAACAAGCCTTGGAAATATCGATCTCCCTTTGAAATGTCAAGTCCCTTTCCTGCAGTAACATTGGGTCTCAACCTGGTTATCAGCCCCGCTATGAACAAATTGGACCACAGGGCACCGATCCGGACCCATATGACTCATGTTTATTATACAGCAGCCAACAGGCCTCACGTGGTGCACGAGGACCAGAGGTGCCTTTCCTGAGACACATCCACTGTACCTGCATGACCTTGCCTGGCCGCCTGTGGTCCCCTTCGCCTTCCTCACCGCCCTGAGCCCCTCTCATCCGGCAGCACAGAGCTTTTCCCTGTCCTAAAATAACCTGTAGACTGGTTCGCTCCCGCAGGAGTGTGGAAATCTGGAGGACGGCTTCCCACAGAGTATGGCCAGAACAGGGCTGCCTTTGCCTCGCTGCTCAGGAACTTCCCCGCTTTATCTATTTGAGAGGGATTTACTTTTATGTGTCTTGGTTCCAGCTACGCCACCTGAAAATAACGTTGTTATATGAATTTTTGGCACATGGCAGAGGTATCCCAGCCCACAGTAATCACCCCTCCCCTGTCCTCTCTTCTCTTGCACTTCCACTAATTTCTCCATCTCCAGGTCTGCACTACCTTTACTCCCAGCTGCCTCTCCACACTCACTTTACCCCCATCCCTTCACCCCTGAAGAAGCTATGGACTATAACACTAAACTTGGAGGAGCTGTGGACTCTGTTGGGGGTGGAAAAGCCTTACAGGGAGATCTGGACAGATTGGAGAGCTAGGTGATCATCAACCACATGAAGTTTAACAAGAGCAAGTGCCAGGTCCTGCACCTGGGACGGGGCAACCCTGGCTGTATGTACAGACTGGGGGACGAGATGCTGGAGAGCAGCCCTGCAGAGAGGGATCTGGGGGCTGTGGCTGACAGCAGGTTGAATATGAGCCAGCAGTGTGGCCTGGCAGCCAGGAAGGCCAGCCATATCCTGGGGTGCATCAAGCACGGCATTGCTAGTCGGTCGAGGGAAGTGATTGTCCCACTCTGCTCTGAGCTGGTGCAGCCTCACCTCGAGTACTGTGTGCAGTTCTGGGCACCACAGTACAGGAAGGACATTAAACTGTTGGAGAGCGTCCAGAGGAGGGCGACGAAGATGGTGAAGGGCCTAGAGGGGAAGACGTATGAGGAGCGGCTGAGGTCACTTGGTCTGTTCAGCCTGGAAAAGAGGAGGCTGAGGGGAGACCTCATCAAGGCCTACAGCTTCCTCATGAGGGGGAGTGGAGGGGCAGGCGCCGACCTATTCTCCTTAGTCACCAGTGATAGGACCCATGGGAATGGTGTCAAGCTGGGGCAGGGGAGGTTTAGGCTAGACATCGGGAAGAGGTTCTTCACTGAGAGGGTGGTTGCACACTGGAACAGGCTCCCCAGTGAAGTAGTCACTGCACCAAGCCTGTCTGAATTTAAGAAGAGATTGGACTGTGCACTCAGTCACATGGTCTAAACTTTTGGGCAGACCTGTGCGGTGCCAGGAGTTGGACTTGATGATCCTTATGGGTCCCTTCCAACTCGGGATATTCTATGATTCTGTGATTCTAAACTTTATTTTCATTTCACATAGGGCTGGTCGTATCGGGACTACACCCAGCAGCACTCCAGGTCACCCCAAACAACAGCCGTGTGCGGCCCCCCGAGGCCGAGCCCCCCGGGCACCTCCCCTCGCCCAGCAGCGCACGAGGCGCCGAGGGCCCCCACGGCCGCCTTCCCCCGCCACAAGATGGCGGCGGCGGGACCTACCACCCTCCGCGCTGCGGGGGGGGGACTCTCCCCGCCCCGCGCGGTGGCACCGCCCACTTCCGCCTCCGCGCCGGAAGCCGGAAGCGCGGGGCGGCCGGGGCACGGCGGCGGCGCCTGCCGGGGGCGCCTGGCGCCGGTACCGGGCGGCCCGCGGTCGCTTCGCTCGGCCCCGCTCTAACGCTGAGCTGCCGCACCGCTCCGTGCCGCTCCACGCGGGTGCGCCGCGCCCGGCGGAGCGGGTAGGACACCGGCGCCCTCCCCGCCCGCTGCCCGGTGCGTCCCGGTACGTCCCGGTACGTCGTTGCGTCTCAGAAGCCGTGGCGCGAGTGCCTCGTAGCCCCTAAATCTTACCCGGCAGCACAGGGTTGTTTGAAATCACTCAGGCAAGCAGTGCCGCAGGGCCATTACTTCCCCCCCCCTATTTCCCCCTTATTTCCCTCTATTTCCCCCCCCTTATTTCCCCCTATTTCCCCCTTATTTCCCTCTATTCCCCCTTATTTTTATTCCCCCCCCTATTCCCCCTTTATTTCCCCCTTTATTTCCCTATATTTCCCTCTATTTCCACTTATTTCAGCGATTTTTAAACCTACAAGTGTTGCATCAAGCTCCCTACCCAGCCAACATTAAGCAACAGCGTTACTGGTAGCCATTAGCGAGGGAAGCGGTGCCACCCTACAGCCAGGGAAGAGAACACGCAGGAGGAAGGCACATCAGATGGGGCGAGGAGCTGGAGAGCTGGCGAGGTGCAGGAGGACGCGTGGTGGCAGTGGTCCGTGAGCTGCTGCGGGTCCCGAGTGTGGAAAGCAGGTCGGGGAGAGCAGGATTTGTGAATGGGATGGTGCAGCGAGAGCCAGCTGGAGCCTGGGAGTCGGCGTGACGTCGTCCTGCTATCGAGGGGCTGTGAGTAGGTGTTTCCTTGACAAAAACGTCTGGCAGGCGTAAGTGATCCTTCCAAGCATGCTGTGAAAAGGAAAAAAAAAAAAAAAGTCAGCTGCCAAATAAGGAATGGTTAGAAACGTTCAGTTTTCCTTCTCGCTCTGCCCTCGGTCTCACTGATTCTTTGTAGCATAAGGGAACTTCTCTGGCATAGCTGCTTCAAGCAGTTCAGCAAAGCTGTTTTTAAATCCGTAATAGGATTAGTGCCTATTTGCAGTGGGCTTTAGTAAACCTCCTCTTCATTTGACGTCCTTTTCCCCATCCTAGGATCCCGCACCTCCCCTGGGAGGATGGACACCCTGAAGAACCGGACCGTGGAGGAGCTCCGGGAGCTGCAGGAAAATGCCGAGGAGATCGAGCGCCTGGCCCTGGAGTCGAGGGAGGTAGGCAGGAGGCGGCTGGGCGAGGGCTGGGCTCGTGGGACCTCGCCGGCAGTCCCACGACTGCCGCGTCTCCTCCCCAGGTCCAGGAGCTGCAGCTGGAGAGGGAGATGGCGCTCGCTGCTAACCGCAGCTTGGCCGAGCAGAATCTGAAGTTCCAGGAGCCCCTGGAGACGGGGCGCTCCGACCTCTCCCGCAAGTACGAGGAGCTGCAGAAGCTCGCCGAGCGCTGTAAGGAGCAGAAGGCGAAACTGGGTGAGCGGATCCGAGCCTTGCACCCCGTCCTATACGGTCACGTGGGCTGTAGCTAGCTGTGCAACATCCTTCCCTGTTGCGTCTCCCTGCACCAGCCGTACTGAGCAGGAAAATTCATTCGGGGTGGCGGCAGTAAGGACTCTGCTGTGTGTCAAAGCTGTGTTGCCCCGTTTTCCGGTCAAATTCGTGGGGCCAGGTTGAGAATGCTGTCTTGGCAAAAAAAGCCTTCCAGTGCAGCAGTGGTTAAGGCTCTTTCCTCTTCTGTTTTTCTCCTTGCATCAACATTTTCCAAGGTAGGAAGGCACTCTTGTGCAAGCGGATTGGGCACGGAGATGTGACATCGAGGAAGAGAGCTCCTTCTGTTTTATGTTTTGAGTGTCTCACGTTACAGAGCTGCGGAACAGATGACAAGCACAGGCTCTGTAAGACAGGGCTGTGTGCTAATGTTTTTGCCCCGTTCTGTGTTCCATGTTTTGCTCTGCTGCTTGTTTCCTCAGAGAAATTTTCAGCAGCAATGCATCCTCAGATGTTGCTGGATCTCCTGCAGGTGGAAAGCCAAAAAATCGAAGAGGAGTCTGAGGTGAGCTTAAGGTTTAAATCCATTAGCAATTCCAGCGATTAGTCCTCAAAGACTTGCACTTACGCTCCCAAGCCTAATCCCTTAAATCAAGGATTATCTCTGTGTAGTTTGACATTGTTGCTCCAAAAAATTGGATTTCCCTTTCTTTGCTTGTGTGTGGCGCAGTGATCCTCTGCGTGCGCCTGAGAGAGAGACGTAAATCCTATCCTGTAGTGGGTTTGGGGAGGAAGTGCTGAGGGGTGCAGCACTGTCTTCTCTTGCAGAAAATGGCTGAGAAGTTCCTGGAGGGCGAGGTGGCCCTGGAGACCTTTCTCGAGCAGTTTTCCGTGATGAGGAAGCTGTCCCACTTGCGCCGGGTCAGGGTGGAGAAGCTGCAAGAGATCCTGCGCAAGTCGGCAGCGCCGCAGGAGCCCGGCAGGGACTCGAAGCAGCAGCAGCTGCCTCCTCACACCCCTGCAGACGCGCCGAAGCCGCAGCCTGTCCCCTCGGGGGCACCTTCCTTCCCTCTGCCCTACAGCCTGGCCCCGGGCATGCCGGTCGGCCCCACAGCCCACGGAGCTCTCCCTCCTGCTCCTTTCACTGGCGCCCCGGTCACCGTGGGACACGTTGCTGCCTCGCAGCCCAGCACCCAGCCCGTGTTTCCCTGCCAGCCTCCGGATGCCGGATACCCACCCGTGCAGGCTGCCAGCTCCGTGCCGGGCTACCCCCGGCCTCCCTCGGGAGCCCCCTCCTCTGGGCCAGCCTACTCCTGGTCTCCGTCCAGGGGCCCGCCACACGCCCCCTCCTTTCCGGGCCCTCTGCCCTCCACTCCGCCGCCCAGACCCGGCTACCCTCCCTATGCACCCCCCGGGGCAGGGAGGCCGCAGTGCCCCTACCCGACCCAGCCTCCCCTTCCCAGTTTCCCGATCCCCCCACAGCCTCCCTATCCTCCGGGGCCTCCCTTTGGGTACCCCCCGCCACCAAACCCTCAGCGCCCCGCTTGGCCTGGCTACTAAACTGGGACTCACGGGCAGCGTGCTCTGCTGCTCCCTCCTCCTTGCGGACTGAGGAAGAGGAGCGAGCCGAGAGCGTCGTGTAGGATGAGAGACGTGGCAGGCGGTCGCAGCTGCACCTCTAGGTTCAGTTTGGGACGATTGCTTGTGGGCTGGAGTGGCCGCTCTTCCCAGTCTGTTTGTCCAGGCTCCGTTATAGATTCCAGGGGGAGGTACTGGTGTGGGGTACGTGGGAGCGACGCGCACTGATAGCACCCGCTGAGAGCCTGACCCCCCGTCTGTGCGTGGGGGGGCGAGTGAGAGATCCTCCCTGCGTGCCTGTCGTTCGCTCTTTGGATAACACACGTAATGCAGTAATTCTGAGCCTTTTCACAGGTGTTCAAAAGGCACGGTGGGAATCACTGACAGTATTTCTGACGCAAAATACTCACGGCCCTCCTGGAATTGAGAGGCAGAGCCAGCCAGGCTTGCAGGTGGACTCGTAATGCGTCGTAGCAGGGAGAAGCAGCGAGCCAGCCCCTTGGGGGACTGGCCAGGCCTCGAGGTGTGTCTGTGTTTTTACGCTGGTGTGGGGTGACTTCCAAACCAGTTCTGCCTGAGGTGTTCCCACTGGCTCTGAGGTCAGGTTGCCCTCGGCCCAATCCAGGTGCTCACGGCTCACTGGGGAGCAAAAACTGGGGCGTTTTCTGGGGTGCTGCAGGCTCCAGCCATCCTCGTGTTCCCCTCTCTCCTCAGGAAACACTAGGTAACAGGGGGTGCCCCCAGCTCTTAATGGAAATGGGATTTGCTTTGCTCAGCACTTTATCCTACGAATCCTGCTTGTATCCATGTAAGTTATTTATAAGGAACAGTTACTAATGGACTAGAAAAAGAGGAATGCTTTGGGGGTTTGATGGACATAGTTCCGTATCGTGGTTAATTACAGTAATAAAACTCAATGAATTGCACGTGAGGTCACAGCAGTGGTTGCTTTCGGAAATGGGAGGGCATCCAGCTCTTACTTTCTATTGATCTTTTAGTGCCATCCTGGCCTCCTTACACCAACTTCCTCTTGATTTTGTCAATAAAAGCTTTCACCCTCTTGCAGGACCATCTTCCTCTAATTTGTCTTTCCTGCTCTCTTCCTTTCATTTTCCCTAAGGGGCCCATTGCTGCGGTGCTGTGCATCAGCCCAGCTCGCCCCTCGGCACCATTTCTCTCTTGGCCTGTGCCGGCAACGTGTTTTCCCTCACTGGCTGGGAGGTTGCTGGTCTAAGGAGCAGCACTGGTGGGTAGTGGAAGGAAGAGAACAAGACATAATTACTAGAAAAATGATTTTATTACAACCGTCGCTGCTAATTAAATATCTCAGATTTGGTTCTCAACATTTTTACCCTTCCTGCGCTCCTCGCATCTGCGCTTTGCTTTATACGTGGGCACAAATCTCACACTGTCCCGCACAAGCACGGCCAAGCTCACATCTTTGCAGCCTTGCCCGAAGACCAGGGGTGCGTGGTCCCGCTGGCAAAGCGCAGTGCCCCGCTGACGGAGCCCTGTGCGTGCACAGCCGCTCTCAGCCCAGCCCTGCGGGGCGGAGGAGCGTGGTTATCCTGGTTTCGAGGTGGAGAGGCCGGCAACCCCCCTCCGAGCTGTCGTGAGCGCGGCTGCTCCGTTCTCGGTGCACGTGCAAAGCCTGCTGCAACCCAGCTGCCTTTTAGACTCATACAAATAGCTTAAAAAGCCCCCGCCTCGCACTTTCCCAGGCGGGAGGCCCCAAAGCGAGAGGGCACGGTTGAGGAAGCTTTCTCGGAAGGGCGCTCACTTAGCGGGGTGCTGTGGCACCCCAAAGCCGGGCGGGGGGTCAGAGCTGAGCACTGCTCGGCCTGGGGGGAGCGCAGCGGGTGGCGAGGGGTGCAGGCAGGTTCAGCTCCGGCTCTGGCAGGGACACGGCGAGCGGCAAGGTCTCCCCACGAGTGACCGCGTCCCTGTGAGCAGGACAAGCTCTGCCACGCCGTGGGGGGATGCAGGGGGCTTCTGGCACAGGCATTTGTCTTCTCTTCCGCCAGCTCTGTTCAACTCATGCTTTACCTTTCTCCACGTGCTGAATCCCACCCCTGTCTGCAGGGCGAGGAGGAAGGGCAGGAAACTAGGTGGTTTGCCAAAATGGAAGTAGCCGCAGCTGGGCCGCCCCTACCTCTCTCAGGGTCACAGCCTGCGGGCAGACTGCAGGTCGTAGTCGCTGTCAGAGGAGTTGTCCGGAGGGTTGGAAGATCGGGCTGCGCCTTCCAGGGCTGCGGAGGGAACCGAGCAGGGCACAGCTCCTTACTGGGGCTTGAGAAGGGGCCGCCAGCCCCAGGCAGCCCCTCGCCCGGCGTCACCAAACCGTCCCGCCTCCCACGCCTCACCTGTGTATGCCGACAGGTAGGAGCTCTTCTGGGGGGGCTGAGCGTAGTCGTTGTCCCCCCCCTGCGCCCTCTGCCCTTCTGCCCGCGGCCTCAGGGTGACGGTGCTGTTGCGGTGGAAGGAGACTGCAAGGCAGGGCGGCTCAGAGTGGGGGCAAGGTGCGCGGGGTCGTTCGAGCACCCCCCCGCCAGGTGGGCGCACGCCCCGGCCCCCTCCCGAGGGCTGAGTAAGAGCGGGAGCCGCTCGCCCGTGGCGAGCCCGGCTGAGTCAACGCCGCACCGGTGAGTCAACGCGGCGGCAGGAAGCGAGAGCCCGTTCACACCTCCGCCGCCGCCGTGCCCCGGCCCAAAACCCCGCTCCCTACCCACCGCCCCCGGGCTGCTGCCGCTCACCGTTCTGGTTGAGCCCCGTGGGGCCGATCCACTGCCGCTGCTTCTTCTTGGAGACTGCACGGGAGGGGAGGCGGTGAGGCACGACGCGTCTCCCTGAGGAGCTGCCGGCTCGCTCTGCCGCCAGCTTCTTTTCCTCCGTCTGCCGGCCCCCCGCGGGCCCCATCTGCCGCGCTGAATAATCCCCCCACCGGTAATCCCCCCCGGGACCCGCTGCCCGCCTCATGAAACGCTCCTTTGTGCACCTAATCCCCCCGCCGGTGCCACGTGGGACAGCAAAGGGACAATGGGGACAGGGGTTGTGGCACTGGCGTCCCGTGGTGGCACCCGGCTGGGGAGGTGGGGAGCAGCGCGCGCGTGGCCCGAAACCCTGGGGGAGACGGGGAAGGCGCTGGAGACGGGCATCCCACGGGCATCGGGGTGGGCACAAACTGGAGGTGCTGGGGGGACGTGGGGACAGGCTGGGGAGGACCGGGGAGCTCGCCACCTACTTTTCTTCATCAGCCACCTGTAGGCGGGAGGGCCGCAGATAAGCAGGAGGATGCCGAAGAGGAGCAGGGCCAGGCAGATGCTCGCCACGGTGCCCGCTGCTACGCCGGCGGGACGCGGCTTCGAGTCCTGGCCTGTGGGAGGACGGATGTCACCGCGCAGGGCCAGCACATGCCGGGGCTGAGAGAGCTCCGCGGGGAGCTGCTGGCCACTTACACACGACTCGGGTGCGGAAGCAGGAGCGGAGCGACCTGGGGCTGTCCGGGCAGAGGTGCAGGTGGCGGACGTCACAGAAGACCCCCATGGAAGGGGGCTCTCGGACCTCAGTGCTGGAGGAGAGGTTGCCACAGCGCAGCTCCCTGCACAGCTGCCGGCCCCGCTCGTTGCGCTGCGCCGGGCGGTCGCACAGCACCTGCCAGCGGCCCTGCTGGAACACCTCGATGTCCCCCTCGCAGGGCGTGGGGCCACCCGCCAGCCTCCGCACCGCCTGCGGCTGGGAACCTGCAGGAGAGAGACCTGGTGGCCGAGTGCCGGGGTGCTCGCCGTGCCCGCCTCTCCCTTCCCCTCTTGCCGTGGGCGTTGAGGGCTCGCACAAGCAGTGACAGAGACGTCGAGGGGCTTGGAACCGTCCCCGTGGCAAGCGCAGCCGTGAAACCCACTCTGGCAGCTGCTGCGGTTCATCCCGCTAAGCCCCCAAACCCCGCGGTCTGGCTTCAAAGCCTGAGCAGATGGAAAGGCTTGGAGCAAGCCTGCCGCTCGCCCCGGGGCTTGGCTCTCCTGGCCTTGGCACGAGCAAGGGGCTGCTCGGCGGGGAGCCGTGAGCTGCCTGCAAGCTTCCCCCACCACGCTTGCAGAAAACACAAAGGGGGCATGGACAAGAGCGTGCCAGACCCCGATGCCTTCCACCCTCGCACGCGTTGGGTTTCAGGGTGCTGGCTCCCCAGCTTTTCCCGCTTGCAGGCTCAAAGCAGGGTCTGGGGGTGCAGTTTCCAGGAACCCAGCGCACACGGGAGATTTCCTGTTTTGTCTTCACGCACGGAAGAGGAAGAGCGGCAGTGGGTGGACGGCAATGTGAGGGGTGGAAGGGGCACCTCTGCCACCCATGGGTGCTCCCAGCTCCCCATGCCCACCTCCTCCATGCCAAAGGAGAGCAGTATCCACAGCCCCCCCGCCACTGCAACCCCCTGTGCGTCGCTCACCTGAGCAGGTGAGGAAGGCGGGCGCTCTCCCGCGCCCGTCCCTGGTCCTGTTGAAGCAGTCGAGGAGCTCGGGGCTCCTGCACGGCTCCACTGCCTCCCACTTCACGAGGAGCTGGCTTGTCTGCGGGGCTGCGGGGCCATCGATGGGGCTGCCGCAGCCAAGCGCGCTGCAGATGCGGGCAGCCAGCTCCATCCAATTGCCCGGGCTGCTCGCCACGGCCCCCCACCGCCCCCGCATGTGGAGCTCCACAAAGCCCGAGCAGCTGAAGTTGCTGTCCACCAGCCGCAGCCTGGGGGGGCCTGGAGAGGGAACAGGGAGATCGCGGCCATCACAGGCAGGACTTTGGCTCCCCAAATTCCCCAGCAGCCACACTGCACGGGGAGCAAAGCCCTGCCACGCTGCGCGGGCAGCGGGTTTCTCACCGGTGGGCTCCGGGCTGGTGGTTGGTGGCGTAGGGGGAGGCTTGGTGGTGGTGGTCGCCGGCTCTGAAACGAGAAGGGAGGCAACAGGTAGGGGCAGCGGGGGCACAAGGGGGCTGGGAGGGGGGGCATGATGCTCACCACTGCAGGCGAAGGCGGCGTGGCTGCTGCAGTTAGCCAGCTGCCAGAGGCACGTGTTCTTCCAAGTGCACCGCGCCGCCTGCACCTGTGGCTTCTTGCTGCTGTCCACCTCAAAGTGGCCGGCGGCAGCGGGGGGGCCACAGCCCAGCTGCTGGCAGATGCTGACCGTGGCCTGCTTCCCGATGTCCCAGCACGCGGGGCTCCAGGCTGTCCCCATCTTCACCTCCAGCTTCCCGGCGCAGCGGCAGCTGCCACCGGTGAGCCGCAGACGGGGGACTGCGGGGAGAGCAGAGGCATAAGGGGCTTTCCTCCCCTCCCCATAGCCCCCAGACGGTTTTCCAGCCGGGTCTGGCTCGGTGCTGCAGTGAGGCTCAGCACCACTGCGGCAGCCGGGGCTGCTGGCAGCATGGGGCAGGAAGGAAACGGGGCTTGCTCGGGGTGCGCAGGGGAAATGGGGCACGGGGGGCACGGGCAGCAGCCATGAAAGCCCCGGGACCCTGTACCACACACTCACACTGGGCACCACAACACCACTGCTGGCCTCGTGGGACCGAGCAGGTTCCACAGCCCCAAAGCCGGAGCCGTGGGGCCAAAGCCACCGCGATGCAGCGGGTGCTGGTCCGGTCCGACAGGCACCATGCTAACAAGTCCCGGGTGGTCCCGGGGAGCTGCTCCCCCCCTCATGCTCACCTGTAGGGTTCAGGGCCGCTCCTCTGTGGCTGCAGATTGCTGCAAGAGAAGGGGATGGGATCAGCTGTACCTGCACCCGGCGCCCCCACCATGAGCAGCGTCCCCAGCTCACGACCTGGCACCAGGTGTTTAGGAGGAGAAAGGTGATTCTGGGCGCTCCGGCCAGCCTTGCCACAAGCGGGGAGGTTGGGCAGCACAGACCCCATAGGCCGCTGTTTTTTCTTGGCAATAAAAGAGCATTTTCCGGCTTTCTCAGTGAATTTGCCCTCACCCCTACTCCTCCCTACCTTTCATTAAATACAAGCAACCTCACGCAACCAGCCACAGCGTGCTGGTGGATGATTACTGCTGAAAAAAAAAGACAGAGAAGCACACCTGCTAATTGCCGCTAACTAGCTACCGTCATTACTGGTAGGAAGCCCAGGCCAAGCAGGCAGGCATGGTGGCAGTGGCCCTGCGGTGAGCCGAGCACTGCCACCAGGCTGGACCCCGCGGGCTGTGGGACAAGGACGGGGCGGCTGCTGGGGGCTGGGGCAGCCCGTGCCCTGCCGGGGGGCCGCTCTGGAAGGAGCCGGTGATCCGTGAGCCTGGTGGCACC
This sequence comes from Anser cygnoides, assembly GCF_040182565.1. Taxonomy (NCBI): domain Eukaryota; kingdom Metazoa; phylum Chordata; class Aves; order Anseriformes; family Anatidae; genus Anser; species Anser cygnoides. Next base: position 36,615,901 of record NC_089877.1, read on the forward strand.
CGGGTGGGAGCCCGGCACCAGGGACACCAGCGTTTTGGGGACTGGCACCCGCTGGGTGTGCGCTCTCATTTCATCTACCAAAGCCCCAGCGGCAGCGCGGCGGCACTGTGGCCTTGTGCTCGGCCAGCCCCTTTGCCTGTCCCTGTCCCCAAAAGTCCCCCCGCAGCGCCAAGTTCGGGGGTTGCGCAGGGAGGGCGCGGGACCCTGGCGAGGGGGTGAGCCAAGGGAGAGGCAATGGTGACCCGCAGCACAAGGCACGGGACCGAGCCCCCACGTCCTGCCCAGCAGCGGGGTTTCACCACGGGCTCCGTGTTATCTTGGGGTTCTGGCCAGGCTGGGTTTCCCCCACCCGCTGCCCGAGGTGTCGGCGCTGCAGGGACAGTGCGGTGCACCCGGTAGGCGCCCAGCACCACCCGACCCCCCGGGCCCAGCCCCACCGTACTCACCCCATGTCCCCAGCACGAGCAGCAGGCGCACGGCGGGCGGCCAGGCTGCCATGGGGCCGCTGGCTGCCTCCTCCTCCTCCTCCTCCCCGGCGCTGGCGGCTGAGCACGGGGCACCAACGCCTCTGTACCCGGGCCGGGGAAGGGAGACGAGGGGGGGACGGGGAGGAACAGGCTGTTTTTCCTCCCTCTGTGGTTTTCTGCGTCACGTCTCGCTCGTTTGAAGTCACAACCTGCCATCTGCCTCGCTGGGTCCTGCAGAACCAGAGAGAACCTGAGAGGCTCAACTTCATCTGCATCCCCACCCCATCCCCTCCCATGTCCCCATCCCCATCCCATCCCATCCCATCCCCGTCCCTATCCTCGTTCCCAGCCAATCCCCATCCCATCCCCATCCCTTCTCCATCCATGTCTCCATCCTCACTCCCCATCCCCTACTCATCCCAACCCATCCTATCCCATCCCATCCATGTTCCCATCTCATTCCTATCCCACCCCATCCCAATCCCCATCACCATCCCCAGCAAGGGTTCCCCTGTCAGCCCCCCCCCAACTCCTCGGTGGGGTGAATGTGCCCAGTACTGGGGGGTGAGGAGGACCCCAGCTCTCCCTCGGGCCCCCACAAAGCTGCGGGCAGTGTGGCCGAGCCAGACCCTGGGGTCCTGGAGCTGGCACCCAAAGGGAAGCTGGGGGGTCCTGGGTGTTCCCAAGTGCCTGGAGCTGCACCCACTGGTCAAAACTGGCCTCAGCTGCAGCTCAGAGCCATTTCGGGAGCCCACACCCTGGATTTCAGCAGAGTAAACCAGTGGTGGCCACTAAACCCAACAGCCCGGGTGCTCAGAGGGGCCGGATCCCACCCTCGCTGCAGCGGGGAGCCCTGCGGCCGCTCTCACGAGGCACCGCTTCCTGCCACAACTAGCCGCCCCGTGCCGGGGGCTGCCTCCCTCGTCCGTCCGGGCTCGCTTCGCCTCTGCACCGACAGCCTCACCGTCGCCTGTGGTCGCCGGTCGGGGCGAGCACCGCTGCACCGGGGCAGGAAACGTGCAGCGCCGAGCCCGGCCGAGCCGCACCGCGCCGCATCACCGTGTGCCTGGAGCACCCTGACGCTGGCACCAGCCCTGCTTGTCCCTCTTGCAGGCGTCCTGGGGACACCGCGTGTCCCTGCGAGGCACGTTGGTGCCAGTGGTGACAGACAGGGGATGGGAGAGGCGCTGATTGATTGCGCCCTAATTAATTCCCCTGAATCCAGGTCATGCATGCTGACGAAGGTTTGCCATTGACCCGATGGTATTCTTGATAAGCGGCGGTGCCGTGGGGCCAGCGAGAGCTCCACTGCCACCTCCTGCTGTGCCCCGTGGCCACTCAACGCTCCATGGCCCCAGGGTGCCCTGCTCCTGTGGGGCTTCCCCCACCCCAAGACCCCTCTCCAGCCCCAGCCCCAGAGTGGGGCCTCGGCTCCCCTGGGAGTTTCCTGCCTCCGAGCTGCCTCTGGGCTGAAGATGTTCCATGACTCAAGAGGAAGCGGCCGCAGGTTGCCGCGCAGAGAGGCTCGGAGCAGGCGGGCGATGCTCTGAGCCCTGCTCCGCGCTCAGCTCACGGCCGCGGGGTCCCCTTGGCCAGGTGGGGACCCCCAGCTCCTCCTGAGCTCGGACAGCATCGGGTTTTCTCCCTGTCCCCATGGGCTGGAAGGGGAAGGCACGGCCGTGGTGGGAGCAGGGGCCAGCCTGGACGGCTGCTCCATGTGCGTTTCTGGAGAAGGATGTGTGCAAGGAGGGCTTTGCCCCATTTTTGACCCCTCCTGTTTCCTTTAGAGTAAAAAAGGGTGAACTCGCGCTGCTATGCACCGCGGATCTTTCCATGGTTACCACGGGCTTTCAAAAGACTAAGCAACGTTTTGGCTTGATGGAAAATAACCATTTCAGCAAATTCCCCCCCGACACCATGCCGGGGATGCCCATCGCTGCCCTTGGCCATGTTCCCGCGTGCATTCAGCTGCCCCGGTCCTGGCTCTTCAGCCGGGTTTCACCAACTGGAAAGCCAAATGCTCTCTGCCACTCTCCGAGCCAGCCCCAGCGGCACCCATAACCCCAGCCGCCCTCACAGGGAGGCCGGGGAGGCCTCGTGCCACATCCCCGAGGGTGCCGAACCGGGCGGATGCGGGCGCTGGGGTCCAGCCCTCCCTTCCTCCAGAGGAGCTGCAGCTCTCAGCATCCCCGCAAGCTGCCGGCAGCGCGAGCCAGCTCGGCACCATCCGTGTGCTGCGGCAGCTGACAGCTGTAATATCTTTCTGGAGGGGCCGGGGGAGAGCGATGGGACGTGCTGATGTGCTCCCTGCCCGTGAGAAGCCTGCTGATGGGCAGGAGCAGCCTGCTGGCTGCCAGCACACCGCCGTTGCACTGGTGGTGGTGAAAGCGGCACTGCCGAGCACCCAGTGCTGTCACACGGCTGCACGAATGTCCCCGGCCGATGGCATCCGCGCGGCGCAGCGGCTCACAAATCGCAGACCAGGCCCCACGTCCCTGCCCCAGGCACCCCACGGGCACCGCGTGCCACAGCGGGTGCTGCTCCCGGCCCCGCTCTCGCCTCTCGTCTCCTCTGCCCTTTGTCTGGGGCTTTGTTGCTATTTTGGTGCTTCCTCCGTTGTTGCGGCATGGCCCCTTTGTTCTGGGCTGCCAGAGCCGCTCGGCTCGGTAAACAGCTGAAGGATGTGGCGGGGGGCAAATTTTCCACTGCGGCAGGTCGGAGCCCCAGGCAGCGTCAGGGAGCTTGGCTTCCCCGTGAAGGAGCACGTGGTGAGGGCGGGCGTTTGGGGTGCTTGGGGCCCCCACTGCGATCACTGGGTGCTGCCTGTGGGCTGGGCTGGCTACGGTGGCCAGCACATCCCTGAGAGGGTGGCCCAGGATGGGGAGGACCGAGGGCTGGGGAGGGGAGCTCTGCCACAGGGTGTTGGGGACAGCAGCCCCCGGGAACATCTGGAGACCCAGCCTCACTGCGGGGCCGCTGAGCAGCCGTCCCCGTGGCCCAGGGACACGGTGACAAGCTGGGAAAAGCTTTTAATGGAAGCACGTAGCCTGGCACAGCCTGCACCGAGCATCCCCCCGGGAGCCCCTGCGCCTCTGCCCGTGCCCCAACACGGAGGAGGCAGACGGAGAAGTCCCAAGGAGATGTAAACAGCGTGGCCGCGAGTCCTCCACAGCGCCCGCAGCCCCCTTCCCACCGCCCGGTGCTGCCCATCCCCATCCTCAGCAGCCAGAGCTCTGGATGTCATCGTAGTCGCTGCTCTCAGAGGAGTTGGGGTCCTGCGCCGGGGGGCAGGATGGAGCCGGCCAGCCTGCAGGGATGAGCCCGTCAGGCAGAGCGGGGCCATGGGGGGAGGCTGGGGGCAGGAGCCCCGCCAGCACGGGGTCCTCACCGTGGTGTGGGGATGGGTACCCTGGCGGCTCTGTGCCCTGCACGTTCTCATACCACTCCCCCGAGGAGGTGCTGGAGCTGTCTGCAGGGTCGGTGGCTGCTGGAGGAACCTGTACCTGGGGCTGGGCGAGCGCTGGATCGGGCAGGCAGGGCATGGCCGGGGGCACTGGGGGAGGCAGGGGCTCACACTGGCACCTCCCATCCCTGCTGCCACCCCCCCCAGCACCCATGTGGCCCTTCCCAGGACTGTCCCCATCCTTGATCCCATCCTTGGGGTCTCACCATCCCCCCCACCCCTGGGGCTGTCCCCATCCCCATTCCCCCTTGGGGTCTCACCTCCCCATTCCCATCCCTGTCTCACCATCCCCATTCCCATCCCCAACATCCCCATCATCCCAATTCCCATCTCTGGGGGGGGTCTCACCCCCCATTCCCATCCCTGGGGGGGGGTCTCACCTCCCCATTCCCACCCCGGGGGCTGTCCCCATCCCTGCTGCCGTCCCCGTCCCCTCGCAGCCCGCTGCCCGTGCTCACCGGTGCATGGCTGTAGGGTGCAGCCAGGGGCTGTGGGTGCTGCCTGCTGGGGGGGGCTGTAGGCCGGGGGCTGCGGGCAGGGCCAGGCATGCAGGGGGGGCGCGCTCTCGTTGCAGTAGGGCTCCATGGAGGAGGAAGAGGAGGAGGAGGAGGACAAGCTGTTTGCCCTGCCCCACGGTGGGGAACACAGCGTCGTCGCTGGCACTGCAAGGCATGGGCCATACGTCACCCGGGGATCGGGGCCGCAGCGCTCGCTTGCCCGCCCGTGGGCAGGCAGACGGACGGTGCCGCGGGACAGAGGGACGGGGGCTGGCACACCTTCTGCAGGGAACGGCTCCATCCCGTCCTGGTTGGGCACCAACAGGTGCAGCTGCTCGCCCGGCTGCTGCTCGCCCGGCCGTCGGCGCAGCGAGTCTGCGGGAGAGCAGGGGGGGACCCGGTCAGCGGGGGGGACCCGGGGTGGCAGGGTGCTGCTGCGGGGGGGCTCACTGTAGAAGGTGGAGAGGGCCACGGGCGGCTTGCTGCTGAAGTCGTAGTGTTCGTAGTCGGAGTCAGAGGAGTCAGAGCCCTTGGCAGCGGGAAGGGTCACGGGCGAAGGGGCTGTGGGGCGAGATGGGGCTGATGGGGGCTAACGGGGGTTAACGGGGGCCAACGGGGCAGGTGGCCGCCAGACCCACCTGGTTCCTTGGGGAGGCTGGGGGGCATCTCCCTGTAGTTCTTGCAGGTCCCAGAGGGCACGTCGGGGCCCTGGGTGCTGTTGGTCACCAGGACCGGCCCAGGGGGGCACACGGTGAGGGCTGCGGGGACAGAGGGGGTGCTTGGGATGCAGCTGGAGGGCGTCGCCCGTCTGCAGCCCCCGCACCCTTGGGGGTGCTCCTTACCACTCCTCTTCCTCAGCCTCAGCAGAGCGGTGGTGAAGGCCAGCAGGGTGAGCAGGAGCAGTGCCGCCAGGACCAGGCATGGGATGAAGAGGGGCATGTGCAGGAGGGACTGCGTGTCCCCAGCCACAGAGCCCTCCTCAGCTGGGGCAGAGAACGGACACAGGCTGTGATGCCCACAATGCCCTCCCACCCCACGGCTCCCCCCCAGAAAGGGGGAAGGCTGCAGCCCCATTAAACCCCCCCCCCCGACCCACGGTGTGGGGAACTCACTGCTGAGCACCGTGATGCTGCTCGGTGTCACCGTCACTGTCGGGGCTGGTGTCTGCAAGCCCTGGGAGCCTGCAGGAGGGGAGGGGAGAGGCTGCAGCCCCCCTGCTGGGGCGGTCACCAGCAGGGACCCCACCCTGCAGCGCCGGGGGTCCCGTACCGTTGCAGACCACGCCGGCCGCGCGGGACTGATGGCAAGGCGCCGACTTGTTGTAGGTCCAGCGGCAGTGCGCCAGCGAGGGCTGCCAGCTCGAGCACACGTAGAGCATCTTGGTGGGCAGTGTGTGGTGGAAGGACGGCCTCTCCAGGGGCTCCCCGCAGCCCAGCGTGTGGCACAGCATGCCTGCCTCCACCTGGTACCAGGAGTTGTCGCACACCGTGCTCCACGTCCCACGGAAAAACACCTCCACGCGCCCCGCGCAGCCGTCACGGCCCCCGGAGAGCCGCCACTCCTGGTGCTCTGCGGGGAGGGGGCACAGTGGGGGCGTCTGCCCGGGGCTGCCCCCATCCCCCGGGGTGCGTGGCCGCAGCACGGCACGGGGACCCACCGGAGCACACCACGCCGGCGTCCTCTTTGTGATGGCAGTCGTGCTCGCCCGTGGCCGGGCACTCCCAGAGCCGCTGCTCGTGCCCGCCGCAGCTCACCTCGTCCCGCAGGATGGGCCCCAGGCCCCTGCCGAAGGAGGCGTCGCCGCGGGCGTGCAGGGCCCAGCCGCAGCCCAGCTGCCGGCACACCACCGCGGCGTCGGCCAGGTCCCAGCCGTCGTCGCACACCGTGCCCCAGACGCCCGCCTGCCGCAGCTCCACGCGGCCCTCGCAGCGGCTCTGGCCGCCCGCCAGCCGCAGTGCTGGGGCACCTGTCGGGATGGAGGGGCGCTGCTGGCACCTCCAGGAGCCCCCACGTGCCGGGAGGGTGCGGTGGTGGCCACCGGCTCGTCCTGGCACCAGTATGCCCTGGTGGCTCTTACCCGTGCAGGTGATGTGAGCCGGCCCCGCGGCGCAGCAGCCTGGCTCGGTGGCCAAGCGCAGCCAGCACGGCTCCAGCCCCCAGCCGCTGCAGTTGGCCATGACCACGGGGCAGCCATCGGTGCTGTCCCCTTCCCCCGGCAGGCTCGGCAGCGTGGCGTCCTCCTCGGTATCCCCGCAGTGCAGGTGGCGGCAGAGCTCCTGGGAGGCTGCGGCGTGCCAGGACCGCCGGCACACGGGCAGCCAGCGGCCCCCCTGCAGCACCTGCACCGTGCCCTCGCAGCGGTCGCTGCTGCCATCCAGGCGCAGCACGGCCTCGCCGGGGGGACCTGCGGACAGCATGGGTGGAGGGCGCCGGAGGGGCCCTGGTTCTGGCTGCCCCCCCCAGGAGACCCGCTCTCACCTGGTTCCACTGAAGCGTTCCCAGCCGCGCCGCTCTTTGCCCTGGTGGGGGCCCCCCTTGGCTCCGCTGGGGCTGTGTGGAGGGGTCAGAGGTTTGGGGCTGAGCTCCGGGAGCCCCCGGCCCTGTCCTCCCACCCCGTGCCCTCGCCCCAGCCGTGTCCCCACCACGGGCGCCGGGCAGGAGGCGGCCAGGGAGATGCAGTTGAAAGATGGCATGGACGGACGGCTGTGCCGACAGACAGACACACAGCCAGAGCCACCACACCCCTGGCCATGATGTGCCCCCACGTCCACCACCGACGTCCCCCATTCACCCTCAAAGCCACCAGGCTGCCCGAGCCCCATGTGGGGACACCTGGAGAGGGTGCGAGGGTGTACGCCTCGGCCCCCCAGCAAGTGGAGTCGTGCTGGGGAAGGATGCACAAAATGGCACCTAGAGGCTGCCACAAAATGGGGGCCCGGAGAGGCCCATGCAGGAATGTCTCTCGCGCTCCTAAAGCCCAACCTCTGCGGCTACACATCAGCCTCCCAGTGTCGGGGGACACGACCCAGGGCTGCTTTGGGGAGCTCCCAGCATAGCCCCCGCTGCCCAGCCAGGCCCAGCCGGGGCTTTTGGTGTTGCCTGGATGTCGCCACCGGGGTGGCTGCAGGCAGAAGGCTGCGAGGGCAAAGCTGCTGCGTGCAAGGCACTGTGCACATGCTGCTGGCAAAATCTGTTCCGCCTCCGCTGTAACGGGCTGCAAGCTCGCAGCCTCAGGCCTCGCTCCTCAGCTCAGGAAGAGGAGCAGCTATTGCAGAGATGGTTTCTTACAAAAACAAGGGCACTTTTTTGCAGCGCATCAGCCTGCGGTGGTGGTAAAGCCTGCTTTCACCTTCGCTCAGCGATACTCCACAGGAAACAACACGCTTCATTCCCATCATCTGCGAAACAACAGTCTTGTGCAAAAAACAGTTTTCCCTGCGAGCTGGGCACGGCTCAGGCTGCTGCTCCACGGGGAACCCAGCCCGTAGCCCCTGGATGTGGCAGGACGGGGGCAGTGGGAGCCGTCAGCTGGAGCGCGGACACTGATGATCAGTCACAGATCAACCGGCAGCAGGGCTGGCAGCTGCTTCTGTCAGCCATTTCAGGTGTGAAACCACCCTGAACCCTACTGGAGCTCAAAATCTGCTCCAAAAGTGGTGGTGGGTGATGGGATAGGGTAGGATGGGATCCTTTGGGCTCGTGCCTGCAGGGAATGGGCATGCCGATGGCAAAGCATTTCACCTACCTGACAGCACTGGGGGGACACAAGAGGGAGCCTGGGGGTCCCTGCAGCAGGGAAGAGCAGAGGAAGCATCCTCGAGCCAAGAAGCAGAGGGGTGAGCCCCGCCACTGCACCTTGGGGGCTGCTGAGGTGCACAGGCGCCCATAAAATCGCTGGAGAAATATTTTGGGGAGCAGTGCAGCAGCCATGCAGCCCCTTGCCAGAGCGGGTCGGGGTCATGGCCACGCCATCCTCTGCTCGGGGGGAGCAGGGACAGGACAGCCCAGGGAGCTCCTTTGGGGTTCCCGAGCTCAACGGCCCCCAAGCAGGGATGCAGCAAGGCGAGGTGACGGTTGGACCCTGCTGACCACCTCATGGAGGGAAAGGAGGCCACATCTGCAGAGCATCCTCGCTCCACACCGAACCCGAAGCGATGCTGGTGACATCCCTGGCACGCAGAGGAGGCTGGGGGAGAGGCCGGGGACGGCGCCATACCTGGTCCGGGAGCCGCGGCACAGAGAGCCGCCACGAGCAGGCACAGCACCTCCATCCTCACCGGCTGCCGGGCAGCCCCATGGCGCTCCCCCCTTCCCACTGCCGTGCTCAGCGCCGGGGACGTGGCTGGGACGTGGCCCCGTGCCGCCGCTCGCTCCGTGTCTGGCTGAGGTGTGCAGGAAGCCAGCCCAGCACCCCGGGGCTGAGTGTGGGGGTGGCTCCATCCTGCCACAGCAAACCACTGCGCGCCCCGGGGGAAGCGGCACCCCGGGGGCAGACGGAGGTGGCCCTCGCTCGGGGACCACGCCACGTGCTCTCAGGGTCCCCACCGTGCTTCGGGAGCAGCTCAAGGCACTGCGGGACCTTGCGGTGCCACACTGCATCGCGCTCGGGACCCCCAGGATGAGGGTCTTGTGGGAGCCACGCTGCACAGCTCCCAACATCCCCACGTTCCAGGGACCTGGGCTGGGCAGCACAGGGCGAGTGGGGTCCCCCCAGGCTCTGGGAGCTCCCTGGAGTGAAAGAGCTCCACGTGAGGCTCCCTCCTCCTCCACCATTTTCTGGGGGTGAGGCCGTGGGCAGGCACCCACGGGTGTCAGAGCTTCACCCCCCCCCTCACCCGCAGCCCTTCACCCCCCACTCTGAGCCACTGGGCTTGGAAGGAGAGGAGCCGGAGAAGGCGAACGGCCCTGTGGCTGTCCTCACAGCCCCGCTGTGCCTGGCGGAGCCCGGCCGTGCCGGCAGCACCACGGCACCCCCAGCACCCAGCCCCTGCCTGCTGCAGCAACACCACGGCACGGGAGCCGCTCCGCTTTTTTAAATATTTTATTTTTGTAACAACGTCAGAATTAAAAATCTTCCATAAATAACAGGCCCCCGCAGCGGCCCCATCCCACAGCGTTATGGATACAAAACGGACGTGTGGCCGGGGGGAGAGGGGGCGTGGGGCACTCCCCGGGTCGGACCACAGGACTCATCATCAGCACTATGAACACAACGTCGCAATGAGACCCACAGCAAGGGGGGGACCGCCGCAGCCTCCCCGCGCCCTCCGGCACCACGGCGGCCCCCCAGGAGGGATGCTGCGGGGCGGGCGGCTGCCACCCCAACAGCCTGTGGGGCCAGGCCCTCCAGTGTCCCTGCCGGGGCAGGGCTCAGGCCACCAGGAGGGACGAGGACAGGGAGGAGGCCAGTCCCATACAGGTGCCCCTGGGGCAGTGCCAGCTCGGGGAGGGGGGGTGGGCAGGAGCTGCCCCCGGGGTCAGGAGCTGCCCCGGATCCTCTCCATGTAGCTCCTGAGCTCCTCCGGGTCCCGCAGCCCCATGTCCTCGCACACCCAGCGGATGTCGTCCTCGCTGGCCACGAGGATGGACTGGACGTTGGGGGCGGGCTGGGGGGGCTCCTCGGGGGCACGGGGGGGCGCGAAGGTGACAAACTCCACGCGCTTCCGCCGGCCGCCCCCTGGCGCAGCCCCCTCCTTGCGGGCCAGGGGGGTGCCGGGTGGCGGCGGGGCACCGGGGGGAGGCCCCCCGTCGGGCGCCTGGGGGTCCCCGCAGCAGCAGCGCCCGGCCTCCGTGCCCACCTGGGGGGGCGGCGGGGCAGGGGGCTCCGGCTGCTGGCGGTCCAGCTGCCGGCTCAGCTCCTCCTGGTCGGTGCCCAGCCAGACCCAGTTGTGGGGCTGGGGGGCCGAGGGGGCCGCACCGGCGTCGGGGGGCTCCTTCTGCTGGTAGCGCAGCACGAAGAAGATGCAGTTGACGAGGAAGATGAAGATGGCCAGGCAGAAGACGCCCAACAGGACGTACATGCCGATCTCCAGGTCAGTCACCCGTGCCGGGGCCTTCACCATCTCCTCTTCCTCCTCCTCCTCCTCCTCCCTGCCAGCACGGCCGCGGACTTCCTCCCCCTGCTCCTCCTCCTCCTCAGAGGAAGACCCCAGCCCCTGCAGCTTGGTGGAGGCCGGTCCCACGCCGCCGGGGTTCCTCCTGCGGGGCTCACCGGCCGCCGTCACCGCCTCCCCCGACATGGCCCCCTCGGCCCGCGGGAAGGGGGGCAGGGGGCCGGGGGCTGCCGGGGGGGGCCCCACGCCGGGCAGCCCCCACCTCCAGCCAGGCAGAACCGGTGGCCAGAGCGGCCGCCCGGTGCCGGCCGCGGCGGCAGGCGTCCGGGGGGTGCAGGCTGAGCTGCAGCAGGGCCCCCCGCCCCGGCCCCTCTGCCAGCACCCGTGGGCGCCAGGCAGGGGCCCCGGGCAAGCCCCCCGTGACGGTGACCACGGCAGGGTCCAGCGAGGCCACGGCCAGCGCCACATCCTGCCAGCCGTACAGCTCCAGCGGGGCCAGCGTGCCGTCGGAGAAGGACAGCCACACGGACAGCGTTGCCTCCTGCCAGGACGCCGGGGATGACACCAGGGCTCAGGGCACCGCGAGCACCCACACACCTCCCCGCAGCCCCCTCACCTGCTTGGGGGCCCGCAGCGTGGTCATCCCCTGGCAGGTGGCCGTGACCACGCCGGGGTGGCCCGGCTCCGTCCGCAGCGCCAGCGCCAGCCCCGCCACCACCTGGGCACGCAGCTCTGTCACCGTCACCTTCTCCTCTGACACCACCAGCATCTGCTCGCCCAGGATGGAGTCCGAGACAGGGGAGCGGACCTGGGGGCACAGGGGGCACCTCGTCAGGCCCCTTCCCAGCCCCAGCACTGCCACCCCTCCAGCCCCACGCCTCCCTGAACGGCGCACCCCGAGCCTACCTCCACAGAGGTGACGCCGGGCTCCCGGCCGACCACCACGGTGTCCCCCTCCAGCGACGCCACACGGGGGTCCTGCACACGTGCCCGGCCAGCCACCAGGTGGGTGACATCCAGGAGCCACTCGGGGCCAGGCAGGTAGGAGAGGTGACGGCCACCGTCCCGTGGGTGCGCCACGAAGTGCGCCAGGAACCGCACTGACGTGCGCTGGTACTGGGGCCGGCAACCCCGCGCCCGCCGCTCAGCCTCCTCCCCGGGCTCATCCGCCTCCCCGTCAGCACTGGGGACAAAGGGATATGTCCGTCGCTAGCCCTGCAGGGCTCTGTGGGGCAGGGGGCATGCCGTGGGGTGGGGCAGGAGGACGTGGCATGAGCGCCAGGGGGCTCAGCACGGCAGGGATGTGTCCCAAGTGCCTTGGGGCTTAGTGGGGCAGGGACGTGCAGCACGAGTGCCGTGGGGCTCAGCACCTCCTCCTGCTTCCAGCTCCCTCCTGGCCCACGCCACGGCGGTGGCTGGTGGCAGCGGTTTGGCGCTGGGACCATCTCACCTCTCAGTGGCACCAGGCAGGCGCCAGCCCCGCACCTGCTCCAGGGTGGTGTCACCGAGCTGGATGCGGAGCGGCAGCAGCGGGGCCCAGACGGTGAAGAGCAGAGAGGCGTGCAGGCGGCGTGACCAGAAGTCCACCCGTGCCCCCCGTGCCCCCCGGCTCTCCTTGCCCCCCACGAACACTGCGTCGCAGCTGTCTGCCACCTGGGGGGGGGAGACACAGAGGGGTAGGGGGCTGGCAGCCCCCCGGGAGGGAGTTCCAGGGGGGCCGGGACCCCACTCACCTGCAGCACCTGCTTGTCAGCCGACTCGCAGCCCAGCGGCTCGGTGACCTCGGCCACGCCGCCCCCCGCCTCCACCGTCACCAGCGTCACCGGCACAGCGCGGGGGACGCCGGTCAGGGGCGCCGTGTTCACCAGCTCCAGCTCCTGCGGGCAGAGCGGGGCTGAGAGCGCAGCACAGCAGGGAGGCCGGGGGGGATGGGCACCGGGGGGGCACCCACCTGCACCAAGGGGACGAGGGCGCGCACGTCCCGCTCCGACACCTGCACCTCCCACACCAGCTTGTCCTTCTGCGCCTCAGGGTCCTGGCCGGGGTACTCCACCTGCCAGGTGAGGGGCCGCGCCGGCGCCAGCCCCCCTGTCCCATTCTCCACTGCCAGGTCCAGGTGCAGGAACTCGACCGCCTCCGATGCCCTGCAAAGTCATGTCCCGGGCTGGGAGCTACTGGGATGCGGCCACCCACAACCCCAACTGGGATCTACTGGGATGGAGCTGTCCTGCAACCTATGACTTGAATGGGGGCTATCCCACAGCCCCAGTCCCCCTGTTGGGCCATACTGGGATGGGAGCAGTGCAACGCACAGGTCCCCGTGCCCCAGCAGGGCCATACTGGGCTACACTGGGCGCCATGCAGAAGCTCCCTCTGGCACTGCTGCCCCTACCTCCAGTCCCCACGGGCGTCCCCGCTCCGCCGGCACGTCACCACGGCCGTCCAGTGCTTGGGGCCGCGGGTGCGCTCCAGCTGGACTGCCCAGGCGGGGTCCACGGGTCGGGCTGCCACCACCAGCAGCCCCTTCTTGGCCTTGATCCTGGGGGACAAGGTGTGTGGGGGGGACACGGGACGCGTCACGCTGTGGCCCCCCCGGCCCCTGCCTCCCGCTCCCATCCCCACACCCGGGGTCTCACCGCAGCGTCAGCTGCTGGGCGGTGAAGTTGTGCCGCAGGGCGAGGGTGGCGGCAAAGCGCTGCCCGGGGCGCAGCGTGGCGTCGGGGACGCGCAGCAGCACCCGCTCGTCCAGCCGCACCTCCTGCCGCCGTGCCGGCGCCGCCACGCGCAGTTCCAGCGGCCCCAGGTACCGCGGGGCCTCCCGTGGCCCCGCGTCCCCCCCCCGGCCCCCTGCGCGGCCGCATGCCCCTGGCCCCACCACGCCATAGTGCAGCTCGGCCGGCTCCAGGGGGGCGCGCGGGGCAGGGGCGGCCGGGGAGAACCAGCGGGGGGGGATCTCCAGCTCCACCACGCAGACGCCCAGAGGAGCCTGGGGGGGATACAGAGACAGCAGGCTCAGAGGAAGGGGGGAGCCAAAGTGGGGTCCCCCAGCCCCAGTGGGCAGCACCAACCTGCAGGCGGCAGGCGCCCCGTGCCACCCGGCCACGGTGGTGGGCATGGAGGGTGACGCAGGGCAAGTCCCGCTCCCCGGGGTGCTCCCGCTCCCCGCGCCGGTCCCGCTGCCCGGGCAGCCAGTCGGGGCCCCGCAGGTGGAAGAGGACGCGGGCAAAGGGCTCGTCTGGGGACACGGCGCTCTCCAGGGACACGGCGCGGACAGCCCAGCCGTCCTTCTCCGGGGGGCTCTCAGTGGGCACCTCCTGGAACAGATGGGGATGCTGGCGGGATCCCGGCGGCCCCGGGGCCGGGGGGGGCCGGGGGGGTGGCGTTACCTGCCGGGTGGTGAAGGGTGGGTAGGACGCCCGGAGCAGCGGCTGGGCGCCGGAGCCGTGTGGCAGCAGCAGGAAGGTCTCGGTGCGGGCACGCAGGGAGGTGTTGGCGGGCAGGTCCCCGTCCGCCCGCTGCAGCCGGTAGTGCTCGGGCACGGCCAGCACCTCCAGCTCCGCCGGCAGGAACACGGGCTCCGGGGGGGCCCAGTCGCCGCTCGCTGCGGGGACGGGGACCGCTGTCACCGGCCTCGGGGGGGACGGGGGGGGCACGGGGGCCGCAGCCCCTACCCCAGTGCTTCGCTCTGGGGCACGCAGGGAGACGAGCCGGTGCCGCCCCCCGGGGGTGCCCCGGTGTGGGGGGCCCGAGGGGTCCCCGCTCCCACGGGTGCTGGGTGCCGAGGGGGGGTGTCGCTGGTCCCGGCCCCAACCCCCCGGGGCTGGGGGAGCGCCGCGGGGAGCTGGGTCCCGCAGGGTCGGATCCAGGCGGGGGGCAGCCGGAGCCCGGGGGTCGCACGGGGCCGGTCCCAGCCGGAGCCCGGGGAATCCGGTCAGAAGGGGCGGGGGGGGCACCGCGGGGATCGCGGGGGATCCGCTGTGCGCGGGGGAATCCCCGCTGGATCCCGGTGCGGCGCGGGGAGCGGATTCCCGGCGGCTCCCAGGAGGGAGCAGATGCCGGGGGGCGCGGATCCCGGGCTGCCGGTGCCGGTACCGCTACCGGTGCCCGGTGCCGGTGCCGGTGCCCGGTGCCGGTGCCCCCGGTGCCCGGTGCCCGGTGCCCGGTGCCGACGCGGCCGCGCTCACCTGATGCCCCGAGCAGGGCGGCGGCCAGCAGCGCCAGGCGGGCCCCCGGGGCCGGGGCCATGGCCGGTACCGGGGCCGGTACCGGGGCCGGGAGGGCTCCGCGGCGCGTCCGTGCGAGCGGCGCCGCCGCTGCCGTCCCTCCGCCTCCGTGCCCAGACAATGGGGCCGGGGCGGGACCGGCACCGGCGCCGCCTCGCCCCGCCGGGTCCTAAACTCCCGGCCCCGGACCCCGCGCCGGGGTGCGCAGCGCCGGGCGCACCGGGACCCCCGGCGGGCGGGGCGGCCGGGGGCGCTGGGGGGGACCGGGAGGGGTGGGGGCCACTGCGGGGGACTGGGGACACTGGGACGGACTGGGAGGGATGGGGGACGCTGGTGGGACTAGGCACGCTGGAAGAAAAGGGGGCACTGAAAGGTCTGGGGACACTGGGGGTACCGGGAGGGACTGGAGGCACTGGAGGGACTGAGGACACTGAGGGTGCTGACGACACTGGAAGAACTGGGGGCACTGGAAGAACTGGGGACACTGGGGGGTACTGGGCACACTGAGTGGAATGGGAAGGGCTGAGGGGACTGGGGGGACTGGGGGCACTGGAGGGACTGGGGGCACTGGAAGAACTAGGAACACTGGAGGGACTAGGAGCACTGGGGGGGACTGGAAGCACTGGAGTGGCTGGGGACACCGAGGGCACTGGGAGAGCTGGGGACACGGGGCGCAAGCATGGCCAGGCAGGGGGCCCAGGGGGCCCAGCAACCAGGCACAGGGCAGGGACGGCCAGAGGGCAACGGGGCCGGCTCCTGGCACGGATATGCCCCTGCTCCCCCACCTCAGCAAACAGATGGGGACAGCGCACGCTGGCCCAGCGCGTCCCCGCCTGCCACCGTCCCCGGCGTCCTCTGTGTCCCCCCCAGGACCGAGGCACCTGCACCCTGAGCACCCCGTGGCGCTCACCCCTTCCCCACGGGGTCGGCCAGGCAGCACAAGGACACTTGTGAAACTATTTATTTGGCACCGCAAATAAAAAACCCAAAACCGTTTAAAAAGCAGCTTGCAAACCGAGCAGGCAGCACGGGGCACGGCCGCCATCCCACGGGGGGGACGACACCCATCTTCGGGGTCCCCTTCCCGCCCCCCAGCCACCTCCGGAGACGGACAGACGGACAGGCTGCCCTCTGCTCTTTGGTGGGCGAGGGTTTGGGGCTGGGGGCTGCTGTCGTGCCCCCTGGGGGACAAAACACCGTGGGCTCGGTGAAGGCACTGAGGGGGGGGCACGGGGAGCGGCTCCCCAGCTTTGGGGGGCAGTGGGACGGGGGCTGCCGGGATGGCGCCTGCCCCATGGGGTCACCAGGCACACGTGTGGTGGAGGAAGGGGTGAGCGGGGTGGGGGGGCGCACACGCTGGGGGACACACCGGGGGTCACACACATGGGGCTGGGGGGCAACCCAGGCCCCCCCCCGCACCCTCTCACTCCTCCTCCCGGTTCTGGGGGCCCCCCCACCTCTGCCGCCGGCACAGCTCCTCCACCTTCCACTCGAGGCTGTGGATGGCGGCTTCCAGCCGCACCTCGGGGCTGGGGGGGTGCCCCCCGCCGCCCCCCAGCAGGACGTAGAGCCCCCAGAGCCCCAGCAGCATCGCCGCCTGCGCCGTGGGGCTGCTGCCCTCGGCGGCCGCCACGCGGAGGAAGGCTCCCAGGAAGCAGCACAGCTTCAGCCAGCGCAGCGCCGGCCGCAGCGGGGCCAGCACCAGCCCCAGCAGCCGCGGCAGCAGCCGGGCCCCTGCCAGCGCTGCCAGCCCCCACAGCAGCACCCGCTGTACCTCGCCGGGGGCCAGCGCCGCCCCGCGCACCAGCCAGGCCCCTGGAGGGGGAAAACAACGGGGTCGGGGGGGGGTGGTGGTGGTGCTGTGGGGGGGTGTCACCGGCTTCGCTGGGACGTCCACTCACCGCCCAGGCCGCAGGCGCTCAGGATGTCCCCCGCGATGGCGCTGAGCACGGCCAGGGCGGCCGAGATGGCGGAGGAGATGAGCCACAGCACGGCGGCCAGGCCCTGCGGGGGAGAAGAGCGGGTGCTCGGGGTCTGGGGGGAGCGACACCCCCCCCCGGTGTCCCCGTAACCCCCCCAAAAAGGGGTCCGGGGCTCACCTCCGCCAGCAGCCGCAGCGGCTCGGGGCCCAGCCAGCCCTCCAGCCTGGCCCAGGCGGCGTGGCCCAGCCGCCACAGCAGGTCGTCGGTGGCGGTGACGGCATGGCTCCCGAAGCCCTCGGGGCCCCCCCCCGCCGCCACCGCCGCCAGCGAGGGGGCCCAGGGCAGCGCCAGCAGCGCGGCCCCCAGCAGGGCCCGGCTCCCCCCGGTGTCGCCCCCCATCCCCAGCGCTGCCTCCGGCACGGGGGCTCTGCGGGGAGCAGCACCGTGGGGGGGGCAGCAGGGACAGCAGGGCCTGTCCCCCCCCCGTACCATCCCCCCTGCCTGCCAAGCACCTCCGCTCCCCCCCGGGACCCCTGTGCCCAGTGTGCCCCCCCCCCCCCCCCGGTCCCCCCCACCCCCCTGGGGGTCCCCCAGCACCCCCTAGCCCAACATAACCCCCCCCAACGTACCCCCCCATTATCCCCCCTAACATACGCCCCCATTCATCCCCCCCCAGCCCCCCAACCCCCCCAACATGCCCTTCAACCCCCCCATTACCCCCCAACACCCCCCAAATTCCCCCCAACCCCCCCAGCACCCCCCAAATCCCCTCCTCCCGCCCCCCCCTCCCCCCCCTTTACCCCCTCCCGCCCCAATCTGCCCTCCCCAGCCCCCCCCGCCCCCCCGGGCCCCCTCCCCAAGGGCCCCAGCCCCCCCCCCACCCCGTGACCCCCCCCCCGTACCCCGCCGCCGCACGGGGGCGCTGCGGGGCCGGGCGGGCGGGGGCGCGCGGACGGACCCTGCGCCGCGGGGCACCACGGGAGTTGTAGTCCGGGGCGCCGCTGCGGCCCCGCCCCCGCCGCGGGGCGCGCCGGGAGCGCTTCCGTTTCCGGCGGCGGAGCCCGCGTGAGGCGGCGGGAGCGGCGGAGGGGCTCCGCGCGCCGCCCCGGGACCGGAAGCGGAAGCGGAGCCAGGAGCGGAGCCCGCGGGCGGAAGCGGAGCGGGGCGGCAGCGCAGGGCCCGCCATGGCCCTCATCTGCTCCAGTGAGCGCGGGGCGCGGCGGCGGGGGGCGGGGGGGGGCCGGGGCCGGGGCCCCCGGGCCCTGCCGGTACCGGTACCGGTGTCGGTACCGGTGTCGGTGCCGCGCCGTGACCCGCGCCCTCCCCACAGTCTCCAACGAGGTCCCCGAGCACCCGTGCGTCTCGCCCGTCTCCAACCACGTCTACGAGCGGCGGCTGATCGAGAAGTACATCGCGGAGAACGGCACCGACCCCGTCAACAACCAGCCGCTGTCCGAGGAGCAGCTCATCGACATCAAGGGTACCGGCGGGCGGCGGGGCCCGGCCCTCCCCTGGGCTGCGGCAGGCCGAGCCTCCCGGTGCGGGCACGAGGCCGGGCCGCAGGGCCGGGGCGCGGAGGGGAAGGCCGGTCCCGGGGGGGCTGCGGGGCGCGGAGGACGCGGCTGACCCTCCCGTGCTGTCCCGTTGGCAGTCGCCCACCCGATCCGGCCCAAGCCGCCGTCTGCCACGAGCATCCCGGCCATCCTGAAGGCGCTGCAGGATGAGTGGGTGAGTGGCGGCCGAGGGCCGGGAGCGGAGGCCGGTAACGGGGCTGAGCGTGTCTGCCTGCCCGCCTGACTGTGCCCCGTCCCGGCAGGACGCCGTCATGCTGCACAGCTTCACCCTGCGCCAGCAGCTGCAGACCACGCGCCAGGAGCTGTCCCACGCGCTCTACCAGCACGACGCTGCCTGCCGCGTCATCGCTCGGCTCACCAAGGAGGTCACTGCTGCCAGAGAAGGTGACGGTGGAAGGAGGGCAGCCGTGAGCCTCGGGGAGAGAGGGCAGGGACTCACGGGACTTCTCTGCCTCCGCAGCTCTGGCGACGCTGAAACCGCAGGCCGGCCTCATCGTGCCCCAGACCGTGCCGTCCTCCCAGCCCAACGTGGCGGTGAGTCCCCCGCTGCCGCACTTGGTGCTTTTCCCCTGTGCTCCCTTCCCGCGTGTAACCGAGTGTGCGCCCCGCAGGGAGCTGGGGAGTCCATGGACCTGGGAGAGCTCGCAGGCATGACCCCCGAGATCATCCAGAAGGTAAGGATCTGCTGCTAGTGCTGCTGCAGACCTCAGCGGCTGTTCTCCAGCCTGCCGCTGCGGGAGCTTAGGTCAGGCTGCAGACGCTGTCCTCTCGTTTTGCAGCTTCAAGACAAGGCCACGGTGCTGACCACGGAGCGTAAGAAGGTGAGCAGCCGCGTTCTGCTCCCAAGATACTGGGGAAGTTAGGATGTGACGCGTCCTGAGGTGTTCATCCCTGCACCGTTTTCCTTCTGCAGAGAGGCAAGACGGTTCCAGAGGAGCTGGTGAAGCCGGAGGAGCTCAGCAAGTACCGGCAGGTCGCCTCGCATGTGGTGAGTGCTGCAATGTGGGACGGGCACTCAAAAACTCTTTCCTTGCCGCTGGGTACGCGCTTGGCAATATCAAAAGGCGATGGGTCTGCTGCTGGGCAGAGCTAGGAGAGGGTCGTGGCTGTTCCCACAGGGATCTGTGCTGGGGTGCATGTGGTGAGGGCTCCTACAGCTAAATCAAAGCACGCTGGGCCCCCTCCAGGGCCCCCTCCGTTCCCTTTGGAGCATTTTCTTGCTCGCAGCGCTAATCTGGCGTCCTTCTGCGTCGTGCAGGGGCTGCACAGTGCCAGCATCCCGGGGATCCTGGCCTTGGACCTCTGTCCTTCCGACACCAACAAGATCCTCACCGGTAAGGGAGCCGCCTCCGTGTCACGGGGAATCTGGTGGCAACAGAGAGCCTGCGGCTGCTTGGGAGCGGGGCCCTTTGTGCTTCTGGGGGCTGAGCTGGGCAAAGGGGCGTGAGGAATTCTGTCGGCTCATGGCAGAGCTTCCCAGGACAGAGCTCTCCAGGAGCAGCGGGTGGACGCTGGACTTGGCTGGCCCCACTCCATCTCTTACAGCTCCCCGCTGTGTTTTCCAGGCGGGGCTGATAAAAACGTCATCGTCTTTGACAAGAGCTCAGAGCAGATCCTGGCGACGCTCAAGGGCCACTCCAAGAAGGTCACCAGCGTCGTGTTCCACCCCTCGCAGGTGTGCTGCTGCATGCTCTGGCCTCTTCCTTCGCGGCCAGACTTGCCCAGATCGGGCACTCTGTGTCTTTCTCTGACCAGTTCCTGCCTGTAGGCAGCTTCCGCATGGAGGCACGATGGTATTTTGGCGTTAACCTTCCTGCCTCATCCCTCTCTAGGAGCTGGTGTTCTCAGCTTCTCCCGATGCTACCATCCGGATCTGGTCTGTGCCCAACGCCTCCTGCGTGCAGGTTGTGCGTGCCCACGAGGGCTCCGTGACCGGGCTGAGTCTGCACGCCACGGGTGACTACCTCCTCAGCTCTTCTGATGACCAGGTGAGGCCCGGACCTGGCGCAGGGCGTGCAGGCACCCCGCGTCGTCGCTGTGTGCTCAGCACCCTGTTCCTCCCTTCCAGTACTGGGCTTTCTCGGACATCCAGACCGGCCGTGTCCTCACCAAGGTGACAGATGAGAGCTCTGGCTGTGGTAAGGCTGAGTGTGCCCACCCGGGGGGCTCTCGTGACCATGCAGAGAGGTATTTTTCTGCCCACGGGTCCGTGGCCTCTCGGAGCATGGGAGAACTCGTCTGGGGGCTCTTGGCAGAAGGGCTCTCCCAGGGCAGAGTCTCCTCAGCCCTCCGATGTTTCCCTGTGTCTCTGCAGCTCTCACCTGCGCCCAGTTCCACCCGGATGGGCTCATTTTTGGAACGGGGACGATGGACTCTCAGATCAAGATCTGGGATCTGAAGGTAGGGCTGGCCCGGGGCGCGCAGGGGGGTGGGGAGTCGGCGGCGTGTTCGGCTTGGTGCCCAGCGGCTGTGCCGTAGCTCCAACCAACGCGTGTGGCCCCGTGCTGGCTCTCTGGGCCATTTTAACTCTGCAGCAGCCTGACTGTGCAATTTGCCGTGGGCTAAGCTACGCGGACAGAGCGATAGCTGTAGGGATCTGCTCTCCAGTGTCCCTGGGGCCAATGTGAACAGCAGAGGGAGTTTGGTACCACATGGCGGGGACGCAGCCCTGGGGCTTTCCTCATCCCTGCTTCTCCGGGAACGTGCAAAGTGTTGCTGTCCCCTGGGGGCTGTTGTCACCTGGGCTTTCCTGGCCAACCTGCTGCCCTGGGGAGGCTGGGGTGCCCGAGGCAGCGTCTCCCTGCCAGCGGCCCGTGTCTGACCCTCCTGTCCCCAGGAACGCACCAACGTGGCCAACTTCCCGGGGCACTCGGGCCCCATCACCAGCATCGCCTTCTCCGAGAACGGCTACTACCTGGCCACGGCTGCAGACGACTCTTCTGTCAAGCTCTGGGACTTGCGTAAGCTCAAGAACTTCAAGACGCTGCAGCTGGACAATAACTTCGAGGTGTGTGGCAGTCCCTTTTCCCCGCGGCTGGCAGCCTATGGGCCGCCGTTGGCCACCCCAGCCCCGCTCACGCGCTCTGGGAAGCCTGACGTGGAGGTGCCGGTGGCGCTGCGTGGGTGTTGGGGCGGAGGGGAGGTGCTGCCCCCCCCCGGCACGGCAGCTGGAGCTTCCCGGGCACGTCCTGAAGCCTTGTTGCCCCTCTCCTTCACAGGTGAAGTCGCTCATCTTTGACCAGAGCGGCACCTACCTGGCGCTGGGCGGGACAGACGTCCAGATCTACATCTGCAAGCAGTGGACGGAAATCCTCCACTTCACCGGTGCGGGGCAGGGGGGCGAGGGCGGGAGGGGAAGCGCCTCGGCCCGGCTGTGCCCTAACCACCTGCTGCCTCCCCTCCCCAGAGCACAGCGGCCTCACCACGGGAGTGGCTTTCGGCCACCACGCCAAGTTCATCGCCTCGACGGGCATGGACCGGAGCCTCAAGTTCTACAGCCTGTAGCCCCGGGCCTGGGGCTGGCATCTCCCGCTGCAGCGCTGGGGTTTGGGGCGGGTGGGGGGTCGGGGGGGAGGGAATGGGGGGGGAGGGAGGGGGGGAGGTGTTCTGTTACTCCTTTAGGCTCCCCTGCTCTAGCTGTGGGCAGAGGGGAAGGTAGTTGGATGTCGCCCTCCCCATGCTTCATGGATTTGTTGTTTCAGATTTTTCTTCTTTTCCAGTTTGGTGTTTGTCTTTCTGGCTTTAGATTCTCTTCCGTGGCTGTAACTGATGCACCGAACGGCTCCGACCCACGCGCGGGTGGAAGTTTGTGACGGGTTGGTGGGGGGACGTGTGGAGGGAAGGGGGGGACTGTGCAGGTTTTGTAAGCAGTTACCTAGTTTCGTTATGGAAATAAAGAATTATTCACCTTAGCCGTGCTCAGCCCGCTGGGGAAGGGTGTGCTGCTGCCAGGGCGGGGTGAGGGCAGGGGCAGGGGCGGCGGGGCGCTTCCCTCCCTCCCCTGGCTCTGTGCTGTCTGAGGGGCAGTGACCGCGGGGCAGAGGATGTGCGGCCACGGCAGCTCCAAGGCTTCAGCCTTTTCTTTTGCGATGGAGCTCCCCTCCTGCACAGACAAGACGCTACAATCCTGCGGCCGCAGCCGTGCTCTTCACTGGTTTATTGTTCGGGGTTCCTGCTTGCTGCCAGGGCCAGGGGCACCCAGGGGGCTGGCCCGGAGGCAGGGGCTGAGGAGGAGGAGGAGGAGGAGGAGGAGGAGGAGGGCAGCCAGTGCCCCAGGGAAGTGGCAGCACGGGGCTCAGCCTCTCCCCGCCGCAGGCCTCTTGGGGAAGACGACTCGTCCCTGGGAGGTGACTGTGCCCACGGCGTTCGCTGTCCCCCTGTCCCCCGCTGACCGGCGGGCTCCTGGGGAGGGGGCGTGGGGGGTTGGTGTGGGAGAGCCAGGGGCAGCCAGGACCCCCCCACACCAAGTCACACTTACGGGAGGGCACGGCCAGCTGGCAGGAGGGCCGGCAGGGCTCGGGCTGCGCCAGGTGGCACACCGAGGCGCTGCACAAGATGTACACCTGCGAGCCGTGGCGACACGTCACACCGTGCTCCGTGTCCCGCAGAGCAAGGGGACCCCCACAGCACGGGGACCCGCGCCCCCCTGCCTCACCTCTCCCTCCAGCACCGCCATGGAGGGGGTCTCCACGAAGGCAAAGGTGGAGACGACGAAGCGCTGGTAGTGGCTGGGGAAGGGCAGCTGCGGCGAGGCGGGTCCCACCGGCACCAGCTGCGTCCTGTAGTTGTCCCCAGCGAAGGGACACCTTGGAGAGCGGGACCCGCTGTCAGTGCCTGCGAGCCCCCCCCGGCCGCCCCCTCCCCGCTTGCTCACCCGTCCACCAGGATGGGCCACTGGGGCTCGGCCGCCGGGCCGGTGCTGGGGGACGCCCAGCACTGGTGCAGCACCAGCACCAGGTTGGGGTCGGTCTTCTGCAGCAGCCGGACCTCCACGTAGATGGGGTCCCGCAGCACCTTCACCAGGGGGTAGTCGCCGTCGCTGTGGTAGGCGCTGTAGCTCTCGTCTGCGGGAGGGCATGATGCTGAGCGGGCTGCGGCCCTCGGGGGGGCGGGCAGGGGGACGGACGGGGGGGCCACGCGGGGCTGCTCACCGGTGGCGATGCGCAGCTGCAGCCGCAGCGGCCCCGGCTGCGCCATGGGGGCAGCGGTGGGGGGCACGGCCACCTCCAGGCGCAGCGGCAGCAGCTCGCTGGCGTTGTAGATGCAGCGGGCGTGGAGGCTGCGGGGGGAACCGGCGGGGTGAGCCGCGTGGCTGCGGGGGGGGTCCTGCTGCCCCACGCCCCCACCCCGCGTCCCCTTACATGTAGACGCTGTCCCGCGTGATGGAGCCGCGGGGACCCGGCTGGACGTCGATGGTGGAGATGAGCTGGTTCTCGTAGATCAGCCGGTCCTCGATCACCTTGGGTGGGATGTGTGTGTGTGGGGGGGGGTGTCACGCTTCCCCCTCCCACCTCCCGGACCCACAGCCCCGGGGGCTGCGTTCCCAACCTGCACGGTGGTGCCGCACTGCGTGACGGGGAAGTGGAACATGACGAAGGTCTCGGTGGCCTGGGCGGGCTGGCAGCCAGGCTGGGTGCTGCTGGCCAGGCGCACGCTGTCCAGGTTGTAGGGCTGCACGGAGAGGCCCCGCGGCACCACCAGCACGAAGTGCCCCTCCGGCAGGCACTGCACGGTGGCTGCAGCACGCGGCGGCACCGGTTACGGGCAAGGCAGCGGCCGCAGGGCACCGGCAGGTGACGGGGCGACCCCCCTGCCCCGAGCCCCCTACCTGTGTTGCCGTAATAGCAGGGCGTTGCACGGTCCGTGTCATCGTAGCAGCACCCCGCCTGCAGACAGGCATCGCGGCCCGACGGGGCCACGCAGGACAGCCGCCCCGCTGCCACCTGGCACTGCTCCCGCGTCAGCTGCGTGCCTAAGGGGGCCGGGGGGGCGGGGGGGAGCTCCCCTCAGCACCCCTCTGCCCGTCCTGAGCATCCCTCTGCCCGCACATCCCCCTGCCCTCCCCAAATATCTCCCTACCCACCCTCAGCATCCCCTTGCCCACCCCAAACATCTCCTGCCCACCCCAAATTCTCCCCTGCTCACCTCCAGCATCCCCTTGCCCACCCCAAACGTCCTCCTGTGCAAGCATCCCCTGCCCACCTTCAGTGTCCTGCTGCCCATGCATCCCCCTGCCCGCCCTGAGCACCCCTCCTGCTCTCCGAACCCCCCCCCCTCCCCTCCCCAGGGATGCCCCCGCCCCGGCTGCAGCCCCCATCCCACCCCCCCCCGACCCACCTGCCCCTGCCGAGGGGTAGAAGAGAGCCGTGGGGCGCAGCAGACCGGGCTGGGGGTGAAGGCCGGGGTGCAGCAGACCCGGCTGGGCTTGCGGCTGCAGCCCCGGGCGCACCAGACCAGGCCGAGGCGCAAGTGCCGGTCGCAGCAGTCCCGGTCGGGGCTGGCCGGGCTGCAGCAGCCCTGCCTGGCTCTGGAGGCCAGGGCGGATGAGGCCGGCGTGGGAGTGGGACTGGAGGCTGGGGAGAACGGAGCCCGCCTGGCTTTGGGGCTGAAGCCCCGGGCGTGAAAAGCCGGCTTGCGTCTGAGCACCGGCGTGCACCGAGCCAGGCTGCAGGCCGGGGGGCACCAGCCCGGGCTGGTGCTGGAGCTGTAGCCCCGGGCGAAAGAGACCCGGCTGGGTTTGTACCCCAGGGTGCACCAGCCCAGGCTGGTTTTGGGACTGAAGCCCCGGGCGAAAGAGGCCTGGCTGGGTTTGCCCCCCAGGGTGCACCAAGCCATTCTGGTTTTGGGGCTGAAGCCCCGGGCGAAGGAGACCTGTTTGGGTTTGCACCCCAGAGTGCACCAATCCATTCTGGCTTTGGGGCTGAAGCCCTGGCCGAAGGAGACTGCTTTGGGTTTGCACCCCAGGGTGCACCAAGCCGTTCTGGCTTTGGGACTGAAGCCCCGGGCGAAGGAGCCCTGTTTGGGTGTGCCCCCCAGGGTGCACCAATCCATTCTGGCTTTGGGGCTGAAGCCCTGGCCGAAGGAGACCAGTTTGGGTTTGTCCCCCAGCGTGCACCAAGCCATTCTGGTTTTGGGGCTGAAGCCCTGGCCGAAGGAGACCAGTTTGGGTTTGCCCCCCAGGGTGCACCAATCCATTCTGGTTTTGGGGCTGAAGCCCTGACCGAAGGAGACCCGGCTGGGTTTGCACCCCCGGCTGCAGCAGCCCAGGCTGGTTCTGGAGCTGAAGGCCCGGGCGAAGGAGGCCTGGGCGGGTCTGCCCCCCGGGGTGCACCGCCCCATGCTGGTTCTGGGACTGCAGAGCCGAGCGAACGAAGCCTGGCTGGGGCTGGGTGAGGGGGCGAGCTGCTCCTGGCTGGTTCTGGGGCTGGAGCCCCGGGAGACCCAGGCTGGGCTGGGGCTGGCGCTGCAGCCCCGGGTGCACCAGAGCTGGCTGTGTCTGCACCACGGGGTGAACCTGGTCCCTGGGGGGTCGGGGGGGCAGCTGGGGGACGGGGACAGCCAGGGCGGACTGGGATACGTGCTGCAGGAGGCCAGCCTGGGGCTGGGAAATGAGGACGTCAGCCTGGCTCTGGTGGACGCCGTTGCCCCGAACGGACTCGAGCTGGCCACGCACGCTCGTGTCAGCGACGGTCTCGTAGTCAGCCGGCTGCGGGCACGTCATGTTCACCTCGTAGGAGGCAACCGCCACCCCGCTGAGCAGCGTTTCCTCCAGCTGCACCCTCAGGACATAGCGGTCATCCTGTGGGGGGGGGGACAGGAGGGGCCGTCACACCCCCCCGTCCTGCACCACCGGGCACCCCACAAGCGGGAAGCGGCCTCACCTTGACCAGGACGTGGCAGCCCTCATAGCCAGAGGAGAAGACGAGCGCGCCATCCGCCCCGGTGTTGAGCCAGTGCAGGCAGATGGAGCAGTTGGCCACTTCAAAGCGGGTGCCAAACTCATCTGTGGGGATGCCAAGGGGGGGGGGGGGGGGGGGCATGAGGTGGCCCTGAACCCACATCCCCTTGCTGGCCCCATCCCGGTGCACAGCACCGTGCCGCGATGCTCCCCGGGGATGTGGGTGTGCAGGGAACCCCCCAAAGCCCACGGAAGCCACGTGGCTCAGCCCGGCGTCGGGGTGGCACCGGGGTCCCTGAGCTCCCCACTCACCCACGACCTTGAAGCGGACGGCACGGCCCCGCGAGGGGTAGGCCAGCAGCTGCATGCCGAAGTCCCCGCAGTCGTAGCGGTACTGCAGGAGCGCCAGGGCAGAGTGCGGCCCCGCAGGCAGCAGCAGCAGCAGCGGCAGCAGCAAGGAGCGGCTCCAGCCCATGGCGGCGCCGAGTGCAGCGCGGGGCTCTCCGTGGGGCAGCAGTGGGGCCGTGCATTTATAGCCATGGGGCTGGGGAGCAATCAGATGACCGGCAGGGACGGGACGGTGCCTCCTGCCCCACACGGGGGACGAGCCCTTCCCGGGGCTCCCACGCCAGTACGACCCCGCTGCCACAGCCCACCAGGGCGATGCCGGGGCGGTGGGAGGAAGCGAAAGTTGTTCAAAGGAACGGCTTGTCCCGCGCCCCTGCGAATGGGGAATCGAGACTCGATGCCGTCAGGATGCTAAGCTGGACCAAGAGCAGCGACTGAAGCGGCACCATGCGGGCACCGGTGGACTCCTTCGTCCTCCCGGGCCACATGGTGCGGGGTCTGGCACGAGGTGATGGTGACAGCGGTGGCATCAGGGGCCCATATGGCTATGGGACCGGGAGCGCGTCAAGGTGGGGGTGTCTTCGAACGGTCGGGGTTGGAAGGGATGCATAAAGACCACCCAGCCCAACAGCAGGAATGCCTTCCACCGGGTCACGTTGCCCAAAGCCCCATCCAAGCTGACCCTGAGTGTTTCCACGGCTGGGGCACCCCCAGCTCCTGCGGCAGCACCGTGGGGTCCTTGGCACGCTCCTGGGGTGCTGTGGGGAGCAGACACAGTGCCCCCCTTGCAAAGACCAAGGGGCGGTTGTGCCCTGATCCCCCGGGCTGCCGCTCGCCCTCACCCTGCCCCGCTTGTGGTGCTGCGGGGGAACCGAAAGTCGTCGGAAGAGCACCGTGCCCCGCTGCTGCAGGGGCTCAGGAGAACTGCTCCCGCGAATGGGGAATCGAGACTGCTGCTGCCAGCATGGCACAGGGCCAGGGGTCCCCGCCGGCCACCCCTCGGCTCAGCCCTCACCTCCCGTGGCTGCCCCTGTGCCTGCGTGGCACTGCTGGCCGTGCTGAGCCCCGCAGGGCTGGGGTGCCCAGGGCGGGACCCGTGGTGTGACCAAGTGATGGACGGGGCACGAACACAGCCAGAGCTGGGTTTTGCCCAGGCTGGGGGCACAGGCAGAGCTGCTCAGCCCCGCAGCACAGGGAAGGACCTCGATCCCCTCAGCTCGCTGCTGACGGCAGCGTTTCATGGCTTCCCTCTGCACGCTCCCCTCCCAGGCCCCCGTCCAAGTTTCCCTTCTGGGTCCTGCCCTTATTGGAGCTTAAACTCCATCACCCCGACACCGCCACCCGCTTTGGGGTTACAGCCAGCTCCAGACCTGTCCCGGCCCTGCTCCTCGCCCAGCACAGCCCCCCGCAGGCACCTCTTTGCTGCCGGCTGCAATGCTGGGCTTTGAGCACTGCTTTTGACAGCCACGGTCCCACACCCAAGGAGCACTGGAGCCACTGCTCCCTCCTGGAGCTCGGCCCCCAAGCACCAGATGCAGGAGCTGGGCACCCATGGGGCATCATTCCCCCTTTGCAGGGGAATAAACTACAGCTCCTTGGAGACAGCCAGCCCCACAAAGCAGGGTGGAAGCAGGCTTGGTTTTCACCTTTCTTGGGAAGGCTTTGGGTTTTTTTGTGGGCACAGAGCAGCAGACGCCCCTGCCCCTTTCTGCTGTCCACCAGACGGCTTCCTGAGCATCACCTGGGGAAAAATCCCATTCCAACAGACCCCAACTCCCACCAGCTCAGCGCACCCACGCCCAGGGCAAAGGGCTGAGCCACGGGTGCTCTGCTATCAGCCTCATTAAACCTTAACGAGCCACGGCAGCAGCGCAGTACTCGGTCAGCAGTTGCGGGGGGGGGGGGGGGCACAGGCCCAGGGTGCCTTTATTGCAGGGCTCACAGCTTGATGGAGGCGACAGGGCCCAAGTGCAGCTCCAGGAACTGGACGATCTCCTGCCACGAGTGCTCCTGCGCCTTGGCGTGGGGCTGGGGCTCGCCGCCCCACACCACAGGCCGGGGGCTGCCCCGCAGGCTGGAGACGCTGCAGAGGGGCGAGCCGGGGGGCTCGATGAGGTGCCCAGCCCCCGGGTAGGAGAGCAGGCGGTAGCCGTCCTGCCGCATGCGCGCGGTGGCCAGCTGGGCGAAGAGCTTGCTGTTGAAGCTGCGGTCGGCCTCCCCCACCACGAAGAGGACCTTCCCCTGGATCTTCTCCACCGGGATGGCCGAGGCGCTGCAGGCGGGGTCCCGCGGGTCGGCGAAGATGGCCGAGTTGTCCATGGCGCCCAGCTCGGTGAAGAGCATGCGCTCGGTGTGGTAGGGGATGGGGGGGATGCGGAGGCCCTTGTAGATCAACGAGTTGCCGTGCAGGAAGGCCGTGCCGTTGATCCACACCGTGGCCACCACTTGCGGGAGGAAGGTGGCCATGGCCAGGGCCACCTCAGCCCCTTTGGACACGCCGATGACACCCAGGCCCGGGCCTCGCACCTGCAGTGGGAGAGGAGAGGGAGAACCTGGTGGCACCGCTCGCCCTGTGGGACGTCACCACGGTGCCCCCTGGCCACCAGCACAGCCCCAGATCCAGGATTTCCCTGGGCACCAGCACACCGGAGTCACCCGGACATCTCTGGTCACAAGGAAGCCATCCCTGTTCACGGGACATCCTTGCTGGATGGGACATCCCCAGGCCCCAGGACGTCCCCACTCACACGGGCCACCCGCCGCCCTGCAGCACTCACCTTGGGGTGCCGGAGGAGCAGGTTGGCCGCCTCCTCGAAGTACTCCAGGTCCAGCTGGGTGAGGGTGCGGGGCAGGTCCTCGTAGGCGAAGAAGGCCAGCGCCAGCACCGCAAAGCCCCGGCTGGCCAGCAGCCCGGCCCGGAACTCAATGAGGCCGCCCGCGCCCCCAAACAGGTCAATCACCGCCGGGAAGGGACCTGGCCCTGCGGGCAGCACGGGACCCGTCACCACGGGGGTGCCACCGTGGAGGAACCCCCCAAGCCCCTCTCCAGCTTCGAGCCACCGGGGTGGGGGCCTGGAAACCGAAGCCCTTTGGGTCTGGGGGCACCCCCGTGCTCACCTGGTGGCAGCAGCAGGGCCCCCCGGACCCGTCCTTCCCGGATGGGCACCCGCTGCACGCCGGGGCCCACGTACCACCGCTCGGCCGTGCAGGCGGCCAGCGGCTCGTCCTGTGGCCCCGTCACCAGGCAGAGGCCGTCGAAGACCTCCAGGTGGACGAGGAAGGGGCTGCCCGCCACGTCGCGCTTCACCAGCCGTCGGAAGAGGGTGTCGGGCTGCAGGAACCAGAAGAGCCCCATGGGCCAGACGCCAGCGTAGTTGCCCCCCAGGGCGGCGTGCCTCCCGGCGTCCACCTCGCCCGCCTCGTCGGCGCGGTAGAAGGCACGCGCTTGGAAGCGCTCGCCGTGCTCGTCCGTCAGCCAGGCCCGCAGGGTGACCAGCTGCGAGGGGGCCAGCCCCCGCACCACCACCTGCACCGCCCGGTCGGCCAGCGAGGACTGCGGCGTCACCGTCACCTCCACCATGGTGGACCTGGGGACAGAAGCGCCGCGCGTCACCCCCAGCGTCCCACCGAGCAGCCCCCCGCTCACCTCTACCCCTTCTCCCCGGCACCGGACAAGGCAGAGGGGCTGCAGGTGAGCTTTATGTCGAGGTCCCAGCCCCCTCACTCAGCCTGGCCAGGCCACTGCAGAGCCAGGAGCTCCGCCCAGCGCCAGCAGCAGCCCTGCCCAAGGACGAGGTGCTGCGTTCACCCACACAACTTGACTGGAAAACCAGCTGCAAGCCCCAAAACCACAGGGACAGGCTCCGAGCCCCTTCTTACCATGCGCAGGCGAAGGCTGGGCTAGTGCCAGGCCCTGGGGCAGGCGGCTGGGGAGAGGCAGCGCCCGCCACCCACCCTGCCTTGCGCGGCCTCGGCAATCATTAACCCAGGAAGCAGCAGGAGCGCAGGCCGCCCGGCCGATGACCCTCAGCTTTGCCACACCCCGTGGCTCCTGGAGGGTCCTTCACCCCTCCCCATGCTCCCTCCGTGGGTGCTGCGTGTTGGGAACACCCCAACAGGGGGCTCTGCCTGCCGCCCTGGGGAACCCCGAGATCCTGCAATTGCAATAACCCTCCCCCTGCTTCGGGGGGCATGCGGCTGGCTTGCCCCCCCAGCATTCTGCCCATCCCCACCGGTCCAGTTCAGCAGGGACAGAAGGCACAGCCAGGAGCAGAAACAGACGTTTATAGGGCAAGAAAACCAAACGCAAACATGAAAAGGTACACGTGGATTTCCACCCCCAAGCCCCTTCCTTCCTCCCACCTCCCCACTGTCTCCCAGCCCACCCCAACCCCCCCCCGAGAGGGGCAGCAGGAGGCTGCACTGCCCCACGCAGTCCCTCTCCAACCTCTGCAGCACAGCAGAGGTGCCCCCACCCCAGTGCTTGTTCCTGGGGGGGGGGGGGGGGGGGGGCAAGACCCCTCCTGGAGGAAGGGGAACCCTGGGGGACAAGGGTTTGTGGTTCTCTGTAACCCTGGGAAGACAGGAGGAGACCCTCGGCAGAGAGATGCCAGCCTTCCCTTGAGCCACTGGAGGTGAGTCCAAAGCAGTTCCTCTTTGTTTTTATAAAGAAAAGGCAAATTTGGGCAGCTGAAGCAGTTCTTGGCCAAGCCCCAGGCCCTAGCAACACCCCGGGGCTTCACAGGGCAGGGGGATGCAGCAGCTAGATCCTGCAGATCACAGCACTGCATGACCCCCTCAGCTCCGTCCTGCTGTCTGTCCATCACTGAGGCCCCAGAGAGGAGCGGGACCCGCAGAGCCCTGGCCGCCCGGTGCCCTGGCCTCACTCCGTGGCTGCTTTGTGCCGCACGGGCGCCTTCTGGAGCATGGCCAGCGTGTCCCGCTTCTCCACCCGCCGCAGCTGCTTCTTCTTCGCCCGCTTGAGCTTCGTTGGGTTCCGGATCTGAGGGGAAGAGGCAGTTTTCAGGCAGGTGGAAAAGCACTGCAGCTTATCCTAATGCTCCTGGGAATGTCCCCCAGCTCATGTGGCAGGGAAGAGGCAATAATCACGCTCTCTTCACCCCACCATCCCCAGCTCCCAGGTCTCTTCCCACTGGACTCACCACTTGGACAATTTCTGCCTTCCGCTCGTTCTCCAGGCGCCGCTTCAGGTTCTCCTCCCGCCGCCGCTTCTTCTCCTGTGGGCGAAGCACCAAAAACATCCCTGCAGGTCCCATCCTCCAACCTTAAACCTCAACTAGCGCTGGCCCACGGCGCAACAGAGGTGCCAGCCAGGGAGCCGCGCAGCTACCGCAGCACGACAAACACCTGCACGTGCACAAAACCCACTGCACGAAGCCGAGCTGTCGGCACTTCCCCCACGAGGTTTGAGCTGACCGAGTGAGTTTATCCCAAGTCAGCAACTTGCAGCCTGCACGTGGCAGGACAACGGGGGGGGGTTCAGCGTCCCGCCTGGCCGCAGTCAGCGGGGTTGTCCTCGCTGTGGGACAGGCGGCCCGCAGGGCCCTGCCACTATAACACCAAGCCCAGGACACGAGCAGAGACGCGACGTCGCACAACGGGGAGAGCGAGAAGCTTCTGCCCGCAGCCTGACTGGGCTCAGAGCTCGCCCCAGCACAGGCTGCCCGGCAGAGCAGCCCCCAGAGGGGCTGTGCGGTGCGTCCCAGCCCCGTTACCTCTCGCTCCCGCTGCTTGCCCTCCTGCAGCTGCCGCGCCAGCTCCCGGACCAGCCTCCTCTCCTGCCGCTCCTTCACCTTCCGCTCCCAGGAGGCGCGCAGGGGCTTGTCCCGGACCATCAGCGAGAACCTGCGCGGGGACACGGGGCCGGGCGGGCAGCGGGGGCAGGCGGGGCCGCCCCCCCCCCCGGCAGCCCGGGCCCCGCGGGGCCCCTCCGCGAGCAGCCCCCGCCCGGCCCCGCCCGCACCTCTTCCTGCCCGGCTCCTTCCACACCCGCCCCGACTTGGGCCTGCCCCGGGGGATGGCCGCCACCGCCGCCTCCTGCCGCTTCTTGGCGGCCTTGCGGCGCCGCGGGGCCGGGACCGGGGCCGGGGCCGGGCCGGGCGCTGGGGCCGAGCTCGGGGCCGAGCTCGGGGCCTCCCCCCCGGGCCCCGCCGCCGCCGCCGCCGCCGCCTCCCCGTCCCGCTCCATCCTCCACGAGGCGCCTTCCCCGCCGCGCCGCGCGATGACGTCGGGAGCGCGCGCCGCTTCCGCGCTGACGCCGACTTCCGCCCTTCCTACCGCCATCTTTGTGCCGGGCAGAGTGCCCCCCCCCCCAACCCCCCCACGCCCCTCCCACACGCGCGCCCCGCCATGTTTGTGCCGGGCAGCGGCCGCCATGTTTGTGCCGGGCAGCGGCTTCACCCCCCACCCCCCGTCTCGGTGCTCGCCCCCCTCCCGGTGCTCGCCCCCGTCCCGACCCCTGCGGCACGGAGAGACGCGAGGCCGTGGCCGGGGGGGGAGGCGTTTATTGGGGTCCCGCGGGGGCTTCCACTGAGGCTTCGGGGCCCGGGCCTGGTCCGTGGGGCCCGGGCCTGGTCCGTGGGGCCCGTGCGGCGGCGGGGCCGTGCCCGGTTCCGTTACAGCACCTGCGGGGCAGAGGCAGAGGAGGCCCGGCTGCAGGCCGCGGGGGGCACGGGGGGCACGGGGCGTTGCGTGGGGCGCCGCTCACCATGCGCGTGTAGCTGTGCCGCCTGACGGCCGAGCAGCCGAAGGCCAGCGCCGCCACCGCCGCGCAGAACTCGAGCAGGCAGAAGAGCACCACCACGGCGTCCAGCCCGTTGCTCAGCACCTGCCGGCAGCGGGGCCCCGGGGGCTGGCGGCTCGCCCGCCGGCAGCTCCCGGTGCCCCCCAGCGCCCCGCAGCCCCCGGCTGTACCTTGGTGTTGGCGTTGAAGCACCACTCCTGCCTCGGCTGGTAGAGCGGGCCGCCGTCGCAGCCGGGGATGCTGCGAGTGATGGCCGTGGCGTGGATGAGGGTGGCCACCAGGGTGCTGAGGATGACCCCGGCGTTGACGACGCAGCAGGCCTTCACCTGTACGGGTCGCACCGCGTTGGCCGCCGGCACTCAGTGCCGCCATGCGGCTGGCACTGGGACACCTGCCCTGCCCGGAGAGCCAGCGAGGCGACAAAGCCGCGGGAGAAGCTGCTTCGAGCGGTGCCACCTTTGGTGACACTTTTCCTCCGTCATCCGAGCGCAGCTCGGCCAGGCCTTGTAGACGCCCTGACGTTTGAAGGCTCGGCCGCACTCTGCTCGGTGGGCGGAGAGCTGGGCACCTCCGGAGGGTGGGACAGGCCCTCGGTGCAGGCCCGCGGGGGTCCTACCAGCTGCTGGGGTAGGCAGAGGCGGCAGAAGCAATGCAAAGCTCTTACCAGCAGGATGTTCTCTCTTTTGTCACTTTCCACTAGGAGAGAGCCTGAGACCAGGAGCTGCTCGGAAAAGAGATGAGGAGAGAGTCAGCAGTGAGGCCGCACCTTCCCTGTCACACGTCCCGGAGCCCCACTAGCGTTTGGGTCTGCCCTTAGGAGCCCTCCATCCCCAGGGGGACTGTGGGCATGAGATGAGGGCGTACAAGGAGATCCTGGTGACCAGGGGATCCGCCCCTAGCAGCAGATTCCCTGAGATCTCTCAGGTGGTGAGGGGCTGAAGCCCCGGAGTGCCCCGCTTACCAGGACCCCGAGCCAGAAGAGGATCCCACTGGCCACAGGGAGGGAAAAGGCCCTGTGCTCTGCCGCAGTCAGGATGATCCCGAGGCAGAAGTGAATGATGCCGGTGACGATGTGGATGGTCTGGGAAAGGACAGGGGAGAGGGATCCCCAGGCACTGCCGGTGTGTCGGCGAGGATGGGCATCGCCGTTAGCCGTGTCCCACCCCTATCCCACTGCCACCGGCACGGCACCGAGGGGCTGTGCCCCCGGGACGCCGCGGTCTCACCCCCAGCAATTTGGGCTGTGCCTTTCTGAAGCCCCTGACTTGGAACGAGGACACGGTGGGCGCGGGTGGGACGGAGCTGGAGGCCAGCTGGGCCGCACGCGGGTCCGTGGCCGGGATGACCTCCGTGATGATCCTCACGCCGCCGGAGTCCGTCACCGTGGCTGCCATCGCCTGCGGGCAGAGCGGGGCTGGGGAGGCTGAAGGACGGGGCCCTGGGGATGTCCCGTGCTACATCCCCGCCCCATACCTCGCTCAGCCTGAGCTCGCCTTGCTGCCCCTGCCCGCTGCCGGCGGTCCCGGTCCCCCCGGGGGTTTGCTGGAGCACCAGCTGGCCGGGGAACGCGGTCCTGCTGCCCTTTGTTCCCCGCAGGAAGTTTGTTCATGGAAATCCCGTCAGGCTGCTCTTGCTCAATGAGGGGGCTTTGCCAGCAGAAGGGAGAGAGGCTGCAAAACCCACACACGTGTCCGCCCTGCGAGCCCGAGGTGGGCACCGCCGCTGGGGGCTGGGGGCTCGGCATGCCCCGGGCCCTTCCCGGGCTGCCTCCTGCCTGCGGGCCCTTGGCTCATCGTCCCTGTAATCAGCCACCCGCCAGAGCCTCGTCTGCCTGCCCCGGGGCAGCAGAAATACCTAACACTGGCAGTTGCCCGTCCCAGGTATTTGGCTCCTCGGGCAGCTCCTTACAGCTGCTGTGAGGCGTCCGGCCCCGGTGCTTTCTTTACGGGGAGAAAAGGGAGTGAAACGGGGCATGGTGCGAACATCGCAAACTGTATCAGTCCGCGGAGGAGCTAAGGGAGCTCCTTTGCTGCATTTTTATGTTTTTCAGGGTTCTCCTTCCCTCCCGGATGCCTCGACCCCGCGGGCCTGTCCCTGCTGACAGCAGCCCACCCGCAGGCGCGAGCTGGGGGGCTCGCTCCCCTTCCGAAGGGAAAGGGGATGCGGTTGTTTCCGCTAGGAAATGAGAGCTCAGCCTGGGAACGCAGCCACTGCACATGGCGAGAACTCCCGGGGGGCAGCTGGGGGGCCCCTTCCTCCCTCCTCGGGCCACCGGCTTCTGGCTCTGCCAGAAAACAGCCGCTTCCCCCCCGGATGGAGGAACAGCCGGGACGGTGGGGACCCTGCCGCTGGCTCCACACGCGCCCTGGCAAATCGGCACCCGTGGGACCGGTGCGGGTGGGATGGGCGGCAGGCGGGCACCCCCCCCGTCCCCTCGCCCTCTCCTGCGGGCAAAGCACGGCTGCAGCCCCCCGGCTGGGCCCCTGCACCCCTGCGACGGGCGTGGGGAAGGTTTGGGGGGCAGTGGGATGCGTGGGAGCACTTCTCAAGGCTGTTTTGTGGTGTATCAAACTGCCGGGCTGCGGCGAAATGCACCTGAGCTGAGCATGGGCACAGGGCACGCGTGCAGCTGCGGGAATCTGCAGAATCTGCAGCCCCAGCACTGACCCAGGGCAAGACAGGGCTCTCCGCAGCGCAGCTCCAGCAGGCGGTGTTCGGGTCAGCTTTCCGAAGCGCCTTTTCCTTTGCTTTGGCCCTAGAGGGAGCTGGGACGCTTGCTCTGGCCCCACTCAGCTTCCTCGGGCGGCCAAAGGCAGCGCTGGGCTGGGAGCCCACGGGAATCAAGGGGGACGGGGACGGCGTTTGGTCAGCCCCCACAGCCACCTCGCGGTGCCCCCATGGGCACGGAGGGACCGGCAGCTCCTCCACTCGCTGCTGGGTGTGCGGAGACCCCAGGGCACGGCTGCTTTGTCACACATCCCCACAGGGCTTTGTTTTCTTCTGGGGACATTTCCAAAGGTTTCCATCCCTGCCGGCCTGGCGCATCGGGGGCTGGCACCGTGTCAGTGTGCAGGGTGAGGCCGTAGAAGCGGGAGCGGGACCTGGCCAGCAGCATGAGTGGAGAGGGCAGCTTCTGTGTGAAAATGCACGTGGAAACTGTCCCTGGCATATGCCGTGGCACTGCACGTGGGCACAGAGCCACCTGAGCTAGCGTCCCCTGCCCGCCTCGTCACCGCTGACGCCCAGTGGCGATGTCGCCCTTGGGAAGACGCCCGGGTCTGGAAGCTCCCCGCGGTGAGCCGGGCTGCGTCTCACCTCGGGGTGCAGCTTTCCAGGAAAAACAGGGGCACGGAGGAGTTTCAGCCTGCCGGCTGTGCTCCTGGTGGCTCTCAGCGCCCGGTTTCTGCCGGTGAGCAGGTGACACCCCAACGCTGGTGCGCTCGTGCTGGCTGCACACCCGCCGCGGCAGCACACGGGCGGGCACGCTACAGCCCCCGTGGAAATGCCCAGATCCCGTCGTTAGCCTTGTTGTCCTCCACCGGGAGCAGCGGCTTGTGTTCCCAGCCGAAACCGCCCGCTACGGTGGATTTCCTCCCAAATCCACGTTTTCAGGCTCCTAAAGCATTCCTGGAGTTTCAGCCTTTCAGCCGGAAACAGCCGTGACCACGCTCGTCCCAGCAGCAGGACTCGCTTAAGTGCCTTAAAACCCCGTTTCTGAAGGGGGGATCCGTGGAGAAAGCGCTCTTCCCTTTCTAAATAAAGCCAGGTCCAGCTGGGGATGGCAGGAGCCCAAGGTAGGATGTTACAATTTATTTTGGAAACTGATGCCAGAGGAGGTGAAGCTTTCGAGCGCCTGGCTGAACAGATGCTGGGAAGTGGCAAGCCCTGGACGCCGCAGCCGGCCAGCCCCCATCTGCTTCGCCGCTGTACACGGCGACTTTTTTTAAGCTGGGATTTGCTCCCCAACAGCTGGAAATCCTTCCTCCGCCGGCCCGCCTCCCCCCCAGGCTCCAGGAGGGAGCGCAGGGACGCAGCCTGTGGGGCGCAGGCGCTGGGGAGCCCCCCCACGCCGACCCGGCGCCTCGGCGAGCCTGGTGTGACCGAGAGCCTCCTTCCAACCCAAATCCCTGCCTCTTCCAAGGAAAACAGATTGTGACGGTAATTGCTTTTCACAGAAAGTTTCTGCTTCCTGTGGAAGACTTTATATCCCCATAAAAATACCAATAGTCAATATTTGTCTTCTCTTCCAAGCCCGTGTTTCTGGCAGGGCTGTTACGGCACTGGGTCCTTAATGAGAAAGCCACGTTTTCTGGGGTGGGCTTCAGCTAACAAAAGCACAAGAGCTGGCTTTTATCTCCGCCTGTCCCTGGGAAGACGGAGCAGCCCCACTGTTCTCACTGCAAACACGCGCTGCTCCACAGTCCCCGTGCTGATGCTGTCCCTGGTCTGTGCCCCGGACACAACACTGTGGAGGGGCTGTGCTGTGCAGACCCCTCGGACTCCCCCCGCAGTGCTAACCTGGAGTGCAGGGACTCCCTCTGGGCCTGCAAAACAAGGGCAGCCCCCTCCTCCAGGCTTGGCTGTCCCCAGGGACCCTTTCCCTCTAGCAGGGACCCTGAAGAGCAGCTCCTGCCCTGTGCACGGGGACACAGATCCCCTGTGTACCCAGCCCCCTGGACCCTGCTACTCGCTGTCCCAGCCCCGCAACATTCCCCCACCTCCCCGGAGGTTTTCAAGGCTGCAAAATCCCCAGAAGAGCCTCGAAACACATATTCCTGCTCAGAAGCTGCAAGTGTAAAGACGCAGGGGCTCGGGATTGTTGCTTTGTCAATGCCCAGAGAGCTGGGAAGGGGCACCCTACGGCTCAGCCCCCTACAGCGGGGTGTGTGGGGACCCAGCCCTGAGGACCCTATAGAACAGGGTGAGGGCAGCGGTCACAGGCTCCCAAAAACACCGGCGCTGAGCTGTGTGGACAGAGGGGCTCGTGCCTCAGGAGCCACGGGTGAGGAGCCAGAGTTTAATGCACTGTGACCGCAGCGCGAGCGGTGAGAGCCTCTCCTTCCGCACTACCTCCCTTCTCTGGGGCTTTTCCTCCCGAACCGGCTCATTATTTTTTCAGAGCTGGGAACAGAAATAACTGACAGCAAGTGAATAATCCATGAGGTTTTGGCTGAGCGGTGCGAGCACGGGGAGGGGTTGCTGAAACAAGAAAGAAAACACGTAACTCGACCCAAAACTGCTCCTGGGCTGTGGCACAGCTCTGGCTCCTCACCTGACAGCCAGCAGCTGCCATGAGGCAGTCCCTGGGCTGAGAAACCCCCCAAAAGAAGCAGAGCCAGGCCTGGCCTCAGCATTTATTTCCAAGATATAACAAAGCCGGAGCAGTACGAGCCGACGCAGAAAGAGTCCGGCTGCTGCACAGCCTCCAAGCTAGCAGCAGCACCACTGCCCCCAGTGGGTCCAGGCCCCCAGCCCGTGCCCGGCCCACCCTGCAGAGCCCCCCCAAAGCACAGAGCCCCCCCAGAGCAGCCGGCGGGCACAAGCAGCCCCCCATAAGGACAAGCCAGGGACAGGGGTGAGCCAAGATCCACCGGCAGGGAGGAGGGAAGGGGGCAAGCTCAGCGGTGGGGCTGGGGGCTACCAG
The DNA here is from genome assembly GCF_040182565.1 of Anser cygnoides. Lineage (NCBI taxonomy): Eukaryota > Metazoa > Chordata > Aves > Anseriformes > Anatidae > Anser > Anser cygnoides. Next base: position 36,654,752 of record NC_089877.1, read on the forward strand.
CACGCCCCAGCCCACAGCGCGGTGAGAGGGGGACGCTGAAGGCCCTGGTCTGGGCACCGGCTGCGGGTGGCTTCGGGCACACTGAGGGGACCCGGTGCCGCTCTCAGGGACGTCCTCAGGGCCTGACTACACTTCAGGGGCAACCAGCTGCGAAACAGAGAAGCACACAGAGATGGATGCCGCCCGAGGGTCAGGGGGTGACCCCCAGCACCTGAGGGGGCTGGGGACCCCCTCTCTGCGGGCCGCTCGGTCACCTCGGTGTAGCTAGGTGGCTGCGGCAGCTCTGCCGGTGGCACGGCCAAGTCTGCCCGTGTGGCGCTGGGCACGATCAGCATGGCCTGGGGAGGGAGAAAAGGGTCAGCGCTCAGCCCTGGATGGGGTTGGCCCCCCGCGCTTCGCCCACCGCCTCGCCCGCCCTACCTCGTTGGAGCTCAGGCGGGTCGCCCGGCACCAGAAATTGGCGGTGGCGACAGCAATGCAGAACTCCAGGATGGTGAAGATGAGCAGCACGATGGAGATGCCGTTCCCTGCGAGCTCCAGGGTGGGGAAAGCGCCATCAGCAGAACCCAGGCTCAGCTGCGCGGGGCAGACCCCACCCCGCAGTTCAGGGCCAAGGGTTTTCCCCATCTCCCACTCATCCCATGCACAGCAGCTGAGCCTTTGCGGGCAGTAAGGTTTTGCTCTGTGCCCTTCACCTCGCTGCTTTCATGGTGCGCAGATGGAACCAGCCACTTCCAGGGCAAAAGCCAGCACCCAAAGTACCAGCCTGAAACAGGTCGGGTGCCTGACCCCACCACATGGGCACCGCCACCCCTGGGCTCCCCAACGGGGCTGGGAAAGAGCCCCACGGCAGCAGCCCCCAGGAGGGGCTCAGGCAGCATCCAGATCGAATGCCAAAGGGAGGGAGAGGGTTCCCAGAAGACTGAACGCCACCCAGGCAGGGGAAGCTGAGGCACGGCCTTGCCCCTGCTTACCAGGACAAGATAGCTGTAGTAGTCGAAGCCAGAGCGGTACAGCCCATTCAGGTTGAGGTCAACGATGAAGGCGACGATGCCCAGCAGCGCGAAGATGGCGCTGATGACGTTCATGGCCTGGCTGCCTTTCACCTGAGGGTGCGGGGAGGCTTTGGGGCTGGCGGCAAGCCCCTCTGCCCCAAGCCTGCAGCCATGGCTAACGGCTCTGAGCCAGCCCCAGCATCATCCCGAGCCATCCCCGGATCTCCCAGCGCTGGCACCGGGACCCCGGTACCCCCTGAGCCCCCCAGTGACTCTGCTGACACAGCAAAAAGGGCTCGTTTCCAGCCCAGCTGGGTGCTTTTATTTTTTTTTCTCCTCCTTGCCCATCATTCTTCCCTCAAATAGCTCATTTACAAAAATAGCCTCAGCACAGGTTTCAAACGGGGACACGGCTTTGCCCCAGCGGGGTTCGCCCATGCTCATGCCGCTCCCTCCCTCCCCCAAATTCGGGGTGGGGGCACACTCACCGCGCATTCCGTGGGGCTCTTCTCTGCCCCAATGGAGAGGCAGCCCGAGATGATGAACTGCGCCGGGAGAGAGGGGGCAGTCAGCTGCCGCACCCCCAGACCCATGCAATGCCCCCACAGCACAGACATGCCCCCCCATACGGCCAGCCCCGACCCCGTCCCGGTCCCCAGGCGGGGGGGGGCACGGCAGGCAGCCCCCTCCCCGCGCTACGCACAGACACGCCGCCCAGGAAAGGGATCTCGCCGATGACGAAGACCGAGGTGTAGACGTTGGTGAGCGTGGTCAGGACGATCCCGAAGCCGATGTGCATGAAGCCGGTCATGATCTGGATGGTCTGAGCGGGGCGGGGGGGCATCTGTCAGCTGGGGGGGGGGGGGCAGGTCTGGATCCCCCCTCCCCTGGGGCAGCCCCGCAGCTCGGGATGTGGGGGGAGAGATGGGCTTCAGCCCCATCGTGGAGCTCAAACCCCACAGGAGGGGAGGGGGGTCCCTGCACCCACAGACCCCACACAGGGCAGTGCAAGGCATGGGGGGGCAGGCAAAGAGCGCGCACTCCTCACTCCCCCCCCAGATTAACTCCTCGGTGCTGGGGGGGGGGGGGGAATGTCCCTGTCCCCCCCCCATGCACACACTCAGGGTCTGGCAGCACCCACAGGGACAGAGCCCCCCGGGGATGTTAAGGGGGGGGAGTTGGGGAGGTGCAGCGAGGCTAGGGAGGGGAGAAGGGGGCAAGCAGCGGTGCCCCCCCCGGTTCCAACTCACCCCCATCACTCGGTTCTTGCCCTTGGGGAGGGTCTCGGCCGTGTACATGACGGCGCGGCTCCCCAGCCGCAGCGTCCCCATCCCCTGCATGGAGGCGGCAGGGGCAGAGCGGCCACCGGAGCCCCCCCGCCTCCATCTACACCCCCCGAATCCCCGTGCCCCCCCCCCCCCCCCCGCCGCCCCGGGGCCGCCCCCCTCCCGCACCGACGGGCGCCGATTGGAGCCGCCCCGTGATGTCAGGGGCGGCCCCGGGGCGGGGGGGGTCTGGCAAGGGGAGGGGGCGCCCCGGTGCTCGGACCCTCCTACCGGAGGGGCACCCAGCGCCCGAGTCCCCCCCCCGGCCCCCGCTCCCACCCTACCCACTCGTGGGCTGGGGGGGAAAAACACGCGAGGGGCGTGCTAAAGCCGGGAGCCCCCCCCCCCCGCTTCGCAGCCCCCATCGCGCTGTTTACAACTCAAAAGGGAGAGAGGAGAAAAAAATAAAAAAATAAAAAGCCCTGCAGCGAGTTCCTGGAAGAAGGCTCCATCAAGGGCCATTAGGCGCAGGAACGTCTCCTCCCCGTGGGCAGCGATGCGCAGAGCGGAGCCCCCCCCTCAGCCAATGCCGCCGGGGGGGGCTGGAGCAGGAGCAGCTCCTGGGCACCCCCAGCCCAGCTGGGTCCCCACGTCCCCTGCCCCGCTCCCCCCGGCGCCCCCGCACCACAGCCCCCGGTGCTCCCCCCGCTACGTGCCAGCTCTGCCCCCACTTTGCTGGAGCAGCCCCCGGAGCCACGGCAGAGCTGGCATCACCCCAACCCCCCCCCCCCCCCGGTGTCCCCCACAGCAGCTGTGTTGACCCAGCCAGTCACGAGCACCAGTACATCCCAGTACATCCCAGTGCCGGCTCCTCTCCCCCTGGCCCAGGGCCACCACGTGGCCTCGCCCTTGGGCTCCCGGTGTTTTGATCCTTCTCAGTGGCACCCTGCCAGGAGCAGAAGCCGAGGGCTCGGGTGTAGAGGAGCAAACAAAACCGATCGCTAATTAAACATCCCGCATTCCTCGACCCTCCCCTGCGACCGGATCCTGCAGCCCTCACCTTGCTGTTGAGCAACAGCATCCCACCGAGCCGCATCCCCTTACTGGGGACACAACCCACCCCCACCACCTCCACGCTCACCCCCTTCCCCACCAGAAGGCCCATCTCTGCCCCCGGCACCCACGGGAGCACCCCCAGTTAAGGGATGCCTCCACTGTGGGTGCATTTTTGGACAACACAGAGGAAAGCAAAGAAGGGTGCAAGCCCCCGGCATGGTGGGCAGCATGGGGTGTCCAACGGGACACTCGGGGGTACACGGGGGCACCAGGACAAGCCGCAACCCCAGTACCCAGGGACGCACCTAAGACACCCCGCAGCAATCCAGCTTTGTTCCGCCTTTATTGCCAAAACAGGTGGGCTCACGCAGCAGCAGGGTCCACAGAAGGAACCTGGGCACCATCACCTCCAGTGGGGGCCATGGCCACGGCGCGGGGCTCCCCTGGTGCCACCGCCTGGTGCTGGCTGCGGTAGCGCCGCGCGGAGCAGTAGCAGCCCAGCACACCCACAGCAGCAAGGATGGAGCCCATGGCCACCATGACCAGTGTGGTGGCAGGAACCGGGAGCGCTGTCCCTGCGGGGGGAAGTGAGGAGGTGAGGGGGCACAGGGGACCCCCGCGTCCCACAGCGGGCACCCCGCACTCACCTGAGTCCCTCTGGTCCCCACGCAGCACCGGGGCCGAGGGGCAGTGCGGCGGGGCTGTGCCAGGCTGCGGTGCCGTGGGTGAGCTGGGTGACGCCGAGAGCAGCCGCAGGCGGAGGCTGGCTGTGCCCAGCAGTCCTGCAGGGAGACGCCGTGGGCAGCACTGCGCTCGCAGCACCAGCACCGTCCCGTACTCCCAGCTCTTACCTGCTCCGCTGTCCCGCCGCCGCCGGGCCCTGCAGCCAGCTGGGGAGCCGCAGCAGGAGCAGTCGGCACCGTCCGGGGAGCGCCAGGCGGCCGCCGTGCGGTCATAGGAGCAGGCCTTGCTGCCACCGGCCCCCGCCACCGCTGCCCGCAGGCGACAGCGGAGGAAGATCTGTGGGGACAGGCACCCTCCTGCCAGAACTGCCCCACAGGGACCCCTCCATCCATCCCTGCACCCCCCGCACGCACCTGGGGGCTGGAGGCATTGGGGAAGAGGAAGGTGTCCAGCTGGAAGCGCAGCGCGCCGCCCCTGCGCTGCGGGAGGAACCGCGAGCGGCCGAGCCTTCCATCCAGCAGGCACCTGGGGAGGGCACAGAGGGGACAAGGTGGGCACAGCCACCCCCAGCATGGGACACGGCGCTACGCACACCCCCTGTCCCCGCACTCACCCGCCGTCCCCGATGAGCTGGTACGTCACCTGCGACGTCGTGCCGGGGCTGGCCACACACTCATCCACGAAGACTTGGAGGGGCAGGCGCGTGTCGGCAGCCACCGACGCCTGGATGTTGATCAGCTCACCCAGCACGAAGGTGGGCAGGGGCAGGCGGGAGGACCAGGACCCTGGGGACAGGCAGCCGTGTGTGCCTGGTGCCACCCCCTGCCGCGGGGTCCCAGCGAGCGGGTCACGGGGCTGCAGCACTCACGGTCGTACGCATCCAGGGCGAAGCGCAGGCGTCTCCGGTGGGCGACGGTGGAGCCGAAGGGGACCCAGGTGGGCTGCACAGCCCCCGAGGAAGCGCTGCCCCTCCTGCAAGGCAGCACCCTGCAGCAGGGCAGCCCTCCCTGCTGGGACGAGGGGCACACCAGGACCAGGGGTCCCGGGGCACGGCACGCAGGGCACTGTGCTCACCTGGGGTAGCGGCACTCCACGGGGAGGGAGAAGGGAGCGGGGTGAGCCACGGGCCCCGCAGCCAGCGGGCGGTAGTGGAGGACGTTGCTGTAGCGGACGGTGTCTGGGAGGAGCTGCGGGAACCACGAGACACAGGGCCAGAGGCGTCACCCGGCTCAGAGCAGTGTCCCCTCCCTGCTCCCAGCACCCATTTTAGGGGGGGGACCAGGAGCCGGATTTGTGCTGGGGCTGACCCAGGAAAGCTTTACCTACCCCTCTGCACCCACCCAAAATCCCAACTGGTGCTTCCACCCAGGCACAAGTGCCCCAACCCTCCATGCTCTTCTGGGATCCGCCCCTCGAGGAGCTCACCTGCAGGTCGAGGAGCCAACGTGCCCACCTGGCGTGACTCCCTTCCCGCAGGGCAGGGGGACGCCCGGCTCCCAGCCCTCCCGTGGGGGCACACTTCCCCCCAAACACCTCCACCAGGGACACGTGCTGGCACCGTCCCCATCCCCTCACCTGCAGGACGGTTCCACAGGCCGTGAGCGGGTGCTCCAGCTGGTACCTGCCCCTGTCAGCACCAGTCACGCCGCATCCGGAGCCCAGCCACAGCTCCCTGATGGCTCCGGTCCCCAGCAGCCCGGCCGGCACCGCCACCGAGAGCCGCCCACTGCCACAGCACACCTGGACTGGGATGGGATGGGGAATTAGCTGGGGGGGACCCACCCAGGTGGTGCCCTAGCACAGAGGGAGCAGGAGACCCCCCCCATTTACAGCCAGAGGGGGGCAGAGAAGGGATCCCTGCAGAGCTGTGATGATCCTGAGGGAGCAGCCCTTAACGCAAACCCACCCTGGAGAGGGAGAAAAATACAAGGTGGGGCACAGCCACCATGCCCAGGGGCTCCCCCTCGCCTCTTACCCAGGGCATCCCATGCCCTGGCTGTGGTCATAAAGAGGAGCGTGAGCCACCCCTGAGCCTTCATCACAGCAGAGAAGATGGAGGGTGAGCAGGGGTGGGCCCGCTGGGGGCTTTTACACCTGGCCCGAGGCTGGCTGCCCCAATGGGAGGGCGGGCGGTCCCAGCCGCCCCTTGCGCCCAGCTGCGCCCCATCACTGCTGGGCTGCCCTAATCTGGCCCCACTCCTTCCCCTGTCCCTGCTCCCCGTTCTCCCTCTGGTCCCCTCCCCGTCCTCGTCCCTGTCGCTGTCCCCAGGTGGCAATGCACAAGGGGGGCAGTGACAGCCCGGTGGGGCAAAGCACCCTGTCCCCAGCACCGACGTCTCCACGGCTCGGACCCCTGCCAGGGGACACCCGGGAGGGGTTGGTGACCCCGCCACGTCCTCGGTGGCTCCCTCGGTGGCTGGCCACGTCCCAGCTTTTTCCCTGGCAGCAGAGGGTGATCTGCATGCACTAGAAGGGTCATTTTGGGGCCAGTTCGGGGGGCATAAGGTCATGGCATGGGCATACCAGGTGGGGCTGGTACCAGGCACGGTCTCGGTCTCAGTGCCAGGCATGGTGTCGGTGCCAGGCGCGGTCCCAGCGCCAGCTGGGCTCAGCCCAAACCTGTTCAGCTGGTCCCAGCCCCGTTCAGCCCAGCCCAGCCCCATCCTGCTGCACCACAGGCCAGCTGGTATCCTTGGAGCACCCTTGGGTGCCTGTGCCAAGCACGTAGATAAGCCACTAGGTGCTTGGTGGTGCCAGGACAGCAGGGCACAAAAGGTCACCCTGTCTCTGTTGGAGACAGCTTAAAAGAGAGAGGACGCGGCGAGGGACAGGCACAGTGCAGACTGCTGGCCCTGAGGACGGGAGGATGCTCAGCGCAGCTCTCAGCATCGGGGTGCTGCTGGCCCTGCTGGGCAGCGGGGCGGCAGGCACAGCTCCCCAGGGCTGTGGTGAGTGCCAGCCCTCCTGCAGGGACACTGGCGGAGGGACCGGGGGCAAAGCCCGTCAGGGAGGGCGCGGGGTCTCTGGCAACATCCCAGCGAGCGCCCACTCCCTCTCGCCCCAGACATCCCGCCCCAGGAGCTCACCCGGATGCTGCAGATCCTGGAGAGATCGGTAGCAGAGTCCGAGATGCCGAACCCCAGCGTGCTGCTGGCCTTCAACCTGGCCGGAGCCACCGGCAGCAATGGCCGGCAGCACCTGCTCAAGCAGATCGAGGAGGACGCGGTGAAGAGAGCACAGAAAGGTAAGGGGGTGCCTCGGGGGGCACCCCTGCACCCTGCCACCCCTGCTGGCACTGTGGGGCTGGCTGTCTCCCCGCTGCCAGTGGCAGCTCGGCCCCACTGGGGTCAGGGTCCCTGCTCCAGGCACCCCGCACGCCCCAGCTGCTTTCTGTCCCCACAGACATGTCCTCAGGACAAGTGGCCCTGTACACCCTCGCCCTCCTCTCCTCCTGCCACGATCCCCGGCACGTCGAGTCACAGGGGCACAGCGTCAACCTGCTCCAAGTCCTGGAGCAGAAAACACACAAGGAGGTGGCCAGACTGGGTATGGGGGCTGAGGGGGGCACAGGGCGGCACAGGGACCCCACTCCCCACCGCACACCGTCCCTCTGTGGGCTCACGGCACCCCACTGCTTGCAGAGGAGTATGGTGTCCCGCTGACCACCCTGTACAGCGTGGGCCTGGACGTGCTGGCGCTGTGCTTGACGAGTACGGGTGACTACGAACAGGATGCCATCATCCTGGCCAAGCAGCTGCTGAACCCCGAAAGCCAGATCGACGTGGGTAAGGGTCCCCCCCAGCCCCGTGCTCCCGGTGGCTCTGCCCCTGCCGAGCAGGCGGTGACACCGGGACCATGCAGACACCCAGGCTGTGGTGGCGCTGGCGCTGGAGTGCGTGTACAACCGGACAAAGCTCCATGACACACTAGACCTGCTACAAGAGGCGTTGAAAGAGGTGGCCAACAGCTTCCTCGACAAGCAGGCAGAAGGGAACGGCGTGATTGGGAACATCTACAGCACGTCGCTGGCCATGCAGGTGCTGGAAACAGCCAGCAAGTTCTACGCCCCACGGGAGTGGGACTGTGCCCAGGCTTTCTCTGCCGTCTACAGCTACCAACTGCAGCAGCCCATGGCTGTTGCCCAAGCGCTGCCGGCCCTGGTGCACAGACCCTACCTCGACGCTGCCAGCCTAGACTGCAGCGTCGTCGCGGTCACCATCCCGGAGCTGCCCCTGTCCCCAAGCCAGGACACGACGGCTCAGGAAGGTACCGGCCACCCCTAGCCCCACAGGGCGATGCTGTGGCCCTGCCGCAGCTCCCAGCCCGCCCCTCTGCCCCCCAGGGCCCCCGATCACAGTGCACTACTCCGTCAGGAACGACCTGAAGGGAAAGCCCTTCGACTTCTCCACCACCGTGAGCGTCCCGGCCGGCTCCACACTGCTGGCTGTGCTGCAGGCAGCGGAGGAGGCCAAGCCCAAGGAATTCAGGTGAGCGGCGGGGGCGGCGGGCGCTGCTGCCACCACCCCGGCCCCGATCCCACCACCCGGCCTCGCCCGCAGCTTCAAGACGAAGCCGACGTCCTGGGGCCCCATGGTGGTGTCCATCCACGGGCTGGAGGGCAGCGAGGCCGACAGGACCTTCTGGCAGTTCTTCAGCGGCGCCGACTCGCTGCAGGAAGGTGGGCAGTGGCCGGGGGGCTCGGCGGGGCTGTCTTGGGGGAGCCCGGCAGCCTGGCCTCACGCCTGTACCATCCCCGCAGGTGTCAGCGTGTACAAGCCGCAGGACGGGGAGCACATCCGCGCCGTCTTCAGCACCTACTGATGCCGCCGAGGGGCACCGCAGCGTCAATAAAGAACCATTTGCAGCACAACCCTCTCCGCGTCCCCTTACGGCCATGCCTTGCGGCCCCTCTCCCCTCGGATGGGGCTCCCCTGGGGGAGCGCAGCGTGGGGGGAGGCCGTGCCGGGAGCCCTGCCCGGCGCCCTGCGGGCTCAGTGGCCACACCGGGGCGGCTGCGGGGGGGGGAGGGGAGGGGGAACCGAGCGCTCCCGGAACCCAAGTTCCGCGGCGCGGTTCCCGGGTGCGCCGAGCAGGGAAAGGGGACGGACCGGCGGAAGTGCGCCCCGCCGGGAGGCCCGGGGGGAAGGACCCGGATGGCGGCGCCCCGAGGGCACTTCCGGCCATGGGATGGTGGCGGCTGGCGCGGCCGGCGGTGGCCGGCGGAGGTCGGGGGGGCGGGGGGGAACCGGGAGGGGGCTGGGGGGGACCGGGAGGGAGCGGGGAAGACCGGGAGGGGTCGGGGGGACGGGACGGGAGGGGAGGGAGGGAGGCTGGGGGGGACCGGGAGGGGTCGGGAGGTGTCGGGGGAGGGCCGGGGGGAGCCGAGGGAGATCCAGGAGGGGCCGGGAGGGGCCGGGGGGGAGCGACCGGGGGGGGGGAAGCGGGAGGGGGCTGGGGGGACAGGGGGGACAGGGGAGGAAGCGGGAGGGGGCCGGGGGGGGGACCGGGGGAGGCTGTGGGGGGCCAGGGGGGGCACTCCCGGGGCTGCCGGGATGCACGGCCCCCCCCGTCAGTGCCGCCGGTGCCCGCCCTGACCCCGCTGTGCCCGCAGGTGCCGGCGGCGCTGCCCCCCGTGCGGCCCTCAGGAGCTGGGCGATGCCCCCCGACTACAGCGGTAAGGGCAGGCAGGGGGCGGGGGGCGGCGGCGGCGGGGCCCGGTGCCCGGTGCCGGCCCGGGCGTAGCGGTGAGCCCTGTGTCCCGGCAGGCGTGACGTTCCCCGAGAGGACAAAGCTGAAGTTCATGGAGAAGGTGCCGGCCGTGCCCAAGGTGCAGCGGGAGCCACGGCGGCTGCGTGACATCCGTGGGCCCTCGCGGGACGCCACCGAGCTGACGCAGGGGCAGTACGGGATCCTGGTGAGCGGGGCGGAAGGCTGGGGCCATCCCGGTGTCCCCACGGGGCCGGCAGCCAGCAGACGTCGGCGTGAGACCGCTGCCCCCCGAAGCAGGGGGAAGGCGGGGGGCACCGGCACGACCCGGCCCCCGGCAGCTGCCCCTCTGCCCGTGCCCTCCCGCAGGCGCTGGGGGGCGGCTACCTGCACTGGGGGCACTTCGAGATGATCCGGCTGACCATCGGGCGCTGCATGGACCCCAAGACCATGTTCGCCGTCTGGCGCGTGCCGGCCCCCCACAAGGCAGTGACGCGGAAGAGCCTGGGCCACCGCATGGGGGGCGGCAAGGGCCCCATCGACCACTACGTGACGGCGGTGAAGAGCGGGCGGCTGGTGGTGGAGGTGGGCGGGCGCTGCGAGTTTGAGGAGGTGAAGCCCTTCCTCACGCAGGTGGCCAGGAAGCTGCCCTTCCCCGCCATCCCCGTCAGCCGCGACAGCCTGCAGCAGATGCGGCGGGAGGAGGAGGAGAGGAGGCTCAACAACCAGAACCCCTGGACCTTCGAGCGCGTCGTCACCGCCAACATGCTGGGCATGCGCAAGTACCTCAGCCCCCGCGACCTGGAGCTGAAGGGACGCTACTGGGGCAAATACTTCCTGAAGCACAGGGTGTAGGCAGCGGGCAGGGCCGGGAATAAACCCTTCTTTGAGAACGTGCGTCTGCTGCTGTGGTTTCTGGTGGCTCAGACGTGGGGATGGGACACTGGGAGGTGACTGATGCATCTCCTCCAGACAACACCCCGGGACAGAGCGCGGGTGATCTCTTTATTCAGAAGGAGGGGCCCGGTGCGGGTGCGGCATGTCTGGAGAGTGGCGACACGAAGGGATCGCCGCAGGCGAGCTCCAAGCGAGAGGAGAGCCTCCTCCTGCGACACCGGGCGAGGCCGAGCCCTCCGTGCGCTGCCCCGGGGAGGAGCACGGCTCCTCCGGCCGCTCCGTGCCGGTGAGGAGGGAGCTGCTCTGCGCAGGACCCCAGATAGAGGGCAGGAAGCGGGGGGGGGGGGCTTTGGGGCACGCGCTCGGCGGCGGGAGGGAGCGGGAGCAGGGCAGGCGACCTGCGCTCCTCCGGGCTGCAGCGGAACGACGTCCTTGGGGCTTGGCGGGCAGGTCCCGGGGCTGGAGCCGCGGGCAGGATCATCCGGGCAGGAAGGGGAAGGCCACCTGCCAAGGGGGAGCAGGGGAGGTGGCTGCCCCTATCCCTCCGCGACGTCCCCGCCCAGGGAGGGGTGTCACTGCCACCCCCCCGGCCCCGCGGGCGCCCCGTCACCTGCAGGCAGTGGGCGGGGGCCTCAGGCGAAGATGCTCCCGATGCTGGCAGCCAAGATGACGGCAAGGATAACGCAGCAGATCATGATCATGATCTTCTTCTGCGTGGGGAGAGAGTGGCGGTGAGGCTGGGACCCGAGCGGCACGGGCAGGGGGGCGAGGGATGGGCTGGGAAGGCAGCAGGGCAGGTGGGAGCGGTGCTGGTGTCCCCGGGAGGGGCGGCCATGTGCCAGCGCAGGGAGCGGGATGTGTCCCCGCATCGGCCGCTGTCACTGCTCGTTCCTCTGGGGCCCCTCGCTCCCGCTGCCGAGAGGCAGGTCGCCGGGAGGTGGTTTATCAGCACCGGCAAAGGGAATCGTCAAGCCCTGGCCCCTTCCCCCGGGGGACACGGGGATGGTCCAGAGGAACGCAGGTGGTCCGGGGGGAGCGGGGATGGCCCGGGGGTAGCGCTCCAGCGGAGGCAGAGGGAGGAGGTCGAGGGGGCAGGCGTGGGTCCAGGAGCAACGCGGAGAGGAGGGAGTGGAGCCGGGAGGGTCCGCAGGGAGACGCCAGCGCTGGGACGGTTGGGAGCGTCTAGAGGAGGGGAAGGGGGAGGCGTCAGCTCCGAGACAGAGCCACGGGGGCGAGGGGCTGCAGAGCCAAGTGCAGAGACGAAACCCAGCCCCCGAGCACCGCAGGGCCCCAGCGTCGCAGAGCCGAGCACCTGGCAGTGCCCGGTGGCCCAGCCCCAGAGGCAGCAGCAGGAACCGAAGCACCGCAGAGGCACAGCCCGGCACGGGGGCGCAGAGCCCCCCGCCGACACCGGAGCAGCAAGAGACCCCCGGCTCTGCCTGCCCCCGGCTGCTTACGGATGGCAGCACCAGCCCGGGGGCTACTTCTTGTTCAGCCCCACCGCGAGTCCGATGACGAGGGCAACTGTCCCCAGCGAGACCACCACAAAGGGGCACAGAGGGACGTAGCGGGTGCCCTGGGGATGCTGGGGGCTGCCGGGGGGGGGGGGTGGGGACACTGCGGGGCGCCGGGGCCGTCGCTCTGTCTCACCCTCCTGGCCTCGCTCTGGTACTTCACGGCCTTTTTGGTGTCGGCCACGGCGCGCTCCACGAAGCCCACGGACTGGTCCATGTTGTTCTCTATGCGGTCAATCATGGCTCCCTGCGGGGCGGGGGGGCAGCAGAAGGAAGGGGGGAAGCACACGGCGGCTCCTCGCATTGCTGGGGGGGCACAGGACGCGCTCCCAGGGGGATGGGGATGCTGCGCTGGGGGCGCCCCCTCCCCGGGGACTCGCGCAGGGGTCCCTGTGTCCCCATCCCGTCCCATGCCCAGGTCCGGGTCCCTGTCCTGTCCCCCCCGCCGTCCCCCGCCCGTCCCAGCGCCGTGCCTGGTTCTCCACCAGCATGGCGATGTCGACGAACATGTCGTGCAGCTCCTTGATGCTGCTCTCCAGCCGCACGATGTCCTTGTGCCGCCCCTCGATCTCGCTCAGCGCCTGCTTCGAGATCTGCGAGTCCACGATCTGTGGGGGGGGTTTGGGGGGGGGGAGGTCAGCGGGGGCGGGCCGGGCCCCCAGCCCCCCGTGCCCCCCGTGCCCCCCGTGCCCCCGGGCTCACCCCCGAGGTGAAGATGGCGGGGTTCCCGCTCTCCAGCATCTCCTCCAGCTCCTCGTCCGTCGTGTTCTTGCCGGCTGCGCGGGGTCAGGGCCACCACAGGCTCCTCCCATGCCACCAAAAGGGGGCGGGGCGTGTGGGATAGGCCCCGCCTAATTTTTTTTGGGGGGGGGGGGGCTGCGGCGGGGGAGGGGGCACGCACTGATCTCCAGCTGGCGCTGGATCCGGCCCTTGCTGCGCTCCCGGAAATCGACCTGCGCCTCGTTGTACTTGGTCATCACGTCGACGAATTTCCGAGACAGGACCGAGTGCTGGGGACGGGACGGCGGGGTGGGGACGTCGGGATGGGGACATCAGGACGGGGACACCGCGGGCATGGCGTGTCCCACCCCAGGGGACGGGAATGGGGACACTGGGAGGGGGGCGTGGAGATGGGGACGCCTTGGGCACGGTGCCTCCCAGCCTCAGGGGGCAGGAACAAGAATTAGGGACAGGGATGGGGACGTTGGGATGGGGACACTGGAATAGGGACACTCCAGGTGTGGCCAGGACCAAGAGTTCGGGATGGGGACGTTGGAATGGGGACATTGGGATGGGCAGAGCCTGGGCATGGCATGTCCCTCCCCAGGGAACATGACTGAATGCTGGGGATGGGGATGGGGACATCGGGATGGGAACGCTGGGATGGGGACGCCCTGGGCATGGCATGTCCCAGCCTCAGGCGACAGGACCAAGAGCTGGGAATGGGGACACCGGGACAGGGAAATTGGGATGGGGACACCCTGGCCATGGCGCGTCCCAGCCACAGGGGACAGGACCATGGACAGGGACACGAGGCTGGGGACACCCACGGGCATCAGGGACAGGAATGAGACGTGGATCCGGGGACACCCAGGCAAGGCACGTCCCCAGCCCCTGGGGGACAGGAATGAGACGTGGGCCCGGTGACTGGGGGGTGACGTCCCACCCCGGGGGACAGGGACGGTGCCGCTGGGCCTCACCTGGGACTTGCGTATGCGCAGGTCGGCAGAGGAGCGCTCCTCGTCCTGCTCGATGTTCCTCTCCATGCCTGCCAGCAGCGAGACCCCCACACACACCCATCAGGGCACCGTGCACCCCCCCGGGGGACCCCCGGGCCAGGGACGTAGCCACTCACTCTTCAGCTTGTTCCGCACGCTGTTGGCCATCTTCTTGATGTCGGCCGTGAGCTGCTCCAGCTCGTCTTTGGTCTCTGCGGGGACAGCAGGCCCTGAGCCGCCAGGGAGAGGGCCCAGGGAGGGCCCCCCCAGTCTTGTTTGGGGGCTTGGGGAGGAGGGGGGGACACACGCATGGGGCCCCCACACTCACTCTGCTCAGGGATGGGGGCCGAGAGGATGACGCTGTAGAGCTTCTTGGCCTCCTCCACGTTCTCCGAGATCTTGTCGATGTTCTGCCGGGTCTCCTCGATCTGGGGTTGCGAAGAGGGGGGTGTCAGGTGGCAGCCCCCCCACAAGGCCTCCCCACCCCACCCTCGCCGCCCCACACCTCGGCGAAGAACTCATCCATGAAAGCCGTGTTGTCGACGGCGATCTCCAGCTCGTCGGCATCGTCCTCCGCATCCTGCTTCTGCGGGGGGCACCGGGGGGATGCTCAGGGGACCCCGGGGACACCCCGAGGCGGGTCAGGGATGCGGGGAGGGGACACGGGGGACCCCGAGCAGCGAGGGGAGGGGAGGGGGGGCGGCCGGGTGCCATCTGCGCGGGGCAGAGCGGGGCTCACATCTGGCCGGGGGGAATTAACAGGTTGCTGGGCTGGGGCACGGCGAGGGGACGGGGACGTGGATGGGGACGGGGCGCCCCGGTACGGGGCTGTACGGCCCCGGCCTCCACTGGGGGCTCCCCGAGGAGGGCTTCTCCCCCCCCTCACGGCACTGTCTTCACTGGGGTAAAAATAACGTTAATCCCCCCGCGCCCTCCCCAGCCCTGATCCCGGGCGCTGGCTCCGTAATCCCCGCTAAATCCCGGCCCCACGGGAAGGGGGGGGGGCTGCGCGCCGTGGGGCGGGGCGGCGCCCCCAGACCCCCGACACGGACGGAGCGTGGGCCGTGGGACCCCACGCGTGCCCCGCACCCGCTCGGGAACCGGGGGGGGGCTCAGCCCCACGCACCCCCCCTCTCCCCCCCGCGCCCCGCCGCGGGGGCAGCGCGCGCCGTCCGGGGGACGCCCCCCCGCCCCCCGTTTCCCCCCCCCCCGCGTGTCGCCCCGCGCCCCACGCGTGTCCCCCCGGCACGTCCCCGCGGGGTCGCCCACCGCCCGCAGCTGCTCCAGCCGGTCCTTCATGGTGCCCGCCTGCCGCCGCCCCGCATCGGCCCCGCCGCCCCCCGGCCCCGGCCCCGCGCTAATCCCCGCTGACGGGCACGGCGGCGGCGCCCGGGGCAGGGACGAGGCGGAGCCGCCCCCACCCGCGCCCGGGGGGTGGCCCCGCGACGTGGCGCGGGCACGCGGGGGGGAAGCCGGGGCGCCGGGACCGAGGGGGGCCGGCGGCCCACGGAGGGGGGGACACGGCGCCGCGTGGGGAGCGGGGGGACGCGGCTGGGGGGACCCGTCCAGGGGGCACGGCTGGGGACGGGGACACGTCCAGGGGACGGGGACACGGCTGCGTAGGGGAACACGTCCAGGGGATGCGGCTGGGGGTCACTGGTCCACAGCAGTGACACCAGTGGGGGACTCGGCTGTGGGTGAGGGACACGTCCAGGGGACGTGGCTGGGGCAGGGGACACGTGCAGGGGACAGCGACACGTCCAGGGGACGGGGCCATGGCTGCGTATGGGGACACGTCCAGGGGATGCGGCTGGGGACCGGGACACGGCCGGGGGTCGCTGGTGGGCAGGGGTGACACGAGTGGGGGACACGGCTGGGGGTAAGGGACACGTCCAGGGGACATGGCTGGGGGGACGCGTCCAGGGGATGGGGCCACGGCTGCATATGGGGACACGGTGGGGGGACACGGCTGGGGACCGGGACACGGCGGGGGGGCGCTGGTGGGCAGGGGTGACACGAGTGGGGGACACGGCTGGGGACGGGGACACGTCCAGGGGCCGGGGCTGTGCGGCCGGAGCTGGGCTGCGGGGCGGGGATGGGGTCGCGGCGGGGAGAGCGCGGCCGGGCAGGGGGCACGGCGGGGGCAGCAGCGCGGGGGTGCCCCCGGTACGCCCCCAGCCGGCGGGGAGAAAAGCGCCGGCGGCCCCTTTAAGGGCAGCCCCGCGGGGGCGCGGCTCCTTTAAGGCTTCCCTGCGGGGGGGGCGCGGGGGCTCCCCGTTACCGGGCCGCTGCGCACGCGCCCGCGGCGGGTGACGTCATGCGCGTGCGCCCGCGGCGGCGCATGCGCGGCGGGGCCGGAGCGGGCCGCGCGGAGCCTGCGGGCGGGGGGCGCCGCCGCCGCCGCCGCCGCCGCCATGTTCCGGTACCCGGTGAGCGGGGGCGGGCGGGGAGCGGCGCGGCGGGGCCGGGGCGGGCGGCGGGGCCGGGGCCGGTGGGCCCGCTCCCGGGCTCGGTCCGGGCCCCGGTGGGCCGGGTGCCGGTGCCATCGCGCTGACCGGTGCCGCCGCCGCAGTCCCCGGAGGAGTGCCCGCTGGACGAGGAGGAGGACGGGTTCCAGGCGCTGGGCGAGGAGGACGAGGACATCGACCAGTTCAACGATGACACCTTCGGGGCCGGGGCCGTCGGTGAGCGCTCGCCCCCCGCCCCGCTCCCCCCCCCCCCGGTTCTCCCCCCAGCAGTCGCTCACCGGCGCCCCGTTCCTCCTCCCCCCCCCCGTTCCCCGTTCCCCCGCGCAGACGACGACTGGCAGGAGGCCCACGAGCGGCTGGCCGAGCTGGAGGACAGGCCGCTGGGCGCGGGGCAGCGGGCCGTGCCGGGCGGCGAGGACGCGGAGCTGCTGGGCGAGCCCGAGGACACGCTGGCGGAGCGGCTGACGCGGCTGGTCATCGACAGCGAGCTGGAGGACCCGGCCATCATGCGGGCCGTGCACACCAGGGCCCCCGGCGCGCAGCCCGCGCCGCTCAACGCCGGCATCTGGGACGGCCCCGCCGTGCTGCGGCGCATCCGGGGGCCGCTGCTCGCTCAGGTACGGCAGGGCGGGCCCCTCCCCGGCAGGGCTTTGCCGCCTGCTCTGGGGCAGAGCTGCTGGAGAACGTTCAGAGAAGGGTTGCGAGGGTGGGGAAGGGTCTGGAGGGGAGGATGTGTGATGAGCAGCTGAGGTGCCTTGGTTTGTTCAGCCCACACAGAGCAGGCTGAGGGGAGGCCTCATGGCGGCCTGCAGCTCCCTCACGAGGGGAGCGGAGGGGCAGGCGCTGAGCTCTGCTCTCTGGGGACAGCGACAGGACCCGAGGGAACGGCATGGAGCTGGGACAGGGGAGGGTCAGGCTGGGTGTTAGGGAAAGGTTCTTTACCGGGAGGGTGGTTGGGCACTGGGACAGGCTCCCCAGGGACGTGGTCATGGCACCGAGCCTGCCGGAGTTCACAGAGCATTTGGACGGTGCTCCCAGAGAAATGATTGATCGCCAGTGGCGTCAGTGCTCAAGGTTTAGAGCCATTGGTTTCTCGAGGCATTGGTTTTTTTGGTCGTCAGTGAAGTAAGAGCTGGGGTTTTAAGTGCTGCGTGGCCAGCCCTCTCCCTGCTTTCCAGGAATGCTGGCCGTGGCGTGGGGGTCTCTGACACCGGGGAAGCATCCTGGGACGTGGAGGAGCTCTGCGCCCCATCGTGCTTCCCCAGTGCCAAAAAGCCTGTGCAGATGCGGCGGCGACTTGCCACCACGTTCAGCCCCGGGGCTCTTATCTCTGGGGGGTTTCCTCCGTTTCCCCTCGCAGGAGATGCCGTCGGTGTCCGTGCTGGATTACGCTCTGCCCCAGAGACCCCCGCAGGCTCGGGAGGAAGAGAGGGACCCCTCCGAGCGGGCGCTGCCCCGCCGCTCGTCCTCCCCCGTCATCGGCAGCCCCCCGGTGCGAGCGGTCCCCATCGGCACCCCTCCCAAGCAGGCTGCCGTGCCCAGTTTCAACCAGCAGGTACCGCCCTGGGAGCCGGTGGTGGCTGGGGGCTGCTGTGTGAGGAGCCAGCAGCTGAAGCGCGCCGTCTCCCTGTTCCTAGATCCTGTGCCCGAAGCCAGTCCACATCCGGGCCAGCATGCAGCAGCGCTACCCCGCTCCCTACGGCGAGAGGATGTCCCCCAACCAGCTCTGCAACGTACCGGTACTGGGACGCCCCTCGCTCCTCCCCGCGGCCGTTCCGAGCGCCCTGGCTGTGTCGCTGTGCCAGGGCTGTGACGGGCGGCCCTGCTCCCTTCTTTTCCCCCCAGAACTCCTCCCTGCTGGGCCACCCGTTCCCCCACAGCGTCTCTCCCGTCCTCACCCACCTGCAGAGAGCACAGCTGCTCGGAGGAGCCCAGGTATCGCCCTGCTCGTTTCCTCTTTCTGCCCCCCCGGCGGGCGTCCTGTCTTCCTCTTCACAGCTCCACAGGAGCCAGCCCTGTGCTGGCCACGGCCACCCAGCCCTTGCCGTTTCCCCCCCGGGCTGATTCGTGCTCCCTCCGCTCCTCCAGGCCGGCCGAATGTCTCCCAGCCAGTTCGCCCGAGTCTCAGGCCTCGTCGGGAGCCCGCTGCCCTCCGTCAATCCCAAGCTGCTGCAGGGCAGAGTGGGGCAGATGATGTCTCCAGCCGGCGGCTTTCGTGCCTTCTTTGGGGCTGCCCCAGCTCCGCCGCCCCCGTCGCAGCCGCAGCCCCCACCGGGCCCCGCATCCCACCTGCAGGGCTTGAGGTAGGCGCCGCGCCCCCCTCCCCGGGGCCACGCGCCCGCCCCGTGCTCACCCCGAGTCCTCGGCTCCCCGCAGGCCCCAGCCGCAGATGTTCCGGCCAGACACGACCCACCTGCACCCCCAGCACCGCCGGCTCCTGCACCAGCGGCAGCAGCAGAACCGAAAGTGAGCACCGGGTGGGCAGGAGCATGGGGAGAGGGGCTGCCCGGCACGGGGGGGGGCATCCCCCCCCTGCTCCGGGGGGCCCGTGCTGCCGGGGCTAGCCTGTGCACCGCTCTCTGTCCCTTCCTGTAGCTCCTGTGTGCTCACGGGTGCCCTTCTTGCCTTCTGCCAGCCAGCACCGCAGCCTCAACGGCTCGGTGGGGGACCGAGGGGGCCACCGGGGCAGCCACCAGGAGCAGGCACGCAAAGACCCCTACGCCAACCTCATGCTGCAGCGGGAGAAGGACTGGGTGTCCAAGATCCAGATGATGCAGCTGCAGAGCACTGACCCCTACCTGGATGACTATTACTACCAGGTACCGGCGAGGCGAGCGTTAGGGAGGGTGGGGGAGTCGTCCTTAGCCTGGAGAAAGGGGGGGCTGAGGGGCGACCTCGAGCTCCTGGAGGAGGACGTGAGCGTCTCCCCGTGTCCTGGGAGGAGGATGGGGCACAGGCTGGGGAGGCCGCGCGTTGCCTCGGTCCTCGCCGGCTGCGTTTCTGGGGTCCCAAACCCTCCTCTCCCCGCCTCAGAACTACTTCCAGAAGCTGGAGAAGCTGGCAGCAGCTGAGGAAGTCCACGGGGACGGTCCCAAGAAGGAACGCACTAAACTCATCACCCCTCAGGTGGCGAAGCTGGAGCACGCCTACAAACCAGGTCAGCGCTCCCTTCTCCGGGCACCCCAGCTCCGCGGGGAGGGGGGAGCGGCTCCTGCCGGGGCCGGAGGCGAAGCGGGTGCCGTGGTGCTGACGCCCCCGCGTCCCTCCTGCCCCTGCAGTGCAGTTCGAGGGCTCTCTCGGGAAGCTGACGGTGTCCAGCGTGAACAACCCGCGGAAGATGATCGACGCGGTGGTGACCTCTCGCGGCGAGGATGACGTGAGTCCTGCCCCTTCCCGCCGCTGAGGTGGCCCCGCGGTGGGAGCCGCCGCGCGCTGACCTGCTCCGTCCCTCCCGGCAGGAGACGAAGGAGAAGCAGGTCCGGGACAAGAGGCGCCAGACGCTCGTCACCATCGAGAAGGTGAGCTGCACGTCCCGCCTCCCCTCGGGGCTGCTCACCCTCAGCCCCTGCCCCGTGTCGATCGCCGTCTCTCCTGCAGACGTACAGCCTCCTCCTGGACGTGGAGGACTACGAGCGACGCTACCTCCTGAGCCTGGAAGGCGAGCGGCCGGCCCTGATGGGCGAGAGGAAGCAGAAGATCTGCGATATGTACGACAATCTGAGGGGGAAGGCGCCCGGGCAGGAGAGGTGAGCGGACCTGGAGGCTGCAGCCCGTGGGCGCTCGCAGCAGCCGATGCTGCTTCCCATCACGCGGGCGGGATGGACGCGGGGGTGTCACTGCTCTCCCCGTCCCTGTTTTTGGATGCGGGTGTTTCCCGGGGTGTCGGGGTGCCTCTGGGAACCCCCCGGGAGCGCTCCAGCTCCCCGCTGAGTCAGCTCCTTCCTCCCCTCTGCGGCAGGCCGAGCGATGACCACTTCATGCAGATCATGTGCATCCGGAAAGGAAAGCGCCTGGTGGCCCGCATCCTCCCCTTCCTGTCACCCGAGCAAGCGGCCGACGTCCTCATGGCGACGGCCAGGAACCTGCCCTTCCTCATCAAGAAGGACGCTCAGGACGAGGTGACTGCGCCCCGTGGCTGGGAGGGTTCCCCTCGTTTGGCCCCCGCCCCGACGCGCCCCGAGCTGGCTCTCCTCTCCAGCACCCTGTGCCCCGGGGGTGCCCATTCTCTGGGTCCACGCCTCTGCTTCGTTGGGTGACAGCAGCAGCCTCCCCTTCTGGGCGGGAGCTTAGCCAGTGTGAAAACAGCGGCAGCTGCAAAATAAACCCTGGCTCGTTTGGAGAACAGGGGGGTGAATTATGAAGGGAAACCACTAGCATAAATTAAAAGTGGGGCCGTGCAGCTGTAGGGATACGGGGGGAGGATGCGGGGCTGGAGGGGCCTCTTGACAGCTCTGCCGCTGCCTGCAGGTGCTGCCCTGCCTGCTGAGGCCCTTCTCGCACGTCCTCTACCACCTCCCCCTGGGGACGGTCACCAGCCTTGTGCAGCAGCTCACCAACCTACCTCAGAGCGCAACCGCGCCGGCGCCCACCAACCTGCACCTCGCTGCTGTGCTCCAGAACAAGGTGCGCCTCCCCGCCCCCACGGGGGGCCAGCAGCTGCGGGGGCAGGGCTGGGGCCGCGCTGCAGCCGCCTCCTGCCCTGCTGCCCCCCCACCACCCAGCGGGGCCCCCCTGACGCCTGGTGCCTCTCCCCGCAGTTCGGCCTGTCCCTGCTCTACCTGGTGCTGAGCCGCGGGGAGGAGCTGCAGAGCTCGGACACGAGCACGGAGCTGATGCAGGACAACCAGTGGTGAGAGCCGGGAGGGAGGCGGGTGATGCCCGGGGCAGGGCTGGGGGCGGGTGGGCTGCGGCTCCTCCGCCGCAGCACCGGGGGAGGCCGCGGCGTGCCCCCCCCCCCTCCAGCGCTCGGTTTCAGCACCGTGTCCCCGCAGGACGGAGCTGATGCTGCTGGCGACCCGGGAGCTCCTGCGGATCCCGGCGGCGGCCCTGGCCAAGCCGGTGTCCCCCCCCTCCAACCTGCTCGCCCTCTTCTCCCGCTACGTCGACCAGCAGAAGCTCAACCTGCTGGAGACAAAGCTGCAGTGAGCGGGGACGCAGCGGCCGGCACCGGGGCCTCTGCCCCGCCGCCCGCCCCGTCCTCCCCCGGCGCCAGCTTAGCGCCCGCCACCCGGTGGGAGCCCCCCCGCGGCTCCTCGGCACCGGGGCGGGGCGGCTCCCCCGGTGCCCCCGCACCGCCTCTGCACCGGGCGGGGAGCCCGGCACCGGGAGCCCCCGGCCGCCCCCGCGCCTCTTTGCACACTCGCCTCGTCTTCCCCGCCGCCCCCCCTCCCTACCCCCCCCCCGGTGCGCGCGGCCCGTACCGGCAGGCGGAGCGTTTGCACAGCCGGGGCCCCGCGGCCGCCCCGCCGCCAGGCGCGGGGCCCTGCCGGTTGCGCCCCGGTACCGTTTGTAACTTTCCATTTTTATAGGGATGTAAATAAAGAGCGTTGTGTACTGCCGCCTGCCCGCCCCTGCGCCTCCTCCCGCCCGCCCCACCCGGCCCCGGCCCCGGCCCCGGCCCCGGCCCCGCCGCCCCCCGGGGTCGCGGCCCGGGGCGGGGCCGCCGCGGCCAATCCGCGCGCGCGCGCTGACGTCACGGCCGCGCGGCCGCCTCCGCCGCTCCTCATTGGCGCGCCGCGGAGACGTGCGCGCGGCGCTGCCAATGGGCGCACGGGGGCCGAGGGGGCGGGCGCGCGGCCTCGGAGCGGCCAATGGGAGGCGCGGGGCGGCCCGCGGGGCCCAATGGGCGGCGGGGGGCGGGGCGGGTGACGGCGGCGCAGCGGGCGGGGCGCGGCGGGGCGGCGGCGGCGGCCATGGCGGAGCTGCGCGGGGCGGGCGCGGGCCCCGGCGCGGCGGCGGCGGCGCTGCCCGGCCCCATGGCGCTGCCCGCGGCGCCCGGCGCGGCCCCGGCGCTGCCCTCGCCGGCGGCGGGCGGCTCGGGCGGCGGCTCGGGCCCCGGCGCGGCCCCGGGAGCGGCGGCGGCGGGGAGCGGCGGCGGCGGCGGCTCCGGTGTGGGCGGCTCGGCGCGGGAGGGCTGGCTGTTCAAGTGGACCAACTACATCAAGGGCTACCAGCGGCGGTGGTTCGTGCTCAGCAACGGGCTGCTCAGCTACTACCGGTACGGCACGGCACGGCACGGCGCGGCCCCCCCGCCCCGCCCCGCCCCTCTCCCGCTGACCTTGGCCCGGCCCCGCCGCGCCCGCGGGGAACGGAGCCGCCCGCGGGTCTCGGCTCCCGGCTCCGTCAGCGGCCCCGTTCCGCCCCCCCCCCGCCCCTCCCCCGCCGCCCGGTGACGTGGCGGGGCCGCCCCGAGGCTCGCGGCCTGGCCCTGCTCACGGCCCCGTTACCGGGCACCCCCCCCCCGCAGCTCCAAGGCGGAGATGCGGCACACGTGCCGCGGCACCATCAACCTGGCCACGGCCAACATCACGGTGGAGGACTCGTGCAACTTCGTCATCTCCAACGGCGGCGCCCAGACCTACCACCTGAAGGCCAGCTCCGAGGTGGAGCGGCAGCGCTGGGTCACGGCGCTGGAGCTGGCCAAGGCCAAAGCCGTCAAGATGCTGGAGGAGTCAGGTACCGGCGCCCTGTGCTACCCCCACCCCCTCCCCGGCACCGGTCCCGCCACCGCTAATGGCCCGTCCCGCCGGCAGACGACTCCGGCGACGAGTCTGTGTCGCAGACGGACAAGACGGAGCTGCAGAGCACGCTGCGCACCCTGTCGAGCAAGGTGGAGGACCTGAGCACCTGCAACGACCTGATCGCCAAGCACGGCACGGCCCTGCAGCGCTCCCTCAGCGAGCTGGAGACCCTCCGGCTGCCCGCCGAGAGCACCGAGAAGATCAAGCAGGTGAACGAGCGGGCCACACTCTTCCGCATCACCTCCAACGCCATGATCAACGTGAGTCTGGTGCCGGGTGCTGGGGGGACGGCCCCGCTCCTCTCCCCACCATGCTGACGGGGCGCTGCCCGCAGGCCTGCCGGGACTTTCTGATGCTGGCCCAGACCCATAGCAAGAAGTGGCAGAAGTCGCTGCAGCACGAGCGGGACCAGCGCATCCGTCTGGAGGAGACGCTGGAGCAGCTGGCCAAGCAGCACAACCACCTGGAGAGGGCTTTCCGTGGCGCCACCGTCCTGCCTGCTGGCACTGCTGGGTCTGGTGGCTCTGCTAAAGGTACCCCGAGTGCCCGTGTCTCGTCCCGGGGCCGGCTGGGGGGAGCGAGGTGTCGTGTGGCAGGAGGGGAAGGGAAGCCAAGAGTGGAGCGCTCCGCATACCGCGGCGCTGTCAGCCTGTCCCCGAGCCTGACACCGCTGTCCCCAAGCGGCAGGCTTGCTTGGTGTCCACCGTGCGACTGAGGGGCCTTGCAGCCAGGCGGTTGTTCCCATATTGTGCCAGGCCCAGCGGTGGCAGGGATCCTCCGGTGCCCCCTGTCCCCTGCTGGGCCCGGGTGAGCCCAGGCACACGGCCTGTCTCCGTCCCCTTGCCCAGATCCCTGCTGCCCTGCAAAAGGAGACCTGAGCGACGAGGACGAGGAGAACGAGTTCTTCGACGCCCCGGAGAACATCGCTGCGCTGGAGACCATGGGCCACAAGTGAGTGCCTGGGGGTCCCGCTGGGGAGGGCAGGGGCAAACCCGGCCCTGACGCTGCCTCTGCTCCCCCCAGGCGCACCGGCAGCAACATCAGCGGCACCAGCAGCGACATCAGCCTGGACGAGCAGGTAGGGTGGCCGCTTTCCGCCCGCGTTGCAACCCAAGCTGCTCTGGGGGTGGCTGCGGGATGGGGATGGGTCAGGGGGGTCGCAGCGACTTCGTGACATTGCTGGTCTCCTTCCCTCAGTACAAGCACCAGGTAGAAGACACCAAGAAGGAGAAGAGAACCCGCATACCCTACAAGCCCAACTACAGCCTCAACCTCTGGAGCATCATGAAGAACTGCATCGGGAAGGAGCTGTCCAAGATCCCCATGCCGGTGAGCGTGGACGCAGACGGGATCTGGTCGGTGAATGCCGCGCGCCCCGGGCCCCCCCTCACCTCTCGCTCTCCTCCAGGTGAACTTCAACGAGCCCCTGTCCATGCTGCAGCGCCTGACCGAGGACCTGGAGTACCACGAGCTGCTCGACCGGGCAGCCAAGTGCGAGAGCTCTCTGGAGCAGCTCTGCTACGTGGCTGCCTTCACCGTCTCCTCCTACTCCACCACCGTCTTCCGCACCAGCAAGCCCTTCAACCCGCTCCTGGGGGAGACCTTTGAGCTGGACCGCCTGGAGGAGAACGGCTACCGCTCCCTCTGCGAGCAGGTACCGCGGCCCTGCTCCGCGGGCCACCCGCTGGGGTGGCGCAGCCAGGCTGACCGCCCCGTCCCCACCAGGTGAGCCACCACCCGCCGGCCGCCGCACACCACGCCGACTCCAAGCACGGCTGGACGCTGCGCCAGGAAATCAAGATCACCAGCAAGTTCCGGGGCAAATATCTCTCCATCATGCCTCTGGGTGAGCGTGTGGCTGCGCGGGCTGGGGGCCGTTGCTCCCCCAAGAGAGACCGGTGGGCTCGAGGGGACTGATCCAGCGCTGCTCTCCCTCCGCAGGCACCATTCACTGCGTCTTCCATGCTTCCGGCAACCACTACACGTGGAAAAAGGTCACCACCACCGTGCACAACATCATCGTGGGCAAGCTCTGGATAGACCAGGTGGGTGCCAGTGCCACGTGTGGAGGCGTTGGGCCTTGTGCCTCAGTTTTTCCTGTCACCAGGGAAAAGATGCACAGGCTGAACCTGACCCTCCTTCCCTCGCAGTCAGGTGAAATCGAGATCGTCAATCACAAGACGGGCGACAAGTGCAACCTCAAGTTCGTTCCTTACAGCTACTTCTCGCGGGATGTGGCCAGGAAGGTAGGGCGCGGGGTGGCCGGGCACACGGCACGTCCTGGTGCGGCACCGCTCCACCTGGGGCGCCGGGGTCACCGGGTGGGACGCGTTCCCTGTCCTGGCAGGTCACCGGAGAGGTGACAGACCCCACGGGGAAGGTGCATTTCCTCCTGCTGGGCACCTGGGACGAGAAGATGGACTGCTACAAGGTGGCACCAGGCAGCGGGGAGAACGGGGCAGAGGCACGGCAGCGGGCACACGAGGCCGAGGACAGCCGGGTGCTGCTGTGGAAGAGGAACCCCCTGCCGTGAGTGCAGGCGCGGGGCTCGGGTGGGGGCTTGGAGCCCTGCAGCGGGACTGAGCCCTCCCTCCCGGCACAGGAAGTACGCGGAGAACATGTACTACTTCTCGGAGCTGGCACTGACGCTCAACGCCCCCGAGAGCGGCACGGCGCCCACCGACAGCCGCCGGCGCCCCGACCAGCGCCTGATGGAGAACGGCCGCTGGGACGAGGCCAATGCAGAGAAGCAGCGCCTGGAGGAGAAGCAGCGCCTCTCCCGCAAGAGGCGCGAGGCCGAGGCCGCCAGGGCCACTGAGGACGGTAAGGAGCGGGCTGGGGGGGGGGTCCCGAGCCCCCCATCCCGGCGGCGCTGACCCCCTCTCCGTGCCCCCAGGCACCCCCTACGACCCCTACAAGCCGCTGTGGTTCGAGCGCAAGAAGGACCCCGTCACCCAGGAGCTGGCACACGTCTACAGGGGCGGCTACTGGGAGAGCAAAGAGAAGCAGGACTGGACCCAGTGCCCGGACATTTTCTGAGGGCTGGGAGGAGCAGCAGGGCCAAGGCCGCGGGGCTGCCTGGGGAGCGCCTTTGGCAGCCTGCGCCCGTCCGTCTGTCCGTCCATCTGTCTCACTGCCCGCCCGCTGCGAGCGCCGGCCGCGCTCACCCGCCGGGGTTGCCTTAGCCCATCCACATTGACCTTGATGCTGGGGAGCGGGAGCCAGCCCGGCCCCCCCCCGGCTCCGGGGGCTCCCCCGTCACCCCCCATGCGCGCGCTCGTCCCTGGACCCCCAGCGCAGGAGCGGCAGTGCCCCAGGCGGCTCCCGGGGGTGGGGACGCGGCCCCCCTGGGGTGGGCACAGCGGGGTGAGCCCGAGGCTGGCCTTGGTCTCTTCTCCCCCTCCCCTCATTTTTCATCTCTCCTTCGCCCCCAGGCAGTTGGGTGCTCTTGGGAGCGGGGGTCCGGCCTCACTCACCCTGCGCGGGCACCCCCGCTGTGCCCGCAGCCTGTTCTATAGGTGTACATTATATATATGTAGAGACCTACCGGGGGCCCCGTCCCCCCCTCCTTGCTCGTACCCTGGGGTGGGCACCCCACCTGCCCCGCCCCCCTCGCGGTGCCTTCCTCTCGGGGCGAGGGGCCCGGCTTCTGCCCCCCACACTCCACACTACAGCGGCCCAGAGATGTGCTGGGGGCAGGGGGGGCGGCGCGGGGGTCTCTGTAGGAGCTGAGCTGCCCCCCCACTGGGGGCCTGGGGGTGGCAAGCAGCGGCACTCCATGCAGCAGAGAGAGCGGGGGGGTGTATGATGCCTTTTTTTTTTTTTTTTTCCCCCTCTCCTCCCCCCTCGTCAGGAAAACAACTAAATTAAAATCTGTGAATGCCCCAGCCTGGCTGTGTGTGCTGTGTTTGGGGGGATGGGGGGGTATCCCCAGGACCCTGGGCAGCCCCTGCCCCACAGCCCCACGCTGTGGGTGCCCTGGGGCAGCTGCTTCCCCCCGGGGACTTGGAGGTGCTAGGGAGAGGTGGGATGGGACACGGGGACCCCAGCCCCAAAAGGGAGGCATCGCCCGAGCAGGGACTTGAACCCTGGGCCCTCAGATTAAAAGTCTGATGCTCTACCGACTGAGCTACCCGGGCAGCTCCTTGGTGGGGGGTGGGGGCGGGGGGGCCACAATATCTCCCACCTTCCTCCTCCTTGCTTGTTCTGAGGGTCTGTTCACGTTCTCCAAATGTTCCCCCCCATTCCAGGGGGTCTCTGGGAGCAGGGAGTCCCACCAGGGATCCCAGGAACAGGGCAGTTGGGGTCTCTTGGAGTGATTTAGGGTTCTTAGGGAACTTTGGAGTTGCCTGGGGGAAATTTGGGGTCCTCTAGGGCAGTTCAGGGTTCCTAGAGGTCATTTCGGGTCTCCAGAGCGGTTTGGGGTTCCCTGCGGCAGTCTGCAGTTGCTTGGGGGCAATTTGGGGTCCCTCGGGCTTTTTGGGGTCCCTGGGGCAGTTTGGGGTTCCCTGGGGCAATCCGCAGTCCCCTGGGGGGATTTGGGGCCCCCTGCCCCCAACAAAACAGATCTACCAGAAGTGGGGTTCGAACCCACGCGGACACACGTCCATTGGATCTTAAGTCCAACGCCTTCACCACTCGGCCATCCTGGTGCTGCCCCTGCTGCTCCCCCGGGCTCTCGGCCGGGACCCCGCGGGTGGGGGTCTGGGGGGGCTCACCCGGCCGTCCCTGGGGCGTGTAGCGGTGCTCACGTCTGCTTTACGTGCGGAAGGGCCGGGGTTTGAGCTCCAGCAGAGCTGGCTTCTTGTTTTCCCCCCACGGGGATAAGGGCACATCGCGTGGGCTCCCCGAGGCCCCCCCAGCGGTGACACCGTGTCCCCACCCCTCGTGGCAAAAGGGGCCGAGGGGAAAAGGGCACAAAAAAATCCTCCGGGGTGGCTCCGCTGGGGCTCGAACCCAGGTCCTTCTGCGTGTAAAGCAGACGTGATCACCGCTACACCACGGAGCCGGTGCTGGGGGTCTCCCTGACCCACCCCCCAGGGCTGGGGGGGCTCCGAATGGTGCCGGCTCCGTGCAGGGCACCCCGACCTCTTTTCGTCCCTTTTTGGGGTCACTTCCCCCCCTCCTGAGACCTCCCCATCCCTTGCCTCCCCCCTGGCTGCTCCCCACGTGAGGCCTGGGGCAGCTTGGGGTGGGCTGGGGTCGGTGAGCGGGTGCCATGGGGGCAAGGACCCCCTCCCCACCCAGTTCCCACCCCGTATCCCCCCCGTTCCAAGGAGCGGCGCCACCCTCCCAGTCTGACCAAGGAGACCAAGGAGCTTTATTGGGAGGCCCGCAGCCCCCCGCCGCGCTGCCAGCCCCAGGGGGGTGCCGGCTCGGGGGGGCCTGGTGGGCGCCCCGCTCCCAGAGGTGGGCTCAGCTCCCGCTGTTCGCTCTGAACCCTAACGGGGGATGGAGCAGGAGGTGCCTGGGGGCAGGAGCGGCGTCGGGAAGCGGGGGTGCCCCGGGTCCCCTCCTCTCTGGAGGCTTCATTACCGGGAGGACAGCATCATGACGAACTCTGCGGGGTGAGACAGGAGCCCGAGAGGGGCACGGGGCTGCACTGCCCTGCGCCATCCCCCGTGCTGTGGGGACAAGGCGGGGGGGGAGGGCTCACCATCGAAGTCCACGCGGCCGTCCCCGTTGAGGTCCACGTCCTGCAGGATCTCGTCCACCTCCTGCGCCTTCAGCTGCTCGCCCAGCAGCGCCGCGATGGCCTCCCGCATCTCTGCGCTGCTGATCTCCCCGTCCCCGTTCATGTCGAACTGCGGCGCCCACAGGTTGGGTCCCCTCCCCACAGCCCCCCCAGACACCCTGGGCTGGGGCCAGCCCCTGCTCTTCCTGTGGCCATTGTCCCCTGCATGCCAGCGGTCCCCTGCCAGTGGTCCCCATTGATGCCTGGGGTGTCCCCATGCCCACAGTGTCCCCAGGCCCGTGGTGTCCCCGTGGCCGTACCTCGCGGAAGGCGATCTTCAGCTCCCTCACGCCCACCATGTGGGCCGTCTCCTCCCGCAGCTTCGGCCCCATCATCTGCACAAAGTCCTCGAAGTCCACGCGGCCGCCCACTGCGCCAGGGACGGGGACAGCCTCAGCGCCCCAGCCCTGTCTCCGCACGCATCTCTGCGTCCCGCCGCCACTGCCCCGGCCCCGCGCCAGCCGGCCCCGCACTCACTCCTCATCTTGACATGCTGGGAGATCTCAATGAGCTCCATCTCGGTGGGCATGTACCCCAGCATGCGCATGCAGGCGCCCAGGTCCTTGTAGCTGATGAAGCCATCCTGATCGGTGTCAAACTCCTTGAAGGCATCCAGCAGCTCTG
The DNA here is from genome assembly GCF_040182565.1 of Anser cygnoides. Taxonomy (NCBI): domain Eukaryota; kingdom Metazoa; phylum Chordata; class Aves; order Anseriformes; family Anatidae; genus Anser; species Anser cygnoides. The sequence continues at coordinate 36,684,153 of NC_089877.1, forward strand.
TTCCCGCAGGCACACATGGGCACGGGGACCCATCAGGTGTGGAAGCCGTGGCACCACAACCCATGGCAGCACCTCCCATGGCCCTGCATCCCACGGAAGGTCCCTCCATGGCAGATGTCCCAATGGCACCGTGTCCCATGGCACCATGTCCATGGCACCACATCCCATGGAAGGTCCCTCCATGGCAGATATCCCCATGGCACCATGTCCCATGGCACCACGTCTCACGGAAGGCTCCCCCCGGGGCATGTCTCCACTGCTCCGTGTCCCATGGCAGATGACACCGGTGTCCCCCACATGCCCCGACCCCACCACTCACCGTCCAGCTCCTCCGGCGACAGCTCCCGCTCCTGGACCGGGGTGTGGGGTGCAGAAGGGGGGGGGGGGGGGGAGCAGCATCAGACCCAGCTCAGCCCCCGCCCCTCCCAGCAAACCGCGGTGTCACCTTCGTTAAGCATGGGCCAAAATTAACTCCCGCAGGAGGGATTAGACGGATTGGAGGCAAAGCCCTGCCTGCCCCCCTCCCCTGTTGCCCCTGTTGCCCCCTTCCCCTGCACCCACCCTGGTAGTCCCTGCCCGGGACCCTCAGCCCCAGCTCCTAACGGGGTTTTCCTGTACTGTCGGAGGCCGGGGGCTGCCCTGCTCCAGGCTGTCTCTGGGGTGGCACCAGGGCTGCAGGTCCCTGAGCCCCACAGTGCCCAGCCCTGCTGCTTGTACCCCCCCAGGACCCCCCCACCCACAGTGCCCCCATTGGGCTCCATATAGGGAGGGAGGGAGAAGAGCCCCCAGCCCCCCCAGGCCTGCCCCGTGGCACCTGCCCAGTGCCCCACGTCCCCTCCATCCCCAGCATCCCCAAACCTATCCCCGGCGCCCCGCAGCCCCTCCATCCACTGCCCCCCAGCCCCTGCCCCCACCTTGCCAAAGACGGTGTTGAGGAAGGGTGAGTAAGCCTTGGCGGCGGCGGCGTGGGGATCCCCGGCACCCTTCTTGCTGTTCTTCTGCCCGTGCCCGCCGTGCCGGGACTCAGCACCGGGGCTGCTGCTGCCGGGGGAGCCACCCTCCTCGGGGGGCTTGGGGGAGCTCTCGCCCCCCTGTTCCCCCTTCCCCTTGCCTGGGGTGTCCGCGTCCTTGGGGGCCCCCTTGTCCCCCTGCGTGCGTGGCATGGGGCCGGGGGCTGGAGGCAGGCAGCGGGAAGCAGGGCTGGGGGGCGGCCGGCCCTTAAGAAGGAGGCAGGGAAATCCTCTTACCTGCACCCCACCCCCCACCCCGGGGAGGGCAAAGCCAATTAGTGGCGATTACGGCGGCAGGAAACGAGCCGTCCCACCATGTCCTCGTGCCAGGGCATGGCCATGCGGCCACGGCACCCTGGTCCCCAGCACAGCGGCGGTGTCCCCAGCACCCATGTCCCTCGGCCACCACCAGCGTCCCCGTGCTTGCCTTGATCCAACGCTGACACCTCAGCCACCAGCCATGTCCTCAGCACAGGCACACGTCGGTCCCCACCCTTACCTGCAGCACAGGGACGTGTCCACGTGCACGTCCCATCTCCATGATGCCCCCACGACATCCCCACGATGTCCCCACATCCCTGTGCCCTCCAGCCCCCAGGCATCCCCCCCGTTAGCTGAGGTTGCAGTGAGGAGTGGTGCCACGGTGCGTGTGGGGCCCCGGCCCCCTTGGCCCCCCGATAGCATCGCCCCAGCTCAGCAGCTGCTGGCGGGTGGCAGGAAGCCAGCGCACGGCAGGGAGATGCCATCACGGGGATGCTGCAGCATCGGCCCTGGCACGCAGCAGCCGGCGCGGCCACACAACCCGGCCCCGGGGCTTCCAGGTGCCCCAAGCCCCCCTGCCTGGCACCGGGTGGCTGTGGGTTGGGGGGGAGGTTCCTGGTGGAACCAGCCCACGGGGACTGGGTGACCACAGGGGGGCCATGGGCAAACCATCCTCAGCAGCAATACTGGGGCCGCTTCCGCCCTGCCTGGCAGCAGCTCCCTGTACCCCACAGGGGGAAATTGAGGTTTTTTTGGGGGGGTCATTGCCGGGGCGGGGGGGAGCAGATAGGGTGGGCGGAGCTCCCTGACCGCCGCCCTTCCCACCCAGACCCGCATATAGGGCACCCTGCAGCCCAGGAGACCCCGACATCCACTGCCCGAGCCTGTGCTTGCGCTGCTGTTACAGTAGGTCCTACACTATTTACTGGCCAGGGGGACTTGTCCGGTGCCTGAGGGACTTGTGGGGTGCAGGGCACCACAGGAGCATTGCGGGGATGTTGTGGGGTGGAGTGGGGCACGGCCAGGGGACAGTGGGTGGAGGACCCTGGCAGGGGAGGTGAGGGTGGTGGACACCTGGGGGGCACAAAGGCGAGGGGCAAGAGGACGGGGTGACATGGAGGGGGCAATGGGATGGGGAGCAATGGGGGGGATCCAAAGGGAGAGGGTACAGCGACGGAGGGAGAATCGCAGATGCTGCCACAGGAGACAGTGACGTGCCAGTGGGTGCCATCGACAGGGTGCCCTGGGAGCCACTGCCCCCTGCGCTTGGCCGATGGAGCTGGAGAACGCCACGGCGTCCCTGTCCCTGTCCCCATCCTCATCCACGTCACCGTCCTCATCTGCGCAGCCCCCGTACGCCCTGGGGTGGGACAGGCAGCTGATGCTGGTCTGTGCTGTGCTGGGACTGCCCGCCAACGCCTTCGTCCTCTGGCTGACAGGCTGGCGGCTACGCTGCCGCGGCCTCGCCACCTTCATCTTCAGCGTGGCCGCCTCCGACTTCCTCTTCCTCGCCAACTCCACCCTGCAGATCTGGACGGCGGCGCGCGGCTACCACTGGCCCCTGGGCACACCGCTGTGCCGCCTGCACCGCTTCCTGATCGACCTGGCCTACTACAGCGGGCTCTTCCTGCTGGCCGCCATCAGCCTGGACCGCTGCCTGCTGCTGCTGGCCCCGCTCTGGTACCGCTGCCGGCGCCCGGCGTGCTGGCCGGCGGGGCTGTGCGCGGCCGCGTGGCTGGCGGCGGGCTGCTGCAGCGCGCCCGGCACGGCGCTGGCGCAGGCCTCGAAGGTGCCGCAGGGGCTGGTGGTGTGCCGGCGGGAGTGGGGCCGCTGGCAGCAGCTGCTGGGCTGGCTGGAGGTGGCCGTGGAGGGGCTGCTGCTGCCCACCGGCATCCTGCTGCTGTGCAACGGGGCCGCGCTGGCCGTGGCGGCGGCGCGGAGGCGGCGGCAGCGTGGCGGGCGCCTGCCGGCCCGCTTCCAGCGCCTGGTGGCGGCCACGCTGAGCGGCTACCTGGCGATCCACCTGCCCTTCCAGCTGGCCCAGCTGCTGAGCCACGCGTTCCCCGAGCACTTCGCCAACCTCACCTACTTCGTGGGGCTGGCCTTCAACGTGGGCAGCTGCCTCAACCCCTGCCTCTACCTGCTGCTGGCCACCGGCGCCTGCCACCGCCTCGCCCGCATGGCGCCCGGCACCGCCGCCCCGGTGCCACCGGCCACCGCCGCCCCCGTGCCGCCCGCCGCCCCGGTCCCCGTGCCACCGGGCACCGCCGCCCCTTTGCAGCCGGAGGCCGCTGCCCCGGTGCCGCCGGACACCGCGGTCCCGCTGCCACCGGCTGCCGCCGTCCCGGTGCCCCCGTCCCGATCTCCCGCGGGGACCCCACCGGCAGCGCCCCCCGCCCCGCCCTGACCCCGCCCTGACCCCGCCCCCGCCCTGACCCCGCCCCTCCCAGCCCCCACAGCCCCGCCCCCGCCTCGTGGCCCCGCCCCCTCGCTCCCCTCCCCCCGCCGCCCGGTGCCGCAGTGCGCAGGCGCGGGGCGGGGCCGCTCACTTCCTGCCCCCCCACCCCCCACCTCCCCCCGCCCCGGTCCCGGCTCCGCCGCCAGCCCCGCGCCCGGCACCGGCACCGGCACCGCCGGCCCGGCCCGGCCGCCGGTGAGTGCGGGGCGGCCCCGCGGGGCGCGGGCGGCTCCTGGGACCCCCCCCGTGTCCCCTCCCGGCCCCATCCGTGTCCCCGGTCCCGGTCCCGGTCCCCGTCCCGTCCCTTTGCCCCCTTGGCCCCGACGGGGCCGCCCCCCGCTGCCCCCCCCACCCCGGGACCCGGCCCTGTCCCGGCCGGGCCGACCCCGTCCCCGTCCCCACCCGCGGCCCCGTCCCCGCGGCGGTGACCCCCGTCCCCCCCCGCCCCCATCCCGGGCAGGGCGGTCCCGTCCCACCGGGCACGTCCCCGTCCCCACGGGTGACCCCGTCCCGGCAGGGTGGGGTTTGTTTGCCCAGCGCTGGTTTCCCGCTCCTGCAGGGAGGGACGGGGCCGCCCTTTACCCGGGGCAGGGAACGGGGCTCAGCGCTCCCCGCCACCCCCCCGCCCCCGGTGCCGCTGCCAGTCCCCGGGGCTTACCGGGGGCCACCGGGCCCTGCGGGGAGAGGCCGCGGCTGCCCTGTGTTTTGGGGTCGCTGTGCCCCCCCCCCCCGCCTCCCAGCCTGACCCCATCCCGGGGTGCGCCCCAGCCATGTCGTTTCGCAAGGTGGTGCGGCAGAGTAAATTCCGGCACGTTTTCGGGCAGCCGGTGAAGACGGAGCAGTGCTACGATGACATCCGCGTGTCCCGCGTCACCTGGGACAGCACCTTCTGCGCCGTCAACCCCTCCTTTGTGGCCATCATCGTGGAGGCCAGCGGCGGCGGCGCCTTCCTGGTGCTGCCCCTGCACAAGGTGGGAAGCGGGCGGGAGGCTCCGGGGGGGCGGACGGGCGGATAGATGGACGGACAGGGTCGGGTGACCCCCCCCACCCCGCTGTCCCCGTGCTCCCAGACCGGGCGCATCGACAAGTCCTACCCCACGGTGTGCGGGCACACGGGCCCCGTGCTGGACATCGAGTGGTGCCCCCACAACGACCACGTCATCGCCAGCGGCTCCGAGGACTGCACCGTCATGGTGAGGGGCAGATGGGAAACCGGGGGGGGCTGGAGAGGGGTACAAAGGGGGCTCTCACCCACACCCGCTGCCCCAATCCCGCAGGTGTGGCAGGTCCCCGAGGGGGGGCTTAGCCAGCCGCTGACGGAGCCGGTGGTGGTACTGGAGGGGCACTCGAAGCGTGTGGGCATCATCAGCTGGCACCCCACTGCCCGCAACGTCCTGCTCAGCGCAGGTAGGGAGCTGGAGGGGGGGGACGGGGGGGGCAGCTGGGGCTGGGGGGGGTCTGGCCAAGCTGTGCCTCTGCCTCCCTCCCCGCTGCAGGCTGTGACAACGTGGTGCTGATCTGGAACGTGGGGACAGCGGAGGAGCTGTACCGCCTGGAGGGGCTGCACCCCGACCTCATCTACAGCGTCAGCTGGAGCCGCGACGGCTCCCGCTTCTGCACCGCCTGCAAGGACAAGAGCGTGCGCGTCATCGATCCCCGCCGCGGCACCGTGGTGGCGGTGAGCACGGCTCCGGGGTGGCATCATCCCCGTGTCCCCCGGGTGCTTCTTATCCCTCCCTGTGGCCCTGCTCCCCACCGGGGTGCCCTTGTGCTGCGCCCCCACCTCATCCCAGGGCGCTGACCTTGTCCCACGCGCTCCCTGCAGGAGAAGGAGCGGGCGCACGAGGGTGCGCGGCCCATGCGCGCCATCTTCCTGGCCGACGGCAAGATCTTCACCACCGGCTTCAGCCGCATGAGTGAGCGGCAGCTGGCGCTGTGGGACACGGTGAGGAGCCGCCGGGGTTGGCCCCGGGGGGGCCGGGGTGCGGTGTGGCACCGGGCTGACGCGCTGCCCCACAGGAGAACCTGGAGGAGCCCATGGGGCTGCAGGAGCTGGACTCCAGCAACGGGGCCCTGCTGCCCTTCTACGACCCGGACACCAACGTGGTTTATGTCTGCGGCAAGGTGCGGCCCCGCTGCCTCCCCCCCCCCACGCCCCATCCCCACCTGTCCCCTTCTAACGCGGTGCCTGCAGGGTGACTCGAGCATCCGGTACTTCGAGATCACGGAGGAGCCGCCCTACATCCACTTCCTCAACACCTTCACCAGCAAGGAGCCGCAGCGCGGCATGGGCTGGATGCCCAAGCGCGGGCTGGATGTCAGCAAGTGCGAGATCGCCAGGTGGGGATGGGGGGGGGGGGTCAGGGGTGAGGGGTGACCCCCTTTTCCCCCTGCACCCCCCAGTAACACTCTGTCACCCTCCGCAGGTTCTACAAGCTGCACGAGCGCAAGTGTGAGCCCATCATCATGACAGTGCCAAGGAAGGTGAGCGGGGAGCGGCGGGGGGGCACCCATCGGGTCCCTGGGTGAAGCTGGGGGGGGGTCCACGGGTGAACTGGGTGGGGGGTCCCGGCTACCGCAGGGTGGCTGGCCGAGGGTCCCTGGCCAGGGCGCGGCGGCTGTGCGGAGTGTCCCCATGGGTGACACGGTGGTGATGGGGGGGGGGGGGCAGTCGGACCTCTTCCAGGACGACCTGTACCCCGACACGGCGGGCCCCGACCCGGCGATGGAGGCGGAGGAGTGGGTGGCGGGGCAGACGGCGGGGCCGGTGCTGGTGTCCCTGCGCCAGGCCTACGTCCCCAGCAAGCAGCGGGACCTCAAGGTGAGCCGCCGCGCCCTGCTGCACGACGCCCGCCCCGCCGCACCCAGCCCTGCCGCACCCAGCCCCGCCGCGCCGCCCCCCGCGGCCCCCGCCGCCTCCGCACGCCTCAGCGCGCCCCCGGCACTGGGCACCGGCGCCCCCGCGCCCCCGGTGAGTGAGGGGGCGGGGCCTCTGGGGGAGGGGGCGGGGCCTCTGGGGGAGGGGGCGGGGCCTCTGGGGGAGGGGGAGGGGCCTCTGGGGAAGGGGGCGGGGCCACCTCTGGGGGCAGGGGGCGGGGCCACCATTGAAGGGAATGGGGGAGGGGGCGGGGCCTCTGGGGAAGGGGGCGGGGCCACCATTCAGGCTGGGGAAGGGGGCGGGGCCTCGGGGAAGGGGGCGGGGCATCGGGGGAGGGGGTGTGGCCTCGTGGGTGGGGGCGGGGCCTCGCAGGGCGCGGCAGGTGACCCGGGGTGTGCGCAGGCGGGCGGGCGGCTGGACGAGGTGCTGCAGGAGGTGGCGGCGCTGCGCGCGCTGGTGGCGGAGCAAGGCCAGCGCATCACCCGCCTGGAGGAGCAGCTCAGCCGCCTGGAGAACGGGCACGTCTAGGGCTCCCCCGGCCCGGGGCACGCGGCCGGGGCTGCCCCCCTTGTCCCCCTGCTCCCCGCACAAAGCCAGGGACCACACCGCTGCCCCAGGGTCCCCCCACCGAGACCTCACGCCCCTCACCCTGGGGCTGTCCGTCCATCCTTCCCTCGTTTTGTACGTCCGGCCGCTCCCCTCCCTGACCCCACTGCCTTACTGGGTGCTGCCCCCCTGGATTGTGGACCACTACCCCCCCCCCACAGCTGCCCCCGAGGGCCGGGGGGGGGTCTCTGGGATCAAATACTAAGCCCTGCACCCCTCCCAACTCTCCCATGTCCCCAGGGTGGGGTGGGGTCTTCCCCTCTTCCAGTGGGGTTACAGCATGTGCCCCGTGACCACGGGATCATCCCCCCCCCTATATCATGGAGCTCTCCCCCTCCCCCTTTGTTCTCCCTACAGGGCAGGGTCAAAATCTATATTTTCACTCCAAATAAATGTCTTTATAAGAAAGGTGCTGCGTGAGGCTAAGTGCTGGGGCAGAGGGGCCCTGGGGCGGGGGGCACCGTGAGGGTTATGGGGGTTTCACCGTGGGTTTGTCAGGGGGGAGGAGTGGGGCTGGGGTGCACTGGAGCTCCCCCAGGCTGTGACATGACCCCATCCCTATACGGGTAGCACAGGGAGGGTGCAAGGTGCAGTGTTTTTTAGCACAAGCTCAGGCACGGACTGGGGACAGAGCAGGAGCAGCTCAAGCTGCGGGGGCAGGAAGGGAGGGGGTGTCAGAGCCCCCAGAGATCAGGGCACTGGGGGGGGTTGGTGGCCCAAGGACTGTTGGGGGGGGGGGGGACACAACACTAGAGCCCCCAGAGCCTCGCTGGGGCACGGGTGACAGGCAGCGCACCCCCATGCCTCATGCGCCACCTTGGGTTTCCGGGGCCCTTTCCATTTCGGGTAGGCGGGGGGGGGGGATGGGGACAGCACCCGCCTCCCCCCGCATCGATACATCCGCTGCTGCCGGGGGGGGGGGGGGGGCAGGAAGCAAGGGGGGGCTCCCCCCAGCACTGCTTGCGCCTGCGGCACCAGCACCCGCTCCAGCAGCACCCAGCGATGGTGAGCGCCCAAAAAAACACGGGGGGGGTGGGCATGGAGCAGACTGGGAGTGAACTGGGGGGGGGTGGGGAGGGGTTTATGCACCCCCCTCCCCCATGTCCCCAGCCACAAGCATCAACTCCTGCCTGCTCCCTTGGTTAAATTTGGGTGGGGAGCGGTCCATGCTTTGTTCCAATTCAGTCTGTGTTGTCCTGAAGGGGGGGGGGGGGGGGGGGGGGGGGGGGGCGACGACACAGTAGTGATGGGGCCCTGGGGTAGCCCCCTTTTCCCATGCCTGGGAGGGGCAGTCAGCTCTGTGGGATGGGTGACAACAGGGCTGGGCTGTGCTGCGGTTCCAGGGCTTGAGGGGTAGACTTGGGGGGGGGGGGGGGGGGGAGGTAGAGGTTGGGGGTGCCAGGCTGGGGGGGCATGGGGCAGGTGCTGGGGGTGGTTATGCTACAGGGATGGGGGCTGCCGGGAGCAGACTGGGGCTGCCGGGGCTGTCTGGGGCTGCTGCGGGGGCAGCCCGGCCTGCTGCTGCAGGTGCTGCAGCTGCTGCCGACCGCAGCTTCCCGTCACGGGGCACCTGCCCCGGCACCAGCCCCTGCCCTTCTGCACAGCCCTGCCCCGCGTTCCCCCTCGGTGCTGACCCCTGCCGTGTCCCTGCAGGCTGGAGCGCGGTGCCCGCCGGCCCCGCCGCTGCTGCTGGTGCTGGCAGGGCTGGCGGCAGCGGGGGAGCCGGTGGGGAGCCGCAGCGACCGGGTGGTAGGGGCCCTGCTGGGGCTGCTGCTGTGCCTGGCCGTGGGGCTGGCCCTGGCCTGGCGCCACCTCTGCCACCTCTCGGCCGGCCGCTACCACCCCCGGCCCATGGGCCGCCGGGCCCTGGCGCTGCTGCGGAGCCGCTGGCACCAGCTGCAGGGACGGGAGGGCCCCGCCGAAGCCCCCGGGGACAGGGACGAGGACACGGCCCCGCCAGACGAGGAGGAAGAGCTGATGCCGTGGGCCCAGCACCAGCGGCAGGAGGACGAGGAGGTGGAGGACGAGGAGGAGAAGGAGGAGGAGAAGGATGACGAGGAGGAGGAGAAGAGGAGGAGGAGGCAGCCGCGGCCCCGCTGGAGGCTGAGCAGAGCCCCCCGGGCGTGCCGCAGGCGCTGGGCGGCAGTGCCGAGGCGCTGCTCAGCGACATGCACGCCTTCTCGGGGACGGCCACCTGGGGGGACGCACGGCCTCACGTCACCGCCCTCTGACGTCACCGCCCTCTGACGTCACCGCCCTCTGACGTCACCGCCCTCTGACGTCACAAGCACGCCCGCCCCAAGCCCTGGCAGAGCCACGCAATTGGCTGTGCGGGCCTGCCGCTGACCAATAAAGAGACGTTGCCACTCCTGGGGGCGTGGTTTGGCGAAGGGGGTGGAGCTGGGGGCGGGGCAAAGGGGCGGTGGGAGGAGCCTAGTGGGGGGCGTGGCCTGGGGAAGGGGAGGGGCAAAGGGGGGCAGCACATGGCCCAGAGCTGGGAGGTGGTGAAAAGGGGCGGAGCCTGGGGGGGTGTGGCAATGAAAGGGGGCGTGGCTAGACAGAGGGGGCGTGGCTATGCAGATAGAAGGGGCGCCCCCCCAGCCCCCCAAGCAGAGGGCAGCCAGGCCTGATCGATGCTTTAATTGGCACTCGCCCCACCACCGGGGGCACAGCCCCACGGCCCGGACCCCCCCCCCCGCGGAAGCAGCATGGGGGCGGGGGGCGGTGCCGGCGTCCCCCCGCCATGCCAGCACCAGCAGCTCCGCGGGGCCCCCCCTCGCCCCGCGGCCAGCACCGGGATGGGGGCCCCCCCCCTGCCCCGGCACCACGCGGGGCCCCTCCTCACCCGGTGGCGCGTCCCCCTGTGGGTGTCCCCCCCCCCCCCACCGCCCTCCCTACCTGGGCACCCGCCCCCGCCCCCCCTTCGCCTTCTTGGTGCCCACGGCGGTCTTGATGGGCAGGGGGGCCGTGCTCTCAGGCGGGGGGGGCAGGCTGGGCCCCAGCTCCATGGGCTCTGCTGCCGCCGCTGCCCCCGGCTTGAAGGGCTCGAAGGGGGAGAACTTCACGGGGCTGTGGGGGGGGGTAGGTGGTGAGGGGGGGGGGCACGCTGCACCCCCTCCTCCCCAGTGCCTCCCCCCCCCAGCACCAGTACCTGACAGGGGTGCGGGGGCTGCTGTTGAGACGCCGGGGGGAGCGCACCTTGGGCTGGAAGGAGAACCCCTCCTTGATGCTCTCCAGCACTGAGGGGGCCACATAGGTGAAGCCCTGTGTGGGGAGGGGGCACGTCGGGGGGGGCAGGTCAGGAACCCCCACCCCACCCCCCCTAGTGCCCCCCCCCCCCAGTACCAGGAAGGCCTGGTTGGCGCTCTCGCTGATGGCTGCGTCGTCTGGGCTGTCCACGGGCGTCTGGCGGGTGAAGCGGGTGTCGAACTGGCTGACGTCTTCCTCCGACTGCTGCGGGGATGCGGCTGCTCTTGACGGCCCCCCCACAAAGAGGAGACGGAGCTGCCCCCCCCAACCCTCCCCCCCCCCCCCCCAGTACCAGGCAGGGTTTGAAGGGCGGGTCCAGCCTGCGGGCCAGCAGGTCGTCCCAGTTGATGTGGCGGAAGAAGGGCTGCTTCTGCAGGAGGAGTGGGAAGGGGGGGGTCACGGGGGGGGGGGGCATCACTGGTGACACCTCCCCCCTGCCCCACTCCTACCTGCACATCAGCTGCATCGCCTGGGCCCCCCCCGACCCGCTGGCTGGGGTTCCTCTTGAGGAACTGGAAGAGAAGGGGCAAGGGGGTGTTCCAGTGCTCCCCCCCAAGGGGGGTGTTCCAGTGCTGCCCCCCCAAAAGCAGGGGGTACTGGGGGTGGGGGGGGGGGGGGCTCAGGCACCTTTTTGAGCAGGTCACGGGCGTCGGGTGTCAGGTAGGGCGGCAGCACGAGCTTCCCCTTCAGGATCTTGTCGATGGTTTTCTTGCGGTTCTCGGCCGTGAAAGGGGGCTGCAAGGGGAGGGGGTGGCAGCGATGAAGGGGGCCCCCCCCCCAGGACTGTCCCCCTACCCCCCCCCCAGTCCCTGAGCAGGAGGCCAACTTGCCGATCCGGTGAGCATGTCGTACATCAGGGCGCCCAGGCTCCACCAGTCCACCGCCCGGTTGTGCCCGCTGCGCACCAGGATCTCAGGGGCCCTGGGGGGGGTGTGGGGGGGGGCACCCTGAGCACTGGGCCCTCCCAACCCCTTTCCGCCCTCCCCCCCCCATCCCATCGGGCTCACATGTACTCGATGGTGCCGCAGAAGGTGTGGGTGACGGCCCCGTCATGGATGGACTCCTTGCACAGCCCAAAGTCCGTCAGCTTGATGTGCCCTTGGAGGGGGGGGTTGGGGGGGAGGAGTCAGCCCCCAACACGCTGCCCCCCCCAGCCCCCCCCCGACCCCTGCCCACCCTGGCTGTTGAGCATGATGTTCTCCGGCTTGAGGTCACGGTAGATGATGCCGTTGGAGTGCAGGTGGCCCAGCGCCAGCGTGATCTCGCTAAGGTAGAAGCTGCAGCAGGGGGGGTGTGGGCGAGCGGCACCAGGGGCCCCCCCGCACCCCCCACCCTGGGGGGGCAGGACGCGATACACCAGAGTCAGCCGTCCCTACCAGGCGGTGTCCTCCAGGAAGATGCCCTCGCGCTCCAGCTGCATGAAGAGCTCCCCGCCTGCAAGGCACAGCCCCGGCCGGGGTGGCCCTGAGCCTTCACCGGGCTCTGTCCCATCCTGTGCCCCCTCCCCGGCCCAGCGCCGCGCCGCCCGCACCGCTGAGGCACTCCAGGATGAGGTAGAGTTTGCCGCCCGTCTGGAAGGCGTAGATGAGGTCCACGATGAAGGGGTGCTTGACGGCCTCCAGGATGTTCCGCTCGGCCCGCGTGTGCGCCGTGTCTTTGGCGTTGCAGGCGATCTTGGCCTGGGGAGGGGGGCGGGAGGAGGAGGAAGGGGGCGGTGAGGGGGGGCCCGTGCTGGCGGCAGGGGCACGCTGGGGGCCACGCTACCTTCTTCAGGACCTTCATGGCGAAGATCTTCCCCGTGTTGGTGCCCTGCACTTTGCGGACCTGGAAGACCTGGGGAGCGGTGGTGGAGGTGGGGAGGCAGCTCGGGAGCAGCCCCCCCCCCCCCCCGAGCCCCGAGCCCTGGGGGCCCCGCGCTGGCTGCCGGGGGGCAGCCCCCCCCCACCTTGCCGTAGCCGCCCTTGCCCAGGACGCGGAGCAGCTCGAAGCAGTGGGGGCCGATGTGCTCGGGGCCGTTGTTGACGCTGCTCTCGGAGATCTCGATCTCCTCGTAGTGCCCCACGGGCCTGCAGGGACGGGCGGTGAGCGGGGACGGGGCCCCCGGCGCCCCCCCCCGGCATCCCGCACTTACTCCAGGCCGTTCCCCCGGGGCTCCAGCTCCATCTCCTGCGGGGGGACGCCGCGTCGGTGCCCGCCCAGGGCGGGGGTCCCCCTCCCGCTGCCCGTCCGTCCCCCGCTCCGTCCGTCCGTCCCCCCGCCCCTCGTCCCCAGCGCTGACGGCCCCCGGTGCACCTCCCCGTCCCGCCCCAGCCCGGCTCTGTCCCGGTGCTCAGCCCCGTCCCCAGCCCGTCCCGGTGCCCCCGTCCCCAGCCCGTCCGCAGCCCCACCGGGTCCCGGTCCCCGCTGTCCTCCCCCCGCCGCCTCCGCCGTCCCCCGCCAGTCCCGGTACCGCCGCTCCCATTCCCGGTGCGGTTCCCCCGTCCGCAGCCCCGTCCCCGCTCCCCTGTCCCCCCGCCAGTCCCGGTGCCCCCGTCCCGGTGCCCCGCGCCCAACCGGCCCCGGCCCCTCCGCTCCCAGACGCCCCCGTCCCGGTTCCCGGTTCTCCCGACAGCCCCCGGCCCGGCTCACGGCGCCCAGCTCGGGCTCCTCCCCGTCGCTGCCCTCCTCGGTCTCCAGGTCGATGTCGAACACCCCCGCCATGGCGGCGCCGCACCGGGACCGCCGCACCCGCCCCGCCCCGCCCCCGCGTCACGGGGGGACCCCGGCATCCCCGCCGCGGGGCACCACGGGAAATGTAGTCCGGGACGCGGCCCCGCCCCCCTTCGCCGAGGCCACGCCCCCCTTCGCCGAGGCCACGCCCCCTTCGCCGAGGCCACGCCCCCCCACCCGGGGCCACGCCCCCGCGGCGGCTCGGGTATCGGGGTGGCCCTGCAAAGGGCAGGGGTCGGCCCCAAATGTCAGCGCCGGCCCGCGGGGGGGCCCCGCCGGGGGGGGGGGGGGGGGGGGGGCCGGGAGGGGGAACTGCCCGCAGAAAGTGGGACAGCGACACGGCCCCGGTGCTCCACAGCCTTTATTGGGGGGTCTAGGGCACTGCGTGGGCTGTGTTATTGTAGGGTCGCTGCTGTTACCGGGGGGTCTTGGGTGCTACATGGGCTGTGTTATTGTAGGGTCACTGCTGTTACTGGGGTCTAGGGCACTGCATGGGCTGTGCGTTATTGTAGGGTCACTGCTGTTACCAGGGGTCTAGGGCACTACGTGGGCTATGTTATTGTAGGGTCACTGCTGTTACTGGGGGGTCTTGGGCACTATGTTGGCTGTGTGTTGTTGTAGGGTCACTGCTGCTACCGGGGGGTCTTGGGCATTACGTGGGCTGTGTTATTGTAGGGTCACTGCTGCTACCGGGGGGTCTTGGGCATTACGTGGGCTGTGTTATTGTAGGGTCACTGCTGTTACTGGGGGGTCTCAGGTGCTACATGGGCTGTTATTGTAGGGTCACTGCTGCTACCGGGGGGTCTTGGGCACTATGTTGGCTGTGTGTTGTTGTAGGGTCACTGCTGCTACCGGGGGGTCTTGGGCATTACGTGGGCTGTGTTATTGTAGGGTCACTGCTGCTACCGGGGAGTCTTGGGCACTGCGTGGGCTGTGTGTTATTGTAGGGTCACTGCTGTTACTGGGGGGTCTCAGGTGCTACACGGGCTGTGTGGTTTTTTAGGGTCACTATTCCCCCCCAGTAAGGGGGGTCTTGGGCACTACGTGACTACTCAAGCTGTGTTATTGTAGGATTGCTGCTGTTACTGGGGGGTCTCAGGCGCTACATGGGCTGTGTTATTGTAGGGTTGCTGCTGTTACTGTGGCATCTGTTGCTGTCAGACCACTCGATGGTGACGAGGGGTGACAGGGCAGCAGTGCCTATTACACACTGCGTTGTCACACGGCATTTCCTGAGGGCCCAGCTTGTCCTCGTGGACCCTTCCCAGGGCCATGTGTCATGGGAGAGTCTTCCCACGTTTGTTATGGCAGGGTCTCCCTCACTCTGGTTTGTTATTGTAGGGTCTACCCAGTGATGGTGTTTCCTCACAGGGTCTCCCCATGCCGGTCTGTTATTGTAGGGTTTCCCCATGTTCATCTGCTATTGCAGGGTCTCCCCATGCTCATTTATCGTAGGGTCTCCCCACGCTGGTTCATTATTGTGGGACCTCCCTGTGCTCTCTGTTATTGCGGGGTCTCCCTGTGCTGGCTGGTCCTACTGCCATTGTGGAGTGGCATGGGTGCCATGGGGGCCACCCCATTACCATCGGCTTGTTAACGAGGGGGCCCCGTCCCTGCCTCCCCTGGGGACAGCACAGGGATGGCTGGGCAGGGGTCTCAGGACTCCCCCTGGGCTCTGTCCCCGTGCCACGGGGAGCGAGCAACACGGGTGACAAGGCCCAGGGAGGGCTCAGGGGGAGGAGGTGGTGGAGAAGGGGACACGTCGGGGGGCCGGGGGGAGCCGGGGGGCGCCGGGGGCCGGGCAGGCAGGGCCGTGGGTCAGGACCTCTGCGCCACCCCCCCGCCCCGCTCCCCGCCGGGGCTATTTGAAGTGGGAGAGGAAATGGTCGACGGGGTAGCGTGGCGAGTCGATGCCCAGCGCCTGGCAGAGCCCCAGCAGGCGCCCGCAGGCCTCGGCTGGGCTGCCCCCGGCGCAGGCCACGCTCAGGCAGGGCTCCTCGTACTGGCCGCCCGCCTCCTCGAAGAGCGGGTTGAGCCGCACCAGCCCGCGCCGCTGCAGGCCCTGCAGGGCCGCCAGCCCGCCGTGGCGCAGCGCCGGGCCGTGCTCGGAGGCCAGGCACATGACGCCCGCCAGGTGGGCGCGGGGCGCGGGGCGGGCGGGCAGCACGGGCGGCAGCCCCAGCGCCACCAGCACGGCCGCCAGCAGCAGGTCGGGGCCGTAGACGGCGCGGATCCAGTCGCGCAGGTAGAAGCCGCCCATGCGCGGGTTGATCTCCAGCAGGCGCGGGCCGCCGGGGCCCAGCTTCAGCTCCACGTTGAAGACACCGTCGAGCAGCCCGCAGGCCCGGCAGCACTGCAGGGCCGCCCGCACCAGCTGGGCCTGCCGGTCGGCGGGCAGGCAGGAGGGCAGCACGGCCGCCGTCTCCAGGAAGGCGGGCAGGCGCGTGGGGCCGTTGTCCGACACCCAGGCGCCCAGCAGCCGCCCCTCGAACAGCACCAGGTCGACGTCGTGCTCGGTGCCCGGCACGTACTCCATCAGCAGCATGGCGTTGCCCCAGCCCAGCCCGATGCCCGGGTAGTCGGTGTCGGCACGCAGGTCGCGCCACAGCCGGGCGGCGTGCGCGTGGCACTGCCGGGCGCTCTCCACCAGCCGCACGCCCACGCCGCCCGCCCCGAACTCCAGCTTGGCCACGGCGGGGAAGGGGACGACACCCGCCGCCCGCTCCACGTCCCCGTGGCTGCGCAGCCGCCGGCAGGGCACGGCGAAGGCGGCGGGTGGCGGGCGGCCACGGCGGCAGCACTGCAGGTGCTGGTGGGTCCGGCTCTTCTGCTTGGCCAGGCGGACGGCAGCGGGCGGGCTGCCACGCAGCCCCAGCCGCTGGCACACCAGCGCCGCCAGCACCACGCAGTCATCCCAGTAGGAGAGGCAGGCGTGGGGCCGCAGGTCCCGGGCGCGCACCAGCTCCACCACCCGCTCAGCGTGCTCCTCGTCGCGCTGGTGCTCCCGGCTGTCGTAGGGCAGGAAGGTCTGCACCAGCCCCGCCGCAAAGTGCTCCGGGTCCGACTCCACCAGGTGAATCTGCGCAGCCACCACAGGGGCATCACTGTGGTATGGGGACGGGGGACGGGTGCCCACCCCCGGCCCCACGCCGCCCCCCTCAGCCCATGCAGAAGGAGAGCAGGTCGGAGACCACCCGCAGTGCGAGCACTGCTGCAGCGCAGCCGCTGCCTGAGGGGCGGTGACCGGTGTTCACTCTGGAACCTACTGACAGCCCCATTTCCTCCTTACCCTCAAGCCATATTCGCGGGCTGCTTCCCAAACGAAACTCTTGCTGACGCCGCCGGCCCCGATGAGTAGGATGTCCTTGCCCTCTACCAGGTGGCACTGTGCCCGGTGGAGCAGGGCTTCTGCCAGCAGCCGGGGCAGGTCACCAGCAGGCTCCCCCACGTCGCGCCCCATGGCCTCAGCCAGCAGGCAGGTCTCCAAGCACCGCTGGCAGTTGGCAGACAGGGCCACCAGCTCCAGGGTGTCATCCACACATGACAGCAGGAAATCCACACCTGGGGGACACGGTGGGAACGGCGCACTCAGCACCCCAGGGCTGCCCTCCCCCTGCCCCTGCAGGAGCAGCCCCAGGGGCTGGTGCTCACCAAGGATGTCGGTGCGGGCACGGGTGCCACCACGCTGTGCGGGGCTCAGCTCGGCTTCAGCGGCAAGGAGGGCGGCCATGGCGTCCTCAGCAGCCCCCCGCAGCCGCTCCGCCAGTGCCTGCCGGTGCCCCGGGTCCGCCAGGCCCCACTGCTGCAGGCTGGAGTCCAGGCCCAGGGGCAGCGCCGCCCCATGCCGTACCGGCGCCTCCGCGCGCCCCATGCCGCATGCCACCTGTGGGGACACGCCGCCACCGGCACGGGGACATGGGCCACCCCCGGGGACGCCCAGAGCCACCAGGTGCCGACACCCCACAGCTCGCGGTCACCCCCACCCTGCCGCACCCACCGCCAAGCACAGGGGCCACATGAACGGGGGGGGGGGTTCCCGACCCCACCCAAGGGTGTGGCACCCCCACCCTCGCGCCCGGGCCGTACCTGGCAGAGCTGGGGCCGGTCCCCCCAGGACCGGCAGACGACGGTGCAGATGCGCAGGGCCACGGGCAGCCGCGGGGCTGCGCTGCCTGGGGGGCGAGGGACAGGGCAGGGACGCGCCGCAGCCCGAGGACAGGAACGTGGGGAGGGGGCCCTGCCGCCCCCCCCCCCCAACCCACCCCCGGTCGCAGGGCAGCCCAGTGTGGCACCACCACCACCACGGCCACCCCCAGCCCCCTGGGATGGTGGGGGGCCAAGGACGGTCCCCCCGCCTCCCCACCTGCCCCCTTACGATGGGCACTGCCCCCCAGCTCAGGGGACAGGAGGGGGCCAGGGCAGTCACCTCCCCCCCCTCCCTAGGGGGCTGCAAGGGTCCGGGGTGGCCCCCACCCCGGGGTTTGGACATGAGGCTGACAGCGACCATGGGAGCTCCAGGGGGCCCTTCCCAGGGATGGTGGGAGCTCCAGGGGGCCCTTCCCGCCCCTCTCCCCCCCCGGGGGTGGTGGGCGCCCGAGGGGGGGTCTTACGTGGGGGGGGCGCGGGCAGGCGGGTGGTGGGCACCAGGGCCTCCAGCAGGACGCTCTCCTCCTCCTGCAGCCCACTCAGCCGGGCCACCACCGCCGCCGCCACCGCCGCCCCCTCCGCCTTCCCGTGGGTGCTGCGAGTGCCTGTCCCACGCCACCGCCACCCTGCCGGCCGCACCGCCACCTGCATGCAGCGTGGTGTCACCGCCTGCCGCCTCGCCACAGCACCCCTCGCCCCCTGCCACCCGCTCCCACCACCACCCCGTGGCCGTCCCACCAAGCCGCGCCACCACTCGGTGCTTGTGACTGGCACCCCACAGCCGCCCCCGAGTGTCCCGCTGCTGCTCCCTGCCCCCACGCCCCAGCCCCACAGCCCCCCACCCAGCCCACGGTGCCACCCAGTGCCCACCTGGCTGTAGGGCTTCATGGCAGTGCCCCCCAGGAAGGCGCCCACTTCCTCCCGCACCAGGCTCTCCTGGCCCTGGGGGTCCTCCAGCCGCACCAGGCGCACCCCAGGGGGTGCGGGGTCCTCAGGCAGGGCCCCCTCTGTTCCCAGGACAAAGGCCAGGGTGGGGGGCACGAGCAGGCCAGCACGGGCAGCCAGCACCCGGCGGGTGGCCACCGGGTCCTCCAGCCACTGGGCCAGTGGCACCGAGCCCCCCATGGGACAGTCGAGGTCGCGGGCCAGCTCGCCCACCCAGCTGCTCTCAGTCCCGGGGCTGAAGGTGCCCGTCACGTAGGTGGCCCTCCGGGGGGGCACAAACACCTCCAGGGTGCTGTGGCCCCCCGCCTCGAAGGAAACTCCCTGGGAGAGCAGCAGTGACCAGGCGCCTGGGGACGTCTCCGAGGGCACCCGGCTGGCCCAGGTGGGTGAGAGGCACAGCACCATGGCACCTGCGGGTGGGCAGGGGTGTGGGCAGTGGCTGTGCCCCCTGTGCTGGGCACCCACCCTGGGTGGGACGTGGGGGGAGCTCGTGGCTGCCCGTTATGGGGGACTGGGGGCCGTACGCACCTGGGCAGCGGGAGCCACCCTCCAGCAGGACGGGCAGGAAGGCGGTAGGGGAGCCCAGGATGCAGACAGTCATGTCCAGTGGACCGAATCCTGCCAGCGAGGTGGTGGTCAGCAGGCATGGGACCCCACTGCCACCCCGTCTCTGGCACCCCAGTGCCAGGACACAGCCTGGCGCTGTGTCCCCAGCTCCCAGCCCCCGTGACCCCCATGCCCAGTACCCGTGCGGGGCTCCTTGGTGTGGTCCACGGTGAGGGGCAGCCCCTCCTGGCGCAGGGCACTCTGCAGCAACTCGTAGCCATGGGTGGCTGAGTCGGGGTCCCCGGTGTCCTCGGGGACCTCGCCATCAGACACCTCCTCGTCCAGCCAGCCCGGGCACAGTGCCTCCGGCCCTGCCCACTCCTTCTCCTTCGGGCTCAGCGGCTGCTCCACGCTGACCTGGTCCACTGAGAGCTGCCGTGGGGCACAGCCGGGGCTGGAACCGGGTGGCTGCCGTGGGGGTTGCCACGGGGCACAGACGGGGCAGGGATGGGGCCAGCAGTGGGACAGATGAGGGGCAAGCACGGGGGCGATGGAGCTGGCGTGGGGGCGATGGGGCGGGCATGGGGTTCAGGGCAGCATGGGGCAGGCACGGGGCAGTGCCGCAGCACGGGGCAAGGGGGTTGGGGGGCTGTGGGGGTGCCCAGGCACGGAGCCACCGCCTTGGGGACAGCAGGGCAGTGCCAGCTCCCAGACAAAGCGTCCCCTTGTCCCCGCGGGGTCACGCGGCGGGTGGGCACGGCACTGCCACGCCGAGTGCCCGGTACCGCCGAGCCCTGCCGGGAGGAGCCCCCCCCCGCCTGGACGCTCCCGGGACCACTCACCATCCTGGCGTCGGGGGGCTGCAAAAGACAGAGGGGCCGAGTCAGCCGAGTTCGGCAGGGACCCCCGGGGTGTCCTGGGGTCCCCTCGGTGCCAGCCCCGGTGTCACTTCTCCCCCCCCCCCCCCCCGCACCCCTCGGTGCCAGCCCTGCTGACTGGGGCAGCTCCGGCTGAGCCCCGGCAGGGATTATCCTAATCCGGCGTCAGCTCAGCCCCACCGGGGACCCCCCTGCGCCCGGTGCCAAGGTGCCCTGGGGCTGTGGGCCCGGGCGCGCCCCCCCCCCCCGGGTGCCCCAGCCCAGCGGCTCTGGCTCGGGGGGAAACTGAGGCACGGGCGTCCCCTGGCCAGCACGGACAGCCGCGGACCCCACGGGGGGGCCCTGGACGGTGTCCACGCGACGGGGGCGACCCCGGTGGCGGGACGCCCCCTCCCCGCCCCCCGGCGAGCCCTTTCGCCGCGGTACCTGCGCGGGGCCCGCGGTCGCGCGTGGATGGATGCCTGCCCCCGGGACAGCGCCCCGCTGGAGCCGGGGGCGCGCTCGGAGCCCTTAAAGCCCCGCGCCCACCCCCCCCCCCCCCACCGGGGGCCCGGCCCCGTGCCCCGGATTAGGCGGCGGGCACGGCGGGCGGCACAGAGCCCCATTGTCCCCGGCTGCCACCCGGCCCCTGTCGCCTGTTGCCTGTCGCCTGTCCCCAGCGCGGCGGAGATGCGGCGCCGCACGTCCCCCGGCTTAGCGCGGCAGCTGCTCGCGCTGTCGCCGTCCCCGTCCCCGCAGCGCTCTGAGCACGCCACGCACGGACACGCGTGGACACACGTGCGCAAGTCCCCGCACACGCGTGCACAGCGCACACGCACCCCCCAGACCCCACCCCGGCACCCACCGGCGGTCGCTGTGGCGGTGCCGGTGCCCGCGGCTGTCGCTGCCCGCAGAGCCCTGTGCCCGGTTCTGCACCGGCGGTGCCTCCAGCCCGGGCGGGGCGGCCCCGGGGGAGGGCGCGGGGCGGGGACGGGGGGCGGGGGGTGCGGGGAGGCGGCCAGCGGGGGTTGGGGCACCCGGGGGTCGCCCGGGGACAGCGGCGCAGCTGACACCGCGGGGCTGAAATGTCACGGACGGGGGCCACGGGCACGCGGCCCGGGCTGGCGGCGCGCGTGGCACGCGGGGAGCGGACGGCACCGGGGGCACGCGTGGCACGGCACGGCACGGCACGGCACGGCACGGCACGGCACGGCACGGCAAAGCGCCCCACGGCGCGGCACGGCACGGCGCGGCACACGCCGTCTGCCCCGCTCCCCACGGAGGCCCCCACGGGAGTCTCCGCGGCACGGGGGTGGCAACAGCCTCCCGGCAACGGTCCCGCGTGGCCGCACCGGCACAGCCCCGAGACGCGGCCCCGCCGGGCGGGAGCGGGCACCGGGGGGTGCGGGCACGGGGCACGCACGGAGCGGGGCGGCGGGGGCAGAGCTGCGCCTGTCCCCCCGCGCCCCCCCCCGACCCCCCCCGGTGCTGTCCCGTGTCCCGCGTCACGTGTCCCGGTGCCTCCGTGCCCCCCGGTGCTGTCCCGTGCCCCCTGTCACGTGTCCCGGTGCCCCGCTGCCCCCCGGTGCCGTCACATGTCCCGGTCCCGTGCACCCCGCGGTGCACCCCCGGGGCTGTCCGTGTCCCCCCTGCCCCCCAGTGCTGTCGCCCATCCCAAATCCCGTCTCCCTCACGTCCCCCGGTGCTGTCCCGTGTCACCTACCCAAGTCCCCACCCCGGCGTCCCGGTGCCCACCGTGTCCCGTGTCCCCCCACGCTCCCCGGTGCTGTGCCGTGTCCCAGTGTCCCGGTGCCCCGCCGGTGTCTCCGTGCCCCCCGTGCTGCCCCCTGCCTTATGTCCCGTGTCTCCTACCCCGCTGTCCCCCCCCCATCCACCCACGCACGTCTTGCTGCCCCCCGGTGCTGCCCCGTGTCCCCCCACGTCCCCCGGTGCTTCCTCTTGCCCCACTTCCCGCGTCCCCCCCATGTTCCCCGGTGCCGTCCCGTGTCCCCTATCCCGTGTCCCAGCGTCTCGGTGCCGTCCCGGTGCCCCCGCTATGTCTCCGTGCCCCCCGGTGCAGCCCCTTGTCCTACGTCCCGCGTCCCGGTGCCCTCCCGCTGCCTTCCCGTGTCCCCTGTCCCGGTGCCCGCCGTGTCCCGGTGCTCGCCGGTACTGCCCCGTGTCCCCTGTCCCGCTGACCCCCGGTGTCCCGGTGCCTCCGGTGCTGTCCCGCGTCCCCTATCCCGGTGCCCGCCGTGTCCCGGTGCCCCCGGTGCTGTCCCGCGTCCCTTATCCCGGTGCCCGCCGTGTCCCGGTGCCCCCGGTGCCGTCCTGTGTCCCCTGTCCCGCTGACCCCCGGTGTCCCGGTGCCCCCTGTGCTGTCCCGCGTCCCCTATCCCGGTGCCCGCCGTGTCCCTGTGCCCCCCGGTGCCTTCCCGTGTCCCCCGTCCCGCCGACTCCCGGTGCCCCGGTGCCGCCCCGCGTCCCACGCCCCGTGTCCCGGTGCTGTCCCGCGTCCCCCGTCCCGGTGCCCGCCGTGTCCCGGTGCCCGCCGGCGCCGTCCCTCGTCCCCCGTCCCGGTTGCCCCCCGGCGTCCCGCCGCCGGCCGCCCCGCTCCGCGTCTCGGCGGCCTCCGGCCCGGCAGGGGGCGCTGCGGCGCCGCCCCCCCGGGTCCCCGCGGGCCGCTCCCGGTGCCGGGCGGGGCGGGGCGGGGCGGGCGGCGCGCGGGGACGCAGCGTCCGGCGGCCATGGCGGACACCGAGAAGCTGAACCTGGACTCCATCATCAGCCGCCTCCTGGAGGGTGAGCGGCCCCCACGGGACCCCCCCGGCCGCCCCCTCCGGCACGGGGCCGCCGCCAACGGCCCCGCCCGCGGCACCAACGGCCCCGGGGCCCCGGCGGCCTCCGGGCCCCGCAACGGCTCCGGGGAGGGACCGGGACCGGCGGGGGGTGGGCCTGAGGGGACCGGGGAGAGGGGGGGCGGGTACCGGGCCGGGCGGTCCGGGGGTGTGGGGGGGGCACGGCGGGGTCTGGGGGCGTTTACCGGCTCCGTTACCGGCTCCGTTACCGGCTCCGTTACCGGGGGGGGGGTCCCGCTGACGGCCGCCCCCCCGCAGTGCAAGGGTCGCGTCCCGGGAAGAACGTGCAGCTGACGGAGAACGAGATCCGCGGGCTGTGCCTCAAGTCGCGGGAGATCTTCCTGAGCCAGCCCATCCTGCTGGAGCTCGAGGCGCCCCTCAAGATCTGCGGTGAGCACCGGGACGGGGCGGGGGCACCGCGGGCACCGGGGGGGGGGGCGGCGGGGCCGGGCGTCACCCCGCGCTGTGCCCCCCCCCCCCCCCCAGGGGACATCCACGGGCAGTACTACGACCTGCTGCGCCTCTTCGAGTACGGCGGCTTCCCCCCCGAGAGCAACTACCTGTTCCTGGGCGACTACGTGGACCGGGGCAAGCAGTCCCTGGAGACCATCTGCCTGCTGCTGGCCTACAAGATCAAGTACCCCGAGAACTTCTTCCTGCTGCGCGGCAACCACGAGTGCGCCAGCATCAACCGCATCTACGGCTTCTACGATGAGTGTGAGTGCTGAGACGCCGCCGTGCCCCCCTCCAGCCCCATCCCACCCACCTTTCCCTGCCCGCCTTCGCCTCGTGTCTTCCCCGTGCCATCCCACGCTTGGCCCCGTCTACGGTTTCTGTGACAAACGGGGGCCCCCTTGTCACCCCCGTGCCACCCGTCCCCACCGGCACCTTCTCTGCCGGGATGCGATGCCCCGTGCCTGCCCCGTGCCCCCGTCCCAGGCCCACGCTGCGTCACCCAGTGACGTCCCGCGGGCAGCCAGAGCGGGGCCGGGGCTGGCGAGGCTCCGTGGGGGGGCTCCTGGCACCCACGCCACTGCCTCGCAGGCAAGCGGCGGTACAACATCAAGCTCTGGAAGACATTCACCGACTGCTTCAACTGCTTGCCCATCGCCGCCATCGTGGACGAGAAGATCTTCTGCTGCCACGGAGGTGGGCACGGTGCCCCCGGGGCGGGGGGCTGTCCCGGGGCGGGGGGCTGTCCCGGGGAGGGGGGCTGCCCCCCGGCAGGGCCTGACGCCGCCCGCCCCGCGCAGGGCTGTCTCCCGACCTGCAGTCGATGGAGCAGATCCGGCGGATCATGCGCCCCACGGACGTGCCCGACCAGGGGCTGCTGTGTGACCTGCTCTGGTCCGACCCGGACAAGGACGTGCAGGGATGGGGCGAGAACGACCGCGGCGTCTCCTTCACCTTTGGGGCAGAGGTGGTGGCCAAGTTCCTGCACAAGCACGACCTGGACCTCATCTGCCGGGCACACCAGGTACCGCTGGGGGAGGTTGGCAGGGGTGCCTGGCTCTTGCTCTGGGGTGTTTGCTCTGGGCACACCCGGGCTCCCTACAGGCAGGGGTCTCCAGGGGGTTTCCCCTCAGGAGGGGACGTTTGGGGTCTCGGGGGTGTTGCCCCAGCGGGTGGCGGGGCTCCGTAAGCTTGTGGAGGGAAGGTATTTGTCCCGGGGGGGATCGCAGGCAGGGCGCAGGGGGGATATCTGCCCCAGGGCAGTGGGGATGCCCCAGCTGAGCCCCGAGGCCCCGCAGGTGGTGGAGGACGGCTACGAGTTCTTCGCCAAGCGCCAGCTCGTGACCCTCTTCTCGGCGCCCAACTACTGCGGGGAGTTCGACAACGCGGGCGCCATGATGAGCGTGGATGAGACCCTCATGTGCTCCTTCCAGGTGGGCTGCAGCTCGGGCGGGTGGGCGGGTGGGCCTGGAGGTGGGGAAAGTGGGGGGCGGCCGCCTGCAGCCCCCCACTCATCCCCTGACCCCCAGATCCTGAAGCCGGCCGACAAGAACAAGGGCAAATACGGGCAGTTCAGCGGGCTGAACCCCGCCGGACGCCCCGTCACCCCTCCCCGCAACTCTGCCAAAGCCAAGAAGTGAGCACCCGCCGCCGGGGCCCGGGGCCCGGCCCCCCCATCAGGTCGCTCCTCTTTCCATTCGTTTTTTTATTTGTAAGATCCCGCCCCCCCCCCCACCCTCCACCGAACCAAAAGCCCCCTCTGGGGCAGGGCCCACCGGGGTGAGTGGGGCAGCCCACCCCTGGGACAGCAGTGGAGGGGGGGGCAGGAGGCTTTTTTGGGAATAAACTTGTAAAGGGTCGCGGGGGGGTGCTTTGTGTTGTGGCTGGGGGGATCCGGGGGAGCACAACCTGCGTGCCCAGGCAGTGCCAGCTGCCGCAGCAGGGCCCCAGGGCTGGTGCCAGGGGGCACCGGGGGTCTCAGCACTCGCCATCGCTGTCCTCTGCCAGCACCTCCTGGCTGGGGGCCGGGCTGGGCCCCCCCGCTGTCATCACCGAGCCGAAAAACAGCGAGCGGAACTGGGGGGGAGAGGCGGGTGTCAGGGGGGAGTGCGCCCATCCCCTGCCCCCCGACACATCCGTGCCCGTCCCCCACCTTCTTGTGAGGGGGCGTCCCTGGCACAGCTCCTTCCTCCTCCTCCTCCTCCTCCTCCTGGGGGTCGCTTTCTATGGGACGAGGGGTGCGCAGGGGGAAGGTGGGGCTGGGGGGTGCCCCCGAATCCTCCCCGTAGCTGCCGGTTTCCATGGCAACCATGTAGGACTCGAGGTCATCGGCGAAGTCGTCAGACGGGGCAGGCGCGTGGGAGATGCTGCATGGGGAGACGGCGAGTCAGCGGGGGTGGCGTGGGGGCCGTTCACTCTGGTCCCTACTGGTGGCAGCGGTTACCCGTTGGCTGCGGGGGGCTGGGAGCTGCTCTCGGGGTCCAGGAGGGTGGCCAGGACCAGGTGTGCCTCCATCAGGGGGTCTTCCAGGGTGAAGATCGCCGGCCTGGGGGCACAGAGGGCCTGAGCACAGGGGGGTCAGGCAAGCACGGGGCGGCCAGGGCGGCTGCTCCTACCTGCCGGGCGCGTCGTAGTGGATGGTGAGGGGCAAGTTGGAGGCCTCGGCGAAAGTCAGGATTCCCTGGGCGGAGACGAGACGGAGTGAGAGCTGAGCGGGTGAGGGGGGAGGACGTTTGGGGGCGGCCCCCGGGTCACGCTCACCCGAAATTCCTTGAGGCAGAAGGTGATGCGGGAGTCCGGGACCACAGCCACCGCCTGGAACTCGTCCGGGGCCAGCCACAGCTCCGTCACCATCGCCTTGCCCAGGTCTGCAGGGAGGCCGTCAGGGGCACGGGGCGGGAAGGCACCTCCCCGTCAGCCCCCCGGCCCCCAGCTCACCGGCCCCCAGCTCACCGGCCTCGTCCTCCACGTAGCTGCGGAGGCTGATCCTACCCCCGGGGCCGGCCCCCAGCGTCACCTCCGCCAGCGTCTGCGGGAAGTGGACCACAGCCTCCGCCAGCACCCTGCGGCACGGGGCGGGAGGGGGCTCAGCACCTCGTGTCCCACCCCCCCCCGCCACGTATCCCCGCAGCCCCCCGGTGCCCTCACCGTGCCGGGGCGCAGAGGCTGCTGGCGCAGCGCTGCGTGTCGAAGACGGCCTGCAGCCGCTCGCACTCCTGGAAGGCCAGGTTGTGGGTCCGGGTGATGCCTGGGGGGGGGGGTGAACGGTGGCTCAGCGGGGCCGGTGCGGCCCCCCCTGCCCGCCCCCCGGTGCCCCACTCACCGTACTTGCAGTGCAGCTGCACCACCAGGCGGCTGGCACGGGGCCGCAGCAGCACCAGGCACCGCTCCACCGTCTTCTCCAGCGCGGGCAGCGAGCGGAAGACGCCGAGGAAGGACTGGGGCGGGGGGGGCAGAGCACGGCCGTCAGCCCCCGGGGGTACCGGGAGGATACCGGGGGGGTACCGGGGGGGGTTGCCTCACCTTCATGTGCACCTTGCAGCGCGGGGGCGCGGCGGGGGGCCCGGGCTGGTACAGCTGGAAGAAGAGGGGCGCCAGGAGGAAGGAGGCGAAGGCGGAGCGCGAGGCGCTGGCGGCCCGCAGGGACAGCTGGGGGGGGGCACGGGGGCGGCACCGGGCCGTCAGCGGGCGGGCCTGCACCGGGACGAGGGGGGCGGGGGGGGTGCTCGGGGCTCCCCCCGCCCCTCCCCAGCCCCGGTACGGCCCCGTCCCGGTGCGCAGCCCCGTACCCCGCTGCCGGTGGGCTCCAGGTACAGCTCGTCCCCGATGCGCGACAGCGCGTGCACGGCGCGGCCCAGGGCTGCGGGAGCGGAGCGGTGAGGGGGGAGGGGGGCCGCCGCCGACACCCCCCCCCCCCCCCGTACCCCCCGGTGCCGGTCCCGGTGCCGGTCCCGGGCTCACCTCTGACGTTGCTACCGGCGATGACGCACTTCATGGCGGGGGGGCTGCCGGGCCCCGCCCCCCGCCCCGCCCCCCCACCTGCCGGGCCCTCTCCCCCCGCCCGCGCGGCCCCGCCGCTCCCTCCCGCCGCGCCGCCGCCGCCACCGGCCCCGCTCCCGCCCGCCGCCTTCCCATTGGACGCCAGCCCGCCTCCGCCCCGCCCCCCGCGGCCGCCCGATTGGCTGGCGCGGCTGAGTGACGGCGCGGCGGCGCTCTGCGAGCCGCGGCCCTTCACGTGACCGGGGGCGGGACCTTCGCCCGTCTCCCTCCGCCCCGCCCCGCTCCTCAGCGGCCCGCGAAGGGGCGGGCCCTGCCCGGCCGGCCGGCACGCTATTGGACGCCGGAGCGCGGGCGGCGCGACGGATTGGAGGACAGCCGGAGCGACGTGCCGCGCGGCCAATGGGGCCTCGACGAGCAGGGGCGGGGCGACGCCGGCCGCGCTCCCCTCCGCCGGCCCTCGGGCCACCGGCCCCCGGCGCCGCCCGCAGCTCTGCCCCGGGGCCGGGCCCGGCGGGAGCCTGCCCCGCGCGGGGCTGCTCGGCTCCGGGCCGCGGGGCAGCCCCCGCCCACCCCCGCTGCCCGGTGCGGCCCCGGCGGCGTGCTGGGGGCTGCGGGGGCCGGCGGGCTGCCCCGCCGCAAAGGTCGGCAGTGGGAGGCGGCGGCGGCACCGGGGCTGGGGCGGGGGCGCTGCCGGTGACGCAGCCCCGGGCAGGGGCAAGGCCTCGCCCACGCCGCCGGGTCTCGGCCCCGGGTGGACCGGGGTGGACCGGGGGGGGGCTGGGCTGCGGCTCCCCGGGGCGAGCGGGGCGGGGCCCGGCACGTGGCCCCCGAAATAGGGACCCCGGAACAGGGGCCCCCGCCCGCCCGCCCCCTCCCGGGGGAGCCGCGGGGTCGGCCCGGAGCCGGCCGCCGCTCCCATCAGCCCCGCGGTGCTGCCGGCAGCCCCCGGGGACCCGCAGGCGGCTTTTCCCAACCGCCGGGCTCTGCTGGGGGGGGGGGCCGATTGCCGGGGGGGAAACCGGACACCCTGCCCGCGGCAGGGGGAGTGGAGCGCACGGGGAGGCCGGCCCCGCGCTGGCGGCTGGGGGGAGGCGGGGGACCCCCCCCCGGCACTGCGGGGAGCCGGGCGCAGCCCCCCCGGACCCCCCGAGCGCCAGGGCTGGGGCAGCACCGCCGCCTCCCCCCCCCCCCCCCCCGGCCCGGCAGCCCCGGGCAGTGCCCGGCGGCCCCCTCACCCCAAGCAGCTTCGCTCCCGGTGCCGCCCCGCCGGGGGTGCTGAGCGCTCAGCCGCGTGTCGGTGCCACACGTTGCTCTGTCCGAGCCCAGGGCGGGCAGGTTTGGTGGGGGTGTCCCTGCATTCAGGGCTGGGGTGGGCTTGGGGTGCCACGGGGATGCGGTTGCTCCGTGCCGAGCAGTGGGGAGGCTTCAGAGCGGGGATGAGCCCCAGCAAAGCCACCTTCTGCCTCCCAGCCCTCTCAAGCGCTCCCCAGCTGCCGTGCAGTGCTTTTGTTTCGCACAAAGATTTTGGGGGGAGCCAGCGCAGACAAGGCTGCGCCCCTCGTCGTGAGCGAATCCCCCTCTCCCTGCAAAAAAGGGGACACGAGGCTCACCTCTGCCGCCGCACGCTGTGGGCTGTGGGTCGCAGGGGGAAGGGGCTGGCCGTGTGTCCTGGCCGCGTGTCCTGAGCACGCCGGGCACGAACCCCCCCGGTGGTATAGCTGCCCAGCCGGGCAGAGCAGGAGGGCTTCGCACCGTGCTCGGCCCCCAGGGTCCAGCCCAGCGCCCCCGGCCCGCTGACGGGGACGGCAGCCTCCATTTCCAGAGGGCCGGCGGGCACCGGAGCGGGGTCCCTCCTCTCGGGGCAGGTTGCTCGCAGACGAGCCGGCTGTCAGCAGCCTCGCGCCCTGCCCGAGCAGCCGCTCGCGGGGCCGGGAGGAGAGGGCTGCGCAGGGCGAGGGCGGCGGGGCACTGGGGCCGGTACCCGGGGCACTGGGGCCGGTACCCGGGGCACTGGGGCCGGTACCCGGGGCACTGGGGCCGGTACCCGGGGGACTGGGGCCGGTACCGGGGGACTGGGGCCGGTACCCGGGGCGCGGGGCCGGGGCCCACCGGGCACGGGCGGCAGAACGGCAGCGATACGCACCGGCAGCCGCGCACCGGGAGCTCCGCCGGGAGCCGGTGGGGGGGGGGGGGGGGCGACACCGGAGCCCCGACGGCGCCGGGCCGGGCGATGCCGCGGCCGCGCTGCCGCCGCCGGGGGCTCGGTCACCTGCCGCGGCCCCGGGGCAGCGCCGAGAGGTCCCGTCGGAAGAGAACGGCGCGGGGCGGGAGGCGGCCGGGCCGGGGCCGGGGCCGGGGCCGGGGCGGCGGGGCCATCCGCCGTCCCTCCGTCCGTCCGGCCGTGCCGCCCCCCGCCCCGCACCGGCCGCCCTTCCCCGCCGCTCTGTCTGTGTGTCTGTCTGCCTGCCTGCCTGTCTGTCTGCCTGCGCCGCCTCTCTCCGCCTCTCGCTCCCCCTTGCCCCGCGGCGGGGCGGCAGCCTGGCACCCCACGCCCCCCACGCCCCCCGCGCCCCCTCGCCCCTCGCCCCTCTCCCCTCGCTGCCCTCCCCGCGGGGAGCGGGGCCGCCAAATGGGAGCTCCCAGCCCGGCCCCGGCGCAGCAGCGCGGCCGCCCCGCAGCCCCCCTGCGGCCAGGACCCCCCGGGCCGCCGCCCCCATGGATTTCCGAGCAGGTAGGAAGGAGCCCCCCGCCCGCCGCCCCGTCCCGCTCCCCGGCCACTAACAAAGGGCGAGCGGCAGCCAGGGCCCCCCCGGGAAGGGGGGAAGAAGGGGAGGGGGGCGCGAGGAAGGGGGCATTCCCCCCCCTTCCCCCCTTTCTGCGGTCCCCCCCCCCGGTTCTGGTCCCCGTCCGCTGCCCCGCGCGCGGCGCCCGGTCCGGCCACAGCCTCCCCGGCGCGGCCGCGGAGCCCGGGGGGAGCCCGGGGGAGAGGGAGGGGAATGAATGGAGCCCGCTCTTGTGTACAATTGCATCAAATACATTCTTGAAAGCAACCTGGTTCTGCTTAACACTTGAATTTCGGAAAAAAAAAAAAAAAAGGAAAAAAAAAAAAAAAGGGAGGCAGCAGCTTGGAGAGAGGGTGTATGCGAGCTCGCGTTTTTTTATTCTTGCATTCCTGGACACCAATCAAAAGAGCAAATCAAGGGAGGTGGAAGGGGGAAAGGCAGTGAGCGAGGGAGCCGGAGCGTGGTGCAAACCGTGCACACACTCACACACCAAAAAAACACAGCCCAGACAGCTTCTTCCACCTAACACCCAAGCAAACACAAACCAAAACAAATAGGGAGAGGAGGAAAAAAAAAAAAAAAAAAAAAAACACCCGAGCGAGCGCGAGCGAGTGCGAGCCAGGGCAGAGGAGAGCAGGCAGGCTTCGCCGTCAGCGCGGGGCTCGGGGCTCGGCGCAGCACCAGCCCCACGCCCGGGCTCCTCGCGCCCCCTCCAGCCCCGCGCCCTGACTCTACTATGCTAAATGTGGCCGGGGAGCCCCCAGGTAAGACCGAGGGGCCGGGGGCAGGGGCGGGGGGCTGCTGCGCCTGGCGCGGCTCGCTGTGCCGAGCCGCTGCTGATTTTAATTTGATTTGATTAAAACGTCTGTCTGGCTTTGGGATTGATTTAAGACTTTCCCCCTCTGCCTTTTTTTTTTTTTTTTTTTTTTTTCCCTTTCTCTAGTTCCCTCTTTTCCATGCATGTTTGTGATTACCAGGGAGGGAAACGCCGCTTAGCACGGAGAATTAAAACCCAGGACTGACAGAGGGGAGGAAAATGAAAGTCCCTGGGACTCGGGGGGGCAGGAAGAGCTGCTTCTCCTGCCCGGGGCTCACTCGTGGGGCAGGCGGCGCGAGTGCAGGCATGTGCTGCAGCCTCTGAGCCCCACCGGGACGTGGCTGACGCTTTTGGGGGTGCTGGGGAAATGCCCCGCTCCGCAGAGGGAACCGGCACGCCGCCACTGCCCTGGGGCTCTGGCCACAGCTGCCGGATGGCTTTGTTACCCCGGCCCTGGCGGCTGGAGCCGCCCCCGGGGCCCTGGGAAGACTGGGGGCTGCCGGCCCCATGGCGCGGAGGGGCTGCGTTGGGGCTGCCTGGCGCAGAAAGGAAGGGGAAAAACGCTGGAAAACAACCCTTAAAAGGTCAAACTGTGGGCGCTGTCGGCCGGGCTCCCGCCTCGCTGGGCGCGGGGCTGGGGACACGAGGCCGGGGCCAGGTTTTGTTCAACTCCCGCGGAGCCGGCGCGACTCGGGGGAACCAGAAAAGTGGGGCCGGCAGCCGGGGGCTCCAGCTCCTGGCCCCATCGCGCCTCTGAACCCCGTCCCCAGCTCGGTGGAGGTGGCGGGGAGCTGGTGGCACCAGGAGGCTGCCGGCCGCGGCCTGCGGTCAGCCCGCGGCACAGCTCGTGGCGGGTGAGGGAGGGAGGGGGATGCCGAGGGCCGGCCGCCGCTCCGCTCCCCGTTTGAGGCCGTCCCCGGCCCGGCAATGTCCCGGGGACGGGGCTCAGGGATGCCGGGCTCCCACCAGGAACCGGTGTCCCCGCACCTCGTTAGCAGGCTGCGCGAGGGCACGGTCCCCGCGCACATCTGGGCTGCATTAGCCCCAGCCCGCGAGCAGCCTCTGAAGGGAAATGCAGAGGGCTCTGCTTACAGGGCTGCGCCGGGGGAAGATTTATGCCCTGCTAAGTGGCACATTTCGCCATAAATCACCCCCTTCCCTGCGCCCACCTGCCCTGCTGCCGGGAGCTGCCTCCTCCTGGGCTGGGGGGGGGGGCTCATCCTGGCTCTGTGGCCCCTTGTGTGCCCGCCAGGTGCCCACACAAAGATCCCAGCAGGCACACGCAGGGATGCGCTTGCACCCACCTGCCCTCACCAGCGTAGACGGGACGTCTGGGTGGCCAGCTTTCCCACTTGTGCCATGGCAGCGCCATGGGTCTGGGTGGCCCGCAGACGACGAGCCCGCGTCTGGTGCTGCTAGGGCACCGGGGCGTGCAGTGCTGCCTCCGCACGTGCGGCTTCCCAGGGCATAGCCATCCCCACCGTGCCTGCCAAGCGGAGCGGCTGCTCCCATGCAAACCCGCCAGCAGCGTGGCACGGGGCGGCTGGAGGGAGATGCCAGCAGTGGTGGCAGGTCGGGGGCTGACGGCACCCATGGCACGGGGCTCGGTGCTGCCATGCGGGCTGGCACCGGGAGCCCCAGCTGGCCCCACAGCCCCAGTCCCCCCCTGTGCTGGGAGCTGCCGCTCCCCTCCCGGGCTCGGCCCCCAGCTTGCCGTTTCCGCTCCAGGCCGGAGAGGGGCCAGGCTGCCTTTGGCGCTGGGCTGTCCCTGGCTCCGCCGCCGCTCCCATAAAAGCTCCCTCGGCTCTTTGTGCTGTGGCTGCAGGCACAGCCGCCTTGGCCCTCGGCACCACAGGGGACGCGGGTTGGGGTGCCTGGCGTGGGAGGGATTTTTGGCACTGTCAGCCCTGTGCCAGGAATGCCAGATGGGTCTGCGGGCACCCGTGGTGGGTGCAGCGAGGAAGGGGCACCGGGGAGGCTGTGCCGTTGGGTTCCGCTGGCGTGCGTGGCGGTGCACGGCAGTGCGTGCCGGACAGGCGCTGCGGGTGCCCTCGGGCAGCACCACGCAGGGCCGGCCCTTGGTGCAGGGTCTGGTTGGGATTAGGGGCCTGCTCCCCTGTCTCCGGTTGAGGGGGGGGGGGCTTCCATCGTGCCGCTGGCTGGAGCCGGATGGGAAATCCAGGCCCAGCTAATTACGGCCTCGCTGGAGTCTCCCGTGCACGGATGCATTTATAAACACACGGAGGAGACAGGATGTAAACACTCAGTGCGGGCTGCAAGCTCATGCATGGCCGGAGGGGCGCGGGGCCGGGCTCCCCCCGCGTGCTCCCCCGACGCCCCTGGGGATGTGGCCTTGCTCTCAGGGACCTGCACAGGGCGCAGCGGGGCAGGCACGCTGCAACTCCTCCTCCCGGCCAGGCCTGTGGTAGGTCTGGGGGATCCCCACTGCTCCCCGCTGCCTCTCACTGCCGTATCTGGGGGCAGTCACGGCACTTTGGGTGCAGGAAATATCAGCCACAGTGCCTGCGCGTCCCTCCCGTCGGGGACCACAGGACCCAACGTCCAGGTGCGGGCAGCAGGCGTCCTCGCGCCAGGGCCACGGGGCTGCTGTCAGCGTTAAAGTCCCGCAGCCCCGGGGACACGAGGTGTCCATCCCGGCCCATCCTGCGTGCAGCATCTCCCGGCCGGCTCCCCGCAAGCGGCTGGCGGCGGCTGCCACGTTGTGCAAGAGCCCGTCCGTGAGGGCGCGCGGGGAGAGCCGGGGGTCGGGGCAGCCGGGGCCGCTGCTATTGTCTGCTCCGTCATCGCTCGCGGGCTTCACGCTGCTCCCCGCTCCTCAATGGCGCGCTCACGCTGGCTGCCGCAGGACGTCCCGGCTCTGTTCCCGCCCCGCAGCCGGGCAAGCGCCGCGGAGGGGCCGCGCTCCCAGCGGTGCCGGGCTCCGCCGTCCCTTGGCCGCCAGCCCATCAGATACGGCAGCTCCCGCCGCCGCCTCACCGCGCTCGGGGCTCTGGGCTCCGCGGTGCGAGGGGCCGGCAGGGCGGGG
The DNA here is from genome assembly GCF_040182565.1 of Anser cygnoides. NCBI lineage: Eukaryota > Metazoa > Chordata > Aves > Anseriformes > Anatidae > Anser > Anser cygnoides. The sequence goes on from NC_089877.1 coordinate 36,717,774, forward strand.
GTCCCCCCTTCCCCAAGCCCCCGAGCCGCTTTGCTCAACACTTTCGGGAAAAGCGGCGCTGGCAGCTTGCGGTCACGCCTGACCCCGGCAGCTCCCTGCCCACGGCGTGCCCAGGGAACAGCTCAGCGCCGCACAATGGCAGCGGCGGCTCGCGGGGGGGTCTGCTCGGCGGGGGGGGGCAGCAGGGGCAGGCCCCCCCCCCCGGCCTCATCGCAGGGCTGCGGTTCTGCCGCTGTCTCCCTGCTCCGTGCTGTCCCACGCCTCCAAAGCCACGCGGGTGGCGGCCCCGCTGTGACGCACGGGGGCACGGCCGGGCGAGCTGTCCCGGGGCACTGCTGTCGGCCCCCTCGGTGCCCACAGATCCCCACCCATGTGCTGGGGCAGTGACGGGAGGGGGTGCTGCTGGCCGCTGCTCCGGGGGGGGCCAGCTCCCGTGGCCCTAGCTCTCCACCTGCCCGTGGGGCCGGCCCCGCAGCCGCTCCGTGCTTTGCTTACGTGGGCCGGGAGCATCCTGGCCCCACTCCAGGGCCGGTTTTGAAACCCTCGGGCTCTTCCTCTCGACGTCACTGGGATCCAGCTGTGCCGGCCCCGCTCGCCGCCTGCCCCCCCCTCCCTGCCGGGCCCGGGACTGCGTGGCTGCTGCCTGTGCCGGTGCTGAGCCATTTTCCACCCAGTGCCGAGCCGTCGTGGCCAAGGCGGGTGAGGGAGAGTGGCTGCACCGTGCTGGGCTTCCCGCTGCAGTCGCTCCCAGCTGCCACACGGCCAGGTCAGTGCCACCGCTGTGATGCCGCCACGGCCAAGCATCCCAGCCACCACCCAGCCCCGGACATCCACATCCACCAGGCGCTTCCTGGTGCCCTCCTTCATCCTCGTCCTCATCTTCACGCTCCTCCAGCCCCGCACCCCAGCTGCCTGCCTGGGAGCTGCCGGCTGCTCCGTCCTCGTCCCCGTTCCCCCCCGCGCCCCCATCCTGGCCCCCCCAGCTCTGTTTGCCTTGGCCGCAGCAGGGCTGGGGCCGGGTGTAAATCCCTCTCTGGAAACCCGAGCCGGTGGCGGGTGAGGGTCCCGCCGGCCCCGCTGCGCAGTGCGGGGCTGCGAGCGCCTGTGCCGGGCTCGGCCACGGTGGGGCCGGGCCAAAGCAAACACCCGGGGGCGGGTGAGTCACCGCCATGCGGCCCCCCCCCGCCGCCCTCGGCCCACGCTCGCACGCACACTTGCACGCATGCAGCGGGACCGCGGTGCGCCCCCCACGCTCACCATGCCGGGACCCATGGGCTCGGCCGTGCACGAGCGGCTCCGCGTGCTCCCTACGTCACGGCTGCGGTGTGGGGCACGCGGCGCCCGTGAGGTCACCGTCACGTGCAAGGGCGTGCTCGGGGGCTGACATCAGTGCGCAGCGTCACGGACGTGCACAGCGTGTCACACACCTTCACGGTGGATCTCACGTGTGCTATGTGCCACACACATGCACGGTGGATCTTGTGCTTGCTTGGTGCATCACGCTTGCACGGTGCACGGCACTCCTTCGTGGCGCGCGGCACGTCTTCATGTTGTATCCCACGTCTGCACCGTGCCCGTCACATGCCTGCACGGAGTGCCACAGCTGCACGGTGTGCATCGCACGGCTGCACGGTGCCTCACACGCACGGTGCCTCGTGCATGCAGGAGCTTTGCGCAACGGCACCTGTGCAGGGCGCATTGCACACCCGCAGGGTGCCGTGCATCACCAGGAGACGGCATCCCACAGCTGGTGGGCGCAGCCGGGCCGGGTGCCACGCGCAGGGACTGGCGCAGCCGCAGCCAGGGCGTCCCCACGGGCCCGCGTGCGTCAGTGGAGCTTGGCTGCTCCTGCCTTTCCAAACCTCCCAGCAGCATTTGACGGGGAGTGGTGACGTGTGAGGGCACCGCAGGGCTCCCCGCCGCCCTCGCCTCCCTGGGGGGGCCGCCAGGGGCTGCCCGTGCCGGGCAGGGCTGGGAGCAGGGCCGTGCCGTGGGGAGCCGTGCCGCGGCGTGCCGGCAGTGGGTTGTCCCCGCGGAGGAGGTGCCGGGAAGCGCGGCAGGGTGCGCAGCGAGGTGCCAGTTGGACGGAGCCTCCTGGAAGCGGCCGCGACCTCTCGGTGAGCGGGGCTGGCTTTCGTAACCCGCCCTGACGTCAGGGCGCTGGCGTGGCCCGGCCGGCGGTTTCCGGCAGAGGCCTCGGCAAAGGTTGCCCCGCGCCCCAGCCGCCCTGTGGGGTCCTGCCCCTGACCCCTGCCCGGCCCCAGGCTCCCAGCAGGGCAGGGCCAGATGGGATGGGAATGGGGACGGGGACAGGGACGGGGATGTGGATGTACTGCTGCAGTCCCGCAGGGTGCCCAACGTGCTGTGATTAGGAAGGCAACCAAGCCCGCTCCGGCATTGGTGGTAGGTGACTCGGCGTTCCCAAATATAACCCGGGCGTCCCGGCGGGAGTGCAGCAAGCAGCGCTCGCTCGAGACCATATAAAGGATTGTTTCTGCAGTCCGCGGTCGGCAGTGCACAGAGGAGAGGCCGTGCTGGATGGTGGTCCCAGTGGTGCTGGTGGGGACACTGGGGTCCCCAAAGCCCCTGCTGCACCAGTCCGGGCTTCCCATGTGGATGCTGAGCAGCTCCGCTCCATGCCCAGACCTTCCCTGCCTCAGTTTCCCCGTGTGCAGGATGAGGCTGGGGCTGGTGGTGAGCGTGCCAGTGGCACAAGGTCCATGAGGTAGCAGGGTATCCCTGTCACCGGGTGAGAGGAGGAGGTCTTGGGCGCCATGGGCAAGACCGGACCTCCTCGGGGGGGGCGTGGAGTCTGCATCCCCCCCACCCAGGGAGGTGGGGAGCGCAGCAGAGGTCTGGTGGAACCAAGTGGAGCAGCCGCCGGGGCGCTGCCACATCCCCAGCACCCCAGAGCCCATCACACCCCACCAGGGTGCCCCGGGGCTCCCGATTTCCCCATCCCCGTGCTGCAGGGACCCCCCTGAGGCAGCGCCGTGTCTCTGCAGGAGACTCTTGGGGGATCTTTGCCTTCCTGTGTGCTGCGCTCTGCAACCTGCCGGCAGTGCCCGCCCTGAACGGCACGGAGGAGCTGGGCGCCGGCCAGTCCATCCAGAAGACCTACGACCTGACCCGCTACCTGGAGCACCAGCTCCGCACCCTCGCTGGCACCTATGTGAGTAGGGGGCTCGCCCCCCGCCCCGGCTTGTCTTCCCCCCCATCTCCCTGTTGGCACCACAAGCCTGGGGACCTCCTGCTTCTTTCTGTGTCCCCACCAGTGTGGGGACCCTCCCGCCTCCCCGTAGTGCAGCGTCAGGACAGGGGTGGGACTGCACCTGTATGCATGAGGCTGTGGGTCTCCACCCATGCTGGAGGCCAAGGAAATGCCTCATCGGGATGAGGGCAGGGGCCGGGGGAGCCGCCCTGTGCCTCCGGCGGAGGGCGTCTCCCCCGGCCCCTGCCCTCGTCCCAGGTCCAGGCATGGGGCGCGGGCATCTGCACACCCCTGGCTCCCTGCCACCGCCTCTCCCTGCCCGCCGGCAGCACCGGCCCACGCGGAGGTTCCCTGTCTCTGCCCTGACGTGCCCCCGGTGCTGCTGGCGTGGCACAGCTGGAGGTGCCCCGGTGCCACTGCTGTCCCCCCACTGCATGCAAGCTCTGGTTGAGCTCCCTTGGTTGCTTCTGTTGCCTGGATGTGGGGACACGGCGGGTACGGGAGGGGGACATGGAGGCCTGGGACGTGGGGATCATGGGGAACCGGGGACGTGGAGCTCAGGCACAAGGGGATGTGGAGACTGGGGGAACACGGTGGACATATCCAGCAGGGAGACACGAACCTGGGATGTCAAGCACATGGGGAACTGGAGACGTGGCGGGCATGGAGCTTGAGGACGTGGTGGGGCATGGAGATCGGGGTAGGGGGACAGGGGAACGTGGTGGGCACGTCCATCTGGGGGACATGGAGATCTAGGCAATCAAGGGCATGGAGACCAGGGATGTGAAGGAGAAGGAGAGGCGGTGGACAGGGGGACCTGGAGACCTGGGATGTGCTGGGAATGTCCAGCTGGGGGACGTGGAGAGTGGTGACACAGTGGGCATGGAGATCAGGGATACGTGGGCGGGAGGCTGCAGAGACGTGAGATGCGTTGGGCACGTGGATCACACAGCAGCTGGGGACACGGGGGACAGTCCCACCCCGGTCCCCCCCCCCTCCTGACCCCCTCCCTCCCACCTTGCAGCTGAACTACCTGGGCCCCCCCTTCAATGAGCCCGACTTCAACCCCCCGCGGCTGGCGCGCGCCGAGCAGGTGCCCAGCGCCACGGTGGACTTGGACCTGTGGCGGGGGCTGACGGACAACGCGCGGCTGGCAGCCAACTACCGTGCCTACAGCCGCCTGCTCTGCTACCTGCGCGGGCTGGACGGGCAGGCGGGCACCGCCGAGCTGCGCCACCGCCTCGGCCACTTCTGCTCCAGCCTGCAGGGGCTGGTGGTCAGCATTGCCGGCGTCATGTCCTCCCTGGGCTACCCGCTGCCCGCTGGCCCTGCTGGGCCCCCGCTGCCCCCCGGTGCCCCCGCCGCCCCCAATGACTTCCTCAAGAAGATGGACGACTTCTGGCTGCTGAAGGAGCTGCAGACCTGGCTGTGGCGCTCGGCCAAAGACTTCAACCGCCTCAAGAAGAAGGTGCCGCCCGCCGTGGTCACGCTGCGCCTCGAGGCGAGGGGCTTCTGAGACCCCCCCTGCCGCTTTGCCAAGGTGGGGGACGGGGCCCCCCGAGGCCACCCCACGTCCCCACCAACGCCTTGCCGCGCCTTAATGGATGGGGCTTCAGACCCCGAATGCCACCAAAGCCACCCCACGTCCCCACCAACACTACTGTGCCTTAACAGATGGGGATTCTGTCCCAAAGTGCCACCAAGTCCACCCCACGTCCCCACCGTCAGCTCACTGTGCCTTGAGATATGGCGCTCCTGACCCCAAAGTGCCACCAAAGCCACCCCACATATTCATTGCCACCTTACTGTGCCTTAACGGACAGGACTTCTGACCCCAAAGTGCCACCAAATACACCCCACATCCCCACCACCACCACTGTGCCTTAACAGAGGGGCTTCTGTCCCTAAGTGCCACCAAAACAGCCCCACATACCAATCGCCACCCTGCTGTGCCTTGACAGGTGGGGATCCTTACCCCAAAGCGTCACCAAAGCCAGCCCACGTCCCGTCTCCCCCCATCACCACTGTGCCTTAAAGAGCAGGGCTGCTGACCCCAAAGCGCCACCAAAGCCACCCCGCGTATTCATCATCACCCCGCTGTGCCTTGAGAGATGGGGATCCTGAACCTAACGTGCTGCCACAGCCACCCCGTGTCCTCACCTCGCCGTGTCCCGAGGGACGGGGCTCTTGGCCCCGCGGGCTGCCTCACGCCCCCGCCGTTGCCTTGCCCAGGGGCGAGGCACTCGGACGCACGGGGCCACCACGGCGCGCCTCCACCCCGCGTGCCCGGGGCACGGGGCTCCTGCCCCGGAGCGCCACCGATGCCGCTCACCTCCCCGCCACCACCGCCGGCCCCGTGGGGGCTGCCCCACGCCCGTGGGGCTGGGAGCGGCGGTGTCTTCGCCCTGCCCCACGGCTGCAACGAGCCCCGAGCCCGCGGCACCCCCGGCGCCCTGCGGGCCCCGAGGGACCGAGCCCCCGGCGCCGAAGCCCCGCCCCCAGGAGCAAGAGGCCCCGCCCCCGACGGCAGCAAGCCCCGCCCACCCCGCGTAGCAAGCCCCTCCCCCTACGGCAGGCCCCGCCCCCGCTGCCCCAAGCCCCGCCCACCCCCGCGGCTGCCAATCACCCCCGGTGGGCGGGGCCAATGCCCCGGGGGCGGGGCTTGGGGCTTGGGGCGGGGCCGCGGGGGCGGCTGTCTCGGTGCGTCTGTGAGTGTTTATTTATTGGAGATGTTATTTATTAGGGTATTTATTGCAGAAGATCTATTCTTGTATTAACAAATAAAAGCCTTTCTCCAGTGCTGCCGCCGCACCCCCCCTCACCCCGCCCCAGCCCACACCGCACCGGGGGGGGGGGGGGGGGGGGGGGGCAAGGAGCCAGCACACGCCATCAGTAGGGACCAGAGTGAACGGGGGGCAGCTGCACCGGAATCCCCCTGGGGTTGTGGCGGTGCACGTGGGGCATGACAGGGAGCTCGCCGGGGGCCAGAATTCGGGTGGAAGCCCCCCCCCCCTTGGCCCGGTGGTGACACCCCCATCACGCCCCCCTGGGCACTACTGGGGGGTGCTGAGCAGCATGTAGAGGGTGCCGGGCTGGGGCAGGAAGCCGGTAGCACTCAGGGCGCGCAGGGAGGGCGTGTTGCAGGGCAGCACGCCGCAGTACACGGGGAAGCCACGGGCGTGCAGCCCCCGGCCCAGCGCGGCCAGCACCAGCCCGCTGAGCCCGCGGCCACGCCAGGCGGGCACGGTGTAGCCGTGGCTCAGGCAGCCCAGGGGGTCCACCAGGCTCCAGGAGAGCGGGCGCCCGCGGGGGTCCAGCAGGCAGGCGCTGGGCAGTGCCCGCACCAGCCCCTCTAGGAACCGGCGGCTGCGCCCCGTGCCCCCGAAGCTCCACGTGGCGTTGAGCAGTGGGACGTGGGACGGGGACAGCGGCGCCAGGCGCAGCCCCGCTGGGATCCTGCAACAGGGTGGGATGGCGGGGGGAAGGGGTCCCCGACGCCCTCAGTGGGGGTGGAGCAGGGACCCCCTCACCCAGTGCCACCTAAGGATGGGGTTGGGGACCCCCGTGCCACCCAGGAACGGGACTGGGGACCAACGGGACACACAGGGATGTGGGGACCACTGTGCCACTTGGATAGGATCAGGGGCCCCCCTGCCACCCGGGAATGGGACTGGGGACCCTGACGTCACCTGGGGCTGAGCCCGTCACCCCTCTGCCAGCTGGGGATGTGCCCAGGGACCCTTGTGCCCTCCCAGGGACGAGCCGAGCCCTCCCCCCCCAACTCACTGCACGCGGGACCGGGGCGGCTCAGGGCTCAGCATCGCTCGGTACCGGAAAGTCTTCATCCGCAGCCCCTTGGCCGCGGCCGCCTCGCGCACGGCCTCGTGCACCCCGTCCTGCATCCCTGGGGACAGCCCCGTCAGCCAGGCCAGCGCGGGGGGGCGTGGGCGCACGGCTCCCCGTCCTGCTCACCCTGCATCTGGAAGGCTCGGCTCCAGTCCACGGCCTCGGAGCTCCCCAGCACCGCCCGCCAGGCGCCCTCCTCGCGGTAGAACACGGCCAGCTGGTTGGCGTAGAAGTCCCCGGGGTCCGCCTGCTCCTGGGGGCACGGCGGGGACAGTGAGCACCCAGCGCGGCCGCCCCGACCCAGTCCCTTCCCCCCCCCCACCCAAGGGGCACCTCTGGGCGCAGGCGGGTGAGGACGACGGCGAAATCGGGCCACGAGTCCACCAGCACCTGGTGGGCAGCTGGGTTCCCCCGCGCCACCGTCATCACGGCCCCCAGCACCTGCAGGACGGGGTCAGCGTGGGGGGGGGGGGGGGCCGCGGCGGGGGGCGACGCCACGGGGTGGGCAACGGGGCCGAGCACGGCGATGGGGACACACGCACTGCCCGGTGTCCCCATCGCCGTCACAGCAAGGGGGGGTCCCCAGCACCGTTGGGGAGGCGGTGGGAGGTGCGGGGGGGGGGGTCAACCGGTCCTGTCACCGTCACGGCGATGGCACAGGGGTCCCCAGGGCCCGTGTCACCGTCAGTGCGGGAGGGATGAGGGAGGTACGGGGGGGTCCTCTGGTCCCGGTCACCGTCACGGCGATGGCACGGGGGTCCCCAGGTGCCCCCCCAGCCCCGTCACCGGCAGGGAGGCGGGCAGGCTCCTCCGCAGGGCGCCCTCCAGGCGCTGCAGCTGCCCGGGGCACGTCAGGATCCGCATGGCTCCGCACCGGGGCAGGCTGCACCGCCGCCGCTCAGTCCCCGCGGCACCGGGGGGGCACGGGAGGGCACGGGGGGGGCGCCGCTACGTGTCCCGGGCACGCGGGGACGGGCCCTGCCCACCGCCCGCCCCGGGCACGGGGCACTCGCCCGGCCGTGACGGTCGCCCCGGGACCTGCCGGTGTTACCGCCTGCCCGCAGCCCCCGGGTGAGTGCCGCGGGGACCGGGGAGCCCCGGGGGGGGCGGCCGGGACCGAGGTGCCCGGGGGTGCCCGGGGGTGCCCGGGGGTCCCCATCCGCCCCCCGCTACCGCCGGTGTCCGGGCAGGGCCATGCTGATCCTGCGGTGCCCGGCCCGGCTGCAGTGCCTGGAGGACGCCCTGCGGAGGAGCCTGCCCCGCGCCCTGCCGGTGAGCGCCCCGCCGCCGCCACCCCCGGCCCGCACCGGGACCCCGCCGACCCCCGCCCCGACCCCCGCGGGCCCCGCGGGCATCCCGCGCCAGCCAATCACGGCCCGGACGGGCTCTGCCCCAGCCAATGGCAGCCCGGCCTGCTTCCAGCCGGCCAATCCCCTCCCGGGTCCGCACCGGCCCCGGCCTTACCGGTGCCACCTCCCCCACGCCCCCTGCCCGCCCCTCCGGTTGGCCCCGCCCCTCCGGTTGGCCCCGCCCCCAACCACGACCTGGCACCAGGCCCCGCCCCCCTCCGCCTTCACCCCCCGCACCCCGCAGGAGGGCGGCCATCTTAGGTGAGGGCAGGGAGCCCGGGGCAAGCGAGGCCGTGCTGCCCGGGGGGCCCCCGACGGCCGCCCCGTCGCTGACGCCCGCCCCACAGGTGTACGGCGCCGTGCTGAACATCAACCGCGGCAACCCGGGGGACTTCGAGGTCGCAGTAGATGCCTGGCCTGACTTTGGCGCCGTGCTGGCGCGGCGCAGCGGAGAGGTGGCTGGCGGGCGCTCGGGGCGCGGGGCTGTGGCTGTGCCAGGGGGGCTCAGCCCAGCCCTGCCCTACAGGCACCAGTGGACGACTGCTACTGGAACCTGCAGGCGGCCTTCTACCGGGACGTGGGCGCCTACCGGGCCCTGCTGGAGACCCCGGGCTGCCTGCGCTGGGATGCTGCCTTCCACATCTTCGGTGGCTCCAGGGCACCGAGGGGCTGGGGTGGTGGGGACACTGGGAGCCTGGGTCGGCGGGGCTTGGGACACCAGTTGGTGCTGTGGGCAGGAATGGGTGGGTGCTGATGGGCACTGGGGTGCTGGATGCACTGGGGATGTGAGTTGGGGCACTGCGGGTGTACCAAGGGCAGGGACTGGGTGAGCAGGGTCCCTGGGGAGTGTGCTGGGGGAGGAGAGAGGGGCAGTGGGGGGTCCTTGGGGATGCTGGGGGGCACGGTCAGAAGGCACAGGGACAGGGAGGAGTGGGGCACCTGCTGCTGCCGCCCCCCAGGGCTGCAGGATGGGGTGGCCACAGTGTCCCAGGACATTGCAGCAGCCAAGGGCGTAGAGCTGGAGGTGACTGAGTACTACACATACCTGCACCCCGACCCCAGCACCCTACCTGAGCCACAGTGAGCACCATCCCCATCCCGTCCGTGTCCCAATCCCTGTCCCGTCGCCGTCCCGCCACCGCCCACGTCCCGTCCCTCTCCCCGCAGGCTGGACCCCGACGTGCGGGTGGGCACGCTGAGCCCGGCCCACGCGGAGCTGCTGGACGCGACGTGGGCGTACGGGGGGAATGCGCGGAGCCGCCAGTACCTGGGGGAGCTGCTGGAGCGCTTCCCCAGCCTGTGCCTGCTGGACCGGGCCGGCGAGCCGCTCTGCTGGGTGCTGACCGACGGCTTCGCGGCGGGGGCGCACGGCTTCACCCTGCCCTCCCAGCGCCGCCGCGGCCTCATGCGGGTGCTGACCGTCCTGGCCGCCCGCCGGGCGCTGGCCCGAGGCTTCCCCACCTACGGGCACACGGCCACGGGCAACGGCGCCATGCAGCGGCTGCAGGAGGCGCTGGGGCACCGCCGCCTGCCCGGGCTGTGCCGCTTCGTCCTGCACAACCCCGCCCTGGCGCGGGCCGCGCCCTGACCCCCCCCCCCCCCCCCCCCCCCCGGGGAAAAAACACACGCAGGAAAAATAAAAGCAGAAATAAAGCCGCAACGCCCCAACACCCGCGGGGCCGGGGCCGGCCCTCCGGGGACCGTGTCGGCGCCGGGGGGGGCACAAACAGGCGCCCTTCCGGGGGGGGCGGGAGAGGCAGAGCGGCGGGGAACGCGCGGGGTGAGTCACGGCGGGGGGGGCGGCACCGGGACACCGGGGGGGGGGGGGGGACACCGGGGTTGTGCGACGGCGGCCGGGGGCAGCGGTGGAGGAGAGGGGACAGAACAGCCGGGGGGGGCTCGGGAACAGCGGGGGGGGGGGGCGGCGCCGTGCCGTGCCGTGCCGTGCCGTGCCGCAGCCGCCCCGTCCGCAGGCCATGGAGCGCACCGGGCTCATCACCGACTCCTTCCCACGGCGGCACCGGCGGCCGGGGCGCGCCGAGAGCAAGGACGGCCCCGCGGCGCGGCGGGGGGAGCGCGGCAAGGGGCGGGGGCGGCGGGCGGGGCCCGCTGTCGTTCCGCCCCCCCGCCCCCCGCCCTTACCCACGCAGGAGGCCGCCCAGGAGCCCCCGTCGCCCCCCCGGCCCCCCCCGGATCTCCTGGACATGCTGCGGCGCTTCGACCTGGCCTGGGAGTACGGCCCCTGCACGGGTGAGCGCCCCCCGAGCCCCCCTCCCAAGGCCGCCCAGCGACCCTCCCCAGTTCATAACGCCCCCCCCCGTGTTCCCCCACAGGCATCACCCGCCTGCAGCGCTGGGAGCGGGCGCAAGCGCTGGGACTGAGCCCCCCGTTCCCAGTCCGTGACGCCCTCCTGGAGCATTGCGATGACCCCGCAGTCACCTACAGGTGTGTATGGGACCGGGGTGGGCTTCTGGGGACAGCGGGGACCGGGGGCTGCTCGCTGATCCTGTTCTATCCCCCCAGCCTCTGGCATGAGTATGGGCTCTGAGCCAGCGGAGGGATGCGGAGTAAAGGCTGGTGTGGATGAGGTGGCTGCAGCGTGGCGTGTGCGCTGGGAGAAGTGAGCCGAGAGGCTGTAGGGGCACAGAGCTTTGATGCCAGCACCGGGGTCCTGCGGCATGACACCTGGTGGCATCGTGCCGCAGGACCCCGGTGCTGGCCAGCCTCCCCTGCCCTGCGTGGGGATGATGGCAGTGGCGATGCAAGGCGCCTGGTAGCAAGGATGAGAGCTCAAGGGGGAACAGGGATGAGAGGTAGAGGAGTGCTGGCGGGGGGCTTGCAGGTGAGAAGAGGGACAGCGGGGGGGGAAGAAGGACAGCTAAGGAGGAGAAGGGACGCAGGCAGAGGTGTCCCTTCCTAGGTGACCATACCGCGCATCCCCCGTAGAGCTGAGGTGACCGGGGTAGTGGCAATGCCAGAAACATTTGGATGGGGCCATTTGGACAGCCCACGGGAGCCTGCATCGCATCTGCCTCCCAGAGGCGTTGGGGGGGGGGGGGTTAGTCCTGTGGGATTCATTTGATTATTAGTAGTTTTGCTGTTTAATAGCGTGCAGAATCGTGTAAGCACAAATTAATAAAAGAGTGAGTTTGTTAATTATTTAGGCTATTGGTTACTTAATTTATTGGCTTCCTGGCAGGCCGTTGGCACACCACCGAAGCATGTCGGTTACGTGCCAGCGGAGCGGTGCAGCCAGCCGCCGTGAGACCCGGGCCCGGCCCCGCACCCTTCGGCCTGCCTCGTCCCGCTGTGGGGGCTCCAGGCAGCTCTCTGCATGCAGGGCCCCGCGGGGGCGGACGGGGGGCGCCTTCCCCACCGGGCCGGCCCCGGTTCCTACAGACTGCAGTCTTCACACCCACCCCCCGCCCCGGCCTCGCACAAGATGGCGCCGCAGCCGCCCTCCGCCTGGACCACATTTCCCATGAGGCCCGCGGGCGGAGGAGCCGGGCGGGCGCGGCAGCAGCGCGCAAGGGCTGCCGGGAGTTGTAGTGCGCGGCTCCTCCTCCCCAAGCTGCCCCGGCCCCCAGGGACATGGTGTACCCCTCCTGCTGCTGGCAGCACTGGCGTTACCCCACACCTCCCTCACGGGAGCCCCACGCCTGTCTCCACCGACCTCAGCCCCTCACTGCGAGCCCCCCCGGCAGAGGCAGGGTCCCCACACCAGCGACGTGCATTACGTGCTTTATTGTCAGGCTGGTGCCGTGCTGGTGCAGGGGGCCGGCGTGGCGAGGTGGGGGCCGGCGTGGCGAGGTGGGGCCCGGGGGCTGTATCACCCCCCAGGGGTGCAGCAGGGCCCCGGGCAGGGGGGTAAAGCAGTGCTACCCCATGCCCCGCAGTGCAGGCCGGGGGGGGGCAGCAGGCCCCCACCCTGCCCCATCCCCTGGTGCCATTGCAGGGGGCCTGCCCCTTGTCCTCCTCCCCGCTGGGACTAGGGGGCAAGGGGTGAGGTGCGGTCAAGGGCAGGGTCGCAGCCGGAGGCAGGTGGGCTGTGGTCTTCTGCGCAGGCTGGGCCTCCATCCACACTGGCCTGGCGCACTACGCGCCGGGGCCGGGAGCTGGGCCGTGCCCCCAGGGGTGACCCCCCTGGACCCCCGGGGTCCCCCGGCACCTCTGTGGCCTCAAACACCTGCGGGAAGCAGGAGGGGCTTCCAGACAGAGCTGCTTCGCCCCACGGCCCCCAGCATCCCCAGTCCAGCACTATGTACCCGTGCCCCCACCATGGTCAGCGTCCCACCGGCCACGCTCCGTGCCACAGCCTCACCCTGCCCACGAACCTCCCCCCGGTGCCCCCTGCCCTGGCACTCACCTCCCCACCAAGGGGCTCCTCCAGCAGCTCGTGGGGCTGTGGGGACTCCATCAGGCTGATGCTCCGCATGACGGCACAGAGGGAGATGCGGGGGCGCTGGGGTGCCCCCGACAGCCCCGGCCCCGCCGGGTGCCTGCTCGCCTCCTCGGGAGGCTGCGGGGACGGGGCTCGGGGCTCGGGCCTGGCAACCTCGTCCCCTGGTGCAGCCTCCTCCGGCTCAGGCTGGGACGCGCGCTCTGCCGCCCGGGGCTCCCAGAGGACGCTGTGCCGGCTGCCACGGGAGCACCCGCGGTCACCCGCTGCCCTGGCCCCGTCCCCTGCCGGTGAGGGCGGGGCTCCCACAGGCCAGAGGGGCGTGGCCTCATATGACCCCACCCCCACCGACTGCTGGGGGCGTGGTCACAGCACGCCCCACCCACGGGGCGTGGCCTCGATAACCCCGCCCAATCCTCTCGCCCCGCCCACCTGGCGCTCAGGATGCCCTGGTAGAAGTCAAGCTGGCGCATGAAGCCGGGGTTGGGCAGGACGCCGGGGCGGCAGCGCCGGACGTGCCGCAGTGCCCGCTCCAGGGGCCACCCGAACTCCTTCATGGCGTAGGCCAGCACTGTGGCTGCCGAGCGGCTCAGCCCCATGCGGCAGTGCACCAGCGCCCGGCCCCCGCGGGCCCTGCGGCAGCCTCACTGCGACACAGCTCCTGGCGTCCCCGGGGACCCCGGCGTCCCCAGGGACCCCAGGACCCTCAGCTGCCCAGCTCCCAGTGCCACCCATGGCCCCAGTGCTTCCCTGCCCCATGGTTCCACGTGTCCCCAAGGACCCCTTGCCCAATGGACCCCTTGTCCCTAACGCCCCCAGTGTCCACAGAGAGCCAGTGACCCAGAGTCCCTCACCTTCCAGCATCCCCCAGGGCCCCCAGCACCTCAGCCATCAAGATGCTCCCTCCCTGCGCCCCTCTGCCTCGCCAGTCCTGCCCTAGTACCCCCACTGAGCCCGCCACGCTCCATGCCCTGGTGACCCCTGCCCCACCACATCCCCGGCACACCCTGTCCCCACTGACTTGACGTTGGAGAGGAAGAGGAAGGTATCGTTCCAGTGGGGCAGGAGCTCAGCCGCCTCCTCGTCATACACCCGCACGTTCATGTAGGTGAACAGTGCCGGGAAGAAGTTGTCGATCTCCCGTGCCACATTCAGGATGTGGGTGATGCTGCAGAGTGCAGGCAGGGGGGATCGGGGCCGTGCCCCCCATTGCCCCCATGCCTGCCCCGCTACGGATGGCCCCTCGCGCACCGGTTCTGCTGCAGCTCCTCCAGGTTGGCAGCGTTCCACTCGGAGCCCTGTGCCAGCGGTGATGGTTGGGGACAGCCCCTCCTGCGCCCCACCCGTGCCCTGCCCACGCGCTGCCCCACTGCCCACCAGGTAGAGGTGCGGGAAGACGCAGGAGGGCCGGTCCATCTGCGCCAGCACCAGCAGCATCTCGTTGTCGATGAAGTCCTTGTGCTGGGCCAGGCTGCGCCCCGTGCGCCGCTCCAGCTCCGTCCGCACCTGGCACCGCAGGGGGTGAGGGATGCGGACGGGACCCCCCCCCGTGCCCCATCCCGCCCCCGGCCCCAGCACCCACCTCCTTGGAGGTGACGCTCTCCAGGTCAGCGGAGGCCAGGACGTCGCGCAGCAGCGCCCGCACCGCCTGCTCCGTCAGCTCCGGCACCGCCGGCCTGGCACCGCCGCAGCACCTCAGCACGTGCCCCGACCCCTCCCAAGCCCCGCCCACTTCCTTCAAGCCCCGCCCCCGATACGCAGACCCCACCCCCGCAGCCCCGCCCCCACAAGCCCCGCCCCTCCCACAAGCCCCGCCCCCTCCCACAAGCCCCGCCCCTCCCACAAGCCCCGCCCCCTCCCACAAGCCCCGCCCCCTCCCACAAGCCCCGCCCCCGCAGCCCCGCCCCCACAAGCCCCGCCCCCCACAAGCCCCGCCCCCTCCCACAAGCCCCGCCCCCTCCCACAAGCCCCGCCCCCCTCCCACAAGCCCCGCCCCCAGCCCTATCCCAGGGGCACAGCACAGGGCCCGGGCTTACCCCGGGGGCTGGGGGGAGCCGGGGCGCACGGACTCCAGGTCGGCCATGGCCAGCCACTCGTTGAGGCAGCTCTGCTCCGAGCTCAGCGCAGCCGCGTAGTCCCGGGCCCAGAGCAGCGCAGGGCCCCCGGGGATGTGCCCCCCGCGGTCCGCCTGCTCGCAGGCTCGGTGCAGCTCCTGCAGCACGGCCCTGCCGCACAGGAGCCTGGCACGCGGCCCCCTCGCCCTGCCCGCACCGCGGCCTCCTCCCAGGACCTCATCTCCCAGCCCCACACGTCCCCGGTCATGGTGCCTGTGACGTCGCCTCACGGCCTCATGTCCTCTGCCCACGTCCAAAGCCCATCCACACATCCCCTGCTCACACCTGTGTCCATGGTGGTGCCCACACCTCCCGTGCACATGTCCCCAATGCCATAGTGGTGCCCACGTCCCCCATGACATAGTGGTGCCCATGTCCCCTGTGCCATAGTCCTGCCCATGTCCCCCATGCCCACATCCCCCGTGCCATAGTGGTGCCCAAGTCCCCCATGCCATAGTGGTGCCCAAGTCCCCCATGTCCACATCCCCTGTGCCATAGTGGCTCCCACACCTGTCATGCCCATGTTCCCCATGCCACAGTGGTGCCCACTTCCCTCATGCCCACGGTGATACCCACATCCCCCATGCCCGCGGTGGTGCCCAGCAGCTGGCTCACCACATGGTCTGGACAGAGATGGGCTTGAAGATTCGGGTCTGCCCCCCAGACATCACGCTGAACCCCCTGGGCACCGCAGGGACACACACGGGTCAGGGTGGTCACCCCTGCCCCACTCCTTCCTGCAGGTTCTGTCCATCCCACCAGCCCCCTCTCCCCCCCTTCCAGGAGGCTCCCCCTTACCCGTCACCATCGAGGAAGACCTGGGTGTCACTCCAGAGGGGCAGCACCATGCCCAGGGTGCAATGGGTGGACCTGGGGTGGGCAGAGGTCAGGGGGGCACGGCTGCCTCTACCCCACCCCAGTCTCCCAGCTTCACTCACCCCTCGTGTGGGAAGTCCACACCCAGCAGCACCGTCTGGCCCTCGGCACCTGCCTCCTCCGGCCGCACCACCAGCAGGTACCTCACCCGCTGCGGCCGCACCGACTCTAGCCGCACCGCCTGGGATGGGGGAGGCTGAGGGGAGACCCTGCACCCCCGGGGCAGCACGGCTGCTCTGCCCCCCGCGCCCATGGGGCTGGGGATGACCTGCAAGCACCCTGGGGGCACGCTGGGCCCCAATGCATCCCCAATCCTGTTGCCATCACCATTGCTGTCTGCATCCCATCACCTCCCCATCCATCCCATCCCATCCCAGTCTCGTGCCTGTCCCCTGCCCGTCCCTATTGCCATCCCCATCCTGACCCATCCTGTCCCAGTCCTACCCTATCCACATCCCATCCTCGTTACCATTCTCATTGCCATCCATATCCTGTCCCCATCCCTGCTTCACTCCCATCCTCATCCTCATTTTGTCCCTATTCCCATCCCATCAGCACCTGCATCCTCATCCCATCTGTGTCCACATCTGCATCCCGGTCTCCATCCTGTCCCCATCCCATCCTCATCCCCGTTATTTCCATGTCACCGTCCCCATCCCGTTCTCATCCCATCCCACCCCTGGGGAGGTGGCCATGCCCTACCAGACGGATGGCATCCTGGGGACGCAGCAGCTGCATCATGAGCTGGAGGTGCTGCTCCTGCCGCCCCGGGGGCGCAGCTGGGGGGGGCTCAGCCACCAGCGGCTCCTCGGCAGGCAGCAGCAAGGCAGCTCCCTTGACCATGACGAAACTCTGCCTGGGGCAGCAGGGCTTTGAGCAGGACGGGGGGCAGCAGCGGGGAGGGGACAATGCTGTCCCATCCCCACCCCAGTGCCCCAGGCCCCCATCCCCTGGCTTGGGGACCCCTTCTCACCGCCTCTGCAGCTGGCCGCGCCTGGGCACATTGTCCTCCTGCAAACGTGGGGGGGCAGTGCCCCAAGGGGAGCATGACCATGGGCATGACCATCGGCGCCCTTTGACAGCGACACCCTGCCCCTCCCCCCCCCCCCCACCCCCAGCATGGGCACAGCAGGGTCCCATGGGGATTGGGGAGGGGTCCCTGGGAGCTGAGACCCCTGGGGAGCTGGAGTGCGGGGTCCTCACCCCAGTTCCCCCTCCCACGCTGGGCGCTGCCCAGGGGAAGTGCTCACAGGGGCTGTGCACCCCGATAAGGCCCAGCGGTCGGTGCGGGGGGGCGGGTATGGGCTGGGAGCTACTGGGACAACCTGTGCCCAACTGGGAGGCACTGGGCCAGCCCCCGACTGCCGTGGGAGTCACTGGGACAGCCCCTCCAGCCAGCGGGATCCAGGGGGGCAGCCCCCCCAGCGAACATACTGGGAGCACTGGGGACGAGCGTGGCTTTACTGGGAGCAGCTGAGGACCGCGACCCCTGCTGTGCTCACCGGGCAGCCCCCGACCGCGTGCTGGGAGCGGACGAGAGGGGCCCGAAACCGCGGCGGCCCCGGGAGCGGTGGGGGCAGCCCGCAGCTCCGCCACCCCCCCGCGGCGGCAGGGCCCGTCCCAGTCCCGTCCCGTCCCGTCCCGGCAGCACCCGGCGGCCCGCCCCGTCCCGTCCCGTCCCGCCCCGGCCCCGCACTCACCGCGGACCCCCCCGCCCGCCGCACGGTGACCAGCGCCATGCCCCCGCCGCGCCGCCCCGCACCAGGAAGCGCCGCCGCCGCCGCTGCCCCGCCCGCGGCGGGCACGGGAACGGCCCGGGAGCGGCAGCGGGCACGGCCCCGCCCCGGCCCCGCCCCCGCGGCCCCGGGGCAGCCCCTCCGGGGGCACGGGGCCAGATCGGGGGGAGGGAGCCCCCCCGGGACGCCCCGCGGCCAGGCACAGTCGGACACAGCGCTGTGTGTAGGTCTGTATGTATAGCGTATGTACATCCGCGAGGGACCCCCCCCCCAGCCCCGCGGGGTCACCGCACAGCACCGGGGGGGGCCGTGCCGGGCCCGGCGGGGTGCGGGGGGCAGGAGGGTCCCGGGGCCGGGCCCCCCCGCGCTACTTGTCGGTGAGGGAGAGGCGCAGGATGCGCTGCAGCTCCTCGTCCTCCTCCCGCCGGCGCCGCTCGCGCTCCTCCTGCTCCTGCTCCGACAGCGCCATGGCCAGCCGCAGCTGCTCCGCGAAGCTGCCGTAGCCGGGGGGCGCCGGGGGGGGGGCGCCGCCGCCGCCGCCTGCCCCGGGTGGGGGCCCCGCCGGGGGGGCGGCGCCGGGCCCCGCCTGCAGCAGCAGGCTCTCCTGCAGCGCCCTGCGGGACAGCGCTGAGGCCACGCCCCCGAGCAAGCCCCGCCCACACCCCGTCAAGCCCCGCCCCTCCGAACAAGCCACGCCCCCACCCCCGTAGCCCCGCCCACCCACCCAGCCCCACCCAGACACCTTCGAGCCCCTCCCCTTCCCGCCAAGCCCCGCCCCCCTCCGGGCGCGGTGGGCGGGGCTTCCCCACAGACCCCGCCCCCCCGCCCGTGGGCGGAGCCTCACCGCTCCAGCTGCAGCTCCTCGTCGTAGGGCGGGGGGCGGGCGCCGGGCCGCGTGTTGGTCAGCGCCTCCCACACCGTCACCTGCGTGGGGGCGGGGCCTCGTAGAAAGGGGGCGGGGCCTGGTGGGGCGTGGCCTCTCCCGGGGGGCGTGGCCTCTCCCGGGGGCGTGGCCTCTCCCGGGGGGCGGGGCCTCACCTGGTCGGTCTCGGTGCCGGCGTCGAGCAGGCTCTGCTGGATGGCGAACTGCAGCAGGTCGTCGTCCTCGTCCCGCAGGGGCTCGCTGCGCCCCGCGCCCAGCACCGTGTAGCCCGGCGGCACCTCGAACACCCCCGGCTCCACCTCGCACGGGAAGGGCCAGCCTGCGGCACCGCCACCGCTGGGGGCACCGCCACCGCCTGGGGGGGTCCCCCCAGCACCCCGCACTCACGCCACCCCCAGGGGGATCCCCCCCACACCCCCCGCCCCGATGCCCCCACACCCCCCAGGGCACCCCCATCGCTCACCTCCAGGGCCGGTGGGCTGCGCGCCGGGGGGCTGGGCGGGGGCGCAGACCCGCACGGAGCCCAGCGGCTGGTCGCAGCCACAGAGGTTGCTGAAGGTGATGCGGGCGTTGAGGACGTGGAAGAGGGGGATCTCTGGGGGCACCGGGGGGTCAGCAGCCCCATGCCGGGCAGGCCCTGCCCCTCCCGCAGCCCCCAGCCTCGCAGCCCCAACCTCACCGATCTTGACGGGGAAGCCAGGGGGCAGCTTGAGGGTGATGAAGTCGCGCAGCTTGGCGAAGTGGGCGTTGGAGATGGCCATCAGGTCGATGATGGGCGTCACCTGCTCCGCCAGTGACAGCGGGTGCTGCTCGCATAGCCACAGCGTCGCCTTGAACCTGCCCGGGCACCGGTGTGGGCACAGGGACCCCCCCGCACCCCACCACCATGGCCTGCCTTCCCCCGGCCCCGGTGCTCACCTCTGCACCTTGCTGGACACCTCGATAGGGCGCCCGATGTTGCGGGCCTCCAGGTCAAAGTGTGGGTCGAAGTACTCCTCGGGGGTGATGGCCGTGGGGTTGGTGGGGCTGGCCGCCTGCAGCACGGGTGCCTGGGGAGGGCGTGGGGGGGGCACAGCTCAGCCCTGCCCCGCCCTGCATCACCCCCAGGCCCCCTGCCCACTGCTCACCCCGTTGTGGGTGCCGTGCTGCTGCGCCAGGCCCAGGAAGGAGTGAAAGGGAGTCCTGGAGCCTGCAGGGAGACCCCGAGGTGCAGGGGGTAGTGCAGGCAGGCACGGTGCACCCCGCACGGTGCCCCACATCACCCCCACGTGCTGCCCCACACCGCCACCCACGCTGCCCCATACCACTCCTGCACGCCGCCCGACATCGCTCCACACAACGCCCAACGTCACCCTGCAGGCTGCCCCGTCACCCCGCAAGCACTGCACCCAGGAAGGAGGAGGGCCTTGACCCGGGAGGGGGGTGGGCCCCCACTGCAGGCAGCCCCCCCTTGGTCGCTGGGGCTGTCACCTTTGCTGCGTGACTTGTCCTGGTCAGAGAGGTGCTCGGTCCTGGTCTTGGTGACCAGCTCCACGTTGCTGGCGCTGTACACCTGCAGAGACAAGACACAAGGACAGGGTCAGCCCTGGGGTCACCACAGCCCCCCTGCCCCCCGCCCCACTAGGCGCACCTTGGCCTCGTAGCCACTGACCACCTCCATCTTCTCCGAGCGCCAGCCCCAGATCCCCGACTTGTTCCTGGGAAGGGGTGTGGAGGCATCAGGCCCGCGGCCACCTCACCTGTGCCCTGCCAGCCTCCCCGCCACGAGCACCCCCCCCACGCACCGCTCAAAGGCAATGTTCCTCGTGTCGAGGTGCGTGGAGACGATGGGCGACGTCAGCCGCCCAGCCACGTGCTCCTCTGAGGGCTGCATGGCCGCCAGCAGCAGGTCGGGCTCATGCAAGGCCAGCGCCAGCGTCTCGGTGTAGACCACCTGCTTGTCGTGGTCCACCTCCATCACCACTGCCCCCTCCTCTGCGCGTGGGGAAGGGGGTCAGTGCCTGCCCCTGGCCCCACCATTCCCACTGCGGGGACAGGAACCCCCGGCACCCAGACTGCCCCTGCCCCTGGGGGCATCTGGGGTCTCCGTAGGGGATCCGGCGTCCTTATGGGTGAGTACGTGCAATGCACGGGCGCCGGGGGGACCCCTGGGGGGTGGTTGCAGGGTCTGAGGGTGCTGGAGCCAACCTTCTCCCTTGAAGATGTAGCTGCGGCGGCCCCGCTGCCACGTCATGTGCTCGAAGCCCAGCAGCGTGGTGTCAACCCGGAGGCTCTCGCCCCGCTTCCAGACTCGGTAGACGTCGCTGGGGCACACCTTGGAGACCAGCGGCACTGCGGCACCGGCACCCGTCAGCAGCACGGTGGGGGCGGCCCCCCCCGGCCCCAGCCCCCGGCCCTGCTCACCCCAGCTCGTGAACTCCCACTTCATCTCCACGTAGAAGTCGGAGGCCTGGAAGAGATGAAGGCGTCACAGGGCAGAGGGGTGACACGGCAGGGGGCTGCAGCAAGGGGGTCCCAGCCGGGAGCCCTGGGTGGGTGGAACAGAGCCCCAGTGGGGATCCTCGGCAGAGGCCGAATTGCGGGTAGGGGATCTGGGGGACAACCAATCGGGGGATCCTGGGGGAGATGGGGGTCCTGTGGGGGGCCCCAGGAGCTCGCCAGCAGCCTCCGTGACCCCCACTCCCCAGCCTGGCGGGACCCCAGCGCCAGCGGTGCCCGGTGCCCACCCCGGCAGGGCCGTACCCGACGCAGCTTGCTGAGCAGCTCGGGGATGCCGGCGAGCCGCCGTGTCGCTCGCTGGTAGTCGCGGTACTGGAGCACCAGCTGCACCATCTCGGGGTCCCCCGTGCTCACCGCCTCCTGCAGCACTGGGGCACGGGGTGCCATCAGCCGGGCACCACCAGCGCCGGTGTCCCTGCACCTCCCGCCCTGCGCCGGCGGCCCCCGTGCCCACGTACCTGTCCAGCCGTTGGCGTTCTCCCGGCCCACGTTGGCGTTGTGCCGCAGCAGCACCCGCGCCGACTCCAGGTGGCCGAGGGACACGGCCAATTCCAGCGGGGTCCGGCCACGGGGGTCCATCAGCTCCACATCGTGCTGCGGGCACGGGCAGGGTCATCCAGGCACCCCGTGCCCTCCCCGTCACCCCACGCAGCCTGGTGCTGCCCCCAGCCCCCCCAGCTCCCCGCGCTCCCATCCTGGAGCCCCGCGCCCCCAGCTCCCCCCTGTCCCCAGCAGCCCCCGAGCGCTCCCACCCCCAGTCCCTCCGTCCCAACGCGCCCAGCCCTGTCCCCCCCAGCGCTCCCCGTCCCCCGGTGCCCCAGCACCCTGTCCCGGTGTCCCCGGTCCCGCCGGTGCCCGCAGCCTCCCCGTCTCCCCCCTCTCCCAGTCCCCAGAGCCACCCCAGCGCCTCCGGTCCCCTCCTATGCCGGAGCCCCCTCCCGCAGCTCCCAGCGCCCCGTCCCCGCCTGTCCCGGCGCTCCCCAGCGCCCTCCCGCCCCCCCCGGTGCCCGGTGCCCGCGGTGCGGAGCCTCTCGGTGTCCCCCCCCGCCCCCCCCCCGACCCCTCGGCGGGAGCGCGGCGCCCACCGATCCGGAGCGCAGGGCGCTGTCCAGCGCCTGGTGCCGGTTGTGCCAGACGAGGCGGTGCAGCGGGAAGGTGTCGGCGGCCCGGGCCATCCCGACACCATGTCCCCGGGGGGGGGGCCGCGCCGGGCCGGGCAGCGCGCGGGGGGACGGGCCGCAGCTCCGGGCCTGCCCGCAATGGCTGCGCGCGGGGGCGGCGGCGGCGGCGGCGCAGCGCGGCGGCGCGGGGCGGGGCCGGCACCGGGCACGGCGGCCGGGAGCACCGGGCCCGCAACCGGCGCCGCGGAGCCGGCTCACGGCACCGGGCACCGGGGCACCGAGGGCCCGGCCCCAGCACCGCCCCCGGCTCCGGGACCAACCCCCCCAGACCCCATCCCAGCGGGGGCCTCGGTGCCCCGGGGACTCCCCCAACCCCCCCGCCCCGTCCCGTCCCCGCGCCCCCCGGCGCCGCCTCGTCCCGTCCCGTCCCGTCCCGTCCCGTCCCGTCCCGCCGGCGCCAGGCGCGCAGCCCCCGGGCGGGGAGCGGCCCAGGAACGCCGGCACAGCCGCGGTCACCCGGGGACAGCAGCCGGACGGTGTTTTTCCACATCTTTATTATAAAAACTCTTTTTTTTTTTCTCTTTTTTTCTCTCTCTCTCCATTCTCACGTCTCCGCTCATTAAAACTTCATTCACACCCAGACCCTGCCCGGCGTCCCCTCCCGCCGGCAGCCCCCGGAGCGCGGCGGCCGCAGACCAATATTTACAGATGCCCCCAGGGCTGGGGGAAACGGGCGACGACGACACCCCGCCGCTGGGGACACGGGCAGCAAGGCGACAGCAGGCAGAGGGGGGCCCCCCTGCTGCCCTCTCCTTGCCCACCCCCTGCCCGGGGGTGCCAGGGGTGCCCCCCACCCAGCGCAGGGGGTGGCGGGAGGGGCAGGGGACCCATCACACAGTATTTACAGGGGTCCCCTAGGCAAGCACGCGCGCACTCACTCTCACGGGCACATCAAGGACTTGGCACCCACAGGATGGGCACGAAAGGGCCAGGGCAAAGGCTACGGGTGAAGGGGGGGGGGGGACAGGTCTTGACCTGCGTGGAGGGGGGGGGGGCAGCCGCCCGCCCTGTTTGGCACACATGGCGGTGGTGAAGCAGGCACCAGGCTGGGGGCAGAGCAGCAGGCAGGGAGAAGGGCATGGGGCTACCTTCATCTCAGCTGGAGAGGTCGCAGAGGACCGGGGGGACGCCGGGGAGACGTGCCAAGCACGAGCCACGCGGCCGGCACCAGCTCCCTGCTGGCGGCTGAGCCCCCTCCACGCCCGACCCCAGGGGTGCCTGGGCACAGGGCTGGATCTGGCACGGGGCATCCCTGCAGTGCCTGGCCCAGGGATGACGAGGAGCAGGGGCACGTGGGAACCCAACCCAATAAATTAGAAGTGGGGTGGGAAGTGGGGAGGAGGGCGCGCGGTCAGAGCCCGTTGGCGGAGCGCTGGATGAACGGCACTTTGCTGAGCTCCACCACAGGCGAGCGGGGCTTGTTCTGCATGCGCGGCACTCGCTGCAGCAGCTGCTGGGCCTGGCGCTGGGCATCCCGCAGCTCCTTCCGCCACTGCACCAGCTCGGGGTCGCTCTGTGGGGCAGGGCACAGGTCAGAGCGGGGCTCCCTGCGGCACCAGGGCTCAGGGCTTGCCCCGGGCTTGCTAGCACCAAGCAAGGTGTGGTCAGTGCCCAGCTGAAGTGACTAGCTCCTCGCAGGGGATGGCTAGCAAGGGGCAGGAGGTGGCCAGCACCCAGGGGGCTGGCCAGTGACCCCCAGGGGACAGGCAGCCCGTGGGGGTGGCCCAGGGCACACTCACGTCACACTGCAGCACGAACTGCTTGCCGCCGCGGATGCGGAGCAGGATGCACTTGCGCTCCTTCACCTGCGTCTCCTCCACCGAGTCGATCTCCTCCATGGTGAGCAGAGACTGCTGGGGGGACAGGTTCAGCCCGGCCCCCAGTCCCTACACCCACGCCAAGCCCCCCATGTCCCCGTGCACCCTCTACCCCTCACAGTGCCATGCATGTTTGTGCACATCCCACTGCCTTGAGCCCCCGCGTCCAGCACGCGCTGATGTCCACCAGCTGCACCCTGCACAGCTCGCCCCGCACCCCCCCTCGCCCCTGCCCGCCTTACCGGCGACTCGCCCTCCCCACGCCACTCCAGGCGGTTGGGAAAGAGGTAGAAGTAGCGGCGCTGCCACTGTGTCAAGAAGGGGTTGCCCAGCTTGGACATGTACCCGTGCATGATGCAGTCCTTGCCCATGGCATAGTCTGTCTCCGCAGCACCGGGGGACAGAGTGTCAGCGCTGGGACCGCCCGGGCAGAGCCAGAGGCCGGCAGAGGCACCGGGGGACCCAGAGAACACCCGGCCCCACTCACCCTCCTCATGTCCCAGCTGCTTGTTCTTGGCTTTCTTGCGAGCCTCCAGCTTGTCAGTGTCAGCGTTGACAGCGTCAAAGACCGTCTCTGTCACCTCCTGCTGCCACCGCTCCGAGATGGTGAGAGGGAAGTTGCGGTACAGCTCCTGGTCGCTCTCTAGCAGCTGGCAGGGAGGCACAGGGTCAGGGCCAGGCCCCCACCCCGGCCCCCTGCACTTGGGCAGCAGCCGGCAGCAGCCCAGCCCTGCCGCCCCAGTACCTTGATACCCTTCGTGTCCTCCTCATCAAAGGAGCCGATGTCGAAGGCGTCAGCTGCGTTCACCTCGCCCCGGGGTGGGATCAGGGGTGGTGGGTACTGCAGGCGGGAGAGGGGGTGTCCAGGGGGTGCCTGCCTGGGCCCCCCTACCCTTGCCCCTGTGCTGTGCCCCTCACCTTCTGCAGGAAAACCATTTGCCAGTCCAGACCCTTGAAGAAGGGCTCCTCCTTCACCTCCTGAGCCCTGAGGAGCAAGGAGGGGTGAGCGCTGTGGATCCCCCGGGGGCTGCGGTGTGGCTGCAGTGGGACCCTTCTCCCCCGTGCCCACCGGGACTCACCCACGCCCCATGCAGCCCAGCCGCCGGTTGACGTCCCGCTGCAGCAACCCTTCGAGCAGGGAACGCAGCTCGGGGGAGAAGGAGTCGGGCAGCTCGATGGCCTGCGGGCGAGGGCACGGCTGCTCACACCTGCACAAGCGTGTGAGGGCACGCAAGCACCGTGGCATACATGTGCGTGGCACCGAGACATGAAGAGTCAGGCATGTGTGCGCACACGGACCCACACGCGCCCAGGACGTTCTGGCACACAGAGGTGCACGCACTGACGTGTGCGTATGGTTACAGGTGCCCGCGCACACACACCCAGCTATGTGGAAACACGTCATTCTGCACACACACACGCACGGAGACGGCACCAACACGCGCTCTGAGAGCTGCTCACCCCCCAGGGGACCCTCCGTCCCCACCTCCCTCCGGGCCAAACCCGATGCCCAGTGCCCTGCACTCACCATGGTGAGGGTCATGCGATCGATCTCATGCTTGTCCTTCGTCTTGTGCTGCCGGAAGGGGCTGTGCCTGTGGTCATGGGGAGTGGGGCTCAGCGGTGCCCCCGGATCTGCCCCCTGCTCCCCTCGCCCCCCGTGCCCGTGCTCTCACCCCCGGAGCAGCTTGAAGAGCATGCAGCCTAGCGAGAACCAGTCAGCGCTGCTGTCGTAGGCCACTCCTTTCTGCAGCACCTCGGGGGCCATGTAGCCGTGGGTGCCCCTGGAGGCACAGAGCGGGGTCAGGGGCTGTGCCGGCAGGCAGGGGGGGCGGGTGGTGCGCGGGCACACTCACACGCTGGCGTGGGGCTTCTTCTTGGAGAAGTCGCAGGCCAGGCCCAGGTCTGAGATGCGGACGTGCCCAAACTCGTCCAGGAGGATGTTTGCCGGCTGCCGGGACACAGTGCTGCCCCTGAGCCTGAGCCCTGCCCGCAGGCACGGGTGGCAACCAAGCCAGGCTGCCCACGCGTGTCAGGCTGGGGCTGGGCCCTAGGCGCCCGCAGGACCTGCAAGCACCCGCTGAGGTCCCCAGGGTGCCCACGGGGTTTCAAGGGTGCCCACAGTGCCCAGGGGCTTCCTGCTGGGATGGGAGTGTCCGTGGGACCTGGGGCTGCCCACGGGGTCCAAGGGCTGCTGCAGGGTCAGGGGTCTCTACGGGGCCTGGGGACATCAGAGGGGCCTCCTGATGCCTGCGGGGTCCATGGGTGCCCATGGGGACGGTCACCTTGAGGTCACGGTACACCACAAAGCGGCTGTGCATGTGCTCCAGACCCAAGATGATCTCAGCTGCATAGAACCGCATCTCCGCCTCCGAGAAGACACCGTGCTGGGAGAGGTGGTAATGCAGGTCCCCCCCTGCGGTAAGGGGGATCAGCTGTCACTCCAGCACTGCCCGCTGTCCTCCCAGGGATGCCCAAGCAAGCAATTTCAAGACAGGGGCTCAAGGGAATCACAGCCCTGCGGGACAGGGAGTAGCCAAGGGCCTCTCACCGTTCATGAGGTCGAGGATGAAGCTGAGCTTGTCAGGCGTGTGAAAGGCATACGACATACACACGATGAACGGGCAGTCCTGGCACGAGAGATGGGGTCAGGCAGCGCTGGCGGTGCCCCAGGAGCACCCCTCTCGCTGCCTCCACCCGTGACCAGGGTGCCAGCCTGGTCCCACGCCCGAGTCCCCTCACCCCGGTGCTGACGAGGGACAACATGATGCGCTCGTTGAGGGCCAGGGTCTCGCCCTGCTTCATCTTGATGCGCTTCTTGTCCAAACACTTCATGGCGTACCTGGGGGACAAAGGGTCCCTGCAGGGTCCTGCTGCTGCTCATGGCCGTGGCGCCTCGCCCCCAGCGCCGCGTCCCTGTGCCGCCAGCACCCGCGGCCACGTCACCGCACCCAGCTCCCGCCCACAGCCACCATGACGTCCCTGTGACGTCCCCGTGTCTCCAGGAGAGCTGCAGCCATGGCGACACTGCTGCAACCCCTAACACCTATTGTCACGGCAACGCCACCCCCCACCCCGGCCCTCCCGCGGGACCACGGCCTCGCAGGCAGGACCCCCTGCCCCCCCGTTACATTTTGCCCGTGTCCGCTTTCCGGCAGCCGTAGACCTCCCCGAAGCCGCCACGGCCGATGATGCGGTGAACGCTGAAGTCATTCATGGTGAGCTGGAGCGGGCAAGAAAGAGGCGAGGGTCACCCCTGAGCACCCGCACGGTGTGTCCCGGGGGGGCTGTCCCGCACACTGCCTCAGCTTCCCCAGGGAAGGAACGTGAACACCCACAAGGGTGAGTGCGGGAGCACCGCCAGCACCCGCGGGAGTGACAGCCCAGGGGGTGCGAGGGTGCCCCTGCCCTGCGTGGTGCCCGTCTGCGCGCCACGGCAGCAGCCTCCTCCCCGGCACCCACGTCCCCCCTCCAGCAGCACATGGATCCCTGCTCACATGGATGTTCAGCTCCACGTTCTTCCACTGGCAGAACCGCGTGAACTTGTCACTGCAACGAAGCACAGAGAGGGCGAGAGTGAGGGACCCCTGAGGAGACCTCCCGAGACCCATCGCGGAGCAGCGGGACCCCTGGGACTCGTCTGGAGGCAGGTGGGACCCCCGCCTGGGGACACAGACCTCAGGCCAGACCTGGAGGTGACGAGCCCTGAGTCCCTGGCCTGGGGACCAACACCCCTGGAGCTCCTAACTAAGAAGGGGGGCCCTGGCCCACCCCAAGGCTGGGAGACCCTCGTCCCCAGTGGGACGGGACCTACCCTGGTCCCCAAGGGGCTGTGCGCCCGTCTCACCTCTCGATGAATTTCTGGAAGATGCCCCCGCGCAGGTTCTGGCAGATCTCCTCAATGTAGGGCTGGGGGACACAGGAGTCAGTGCTGCGTCCCCAGTGCCACCTGCACCCCTCGGTCCCATTGTTACCTGGGGTATCCCCTTCCCTGCTCCCCGATTTCTCACATCCCCACTGCCACCTCCTGCCGCCCACGGTCACCTGTGTCTCTGAGGACCCCATCCTTGGGGATCCTCATCACTGCCAGCCCCTGCGGACCCCACTGCTACCCCTGGTCACCTCTACACCTGGTGTCTCCACCGCCACCCTCTGAGGAGTCCCCTTGTTAATTCCAGCCCCAAGCGACCCGACAGAACCCCACGGGGACCCCCAGGAACCCCCCTCATTTACCCCCTCCCATCAGCATCCCTCAGGGTCCTCGCACCTTCTGGGGTTCCCCCAGCCCCCCGTAAGGATTAACCAGAGGTGGCAGGGCCCCCTCTCTGTCCCCAGCGATGCCCACCTGGAAGAGGTCTGGGGGCACCTGCTTCTTGCTCAGGCGGCTCTGGACATGTTCCGTGGCACTCTTGGAGAAGGGCTGTGGGGCGAGACGAGGCTGCGTCACCCCAGGAAGATGGGATGGGGGCACAGGGCCCGCGCAGGGCCGCACGAACGAGGGCGTTAATTCCCCACAACACGGCACTCACGTGGGAGCAGGCCAGCAGCTCCTTCATGATGTAATGGTCAAAGATGTGACGGCTCCGGGAGGCTCGCTCCTCCTCCGAGTCCAGCTTTTCGTACTTCTTGATCTGGTGAGGGCACAGATCCATGGCACAGCGCTCCCCAGACTGCACCGCCACGGGGCTCAGCCCCACGCGGGGCACGCGCAGCCCACGGTGGGGAGTCCCCAGGGTCCAGCGTGCTGGGAAACAGGACCCCAGCCCCACCGGGTACCGCATCCTGCTGGCTGGCACCCACGGTTACCAGGTCCCGGGGCATCACCTCCCAGGGGCCCAGGGCATCGTCTCCCTTGGGTGCCCCGGGCACACCGTATCGGTGGGGTCTGCAGGCCCTGAGTTGCACTCCCGGCCCCCTCCTGCCCCCAGGACGGGTCCCCCATCGCACCTCCTCGTAAAACTCCATCAGGGGCTTGGCCTCCTCTGCCTGGTTGAGGGCAAAGTCCCGGAACAGCAGGTACCCTGGGGGGGGGGGGCAGAGCCACGGTGTGAGAGGTGCCTGCCCCGCTCCGTGCCCCCCCAGGCCAAGGGACGAAGTTGGCTGCCCTGGGCAGGAGAAGCGGCCCGGGGTTTGTCAGGGCAACGCAGCGAGGCGAGGGCGAGAAGCGGCACGGGGAGCAGCGCGGGACCATGGGGCAGCAGGAGGCGGGGGGGGGGGGGGGCAGCGGGGGGGGTCGGTGCCGCGGGGCGAGGGCACGGGCTGCCGCGGGGCGGATGTGGCGGAAACCACCAGAGCTGCCGGGAGGAAGCGAGCGGCGCTTCCTGCCCCGGACGGTTAGCGCCAGCGCTGGGGGAAGTGACAGGGAGGGGGAAGTGGTGCGGGGGGGTGTGGGGGGGGTGCGCCACCCGGCCCCAGCGCCCCGCAGCCCCAGGGGCGGGGGGGGGATGGCCCCAGCCTCCGCTGCTGCTGCCGCCAGCCCAGCCCAGCCCCAGCCCCCCCCGAACAGCAGCGCCGTGACCGCGGGCGCTGCCCCCCGCGCCCCCCACTCACCGATCTTCTGCGCGAAGATCTTGTCGAACGTCACCTCGCCCCGGTCCTCCAGGTACTTCTGCATGACGCTGCGGATGCTGGCGGGCACCGGCGGCTCAGCACACCCCGCCCGGCACCGGCACCCGCCCCGCGCCCCGCGCCCCGCGCCCGCCCCGTTCCCGCCGCGCTGCTCCCCCGCCCCGGTGCTGCCGGGCCCCGCGGGGCCGTGCCGTGCCGTGCCGGGCCGGGCCGTGCCGTGCCGCGGCGCTCACCTGGGCTCGGGCAGCAGGATGCGCTTGCTGGCGCGGGCGGCGGGCGCGGCGCGGCTCTTCTCCATGGCCATCAGGTAGCTCACGTCGGCCAGCACCGCCTCCAGGTCCGCCATCTTGCGCGGGGCCGCCCGCCGCGGCCGGCACCGGCCCGACCCCGCCGACCCGGAACCGGAACCGGAACCGAGACGGAACCGCCCGCACCCGGCCCGGCCCGGCCCCGGCCCCGGCCCCGGCCCCGGCCCAACCCCAGCCGGGCCGGGCCGGGCGGCGCGGGGGGGGCCCCGGCGGCGGCGGCGGCTGCGCCTCGGCGGGGGCAGGGGGCGGCCTCGGCCCCGCGGGCGGGCGGGCGGCGGACGCGGCGCTGCCGCCCCAGGCCGGAGCGGGGCGGGGCGGGGCGGGCCCGGTGCCGGTGTCGGTGTCGGTGCCCGGCCCCTTCCGCCCGCCCCACCCCCGGTGCGCGACGGGCGCGGGGGGGCGCCTGGGCGCAGCCGGGCCGCGGGGCCCTGCGGGAGGCGCCCGGTGCAGCCCGGCAGCTCCGAGCCCGCCCGACTCGCGGAGAAACAAGGGGCAGAGCCGAGACGCCGGGTTTTGGTTTTTCTCGAAACTTTTTTTTATTCCAAAAAATTCCACCCCCGAGAAACAAAATATTTCCCTTCGGAGGCTGGTATCTTCCCTCCCCCCGCCAACGTCGCTCCCCTACCTGTGGTAATATGTCATGAGCAAAGATCCTCTCTAAGACCAGTATCGGAGAATGCTTATAAAGGAAAAAAAAATAAAACCAAAACGAACAAAACAGAAAGAAAACGACAACAAAAAAAAAAAGGCCAACTAGCTCCCCTCCCTCTGCCCCCAGACCAGAAACCCCCCAGCCCGAGCCATACCAACTGAGAGAGCGTAAGACTGGGTTTGCTTTTACCCTTAATGCTTACATTTAATTTTAAAGCACAAACATCAGAGATGGACTCTAAATCGCCAACAAAAAATATATATTTACAATATTTCTCCGGGGGTGGGGGGGAAGAGGGAGGGGATTGAAACAGAACAAAAACACAACCAAATCCTTAAACAATAGTGACTTTTCTTGCAGGACTTGTCTTTAGGGAGCAGTCTGGGTTGGTTTTAAATCACTAAGTGATTTTATATATATAATTCTCTCTTTTTCTTCCTTGTGGATTTTCACCCCCCTGCCCACCAAGGGGGCTGGGGTGCCCCATGGGTGACGAAGGTCACAGCTGGAGTCCCTGCAGCTGGGGCTCCCCGTGCCGCCCCCAGCTGCCAGCTCCTTCTAAGCTCGGCCCCACCTCTCTTCCTTCTCACGGCAAAACTCAAAATCAATCCAAAGGAAAAAGAAAAACTTTGATTCTTCCGATGTCTTTCACAGGAGCCACCGCCAGGAGAGCCTCGGGGGAGAGGTCTCTGCTGCCTGGCCGTGACTGGGTGCCGGCTCTCCCATCCTCCTCTTGCCTGGGCTGTTTCCTGCTCAAAGCCCTCGGGGTTTGAAGTGGCAAAGCCCCCCCCGTCCCACGGCAGCACCGCCGTGCCTCCCTCCACCCGACGGCCAGGGAGCAGCTCCAGCCGGGAGCGGGGCTGCCTCTCCTCCCTTATTGCTTCTGCGGCAGCGGGGGGCTGCCTGCCCCATCCCTACCCCTCGGCGCTCCTCGGGGCTGGGGAGCGGAGGCACACAGGGGCTGCTTTGTGCTGGCTGCACACACCGCAAGGGGGGAGGCATCCAGGCACCGGGGAGATGGGGAATGTCCAGGCACGGGCAGGGCAGGGAGGGAAAGAAAATAGTGACCCAAAAGAAGATTCCAACCTTTTTTCATCTCTTGCTTTTTTTTTTTTTTGGATTTTTTTTTGCCTTTTTTTTTTTGTGGTGGTTTTTTTTTTCTTTTTTTTTTTTTTTTAAAGTGCAAAAAGCTCTCTGCTGCCCTAGAGAGAGGTTCTTTGGACCAACCATTCATTGCAAAGGAAAAACGGCAGCTAAAATGGGGTGGGGGAAGGAGAGGACAATGCAATGGGGCATTTGTGCCAGTTCAGTCCCAGGCTGAAATGCCCTGGGCAGACAGAGCAGCTGTCGCCCCTCTGGCTGTCGCGGCCCCAGAGTGCTTCGTGATTCTGGGCCACGCGCAGGGAGCTGGGGAGGAAGAGGAGGCAGCTCCTGTCCCCCCCAATGTGCTCACTCACCCTCAGATGCTGCTGTGTGTCCTCCCTGAGCTCTGATGTACCTGTTGTTTCTCTCCCCTGCTTCCAGCCAGTGCCCAGCCCCAGCCCTCGCCTCAGCGCGGGGCTGCCTCGGGACACACGGTGCTCCAGGAAAGCTGGCACCGCCCCAGCGTGGAAGCGCTCTGTCCCCAGCCTCGCCCCCTGGGGCAGGGGGAGAACGGCCCATAGAGCCTCTGCTTCCAGCCCTGTGGCTGGAGAAGCCGCCATACCCTGGCTGCAGAGCTCCTGCCCTTGACACCGAAAGAGCCACCCAGACGCACAAGAGCCGGGGAGGAGGAGGGGACTCGATCACAGCCCCTGCAGTCAGACGAGGAAAACCGTAATTAATGGGGCTGAGAGAGCAGGGCGAGCAACGAGCTGGTGGTGGCACAGACAGGGAGGGTTTGTTCCAGCTCCGCTCCCTCTTCCTTGGAGAGACCTTGACCCTCGAGCTTTGTGCTAACAGGGAAGTGACAAGTGTTTCAAGGCAAGGAGATGGCAGGGAGGAAGGGAAAAGCAGGGGGAAGAGGGTGCCCCGTTTCTCTGCACGGAGATCTCTATGACAACCTCCACCTTAAGAGCGGCCAGCCTCCACGCCGAGGCTCCCTGCCATTTGCCCATTCCTCCTCTGGTACTGGCCAGCCTGGCGGGACATCTTCATCGGTGGAAGTCCCAGGGGGAGAAGGAGGAAGGACGGTGGAGCGAGGCCAGCAGCGGCCCTGCCTGCCAAGTCAGGTGGGAGGCAACAGCAGGACACAGAGGGCAAGGTGGGGATGTGGAGGAGCGGCTCTCCAAGAGGGGTGGGTTGGGCTCTTATCCTTCTCCTCAGTCTGCCTGGGGGAGGGTCTCTAGCTGATTTTTTGGATCAGCTTCTCATCGGACAGGCAGTAGAGGCTGTTGATGGACAGGTCCGAGATGAAGTGCTCACAGGCTTTGCGGGTGATCTGTTTGCAACCTCGCAGGTCAATTAGAGTGACGTTGGAGATGCGGCGCAGGTACAGCAAGGCCTGATCCGTCAGCTTATTGCAGCCTGCGGGGAGACGAGAAGAAAGGTGAGCTGCGACGCCTCTGCAAAGCTGGCACTGAGCTCTCACATCAGGCTGGCAAGGCAGGTGGGGAGGAGGAAGCCACTTTGCGATGGCAAGCCCAGCCAGCCAGGCTGCCCTCAGCCCGGCAGGGCCGGGGAGGCCAGCCTCGGCCAGCCAGAGCAGTGTACCCACCTGCCATGTTGAGCTCGGTGAGGGAGTTGCGCGTGGAAGAACCCACGGCCGTGAGGAGGTTGGCTGACTGGTCTGTAAGGTGGTTGCAGTGGCTGAGGTCGAGGCGGGAGAGCAGGGGCATGTGGCGGATGATCAGCCGCAGCGTGGCGTCAGTGATGTCCAGGCCGGCGAGCCGGAAGTCGATCATGTTGCGGAGTTTGCTGCGATTGTCCTGACCTGCAAAGGGAGGGGAGAAGCTGAGCACAGGCATGCAGTGCTCTGCCCTGCTGGGCTGGGACGTTCCAGATCCAGCACTGCCTCCCTGCCCTGCGCCCAAGCGTGTCACCCTCCTCCGGCTTGGTCGCCCCTGCCCAGCGGCAGCAGCTTACTGGGTTTGTCTGTTGGAGGCGTGAGCAAGTCCCGGATCTGAGGGTCCTTGATTCCTACTGCCCACCGAAGATCGAGGGTCCTGAGAAGGGGGCAGCTGGAGGTACTGAGAGCACAGACTGCAGACCAGGAACAGCCCGCCAAGATGAGGTCTTTCAAGCCTGCCGGGAGAGGTAACGAGTCAGCTGGGCTTTGCCCACTCCGAGGTATCTCAAGTCACAACCCTTTCTCCAGGCGCAGGAGGAAGCGGCTCCCCTCCCTGCCGGGGGTGGGACGTGGAGCCACGCTCCATGCAGGAGCGGTTAGAACAGCCACAGGAAACCACATCCCTATCAGCTACTCCCCAGGCGATAGGATCCAGACACCCAGGGGTTCTCCCACTGGCGGGTGCCAGGGTTGCAGAGCCCATCTCCCAGTGTGGTCCAGCTGTTGGGAAGCCTCAGCGCCAGCTGGTGGCAGGGGCAAGGAACCCCTCTCGCTGGCCCACACTCACCTGGCAGCCTGTTGACAAGCCACGTAAGCTGTTTTTTGGAGATATTGGTCCAGCTGAGGTCAAGGCTGACTGGCTGTCTTTTGATGATGCCGCTCAGTGCCTGGGGGGTGATGGACTTGCACCTGCTCAAATCTATCTTTGTCCACAATCTCTTGTCACAGCACCTGGGGACGAGCACAAGGTTGAAAGTTGAATCCAGAGAGCACTGTGGTCTGAGAGGCCATAAATCCGGGAGGACCCCGGACCTGGCGCAGCCCCGGCTGCAGCACAAAGCCGTTCTTCCCGATTTGTCAGGGTTCCCCAGACACGTGGGGGTGTGTGGCCACCCAGGGATGCCCAAACAGCCCCAGCAGCGTTTTGCTGCCACGTAACAAGACTCCACATGGCAGCTGCCAGCCTGCTTACTCCCTCCTGGGTGCTCCCCTGCTGGGGCAAATATCTTCAGCCTCCCTGCTCCCAGCAGGCAAAATGCTCAGCCTGGTCCCGCCCCACAGCCTTGGCAACGCTCTCTGCTTCACCAGGAGCCACAAGAGAGCTTGGATGTGGCACAAACTATTCCTCTCTCACAGGAGCCCTGAGGACCCAGTGCATTCCCTGCCTCCGGAGCTGCCACACCGGCGGCAGGGGAGGGGACGCTCTCCTCCAGCTGCCACGGCACACCATGCCTGCCGATCAAAGCGGGACAGCCCCTTCCCGCCGAGCCATTCCCACCGCTCAGCAGTTAGAAGCCTCCCAGTTCCCCATCCCCATCTGTTCCCAAGCCCTCCATCCACAGCTGTCCCACTGCCAGCATTGTCTTCAGGCCTGCGCCCCCCGAGGCGCTTCCAGGCAGCAAACCCATCTCTGCCTCAGCCTGCGCTGTGGGGCCGGGAAGGGCAAGGACCATGCAGGGCGGTGGGAGAGGAGAGGGCATTAGCACCTCGCCAGGACACGATGGGGGACGTGTCCCCTGTGACCATCTTCTGACAAATGGGACAGGAGGAAGGCGCTAGGGGGGGACAGTCAAGACCAACACACACGTGGAAGGGGCAGCAGGGCTGCCACAGGGCCCAAAGGTGATGTTGCCCGGCAAAGACCAGTGATGGGGAGGGCAGGGAGGGCACCAGCAGCGCAGGAAGCAGGACGCCACCCCCCTTCCTCTCTCCGGCTGCCTGTTAGGATCAGGACACGAGTGGCCCAGGTGGCGCTGCCCCTGCCCGTTGCGTTCCCACACTCACCACTTGTACCAGGTCTTGCACACCCGCATGCACTCGCAGAGCTCCCTGCGAGTGAGGTAGCGGAAGACGGACATCCAGACCTCGCGCTGCATCCAGCTCTCCTCGCCCTCCTGTGCCCGGCCCCCTCTGCCATTGAGGCGGGCCACCCCCCCCTCCTCCGCGTTCTCGTCGTCTTCATCGTCCTCCTCCTCGTCTTCCTCTGCAGCCACCTCCTCCTCCCCACCACCCCGTGGGGGCATCCTGGCAGGTGCGTGGCGCATGACCACACGGGGAGAGTGCTGCAGGTTGGCGGAGGAGGCCGTGATGGCTTGCAGCTTGGGGACAATAGAAGTGCCATGGACGTCTTTGGTGGGGCGCTGGAGCGTCACGGTGAGGTAGGAGCCGTGCAGCTTGGCCTTCTCCACCTCCGACAGCTCCTTCTTGCCGCTGGGGTTGTTTTCCTTCTCCCGCACCATGGTTCGCTCGGTGGCCTGGAGCCGCAGCAGCTGCCGCCGCTTGAAGCGCTCATCCCTGCTGGCGCTGTGGTGGTCGCTGGGGCCGGCCCCTGGGGACGAACGTGTCACCATGCCTCGTGGAGATGCCGGGTCGTGGATCAGCTGCAGCATGGGGGTGGGCGAGTTGGGTGGAGGGGTGAGGGGCTCCTCGCAGCTCCGCAGGGGCCGCAGCACTTTGGCTTGCGCCGTGTCATCATCGCTCTCCTCTACTTTGCGCTTCTGCAGGGAAGTGGGACGGACGGCAAGTTAGCAGGGGTGGGGCCACACCGGACCTGGGGAACAAGCGCCTGCCCTCCTTCTCTTCCACTCACACCAGGAACCAACATCTCCACCCCTCACAGAAGCAGTGTCCTCTGAGGTTGGGGTAGCCTCCGCTCTGTGCCTAACAGTCAGTCCCCTGCCTCTTGCAGCAGAGACTCCCCGGATCACAGCTCAGCCCAAGACACTGTGGGGACAAGGGGTGCTCATCACGCCCACCTGAAGTGCCGGGGGACCCAGGAGCCACTCAGATGTGCACCCCAAGCATGCACATCACCCAGAACGTGAAGGTGCTGCGGCCTCCCCCAGCCTGGCTTGCCTTGGCTGCACCACTTCCATCTGCGGCGGTGGGCACAGTCCTACGGGGGACGCGGCGGCCGTAGGCTGGCCTCCTGGGCAGTGCTGGCAGGTGCCAGCGGGACTGCTGCCGCCGCGCACAGCCCGCTCGCTGCCTGGCAGAAGGACCCAGCCAACCTTGCCGCTTCTGCGGGAACCTGGCCTTGGTGCGTTGATGAGCTCTCTAGGACCCGCAGACAGAGCGGGGGCTGTCAGCTTGCCTCACCGCAGGCCCCAGGAACGTACTGCAGCAGTGTCTGCTGGGCCCTCTACCCCCTGCAGGTCGCCACTGCGTGGCACCCCAATGGCCCTGCTGCCGCCCAACTGGTCCCCTGCTTGGGGCTGGTGCCTGCCAGCCTCCAGCCCACCCCACAAGCCTGTCTGTGCACCTCTGGAGCCACCGCTCTGCTCCGGAAGGCCCGAGTCCTGCCTACCCACAGCAGGACACAGTGAGATGGACGATGCACGGCATGACCTGCCCTGCCCCGGCACAGCTCGCCTCCTACCTGGCCCTTCTCCGCGTCGTCACCCTGGTAGCATTTGGGACATTCCCAGCAGTTGGGGAGCTCGTCGTTGAGCAGTCCTTCTCCATCCATCTGCAAAGCAGAGCGCAATCAGCAGCGCCCTTCCCCACAGCCCAGCCCAGCTCAGCCCTGGCACACGTGCTACTCGCCTGCAAGCAGCCAGGGTGAACGATCTCGTTGCAGATGCAGCACTCCATGAGCTTCTTCTCGAAGTCCTGCGAGTCCTCATTCTGATCCACCTCCCCGCAAAGTGCACACGTGACCGAGTGAGGCAGCCTGGGCTACAAAGGAAAGCAGGGGTGATACCAGGGCGAGGAAGGATAGCCTTCCCTCCTCCTCCTCCTCCTCTTCCTTCTCCTCCCTTCCCTCACCACCCAAACGATAGGGAAGGGGCCAACTTTTCCCCAGGAATCAAACTTGGTCACCACCCTCTCCCTGACCAGCCACACAGAGCTGCTGCCAGACTGCAGCGGACTTTGGAGGAAAGGATCAGGCTACAGACTCACCGCTAAGCACTGCCGGAGGACGCAGGACTGCTTCATGCGACCAGGCCCGCCGAACTTCTTCATGTCCCTGCAGTAGTGGCACATGCCACACTCGCCTTGCATGCAGGCCTTGCATTTCCGGCACCGCACGCGCCTCCGCCGGGCACCCGACACAATGGGAGAGACTGTGGGCCTGACGGGTGTCGGGCGGGGCGTTGGCTTCATGGTGTGAGGCTTGGTGATGGGGATGGTGGGCAGGCGGACCCTCAGCCGTGCCTGCAGCTTTAGCTGGTAACAGAAAAGACGGAACAAGTGTGAGATGGGCGGATGGCGGCACTCCGTTCGGACCAGCAAGCTTCTGGTTTTGCCCTCTGCGACCTCCAGTCACACGCAGGGAGCAACCCTGCTCCCTTGCCACTCTATGGACAGAGAGCCCGTCCCCTCTGTGCAGCCAGGTTTCTCCTCCAGCCTCATGGGGATGGGACTCAGCTCTGGAAGCGGTGCTCCGGTCACCCCTCCTGCCAGCTCGAGGTGTGCTGAGAGCAACCAGTGCCCGTTAAGGGCACGGGTGGGAAGGGACAGCTCCTCAGCCGGCATCTGTCCTGCTGCATCCCATCAGCAAGCTCACCGCTGGCTGCGGCATCCTTCTGGGAATGGCCATGACATCCTGTACACCCAAAAGGCCAGCGCAAGGACAGAGCTGTGGGTATGCCAAGCATTTGAGTGCTGCACCCAAAGCATGCAAATATCTCCAGATCTCTTCCGCCAGAAAAGCTGTCTGCGATGCTTGCACTGCTCAAGGACCAGCAAAGTCATGCTGAACACCCCGGGACAGGGCAGGCAGGCACCTCTGAAGGGTGACCTGAGCAGATCGCTTGTACCCAGACACCCAGACTGAGCGTTACCAATCCTTCCCAACGTGATGGGGTCCCTGCTCTCCCCACACGCCCATAAGCCTGCCTCCTGGCAGGAGGGGAGAGGTGACCATGGGAGCTGTCCTGGCGGGCACGGGAAGGCAGCCAGAGGGAGGGGAAGTCTGGAAGGCTGCCCTCACCTCCATCCGCCCAGAGCTCAGTGCAGCTTTGGGCCCTGGGTTACAAGCATGGCTGGAGAGGGAACAGCAGGGGAAAGCCGAGGCCCCTCTCCTCAGACGCTGGCTGCTACCTGCAGGCAGAGACCCCCCAGGAGGGTGCTGCCTTCCCTGGGGGCAAGAGCCAGCACCACAGCACGGGCAGTGTGCTGACGGGGGCACAAGCCCTGGCGCACACCCACCTAGCAGTGGTGGGCCAGCCTGCCTGCCGAACAGGCAGGGGAGCTGCTGATCATTGACACCCACACCTCACCCTTCACCTCCCAGGCAACGCAACAGCGACGCTCTCCCCTGAAACGCCATCCAGGCCCCCCCCCCCTCAGCAACCCGAGACTGCAGTGCAAGGTCCCCCCAGCAATCACCCCCCCACCAACACCAAGGCTCCAGCCCCTCTGAGCACAGCTACAGAACGCAGAGCAGCCGGGGCTGTCCCCGGCACCAGCACAGCCGGAGACCTCTGCAGCTGCAAGCACACGGGGCTGCCCACAGGGCTGCAGAGGCAGCTGAACCCCGCGCCCTGCCGCGCTCCCCCACTGCCCACGGGCTCCCAAGGGAGGTACAGAGGCGGCACCGCTGCGCCCCAGCTGCACAGCAGGTAATTGGCCACGCCGCACGTGGTACCCTCCAGCAACAGCCACCCATGCCCCTCCTTGCAGCTCCTACCTTATCTCTCTTGGGCCACTGGACGATGGGGACGCCTGTAAGTGCCAGTTTGGGGTCGCTGTTTGCGTATTCTTCTAGCAGCAGCTGATGGGGAGAGGGAGGGCGGCGGGGGGGAAAAGAAAAAGAGACAAAAAGGACAGGTGTGAGCAGAGCAAAACAATGCTCCTGTCAGCCAGGCAGGCTCTGACCAGATGCCAAGGCCAGCGTGCTTTAAACACGGCACGGAAGGAGCCCTTTTCCACCCACACCCGTGAGCAGCGAGCCCTCCCCACATTAGACAGACAAGCTCTGTCGAGTCGATGTGCACGAATGCTTTCATCAACTGCATTTCAGCCCCGAGGCCCCGCGCTGTGCGGTGGCTGGGAGAGAGCGCCGAGCTCCTGCAATCCAGCAGGATTCATAAGGGAGGAAGCGCATAGGTCCCTCGCTGCCCCCCGCAACTGCTGTGCCCCCGGCAGCCCTCTGCAGCCCGGTGCGAGCCGCGGGTGGCTGGGAGCGGCTCCCCCGTGACGCGAGTGCCCCCGTGGCACTGGCAGCTGGACGCGCTGCCCCACAGGCCCCCAGCGCTCTGTCCCCCTGCCCGCAGCCCCCTCCCCACCGAGCCCACCCGCTGCCAAAGGTGCTTTATTTACTGGGTGTCGCCATGGCTACGCGAGCAGCAGCCTCCTGCCGGCATCCCTGTGCGGGGCTGCCTGCGGCCGGGTGTCCCCGGGAGCTGCCCGCACGCTGGGGCTGGCTCCGGCACCGCGTCCCCCGCCCTGCTCTGGAGGTGGCAGGAAGCTGCGGCCTCCCCCAGTTCCCCAGCAGCACAGCACGCTGCCTGCAGACCTTCCGCCTCCCGGCCAGCCGGCCCCTGAGCACGGGCTGGAAGGAGAGGTCGGGGACCCAGGCTGCGCGCGCACACGTGTGCGCAGGGAACCGCAGTCTCCCCGTGCCTGGGGCCCAGCGGGGGGCTCAGGCACGCTCCAAACTGGGTGTGTGGGGGGGGCGGTTCACTCACTGGGGGTGCCAGGGTCCTCGGGCTGCAGACAGCTGGAAGCCAGGATGGGTGCGGGCCACCTCAACCCCGCTGGGGGCAGGCAGCAGGGAGGGGACCCTGCGAGCAGCACGCCGTGCCATGCCGTGCACTGCCCCGGCCACGAGAGCTGGGTGCCAGCCAGCACGCCCGGGGGACCGGGGGACGGGGAGGGGAGAGGTGAGTCCACGCGCCAGCCCGGGACACCGGGGGT
Source organism: Anser cygnoides (assembly GCF_040182565.1). Taxonomy (NCBI): domain Eukaryota; kingdom Metazoa; phylum Chordata; class Aves; order Anseriformes; family Anatidae; genus Anser; species Anser cygnoides. The sequence continues at coordinate 36,758,063 of NC_089877.1, forward strand.
GGGTGGGGGGGGGAGAGGGGAAGCTGGGGATCCCCGGGTCCCAGAGCCCCGCGTCCCCTCCCCAGCCCGCGAGCCGTGCCAGCTGCCTGACCTTGTGCCTCTGGAGCTGCCGCGACTCCGGGGCGAAGTTTGCCGAGCCCTCTTTGTCTCGGTGCCTGCGCGGCGAGGTTCGGGGCCCCCCCCCTCTCCCCGGCCGCCGCCGGGGGCCGGCTCAGAGCGTGCGGCCCCGCTCCGGACCCCCGCTCCTCAGGGACATGGCCGGGAGCGCGGCTGCGCCCCCTGCCCCGAGCCCCCCCGGCTCCTCCCCGGCTCCGGCAGCCGCCCCGGCGGCCGCGTGCTCCTCCCGAGCCCTGGGGCAGCGGCGGCAGCTTCCTGAGCCCGAAACAATGCTGCTGCGTCACCCACATGCGGTTCCCAGCAGTGCTTTGCAACGGGAAGATGGCAGAAGAGAAAAAGCGAGCGGGCGAGCCGAGAGGGCAGAGCCGTCGTGCTGCAGCGCCGGGAGGGGCCGGCACGGCGCGGATTGGCGCAGGGGCCCGGCGGCGCGGCCCCCCCCCGCCCGCCGCCACCGCAGCCGGAGGAACGGGGCGGCCCCCCCCGGGCTGGGCCGGGCCGAGCCGGAGCCCCGCTCGCGGCCAGCCGCCCCGGCGCCCTTCTTTTGTCTCCTCCGGGGCAGCTGCCGGGGTCCCGGCGGAGGGCAGACCCTCCTCCGCGCAGGAGATGCCCCGGGCACGAGGCGAGGGGGGAGCTCCCCAAAAGAAGGGGGCTGCGCCCGCATCCCGCCCCCCGGCCGCGCAGCGGCTAAGTTGGGGAGCTGGTGTAGTCCCAAGACCACCGCTGACCTCGCCGCTAGAGGGGGACAAGCCCCCGCTGGGTGCAGCGAGGTCCCCCCCCCCCCCGCCAGCCCCAGCTCCAGGAGAGCCCCCCGCCTCGCTCCAGCCCCCCGCGGTTAAAATGGAGGAAGCTCTTTTACAGAAAGCGAGCCCCCCAAAAGCAGCGCTAGGGAAAAACGACCGCTCCCACGCCTGATGCACGTCATCTGCGAGCACCTACGGCTCTCATCCATCCCGTCCCCAAAAAGCCCAAGGAACAAGTTGCGCATGGACCTAACGCCGGTGCCCGGACTGCCTCCACCTCCGGAACCGTGTTCCAAGGGAGCGTGCGGGCCCCAGGTCATCGCCAAAGTCAAGCACATCAAACGGCATGCAGAGGTCACCTCTGCTCGGGCAGGACAGCAGGGACTCCGGCCGAGCTCACTCCATGGCAGTTGCCAGACGTGCCCTGAAAGCCGTACCGCCAGCACATGCACAGGGAGCCCCCACGCTCCATGCTGTGGTTTCATCTCATCTCACCTGTAGGCAAGGCAGGAGCGTGGCCAGCATTGCCTTCCCATCATGGGAAGACCTACCACAGCTCACCGGCCACCCTGACCCTTCACTGTCCAGCCCTGGTGGCAGCAGCCCCTGTTCCTCACTGAGTCCTCTCAGCCTCCCATCACCTGCACGAAGCAGGGACGGGGCAGACACTCCCCACGGAGTGCCCCGAGACCACGCACCCCTCCCATGGCTGCTCATCAGCACTTTTACATCCTCTGGGTTTCAGCAAGCTGCCATGTTCACTGCTTCTCTTTGACAAAAGCACACGGAAAACCAAACTGTCTTGGGAACAGACGTGACCCATAGGAGGAACAGACCTGCCAGAAGAGCAAGATGTCGTCTCTGATACCGAAAGACTTTGTGCAACACTGAGCCAGGTATGTGGGAAGCCATACCGGGGGCTATAAAAAGAGATTCTGGAGACAGGATCCTCACTTTTGGGAGAGAGACTTCTTATTTTTGTAATGCCTGGTGCTCCAGTGCTGCCAGGCAGAACCCAAATGCAGCCAGTTTGTGACTGCTCCCGATGCCAAGGGGCTTGGCAGCACTGCAGCAAGGTAAGAGCTGGGGCAGGGGCTCAGCCTGCCAGCAGCCAGCCAGCAGCAGGTCCAGCCACTCCAGAGGCAGCTGAGCTGCCGAAGGAGCCAGAGCCTCATGGACTACCCTGCTCCTCTGAAATCTAAGTGAGGGGAAGCAGCACACCCCAAGCTGGGTCAGGAGCAGTGGACAGAAGCAGCCCAAAGGTGGCAAGACCTATCACACATTCCCTCTTTGCCAATGATCCAGTGACTCCAGTCCAGACCGTCAATGGAGACATCACCGAACTCAAGGAGATGTTTCAGCAAGACTCAGTGCTAGAAGAGGATTGTGTGTCAGCTTCATTCCCCAAAAGCAGATCTCCTCCTGAGGCAGTGCTAGAAGTCATTTTGATTTCTGCAGGCTCTCCCATTTAAGCCACGGTAGAGCAGAAGGCAGCGATGGCATTGCCAGGAGCGGTCCAAGGGATGCATGAGGTAAAGCTAAGAGGTTACAGTGGAGGTAGAGGTGGCAACATGCTTTTCTTCCTACTCGCAGTGCCTGACGCAGCCTTGTCTGGGATGGGTTTCAGTGGATGGACAGTTCCTCTGGCCACAGAGCTGGAAGCATACCTTTGTCACATGCAGAGCGTCAGGTCCCACCGTGCGGCAGCTCCGGGCTCAGCTCATGACAGGACGCAGAAGCACGGTTCTTCACGTGGCCCAGCACACAGGCGTCCTGAACTCACGGTCATCGCACAAGAGGCGGTGGCAAAAGTGGTACTGCGAGAAGCCCAGAGCTCGCAGCCTGATGCTCTCACCAGCCCCGTCCTGCTCTTTCGGGTGACAGATGCCAGCTTCGTCCTAGCCTCAGAGCAGCCATGCTCCTTGTGCCACCTCCAGGTGCTCCAAGAGCCACGGGAGCCTTCCACAACGCATCTCCCGAACTGGGAGGCAGCTTCCCGGCGATGGCAGCGAAGCTGGTAAGTGCCAAAACCACACTGGTTCTGTGCTTCCCTCCGGCAGCCCTGCTGGCCGGGTCTGGGGACTAACAACCTCACCTGGTAACACAAGGGTACGAGTACTGCTACAGAGCGATGGCCCCAGAGGCAGGCTCCGATGCTGGGGATGCAGGCAGGTCCTGCTGACCATTTCGAAGTTAAGCCACTCAAACCGGATTAGGCTCTAGCTCTCTACCAGCGTATAAAGAGAGACAGTGGAGGAATTCCAACAAGCTCCAGACCAGAAGAGATCCAGGCCTAGGGTGAAACACGAGGGATCCCACCTGCAGCATGGGCTGCACGGGAGGGCAGGAGCACCAGAATGAGACCCAGCAGGCATCCTGGCAGGAAGGGCTGCGCTCGCACACTGCCCAGGTACCGTGAGAGAGCACTAAAGTTGTTAGAGGAGGGAGTTGTACATGAATCTACATAAGAAACATGACCCAAACACCATCTGTAAGTTATGATGTGGCTGCTTTGCTCTTGATAACAACTCATCCTGCCTACAAAAATATGCTCTTCTCCATGCAAACTGCTGATAGGAGAAGTTAGCCCTTTGCTCACAAGGCTTTTCAGTGACCAGACCAATTAGAAGGTCTAGGCAGAAATGCCTTAGCCCTTTTTGGGATACAAGCACTGGACTAGTTTGACAGTTCTATCACCTCGGAGGAAAACACAAGTTTTAAAAGAAGAGGTCTGCAGTACTTTGACAAGCTGGTCCCATTCCCTGCAGCTGATGACTAAGGATGTGTGTGCCATGTGGGCACCCTGTAACAGGTTTGACCTGTGGGGCTGCCAGTCCCGAGGGACCAGGCCTTGCCCCTCAATGTGCTTTTGAACCCGGAGGACAGGTGGCATTAGGGAGCAAGGCCTTCAGGGGAGCCACTCGCTCTGACCAGCCTGCAGTGACTTCCACCCCCAGCTCATCTGCCAGACACAGCTGGGCACGGGGCCAGTGGGTCTCAGGGAACCATCCCTTTGCTCCAGAACGCGGCGCGTCCGCTGCACAAGTCCCAAACCCAGCTCAGTTCTGACAACCTCGAATGCTCTGCCTCAGACACACGGCGCAACACACCAGTTCCCCTTGCTGGGTCCAAGGGTGAAACACTCTGCGTGCTCCGAAGGCCACGGCACAGCATGCTTTCAAAAGCCACGTGGAAACAGCTACAGCCCCCTAACAGCACCCATGCTTGCTGCTGCAGCCAAGCACCAGTGGTGCCTGCAAGGCTCAGGCATGGGGGCCAGTGCCGGGGCCCTGAGCTGCACCCTGCTGCTCCCAGCGCAGCATCAGTTTCACCAAATGCCCTGCAAAATCTGGAGACTGGAAAAAGAAACACAACAGCACAGACCAGGGTACACCGATGGCTGTCAGCTTCACTACAGGCAGACAGCTGAACAGATCACCGTTAGCAAGGAAGGGAACAGAAAGTAACCATGGTTTGAGGGACTAAAATCACAGAATAGTTTATGTTGGAAAGGACCTTACAGATCATCTGATTCCAACCCCCCTGCCATGGACAGGGACACCTTCCACTAGGCCAAGTTGCTCAAAGCCCCATCCAGCCTGGCCTTAAACACTTCCACGGATGGGGCATCCACAGCTTCTCTGGGCAGCCTGTGCCAGGGCCTCACCATCCTTTGAGTGAAGAACTTTCTGGTGTCTAATCTAAATCTACCCTCTTTCAGTTTTAAATCATTACCCCTTTGTACTATCACTATGCTCTGTGATGAAGAGTTCCTGCCCAGCTTTCCTGCAGGCTCCCTTTAGGTACTGGAAAGCCTCTAGGTCCCCCTGGAGCCTTCTCTTCTCCAGGCTGAACAACCCCAACTCTCTGAGCCTGTCAGCACAGGAGAGGTGCTCCAGCCCCTTGATAATCCTTGTGGTCTCTGGACTTGTTCTAATACATCCATGTCCTTCTTATGTTGGGGCCCCAGCAGTACTCGAGGTGTGGCCTCACCAGGGCTGAGTACAGAGGGGCAATCATTTCCCTTGCTCTGCTGGCCACACCAGTTCTGATACAAGCCAGGATGCTGTTGGCCCTCTTGGCCACCTCAGCACACCGCTGGCTCCTGTTCAGCCGCCTGCCCACCAATCCCCCCAGCTCCCTTCCCGCCAGGCAGCTTTCCAGCCTCTCTGCCCCCAGCCTGCAGCCTTGCATGGGGTTGTTGTGCCCCAAGTGCAGGACGCGGCACTTGGCCTTGAACCTCGTACAGTTGGCCTCGGCCCATCGGTCCAGCCTATCCGGGTCCCCCTGCAGATCCTTCCTGCCCTCAGGCACATCAACACTCCTGTCCACATTGGTGTTCTCTGCCAGCTTGCTGAGGGTGCACGCGATCCCCTCGTCCAGATCACTGGGGAAGATATTACAGAGAACTGGACCCAGCACTGAGCCACGACTCCTCGGGCCTGGCCACCCAGCCAGTTTTAAACCCCACAAAGCATGCTCCCGTCCAGGCCTTGAGCAGCCACCTTTTTCAGGAGAATGCTTTGGGAAACAGTGTCAAAAGCCTTACTGAAGTCTAGGCAGACCACATCCACAGCCTTTCCCTCATCCACTGAGCGCGTCACCTTGTGGTAGAAGACCAGGTTGGTGAAGCAGGACCTGCCTTTGATAAAGCCATTCTGACTGGACCTGATCACCTGGGTGTCCTGTAAGTGTTATGTGATTGTACTCAAGATAAGCTGCTCCATGAGCTTCCCCAGCATGAGAGGTCAGACTGACAGGCCTGTAGCTCCCCGGATCCTCCCTCTGGCCCTTCTTGTAGATGGGTATCACGTTTGCTAGTTGCCAGTCGACTGGGACCACACGCTGGATAGCCAGAACTGCTGATAAATGATGGAAAGCAGCTTGGCGAGCACTTCCATTAGCTCCCTCAGTACCCTCAGGAGGATCCCATCTGGCCCCATAGACTTGCATACCCAGAATGGATTTCTGAGGTAGAGTGAGGCTGAAATTCCCACTTCAGTGCTGAAAGGGCTAAAACGCCAAGGAGCTGGACTCTATGATCCTTGTGGGTCCCTTCCAACATGGGATATTCTGTGATTCATGGAGTCAGCACAGGTTGTAGAGCAGGCAAAGATTCTCATGGAACCCAAGATCATACCCTGCAAAACACCCTAAGAAACAAGGCCAAATCCACCTGGGGCAAGGAAAGGGCTCAGTGTCCAGCAGCCTAAGGAGGCCAGAGCCAGAAGTGGAAACAAATCACTGTAAACAAGCACTAACACTTGTAAGGGACACAGGCAAGGCCCAGAAGACTCTCGGCCACGTTGGCCAAGAGCAGTTATTGCTCCTGCTAGTCCCAACCCAAAATCCAAGCTAGGGCTGTCCGTCAGCATCAGCTGGTGTGACATTAGCCTCAGGTAGTGGAGGAAGAGGTGTGCGAGCCTGCAGACTCATCATCCCCTACACCAGGACTAGGTAAGTCCAGGGTCACCTTTCCACCTCTGATGCCACCGGGAAGCAGACACACCCTGGCAGTCCCGAGGAACGGCAGCACTCGTGGCTTCCTCATGCCTACATACCTTGACATCAGCGATGAGGGCATCCTCATCTTCGATGCCAGTGGGAACACACTTCTTGTGCAGGGGGAGTGACTCGAGTTTGTCCACCAGGCAGCGCAGCCCCTCCAGCTCAAACTGCGTCAGGTGCACCCTCCTGCTCTTGCGCGGGCTGCCGCCGTGTGGGTCCCAGGCCTGGCCGTTTTGGGAGCCCCGGCTAGAGTTGGAAGAGTCCATAGACGGGCTCTTCTTCAGACCTGTCAGGCTGCTCCGACAGCTCCTGCCCAGTTCATCGTAGTCCACATTGGCACCATTGGCTACGGGGCTGGTAAGAACAGACCGCCTTGTGACTGGTCGCCTGGGTTCCTTCCCTGCTGCATCCTCCTCTTCCTCCTCCTCTTCCTCCATGTTCACTGAGTCTGAGGAGCTCAACTCCATATCTGCCATGAAAGAGTGAGAGAAAAGCACAGTGGCCGGTCACTTGGTCACAGCAGACATTTAGTTTCTAGAGGAATCCCCCCAGTCACTACAACAGCAGATACATGTGGGACAAGGCCAGAGAAAGGATGGGGCACACAGCTGCTAGTAAAGAACAGCTAAAACCCTTTCCCATTCCCAGCTTGTTTTGTTGAAGGCCAGGCATGGGAAGCCTCAGGAAGATGACATTAGAGCTGTATTTGGCTGGATTTGCTTAGGGATCTCCAGCCATCTGGTCCTGGGAGTGACTTGAGACCTCAATCCTGCCTTCATGATAGGAAACAGAGGACGTGGACTTGCTAGATGGCCATGAGGTCTCTGAGCCTGGTTGTGCATAATAAAGAAGCCTCCCCTAACACTAACAAAAGCTGGGAGCGATTTCTCCACATTCCCAAAGGGCTCTGTCTGTGAGGAGAGGTGCCCAGAAGTGGGTATTTACAGCGGAGGCAATCCAGCTCTCTCCCACTCTGAAGGGTCTCTGTAACAAATCATTTCTTGAACCACTGCATGGCCCGTCTGCATTGGCTGTAAAGCCAAATAATCCTTTTGCGAGAGACCCCCTTGATAATAAACTTCTGACATAGCTCTTCAAACTCTGCATGCAGGAAAGCCCTGATCAGCAAGAGAGCCTTAAAGCCCTGCAGCCCACAGCAAACCGCGGTTACTGCTGCTATCCTCCCCTCTTCTGTTAAAGGTTTTTTGTGTACCAGCAAGGCCAGGAACTCGTGTGCTGGTTTTGCAGCTGAAAGGAACCTGTTGCAATGGCAAAGGAGGAAGCAGCAGTCTGGCTAGTTTTAACTTCTTGCTCAAAAGAAAAAAAAAAAACAACAAAAAACCACACAACCTTCGGCGAGTCTGCAATGCCCTCTGATTGTTCAGCAGAGCAGACATGGAAAAGAGAGGAAATACCCGAAGAAACCACCTCGTGAAATTGAAGAAGTGATAGTCCCTTGTTCTTCCCACACAACCCTCCCTGCCTACCACACGGCTGAGCCAGGCAGGGCCCGCAGGGCCGTGCGAGGAAGGAACAGGGGCTCACCCATGCTGAGCGATTCCTTCTGGAAGTCCTTGGTCAGATGTGAGCGGCTGGTGATACAGTAGACGTAGCGCTCCAGCACGTACCAGCACATCTCGTAATAGAAGGGATAACGAAACTTGTTTGGGACCTGCAAAAGAGGGAAGGGGAAGGGGATCAGTTCAGGCCGGCTTCTCCACAGGGCTGCTCGGAAACCGCTCTGGCTGCCCTGAACCAGACCAATCCCCTCCTGAGAGGCAGGAAATGCACGTACACATGTTACAGCATCATTCCTGCTTCTGGCAGCCTCATGTAATTCTCCTTGTGGAAGGAGAGCAGAGACCAGGTACTTCTCGCTTGTAAGCCATTAACATTTTGTTTGCCTGTTAGGGTCGCAGCTCTTCACCGTGCTTCCCCCACAGACCTCCTTCGCATTAGTGCAGGACAACAGCAGGTGCCACAAGAGGCTTCAGTTGAAGGTAAAGGTTCAAGCCCTCTTCCCAAGCCACAGCACAGCATCTGACAGTACATGTACGCGGAAAGGGAAAGGGAAAGGGATGGTCTATTGCAAGAGGAGTTGTCGGCTCTCTGCTAGACAGTGGGGCCACCAGGACTCTGTCACATCAGTGCTGGCAATTCACACGGAGGCAGATGTCCCTGACCCTGCTGCCTGCCTTGCACCTTCCTGAGGCTACACTGCCCGGGGTGGAGCAGGCACACAGTCCATCCTCCTGTGTCTTGGCTCCTTTGAATATTGGCTTGGCATTTGAGTGCTAACCCACAAGTCCTGCCTGCTGCAGCACCTTGAACCTTTTCAGAGAGGCCGGTCTGTCATAGCCCAGGTGCATCCTGAGGCTTCTCTGCAGGTGCTGAGGGCTGCAGGACCCATGCCTCCCCAAGGAGCAAGGGAAAGCACCCACTTGTCAGCCGTGTTCTTGGCTCAAGACCTCAGGAAGCCTTTCACTTCAGTCATTTTTACCACATCAAGGTCTAGGATCAATGCCAAACAGGAGCAGAAGGCAACTGGGTAAGGGAAGAGGCAAGGTCTGCTGGATGCATTCCCACGACCATGCTGCTGCCTTCTTCTCTGGCTGCCTTGCCTGGGGAGATTCCCATCACACTCCCTGCGAGGTTTCCTAGTGTCAGACTGGAGGCAGCATGAAGGAAATAACATCCTTAGTGCAAGCTGCAGGCTGTCCCTCACCCAGGCTCCTGCCCATACATTTAGCAGGCTGTGACGTCTCGCTTAAGAACAGCTGGAGTTCGAGCAGTTTGTCACGGGGGGAGACGCAAGCAGCCTGCCTGCACTGTTCCTGGCTGCACCCTCCCTGCCATCCCAGGAGGCCAGGTCCTCTCAGCTCTCCTTACCCGCGTGCGGTCTTCGATGCTGTAGATCCGGAGCTGCATAGGGATGTTGAAGCTGTGCAAGAAGTTGCCTCCAAAAACCAACGTGTCCATGGGAGTGTACACAGCATGGATCCAACCTTGGGGAGAAAGAGTTTGAAGAGTCCTTCTGAGCAATTAGGTAAGGACAAAGTCTTACAAGTGTACCCCTACTAATTCAATTCCTTTGCAATCTCTTATGCACTCTGATCTTCAGAGAAGGGCTCTCAAACTGCACAACCTCCATGCTACTCAGCTAAGTCTACTCTGATAGATACACCCTTAAACTACTCCTACACCTAGGGTAGCTGCTAACACACAGACTAGCTACTGACCCCACACACATCAGCCAGTACAAGTGGCAGCAGGAGGCAAGGATTGGACCGCTTAGATCCCAGCTCTTTGAGGGCTGACGTTGCTGTGTTACCACAACAATGTGCGCTCCTCCTGAAGCATCACTGCCGAATTAATACTCGGCTCACTTTACCCACCTATGAGCTAAAGACAGACTTGTATTTAGGCACTTAAATACATCTGTGGACCTGGCCTCACATCTTCCCATGGTAGTAAGTGTGTCAGTATCTACCTCCTGTCCACAGCTTTTTGTCACCCTGTTGTCTCTGCAAAGTTGCTTCCTGGTTGCATTAGGCCTAATGACACCAGCAGCGAGGAGAACAGTTTTCCAGAGTTTGTTGAACAATTCAAAAAACAATAAAAAAACTCTTATTTCAAAGACTAAGCAATCCAGGCAAGCCCAACATTTTGTAGATTCCAGCACGGCTTTCCTTAGAGCAAGGCCACTCGATTCAAAAGAAGTTCACGGTACCATGACTCAAATGAGTAACTCGTGCAATCCCTGGTGTTTTCTCTTCCTGGTCCTGCTGTAAGCTACAGGAGTATGCATGTACAACACAACTTATTCCTGCACTGCAGGAAACAGCAGGTTACACCGTTCTTTGCCATCAGAGAGCCTTATGGAAGAAATTTTTATGAAGCAGTTTTATCAGAAGCCTTGAAAAGGGTCCCATAATCCTTCTACTTGCAAGGGAGTATTCCCTAGCGCAAGCACAACATTTTACAGACATCCCAGGTTCAAATCACAGGTCCTGAAAGGCTGTGAGCCAGTCCTTGTGAACAACCCAGTTTGGGCTGCTGTTCCACCCACCGCATTGCTTCTGCTTTGCTGCTTTCTAGCACAGCACTGCACTAATTGTGCAAACAAGACATTGTTGATGCCCTCCAATTCATTCTGCCTGCTTAACCAAGTTAGGCTAAAGATTTCCCTTAACTTCCTTTAGCAAACTATGACCACAACGGAGGGATCTCTCAGGGAAAGAGCCAGGATCAGTGTTCTGCTTCTTTCCCTGGACCCGTCTGCTCAGAGCTTTGAAAGTGTTCCCACTCCCAACCTCAAAGTCTCCTTGCTCAAGCCTTCTGCTGTTACCTGCAAGTCTCTCCATATTACAGCTTCCCAGCTCCCTATCAGGTTTCAGAATTTTCCAACATCCACTTCTAGCTCTATGTTTTCCATTTCTCCCATCTCCAGTACTCCAGACTGCCATCATCCTTCCTTGCGTCCAGAGCAGTCACCTCGTTCCCTAAACACACACACTGGCTTTCTTTCTTGCTTCACAACTTGAAAATAACTCTGCAGAGATTTCACAAGAGAGCCAGGAAGTAGAGGAGCTGTGCTGTCTTGGGCCAGCCTCTATCATCAGCGTGCACTGCTCTGCATGTCAGCATGATGGGCCCTGGGAAAGCCTCCTTTAATAACTGATCAAGCATGATGTGAGCCAGATGGAGTTTTCTGGTCACTTGGGTGGAATCCACAGTGCCATATCAACCATGGTTTGGGAGCCAACAAGCAAGTGGACAGAGCCACGTAACATCTCCCTGTTACTCACGAAGGAGAAAGCTAAATTCTGCCTGTTCTGATTCAGCTTGTGTCCCAGGAGTTTCAGCCTCTTGCCACAACCCTGGCAAAAGCCAGGATGCAACTGCCCACCCTACTGTACCTGAGGGGATGACAAATGTGTAGCCCTGCTTGAGCTCGATGCGCTGGCACTCTGACACTCTGTCCCCAAGAAAAATGTCACCCTGCTTTCCTGAGAGAAGCCAGTTTTCGTAGAGCTCCAGGTTCTGGGGTGTAGGAGGGATCAACCAGAATATCTGCAAGCAAAGAAAATACATATATGTAAATCACTGCACTGACCATCCCCTGCTTCTTCCTGATCTGTCCTGCTCCCTCTCCAGGTACCCAAACATCTTCCTCTCCCCACCCCCAGAGGATGCAAACCTGCAGAAATCCCCAGTCAACTGACCTAACGGCTGTCCCATCTGAGAGGACAAGCCACTGAACAAGGGCCTTCCCAACTTGATGCACCGAGCATCACACCTAGACCGAGCTTGGGATGTCCTGTAAGGTGTTATTTGCAAAGACAGTGTTGATAGATGTAAAACCCACTGACGACAGAGTACTTGGAAAGAAAGGATATATTTACCTGCACCTTTCTGAATGCTACCATGTTATTCAGAGCCAACTGAACTAGAGATTTGCATGTGTGTCTCCATGTTGTACAGATGAGCAAGTAGATATCCATCCCCCCCAGCTAGGCTCTTCAGAGACTGTTAGCCCATCTTTTGAGGAAAATCACTGGAGCCACAAACTATCAGAATCACTGGGGAGCCTGGCAGCTACATCTCCTTTGCAAGATGTGGGTGAAAAGCCCAGATTATTTAAGTGGGGCAGAGCTTGTTGCCTTCCCTCAACCTAGACTAAGTCAGTGGAGAAAGATGGGATGAAATAATTGCCCAGGAGTTGTCCTTGTAGTCCAAGTTTCATCCTAGAAATCTGTCCTCACTGACTGCAGAGGGAGCCCCTCCAGCTGGACAGTTCCTTCTCAGCAGTTAAAATCAAAAGGGCTCCCTACCATGACGGCTGTCCAAGGCTCTTTCTCAGAGCACGTCCAGCCACCACGGGCCCAAAGCCAGAGGAAGCCTTCTTTCCTTCCTGGGTCACTGATGAATTCAACCCTAGATGGCTAATGGTTTTAACCATAAGTCCTGAGGTCTCTTCCACTTGCTCACAAGGGCTGAGTTTAGGAGCTGGATGCATTTCACAGGGCAACAGAGGTGAGGTCTGCCTTCGGTAAATTCTGCATTACATGGTATTTTCCTCTGCATTAGCTTTTGTTAATAATGCCAAGCTGAGCTACCATCATAGTTTGCTGCTCTGAATGCACCACTTCAAACAAACGGCTGAATCTGATCCACTGCTACCCTGAGCAGCAGTGCAGTTTCCTTAACAGCTGCACTGCTGACAACTGCAGTTAGCAAAAACTTAAATACAAGCTTCTCCACGCTATTACAGTGGTAATGCCAAAGCCTAGACTAAATCTGTGATAACAGGCACATCCACACAACAGCAATTGGAAGGGATGTTCTCCCAGCAAGGATGTGATGTTGGTTATGTTTCATTCTCTGAACATGATTGTGCTCTCTAGGGCAACTGAAGTGCTAGCAAGTTACTTACTTGTGCTAGCTAGCCAGCCCCTTCACTGTTATAGCACTGAACTGCTACAGATCTGTTTTCTGAAAGTTAAGAGAACAGATTTAACACCCCAGCTGTAAGGGGAGCTTAAGGTGCAATTCACCCTGCCTAAGGGCAGGTGGGAGGACTGGCACCTTCCCAGTTCCCCTTCCAGATGGACTTCCTCCAAGGCAGGCACCAGTACAACACACAGCTAGGTGAGGAACACCCATACAGAGAAGTCCCTGCACAATTCTAACTGGAAGTCACCCATCACAGAGCAAATGCTGCACACAGATGAAGTCTGTACCTTTCCTCCTCGGTGGATATGGTACCACACAGAAGTACCACCGAAGTCCACGTGGAAATCTGTGTAGCAGCCCTTGACACTCATCAGACAGTACCTGGTGGAAAGCAAGACAACAATAAGGTGTAAATGGGAGGTGACCCATTGTTCTAAACAGATGCAGTGTATTCAAAGTGAATGGACTGCCTAAACCCAGGCCAATAGCTCAGCGCAGTGCCAGCAATTAATCACTGCAGTGCTAAGCACTTTAGGTGCAAGGAGGTGATGGATTGCAGGAGAGCTCACTTCGCATTTCTATCACATCCCCTCAAAAAGATCTAGTCCAGGCAAGAGGAGAGCTTCCATACTCATATACCCAGCAGCTCTAGAAACCCCCAAGCCACAGGTCTGGCCTACACCTACACCTAGCAGCTCCAACAACTCCAGATGCCTCAAGGTGGTGAGCACCAAGAATTTCCCCGAAGCACAGAAAGCTCCTGGAGGTGACGTGACTGCCCTTCTGCACAGCATTTGGCAAGGACTTAAATAACTAATTGCAGATGTCACCCACTGAAATAAACAGGGGGAACGTTCCTCCCACTTCCCCTTGGAACAAACTGCTTCTCCCTTGGGCTGTTTTCTTGCAAGAGATCCTGAGCTGTGCCAGCGGTGGCAGGCAGCAAAAGCAAGTCACTTACTTTTGCACCTTCGGATACTGCATCTCCAGGATAGCATTCGTGGACTCTGTCTGACTCTCCTTCAGGTGTCTGGGCCACATGTTATCAACCCAGTCAATCAAATCCACCTGCAGCAGAAAGGTGGGAGACATGAGTATGGTTAAAAAAAAGGGCACAGTACCCCTGCAATGGACATACCTAAACCATTGCACTGCTGTGCAGAGATTACCAGAAAACCCAGTTCAGAGCAGGCCCCCAACAAACTACGGGAGCAAGGAAGGGACGGAGGGCCTGGTGTTACTTGAATGGCCATGATACTCCCATTTTAGCTCTTGCACACCCCAGCAACCTTTCCTGTTCCACTGGTGCAATGCTGCACATAAAGCATTTGGAACCAGCTGTTCTGACTCTGGTGAGCCTCTGAATTCACACAGGCAGCCAACACTGCAGCGAGATCCCAAGCATGGCACCAGGATGCTGCTCTTCTACTTGGGGGTCAGCCAGGAAATGCTATGCACTGGTCTTACACAAAACACACGCTGGGCAGCATCTGCCAAGGTGGGCTTCAACTCGCTAAGTTTCAGGAGAGCCAGAGCCTGCAGAGATGTCCAGGCTCCCTCTGCAGTTAACAGAGAGAAACAAATGTCCCTACAGAGCTGCCTGTTCCTCTCTACTGACCGAGAAGGAATTCAGGATGTCTATCTTGGACATCCCACCTTTCACACTTCAGTAGGAGCTGCTGATTCCTCCCCCTGCCAGACAGCCAGCCTGCTGCCCCCCTTTCCAGGGCAGCCCCAGTCTGGGCCTCCTCTGCCTTCAGAAATTTCAGCCCTTTGCATCAGCAGCACTCCCTGCCATCTTGTGGATCTCGTTGGAGTCTATGCAGCTGAACACAGGGGTGCTGTCCTAACGGGACTGTGGTTTCCAAACACCAAGCCAGCCACAAAGCTTAACTGACATCCAGGATTTTGCTGGTCTCTCAAAATGCAGCAAGTATCGCCAAGCCCTGCTGTCTGTTTTAGACCCAGCTGGAGTTTCACACCTGGCCAAGGCACTAGGAAAAGCTACCCCTGCCCTACACCTCTCTGACCACAAGAGAGCTGATCCCTGTGGTAGGAGGCAAGAGCGAGCTCTGCACCAAGCCTCAGAGCAGTACGAGGCACTTGCACCTGACCATGGCCACTACAGTTGAGGCAAAGCAGCCCCAGCCTGACTGTGAGATCGGCTGCAGCTGCTGATCTAAGTCAAACACAGAACCAGCTCCAGCAGCTTCCAGAGTGCAGCAGGGGCATCCCTGGCTGAGCCCATACATGCTATGAGCAGCTCCTCTCCTGCTGCACTCAAGCATCAGGCTGCGCCTTTACTGCAGAGAACCACAAGCATGAGGGAAGGGACATCCCTGCAGAAGGAAGAGCCGTACTGACCGTAGCAGGTCTCTGCACCAGGTTCTCCAGTTTGGTGTGGCTGAACTCCAGACTGATGACATTGTAAAGTTTCTCCCGCTCGGCCTCAGGTGTTTCGTAGTAGCGTGCCCACTGTGCCATGGACATCTCTATGTCCCTCTGCGTGTTCACATCCATGACATCCACCATCCGTCGGCTCCCTGCCAGAACAGACAGATGTCACTGGAACCATCTCTGTGCACAACAGGCCACCCAGAAGAGAAGCTCTAGGAGACACGGGTCCTTCCTCAAAGAACCCACCCACACACATGTGCGACGTCTTGGCCTCTCCCATAACTTCATCTTCTTCCATACCTACATCGAAACAGAAACTGCTTCAGGTCAAACTAGACTCCTCAAGCAGGTAAGAGCTGTGATCCGCTGGCAAAGGACAGCTCATGTTCAACCAGCTGCACACTGGGGGAGCCACAAAACCAGACTTCTAGCTTTGATACACCCGATGACTCCCAACTTCTCCCTGTCTGCCCAGGGCGCAACTCAGGCACACTGTGGTGGTCCCCGAACAACAGGAGACACTTACCGACGCACAGCCGCACATCATTCACGCTGAAGTCCGGATCTGGCATCCTGCAGGACAAACACCTTGCTAAAAAAATCATGAAGTGCTTCTGGTTGCAGACCATTCCCAGCCGTAACCCCACATTGGCACGCTGCTGCTTTTTGCCTCTTGGGTGTAGGCGAAGACATGGCTAAGGATCCATGCATCTATATCTCTGGGGGCACAAGTTTGGCTGAAGCACTGGGCCCAGCTTCTGGCTAGTGAAGCAGGAGTGATTTGGGAATTGGATATAACATCTCCAGAGTACAGTGACTGCTGGTAAATGAGTAAACAGGCCTTGAGCTAAGAAATCCTAGCTCTCATTTTAAAGGCTTTAAAGGCAAAGGACATAGCTAAATCAGGAGAAACAGTATATTTCACTGACACAACATAACTAGTCTAACTTATCTGCACAAACACCACTATCACAAGCAGAAAGGGCAGGCACCTGTTCAAGCAGTTCTAGACCCAGAAAAATAACCAAAAGCTTGGGAGAATCCAGTTTTACCCACACTGGAATCCCCGGTACCAAACACGTACCCTCCCAAGTCTGAGCCTGGCACAATTTGCTAATTCACCAGATTACAGTACATCCTGCACTGCCCATCCTCTCGTAGCCAGTCTCTGAAGTTAACAGTAACGCTGCTGATACTGGCTCTGACAAAGTTTGCTAGAACTAATTTATACCTCCAGCTTCTCAGCTATAATGTTTTGATATAGTATTATTTGCCTTAAAACTACATCTCCTTCCCATATTGTATTTATATAAACACCATTAATGCAAAATTTTCCATCAGTACAGCTTTACTCTCAAAGCAGTAAGCCTTAACTGACATACTGAAGCAAGAGAGAGACAGCAGTTTAGTAGTAAAACATGTTGGGCAGACCAAGTCTGACTTCTCAAAAATGCCAGATATAGTACAAATTGCTGAACTATCTGGTAATATTTGCCTATATTATCAGGCAAAAAAACAAAGCCAGATACTGCATCAGAGCAGTAATAGGACCTGCCAGGCATTCATTTGAACTGCGATCACCTACAGCCAATTCAGTCCTCTCATTTTAAGCCCAAACAGACTAGCAAGAATAAGATATGCGAGACGGAAGATGCTTTCCTCTGCTCACTCCACAACAATGCGGACAGGACACGGTCACATCAGCTTGGCAGCACACAGATCCAGCTACCAGGATCAGATCCCCCACAACATGGAGACAGGCAAGAAGTCAGGCCGGAGTCACCCACCCATCACTCTTTGCCCTGACACTTACTTTATCCCCAAGCCATCAGAGCTCCTGAAGATGAGAGGGTCTCTCAGGCCACCCCGCTGGATGTATTCAACTGTGAAGTCTGGTGTGAAGGGAAAAGAAGAGGGAAGGTGTTAGAAGAGACTCCCACAGAGTATTATAGACAAAATGAGGTTAGGCAGGACCTCTGGTGATCTCTTGTCCAACTCTGCTCCCAGCAAACTAACTTCAGACTTGGATCAGACTGTTCAGGGCCCTGTCCAGCTGAAATCTGAAAACCTCCTCACACCTGTGGCACTGCTAGCCAGTGAGAGAGCCCTGTCCCTTGTCATTTCTACACTCCTGCAGAGATCCTGGAACTCCTTTGCAGCAGTTCTGTAAGCAGCATGGTGTTTGCTGCTGACAGACCTTAGACAGGGCCCCCCTGGAGGGGGCGTGGGGGACTTGCTCCAACAGGCTGGGCCAGACAGGGGAACAGCATGGGTTTCTGGTCCTCACTTCCCCAAGAAACTCACAGCAGAGCAAGAGCTCACCCTCATGGTAAATCGTCACGAGGGCTTGCACTGGTTACACAATGAAAAGACATCCCACTGAGCCATGTGCATGGTGAAAAGCAAGCGGGGAGATCCCCCACACTCTTTGAGTTAAGCATCTAGCAGACACGTGGCTGCAATTACAGGTGCTGACCCAGGCGAAACCCTTCACTCCTGGCTGCCATGTGTCCCAGCAAGCCCACAGCACTGCAGAACAGCTCGCTGCTCTCCAGACTGAGCAGCTTCCGTGCCATTTCCCATGCACACTCCCTGTTACCAACTTTCCTGGCTGAAGGGCTTAGCGGGCTTGAGCCAAACCTTCACCAATATGCTCCACATTGCCTTCAAGCTTCTTGGGGACTGCTGCAGGACTTGCAGGGGAGCAGGCATAAATGTTACCGCCTCCTCTGCTCTACTTGGGTTATGCAAGTAAAGCAGTTCACAGCAGAGGAAAGCACAGAACTAGTGTGAACAGCAGCCAGTTTCCACAGTTCTAATGAAAAGTAGAAAGAAAAAGGCAGCAAAACACAGGACAGTGGGAAGGGATTCCATTATCACCACAATTGCCTTGTAACCGCCCTTCAAGTTGGCGGACAGGAAGATTCTGGGTGTAGTCAGAGGCAAAGAGTACATCCAACTGTGATCACTGTTGGCTTTCTCCTAAAGGCTCGGGGAAAGGTCATCTCACACGGCATGTCTCTCTGAGAAGCGACTAACCACAACAGCTGTCTGGTTACAGACAGCAGTAGCACACACTGCGGCCCCAACACAAACCTTTGCCTTCCATGAAGACGACGAAGGTGGAGTTAAACTTGTTGGTGGAAAGCTTTTCCTCGAGGTCAAAAGTCCTCTTCCCTTCAATTTCATCATCAGAGATGCCATCATCCTCGTAACGCCGCCTCATCGTGCCACGCTGAGGAGAGATCAGACCAGAAAATAAGAGCTATGGACCAGGAGGAGTGACCAGCTTGCTTCCTCCCCCAGCTGTCCCAGAAGCTCATATCAACCCAATGCAGCTCAGGCAGGAGCTTGGGGACCCTCACCCTGCAGCCGGCAGTCTCTGGGAAGCGTACACGCTTCTGCTCCCAGAGAGGAGACACCATGCCACTGCGTTGTCTTATTCCCTAGGCCTCTTGCTCAGCAAGCAGTGCTGGTATCAGTTTTCAGCAGACACACAGATCTATTCAGGCAATGCGTGTCTGGGATCCCAAACACACCACTGAAACAGCAGATCTGCTCCTCCTATAATCAACAGATTTGCACATGTTGGGCCATGTGGCAGACAGGTAATCCACTCTTAAGTGCTAACACAAACACGGGAAGAGGGGAGATATAGCTGGTCTAACTGGGGCAAAGGAAAAAGAATCACTCTCCCTCTTTTTTTAAAAAAAAAACAGGTATGTCAGTATTTTTCTTCACTGGAGGTAAAGGCATTTGTGAATTTAAATCTCTGCTAGAATGCCAAGTGATAAAGGAAGGGGTTCACGCTGCAGACAATTCTCAAGTTTTCATCTTTGGCTATGCTTGCGCACAGAAGTTTGATTTATTCCCTCATGTGCGAGGTGGAGCAGGTGGAGGGAGTAACCCTTTTCTGAGAGGGTCTCATAAGTATGTCTGTACTGGGATTCCTGACAGACATCTTCCTATAGTATAGCTGGATCTGGAAGAAATTACTGTCCCCAGCTGTTAGCCACCCCTCCGGAGACTGACCGTGTTCTGGCAGAGCCATTCGTGGGAATGCTCCCTAATTCCCCTCAGACAACAGTCAACCCGGTCTGAATTAGCCAAGCTGGCTTCCCCCAATTAGGGATGCTCCCGCGACAGAGCAATCACATCAGTTGTTCTGCCAGCAGCCAGACGGGGATGGAATGGGGCGGGAGGCGACAGCGCAGCTGCCCTCACGCCTGGGGGCTGCTGAGGCACGGCCACGCCAGGGGGGCCGTGTCCCCAGCAGCCCCCCAGCCACGGGACCCCTCTGCAACGCGGACAGTCGGTGGCACCGGTGCAGCGAGCAGCACGCAGCCCCAAGCACCACAGTCCCCGCATGCCTGCTCCGCGTGGAGCGAGTGCATTCGATAGCTCCGCCGTCCTTTGGAGCCTCCCAGAGGCGGAAGGCACCCTTTCCTGGGTGGGAGCGGTTGCCTCCAACCCCAGCACCCACGAGGATGTCCCCCCGAGGCACTCTCCGCTCACTTGTCCCCTCTCCCTGGCAGGGGGGGAGAAGCAGGGCTGGCTCCCCGCTCCTGCCGTCTCAGTAGCCAGGAGGTCCGAGCCCGCCCCGCGGTGACAGCGAAGTTCAGGCGAAGGCCCCCGGGCGGCCAGCACCGCTCTGCTCACTCTCCTGCCCGATCCTGCACTCCCCACACCCTGCACAGCCCAACCGAGCGCACCTGTAACATTTCCCAGGAAGCTCCAGCCTGGCACAGCCACCCATCGGTCTGACTGCTGCACTCGTCCCTCTCCTCTTTTTAGCCTCATCTATTTAAACCGCGCTGGGGAAAGAGAAAGGGTGCCCCAGTACAGATGCACTACTTTAAAGACGCCTTTTAAATTAAAAAAAAAAAAAAATGAATCATCCAGTGCAGGAACACGGAGGAGATTTCTCCCCCTTCTTTTAAGTTCAACCTCACAATTTCTAGGAGGCTGATCAATTTGCAAGTTGCTTCCAGCCCATTATGGCAGAGCAGCTTACCTCTCCCCGCTGTTAACACCTCGTTAACTTTCCTCATCTTTCCAAAAACCCCTGCAAAAACCTCAACACAAAAGGGGCCCAAACACCACTTCTGGAAGGCAGGAACAAGAGGCTGCTCCTGAATGGGGCACACCTCGGGGCACTTCAGAAAGCCCTCACTAAGTACCCCGAAACAAAGTTCTCCAAGGGCCTGCCCTTGGAGACAGCAGCACAGGGGCTGTCTGGACCATTAGTTAGTTGCGCAGGCCCAGCCAAGCATCACAGGACAGAACTTGGGACATCTGCTGACCGCTGCAGTCACTACGGGGCCAGCTCTGACCGCTCCAGGTGCTCTAATGGTGGCGACTGCCACAGAGTTCAGGCTACCTGCCCGGGGACCTTGCTCCTCACCCAGGCACACCAGGGAAGCCAAAGACATGCCAAGCCCAGCAAGTGCGCCCGTGGCCTTCCTGCTGGACTGGTTTGCACTCACCCTCCCAGGCAAGCCTAGAAATGAGGCCCAGGACTCCAGGCCCCAGCAGGCAGCTCTCCGTCATTAAGCCCATTAGGGGATGTGTGTAACGAAGCACAGCACGCTGGGCCCTGTAGTCTGTATCTCTCACCTGCTTTGGGATCGGGCGGGTGGTGGCAAATGGCAGGGCCAGGTTGTACCACAGACAAAACCTCACGGGATGAAAAAGCTCTGACACGCTAAATGCTGGCAAAAGGCTATATCCAGCCTCACCCCTTAACTTACGTTTGGATCCCATGCTGGAAGCCCAACTGGTATTGCCAGGCTCCCAGTTCAGCTGCACAAGAGGTGGTTCTGCATCGGCCGCCCCTCAGGCACGCCACGCCAAAGCAGGAGCCTCTTGCCCCACGAGACCTGTCCTTCCAGGAGCAGCACCAGGCTGGCACGGGCTGGACCACACAGGCCAGCTAACCTGCAGAACAGCAAGCGCGTGGGCAGGCCTGATGCAGACCCTGCTCGTGCTGCCGAGCCAATACGGCTCGCTCAGAATATTGTGCCTGTAATCACCCCCAGCGCTCAGCTCGGGCCCCTGAACACGCTGAAGAGCTGAAACCAGCCCAGTGTGGCGTTTGGGCCACAAGACTGCTTGGTTCTGGTTAATCCTGAGCACCAAAGGCAGCTTTGAGGACTGACCCCACTCCCACCCTACGTCACTCAACCAGGGAACAAATGACCAGAAATTTAAAGGCTTTATGACCCAAAGCACTGCAGGCTTGGGAGGATGCTGCTGGACAGCCTGGCCTACCGTGGCCCCGCGCTTCCTGAGCGGCAGCAGCACAAAGCCCAGCGGGCCCATCCAGGGATCTGTGCTGTGGGACCAGGGAACCGCTCTAACTCTTCCCATGTCTTGTTCACAGCACGAACAGGACACAGCCACAACACAGAGGTGCAAGCACCTTGAGCCGGGTTCCCTTCACAACAGGAAAGTCGGGGCTGCAGAACGTGGAAGGAAGGGGACTGTCTCCTCCAGCCGAGCAAATCCCAAATTCTAGGGCTCAAGTTGTCACCAGCACAGCATCAGCTGCAAACCCCCCTCCACACTCAGCCAGGTTCAGCTTCAATTGCTCCCATGGGCAGGGAAGAGTCTGGATTCCTGATGTGCACAGTATGCAGGAGAACAGGATCCCAGTCACGGCTGAAGACCCAGAAGCACTGCCACAACACAAATAGCTCCGCTGGTTATACAACACCTCTTGTGTACGTGGCCGGGGCCACTGTGCTCTGAAGCCATTGTTGTCTTGAGAGGGTGGGGAAAAACAGCATTTCAGTGTGCAAAGCAGACAGGAAGGAGAAAAGGCTTCTGCATTTCCAAGCACGCGTTTTGGGAGAGACAGCACCTGCAGGGACTCCGGGCAAGTCTCTGCAGCTGAGTTCTCCCTGGAGTATGCAGCTTCCCTATTGCAGCTACACAAACCATGGTCCCCTAGACCCCAAACTACGTCTCCATACTAGGACAGATGCAGTCAGCGTACAGGTATAGGGCTTGTAGGGACACCCCAAGACCCCTTTCTACACCAAGGTGCTTAGATCTTCACCTGCCATATGGGGAATTGCCACCTGGTTGAATAACTGTTAAGAGATGCACACAGCCATGCCACGCTAACGCTGTGCTCACCTTTCCACCAGCATTTTTTTTTTTTTTTTTTAAGAGCTGCACAAATCCTTCCTACAGCACAGCCTGATCTCTTTCCGGAGGAGCTGTCCCCCACATCCCACAGCTCGGCTGAGCTCCCCTGCCCGGCAGGCTGCTGCAGCCCTCTCAGCTTTCCTGCTGCTTCAGTCAGCCCCATCCAGGAGGAGCTCCAGCACGTCCCAGCCCCGGGCTCACTCACTAACACTGCCGGGATCTCCCAGCAGCAACTGTCAGTTCCACGAGGGACACACAACTTCCAGAAATGAGACTACCCCCTAAACTGAGGCTCTCCAGTGTCCCAGATGAAGCCCAGCCCCAGCAATGCAAGGGTTATGAGCTGGGCACATTACACATCCCTGTGAGACGACCTCAGCGTTTGGCATTCGGCAGCAATATGTAAATACTGCTTTTTCAGCTCTGTGATCTATGTTAGGATCCAGGCATTTTTCATCCTGACAAGAGTTTTACTAAGGAAGAACTGACAAGCAGTCTAGAATCAGTGGCAGGCAGGGTCAAGATAAAGGCAGTTTATTCACCCTCCAACACCGGCCAGCCAGCAATTCTCATCTAAGATACGCGTCCTCCACCAGTGCTTTCTCACCCTCTTGGATACCACTCACTCAACGCAGGAAATAACATGAATATTAATCCTGCAGGCAACTCCAGCACCATCCCTTCTGTTCTGATGCTTCCACCTGCAGCCTCCTGCTCCAAGGGATGCTGAGGGGAAGCGCCTCACGCAGCCCCACGGTGGTGCTCCTCAGAACTTCCTTGGACACCCCCTTCCACCAGCAGCCACCTCTAGCAAAGGAACCGACAGCCTGCTGAGGATGACCAGAAGACTGCTCTCCCGCAGGTTTTTTGAGAGAAGTACAAGGTCGCATTTGAAAACAGAACAAGACGGCCTTTTGCCAAAACAGCCTCACATATTTACAGAGCAAAACCAACAGTATTTTAGTCACTTCCTGTCCTGTCTGCTGCCATCCCCTCCTTGAACTTCCAGCACCTCCATGTCCCATTCCCCAGGACGTGCCTCCTACTGTGCCACAGCCCCTCCAGGCCAGAGCACCCCTCACCGTATCTCTCCCTGAGTCTCTCCCCCTTCGCCTGCCATTTTTCCAGAGCAGCTTGCCTCCCACAAGGCTCCTGTGTGCCTTTGGAGGAGAAGCAGGAACTTGAAGAATGCTGGCAAGTTGCACTCCTGGACCTGCAGGTATTGTTACACCACCTTGCTCCCCACGAGAGCGGTGCCCACTTGCGTTCACCACCACGTGTCCTCACTGGGTGCCTCCTGGCCACTGTCTGTAGGTGTACTTTGCTGAAATGCATCCAGACTGGTAGTTAGCTAACGAGCTCTACTCTCCTCAGTTTATGAATTCAACATCTCACACACTTCTACAGCAAAGATCTATGGCTCTTCCCTAGAGTAGTCCAAACCTTCAACATTCACACGAACTCATTCATGGGTGCTTTTACGTCAGGCAAATACACGTGGCAAGACACGGCACCCAAAAACGGCTGAGCTCCACCCGCAATTACGAGCCACCCCAAAAGGCCAGGTAAGATCTGTTACACCAGTGGGAGAAGTCCTATTCCTCCGGGGAAGAGCCAGGGGAAAGTAGCCTGTCAGCAGCTGTATTGGTCTCTGTGCAAGCCTGGAGGCCAGCCGACACCAGGACAAGCTAGAAGGCAGTTAATTTTAGCAGCACTACATGTCCTGTCCAGACAGTCACCTTTGGCAGATAAGACAGATGTACTCAACTCACTCTTTTGCTGCCTGGTTTCACAAGAGGAACCCAAGAACTCAGCCAGCAGGTTTAATGCCCCTCATCATCTCCCCTGTCTCTCAAGACCTGGTGAGCAGAGCCGGTGCACCCCAGGCTGCACATTCCTGGACAAAAACATACTCACAGCAGCAGGCTGAGGAGTGCGCAGAGATACAGGCAGAGCTGGAGCCCTCCGAGGATTCACAGCTCCAGGAGGGATTCCCACCACGAGCTGGGCTGCCAGCCTTTCAGCATGAGCAAGGAGAGCGCTTCAGTTTGCATTTTTGTGTAACTGGATGTACACAAGGAGTAACTGGGGAATTCGAGCAAGGCTGAAAGGCAGGTGAGGAGGCAGCACCACAGGGAAAGGAGAACTCCAGCAGCTGCGGCTCAGCCACACGCTGACCAGCCACAGCAGCGAAACCACCAGGCAGATGAGCGTGGTGGATCAGATCACAGATGGGCAAGTCTGGCAACAGCCCCAATAAGGAAACGCTGCTCTTGAGAGAGACGACGTGTCACCTGCACGCGTCCATGTGCGGCCACCCTTCCCGAGGGCTTCTGCGCACTGCTGACCCGCAGGCTGCCAACGGCCACGGCAGCCACAGCACCCTGGTACACAGACAGATCCTGCCTCGATTCTACGAGCACTCAAGAAAGCTCATGAAGGACCATCAAATCTTCCACCACACCACCTTTCAGGACAGAAAACTCATCCTCTGAGCCACACAGATTGTCCTAAAAGCTGCTCTTAGATGTTAAACCTTGTTATTTCTCAAGCAGTCTGAGCAAATCTCTTTCAGTTACCTACCACCCCTTCCAAGTCAATAAAATCCAAGGAAAAAGTCGGCTCTGTAGAGCCCTTTTCCTGCTAGGGTTTCCCCAGCACACACGTTATGCAGTCAGGTGGATAAGCATTAGCAGCTCTGCTACCCCCTTTTGCTTTATATAAGTAGGTAACAGAGAAAAAATGGAACAAAATACACTAAACTTCTCCAAAGAGGCAGGCTTGAATATTACATGCGCTTTACCCATTTCCTCCCAATCCATACTGGGTGTTGCTGCAGTCCCAATAGGACTTGGAGCTCAAGAAATTCAAAATACGGCTTGTCTGTCCTCTCACAGGAAACATTGTGTACAGATGCTCTCAGAAACCCCAGCCAGGTGCCAGCACCCGTCCAGACTCCGTGGCTCACAGCAGGGCTATGCCAGCAGGCCAAGAACAGCATCCCCGGGCCACCGAGGGGCACAGCCGCTCACCAGGTTAGGCACCAGAGCCCGGGAGCATGCCCAGGTGGACAGAGGGAGAGTGGGTTTCATCCCAGCTGTGCTGTGTGGTTCTGAACAGCTGGCCTGCCCCCCCAGGAGATCTGGGGGCTGCCAGCTGGGGCGCTTCTCCTCGCCCCCTTCCCCTGGACCACCTACAGCCGTACTGCCCTATCTCCTGTCCTGCTCCGGCTCGCACTGGTGAGCTGTGTTAGCTCGTGGCCCCCTGCAAGAGCCACTCTGGGAACAGACAAGGCATAGCCGAGCGCGCAGCGCTGGGTCAGCTCCGTGTAGCTTCACCCTCACTGGGATCAGCACAGCGGGAGCTCAGGCAATGAACCTGCTTTGCCAGCGGGGCAGAACTGACCCTCCTAATTTCCCACGGCCCCGACCCAGCTCTGCAGAAGCCAGTTGCTGGTTCTCACCGTGGCAGTACTCAGGCAACAACAGCACGGTAAGCCCCAGGCTTGTACCACAGCCTCTGCAAAGCCAACACTGTCCTTTTACGGGACACACCACAGGCTGTTGGCGCTGCAGGGCCAGGGAAGCTTATGAAGAAGGAGAACAACCCAGGGCTGTTGGGAAGAACATGGCCAGCAAGTGTACTGGGAAGGCCACTGTTCCCAGGTACTGGAAAGGAGATTTCCTCCTTCCCCCACACAGTTACACCAACCTACGTGCTCCCTCCCCCTTTGCCCCACAGGAAGCCCAGTGCTTGTCCCTTCCTTACTCTAAATGCGGCGCAGGGGCTCCGGAGCTCAGTGACACACAGAAATACAAGGCATACATTTGGTGTACAGCAAATTCAACAGGGAGGCAGCCTAACCCTGCAGGAACATACACTGCTGGCCGCCTCAGCTCGATCCCAAGATCACAGTTGTGTGGAAGGGGTACGCAGGGGAGCAAAGGGGAAGCAGGGCACCCTCAGACTGCAACAGCACAGGCCAGGCTCTTCTCTCATATTATTACTATTTTAAACAGGCTGCTCTGCTCCTGCCCCCACTATTTGCTGCTTTTCCTCTCCAATTTCCACAGCACTGCCCCGCTTCTCTCTCACCCCACAGGCTTTTACCACTGCCTTGTACAGAGGCCAGGCAAAGAAAAACACAACATCAAGAAGGCCCATCCCCTCTACGTATCTCGTTCATAGCAAAAACACATCTCACCAGTTGGGAACTGCTTCTCTAGATAACAGCCCTAGCAAGAAATGTCCCGATCCTTCCCCTGGTGCCTTCTACCACATGACTCCTCCTCTCCCAAACCCCTCAGGACTGGCTAGCACACGGCAGCGCGATGCTGCAGTCAGCTCTCAGCCCTGAGGACCAGCACTAACGAAAACCACAGCTGACGATCACACCCGGAGCTAAGCCTTTTCCTTGCCAAAAAAAGGTGCGGGGTGGCTTTACTAAAACTCTTGCTTGTGTACAGCGTGATGGCTAAGAGACTGGGAAAGACAAAGTGTTTAACATACTTCAGGGAAAAGATCTCCTTGCTCCGCTCACTGCATATATGACCTGTTTTAACCAGCCGCCATAAAACCTACCTGTGCCCCACGCCACAGCTCGCTCATACACGCAAGAAGTCAGTGCCGTGAACCATTCCTCAGCTCTTCTGGCAACAAGGACCCGTGCCCTTCCTGGCACCCAACCCAGTGGGAGTGCTACAGAAAGCACTGCTCCCCTCAGAGTGCTGCTGCACAAGCATCAGCCCACCCACCTTTCCTCACCACGCTGCCACCCCGGGCAGATCCCAGCCCAATACCTCCTTCAGTTTGGGTTCCTCCACGGGCATCTGCTGTCCCCGGATGGCCGGCTCGCTCTGTTCACCATTATGCTGTTTCTACAGCAACAGAGATGCACAAACACAGACCCACAGAAACACAGCGGTGAGAAAGGCACCTCCTCTGCCATCACTGACTTGCAGGCTATGCTTTGCCCCGGGATTTATCTAACCCACTTCAAGCGCCAGCAGAAGGGCAACAAGCGATGCCGATGTGCAGCCATGCATCTTCTTCCCCTGGCTCCTGGGAGACAGGAGAAGGGGGCGAATAGGGAGCATCAGCAGGCACAGAAAATTTTGATTCATCACAGCCCTTCTGTCTCTCCATGCTGTGTGAGCAGAGCTCTTCCAAAACCACTGACCTACAGTAGCTCCCCCATTTTTGTGATGCCTCCCTGGAGCCTATGGTTTCCCCATCAGATGGGCAGGGACGACGACGGGAGAACCCATGTGTTCTCCACGTGAAAAAACAGGCCCAGCTGCCAGCAGGTGGGCCAGGACATGTGGTACAGAGCACTTCCCAACTGCCTGAGAAGCACCACAGAGGTGGGAGAGAATCTGCGGGCACGTGAATGTGGACAGCACTAGCACAGGGAAAAGGAAGGAAGAACTGAAGTGCCCGAGAGCACCCAACAGGCTGCCTGTCACCCTGCCCTAAGTCCTCCAGAAGAGGAACCAGTCCTGGACCAGCGCAAGCCCAGGTACAGCAGAGTTCAGTCTGCACCTCAGCCAGACCAAGGCATCTAAGACAGGAGAGCTGTGATGCTGCTTTCAGGTTTATTGGCAGGCTTTTTGGGGATCCATCTGTACAAGTGCAGTTACAGGGATTTTCTTCGCTCCACTTGAAGCAGTCGAATCTCACTTTCCAAATGGGTGCATGTGCCTACTCACTGCTTCTTCCCAGCAGGGAGGGCTCTGCACGGGTTTGTTCCCATGACCCCCCAAAACACCAGACCTGAGACCCAAGCTCCCCAAGCCAACGGGAGACAACAGTTCCAGTTCCAAGACTGGGAGCACTCCCCACCCTTCTTGGCCCCCAGTGCTTTTGACAGCTTGATATCTAGAATTAGTTCCCAGATATCTAATTACAGGCCCAGTCATCCTACCACAGGCTTTCCTCTTCCACTTTGCCCTTTTACTTTTCCCAAGGCAACCAAACGAGATCCCCCTACGCTCCCAGCTCCCCACCAGGGCCGAGCAGGACGCACTGCAAGGACCTGCCCTGCCGCAGTGACTCCCCTTCTCCCAACCCAGGGCACGCATCTCGGTGTGGCAGCTGCCCCTGAACAGCTCAAGCCACAGGATCATTCTGCGGGCGCGCCGTCTGCTGTATCAGCGGCACAACGACACTCAGTGACCGAAGGTTTTATGTACGCCATGTCCCCCTGCCTTCTGCCTTCTCCCAGTCACCCAGAGATGAGCAAGCCTGGCCGACTCTGGTAGAAAACCTACTCCTGCTTTATTAACAGGAGGCGTCAATGCCATTTGCACATTTTGTTTAGTAACACTCACGTAACTTCAAGTGCTCCTGTGCTGTCTGGTGCAGCTCAAGCAGTACCATGGCTTCCAGGACACTCGCAAGCCGCAGTCAGACTTGGGACAGTAAGAAGTCAGCAGAGCTATTTACCTCTCTGCTGACATGGAACATCATCCAGTTGGCTTCAGGGCCGTATTCTTCCAGGGACCAGTGCGATCTTGCATCTTTCAAGATCCAAACGCTCACTGAACTTCTTTCCAAGTTGCTGCTAGAGCAAAACTCACCCTTCCCAGTCCCTACAGCTGCCCAAATCAAATCTGAACAGAGCCCCTAAATTATTCAGTGCTCAATTATTATACCTGGGTCATTTGGAAAGACTCATTGGTAGTGTTTTCAGTTTGAAGCAGAGGCATGAGGGAGAGATTAATTACCCTGATAGCCCAGGTCCTGTCTAGACTAGGAAACTGAGGTGTGTCCAGCAGTGGAGCAGTGTTTGGCCAGCCAGGTTTCACACCAGGCTCTCCGGCAGACAAAACCCACGTCCTTACAGGCAACAGGAAGGTGCATCGTGTGACAGGGTAAGTGACAGCGCGCAGCACAGGTCCAGGTTGACGGAAGCAACCCCGCAAGAGCTGGTAAGAGGCCAGCAGGACTTGCCTCTGTCAGACACACCAAGATCTGAGCACGACAGATGCACACAACTGCAAGGGATTGTTACCTGGTAGGGAGCAGCACTGCAGGGGGCACAGACAGGTCAGGCTGCACCCGACAGAAAGCATTACTCTTCGCATCCCGCGTTCGGGACAGCGTGAGCCGCTCAAGATAGCCAGCCGCTTGAGCAATGCGGGGAAGGCAGGCTTCTGCAAGGAAGAAGGGTGGCTCCTCCTTGCCACCTTACTAGGCATGAGCATCGTCCTGCCATCCCACAGCCTGCTCCCTCCTGACCTTCCTCTCACAACCTTGAGGCCATTTGTGCCCTTGGCCACGTGAGGAGAAGGGCTGGAGCATTGCCATGAGTCTCATGTCAACGCCAGCGTGCGAGTCTTCCCGGTCCACAGGTTGTGTCCTGCATTTGACATCACCCCATACTGCAGGGCAGCTCTGGTACCCTGATACAACGACTTGGAAACCACAAGATCAGAGCCGCCATGCTGCAGGAACAACTTCCCACGTGCCCCAAGCTCTATCTCTTGGCTGATGACTCCGCATGCTGTAGAGCTCACGTGAAGTCTTACCCAGGGGCAGCGTGGACACCGACATGCAAGGACAGGTCTGCTAACTGTTGTTTATGGGAGTGGCCCCAGGCTTCAGCTGGTAGGGACAGGCCTCCTCTCACATTTCACGGAGGGATCCGATCAGAGGGCAGGGCAGGCCAGTGCTAAAGCAAGCTGCGGGCTGCCCTGAGCGACAGGAGAGACAGCGCTTCGCCCCCCAGCCAACACACTCCAGCCATCCGCAGCCCTCACACCAGGCGGCTCTCCTCCTCCAGCAGCCTGCTCCCCTGCGCCGCTGCCACAACAGCCTCCGGCAGCCCTAAGGGGTGCCACCGCGCCCGGCCAGGGACAGCCGCCAAGGCCCGTGCAGCATGCAGGAGCCATGCCCAAGCCCCAGCCGCACAGGGCAGCGCTCCCGCGGCCCGGCGGAGGGTGCGGCTCCACCTCAGGCTCTCTCCAGCAGCAGAGCCAGTTTAAGAGGTTCCTACCCCACCCCATCTCCCCAGTGCAGACCTCTCCAGTCTCGTCGGTTTTGCTGGAGGCAGGGGACGGCTAGCTAACTAGCCCAGCACAGACAGGCAGAGATGCCCCCTCCTCCCCACCCCCCCCAACTTTTCTTTAGGGCACAGCTGTGCATCCCCTGAAGCGGCATCCAGCTCTGGGGCATCAGCTCCAGAGGCAACTGCAGAGTGAGGCTGAAAACCAGCTCTGCCTGTCCTACCTGGGAACCACACCCGAGATAAAGACTGCTGACTTGACAGCATTAGAGACCACGGCTGGCAGGACCGGTCCCTGGGGCAATCACCCTCTCCCGCTAGGCTCCCCACTGCAGCCATCCCCAGGTGACACAACGCTGCTGCTGCCCTCTTTCCTCTCACCAAGCGTTGTCATCAAAAGCTCACGGCACCGCTCCAGTGATGTGCTGATCCCAACTCATAACTTACAGGGTTTTGCTAGTCCTAGTTCACAGAAAACGCCTGGCATGATCAGCCCTGAAGCAGAAAGGAGGCGAGATTTCTCCACGCTTCCCATGCCCAGGAGTACCAAGCACTCCTCTGGAGAAGTACAGGCGGATGCCAGGCCCGCACTGTGCTGGGCAGTCCTTCAGCAGCTCCACGGACCCACGCAGGCAGAGCAGCTCTACGTGTAGCGAAGGCTGGTGTGAGAAAGAACTCCCTCTTCAGCGGCACACCAGGCCAGCACTCCCTGCTACGACGGGGAGGCAGGCGCGTCTCTGCTCGAGCAGCTCAGCCAGAGCTGCTCCCGTGGTCACTCCTGCCTCAAACAAACTCAGGCTGTAGGCGCCAGCGTGCACCAAGCCTCCTCGCAGCGAGCTGAGCAGCGTGCTGTGGCATGGGCTGGGCGAGACCACCCAGTGACAGCCAGCAGAAGGCTTCCAAGCCTCAGAGAGGAGCCATCACATTGTTAACGCCAGGGCTGGACCGTCACTCCAGCCTCGGGACACAATAGAGCATTTCAGCTCCTCCATGAAGGGGCTACACAAACATGTGGCTGCAGCTTACAGAGCCAGCACTTCTCACCAGCCCCTGCAGTGCTGCCTCGTTACACCGAGGAGCAGCAACACACGCGCAGACTTACCAGAGAAGTGCTCTGCAGCCTGGCAAGTCCCACCCTCAGCTCCCCATGGCGCAGGCTGGCCCTACCGAATCTGAAGGCGAGGAATACGGCTGCCCTGCACGCTCTGTGCTCACGCAGCGCCGTACGCAGGCTGCCTTCCCCTACCCGCAGCAGCCTCCCAGAGCATGCCGGGACACAGCTTCTTCCAGGTTTAGTTGTGGAAGATGAGAACAAGACACCCTCGCAGTGACAATGCTGTATCCAGACCAGCTCACCCAGTCCTTCGCAAACTTGGGTGCCGTGGATGTGCAGCTTGAGCAAGGAAGCAAGCACAGGGCACTGCGAGCCACCGGATGCACCATTAGACTACACAGCGATGTGTGAACAGGCAGAAGGGTCGTGCAGGAGTGCGACTACACCCAGAGGAAAGGTAGATTTCTCTTCAAAATCTGAATCTTTCACCAATAAACTCATTCAAAAAACATACACTGATCAGATTTTTGTTGAACCAGAGCAAGGCAGCAGTGTCACTCACTAAAAGCGAGGCAAAGTACTTGAGACTGCATCCTGAATGAAACCAATCTGGTCTCAAGACCAGGGCGACACACCAAGAGATGCTCTAAGTGTAACTGCCCTGGCACACCAGACAACAAGCTTCTGTTGACATCCTGGGCCACACGTATCCCCTAACCCTGCTACTTGCCCAAGCAATTAATTCGGCCCCTTCAACACTACAAAATATTCTGGTCAAGGTTGCCTGGCTGGTATAGACTACTATCACAGCTGGATTTTTTTTTTTTTTAACTATGTTACCTTTTGCTTTCACACCCACATTGACCACCAGTCACACACATGAGAAACAAAGCACAGATGCGTACTGTACTACCAACCACCTGTTTCCCTACCTAGAAGGGTTAATATAGGCATACAAAAGTCAGCTCCCAAGATCGATGTATATGTAAGAGTAGCATTTTCAAGTAAATCATAACCATCACTTTTGTCTTCCTGGATATTTCACCCACGATACCTTGTTCTGCAAGGGCCAGAAACACCAGCTAAGAGAACAGCTCCCCACATCTCAGACAGACAAAGTCAAGAGCACACACCTAGGGAAAAAAACTAAGCATCTCTGAAAGATCCTTCAACAAGGAAGCTTCACGGACACAGCAAGAGCACAGCGAGCAGGAGCTCCCAGGAAGAGCCAAGCAGGAGGTATGAACCAAGCCTCACCAAGCACGCAGGGGTCACACCTCCTCCTCCAGGCTGCAGGCCAGCAGGGACAGCACGGACACGAGGCCACAGAAGCCTCGATGAGCCTTGTCCTCTGCTTGCTGCCTGTGTGTCTTCCCAAGCCCCTTACGCACGCAGCTCATCAGCACGCAGCCCTTTATCCAGCTTAGCACATTCTACTGGAGTTAAGGCCATGTACGCTCAAGACAGCAACTCTTCCTGCCAATTTTTATTTGTGAGATTATAAGCATTTTTAAACTGGTCAATTCCTGGCTGCTAGTCCCATTCAACTGCCGCATCTCTGTCCAGCTCTTTTGGGCTACTTCAGCAGGGTCACTGCACAGCTAAGACTGTAGTTTAACCAAAACCTGAAGCCTTGCCTCCAAGAGAAGTTATCTTGCCGGCCTGACTGCTGGCTACAGAAGTGGTCACCTTTAGCACCCCAAGCTACATATCACACAGCTGTGGGAACAAGCATGTCAGGACAAGGGAGGACTGCAGCTTTTGGCAGCATTGCCAAATTGAAGCACCCCCCAAAGCACTTGGGGAAAAAACAGCCAGCTTGAAGCATCCACAGATGTATTACTGTTGGCTTTTCTTAAAGCACTCTCTCAAAAAAAAAAAAAAAGAGAAAAGATTGAAAACTCCTTCAAATCAGAGTTACTTCAGTTCCCCAAAGCAGGAAAAGAAGGCTGACTACAAGAGTGTACATGACTGCCACCAAATCATTTCGTGCAACAATCCTCTCTGCAAAACATGACCACGCAACAGATGCTGCGAAGCCCCAGAGAAGGAGCACACCTTCAGCACCCCAGGTCTGCAGACAAACCACAGCTGCCTATGCAATGTCTTCCCTCCACAGGGGCCAGGCCTGGAATACCTGTTTCTGCCCTCACCAGAGGGTTTCCACCCCAGGGCCACCTGCAAGGCACGTGCCAGCTACAGCTCCCCAGCACTTATGGCCAGGTACCTGGCACCGACAGAGGAGCAACCTCGTTGACAGTCTCGTGTGAGAACCACTCGCATCCGAGGGCAAAGCTTAGTGCAGAGTACCATGCTGCCTCACAGCAAACGATTTCAGAGCATTAAAGGATAAGGATTTAACTTCACAGGCAGCACCTCGAAGGTGAGGGTGCGAGTACCACTGTGACTCAGAGACAAACCCTGTCACAACCTCAGTTATCACAGAGCTGATGCTTGCACTTCCCAGAAGGTTTACAATTGCCTCAAAATGCGATGCTGGCCTGCAGGAGACACAGCAACTCCCTTCCTTCCCCAAGATCTCCGGGAATAGCATCACAGGCTCCTGGAGCAGCTGCTCCCACACCACTCACAGTTACGACCCCAACTCACAGACTGCTTGCCTCAGGCAGTCCCCCAAACATCAGCACAAACATCAGACAAGCCAGAGCTCCTGACAGGGCCTAACCAGGACCCGAGCTCTGGAACAGCTCCCCCAAAAAGAAAAACCAGAAGACACGTGCACAAGCAAATTCGAGCTTGAACCTGAAGCTGGTTTTCTCTGATTTCACAGAATGCCCAAATCGAGTCCAGGACAACATAACGGTAACATACACCATTTCACCTTCTCCAGTTGCTACAAACACATGGAGAAAATCTGCCGTGACAAAAGCTACAGACACACACTTTATATTTCTATCCCGCACCTTCCCAGAGCATCTTATCCAGTCCCAGCCCCCAATGCTCCCCTCTTCCAGAGTTCAGTCAATCTGTACCCTCCGCTAAGGCAAGCGTTGCGATGCAGACAGGACCCACAAAGCCATCCAACTCACCACCGGCTGAGCTAATACCTCAGGACAAGCTGCAGCAATCCACTACAATATGTTTGTTTTGTGGTGTGTTTTTTTTTGGTTGTTTAAACTTGTTGCCAGTAAAAACCTTTTCTTTTTTCAGTTGAAGAAAACCAAGAACAGGATTTGATCAGTAATGGCTGATACTGACCAATCTTTGGCTGTAGCGGATCCTTTCTTCTTCAGGCTCCATCTCCGACTCTTCTGAAGAGAGTGAGAAGGACACTCCAGGGCTGCTGTCGTCGTCCTCTTCCTCCTTTGAATTCAGAGGGAAACAGTGAAGCAGGTCTCAGGGACGTGCAGCACCTACATCCCTCATTTCTTCACTCGTTTTGAGGTTGAATCCGAGCCCCTGTGTGGGGCTAGATCAAGTGAACACAGGGGATAAGCCCACCTCAACTTTAATACTCCCATTCTAACTTTAGGCATGACCTAGGGTAAATGACTTTACCAGCTGTTCTGTAACACATGAGCTGCAGGTCCCCAACCAGGAGAAGGCCTCTGCTCCACACAACTACCGGCATGAGCGGCAGCTCAGCAGCCTCGCGCTGGGGACAGGAACCAGGCAAGCTGTGCGCCTGCTGTTAAACATTTGACGGCAGCAGGGGAGCAGCCTGGTTTCCCCAGAGCGCAACACTACGCGTTAGAGAACCGGCTCCTCCAAATGACATGACTGCTGTCCTCTGGGTGTCCTGTACCGCAGCACTCGGGAGCAGCCGCACACACACAGAACATCTCCCTCAAACAGGGAGACGTACGGGATCCTGTGCGCGGCACTTCGGTGCAGCTGGGGGTAGGGGACTAACTCCCATCTTAGGAGACCTACATGCTCAGATCTCCAAATCTGCCACCTTGTGACACCATGCTGTACACGGGAAAGTTTCCCAAGGTGTCAGGTGGCATCTAAACTTTTTTTTTTTTTTTACAGGAACAGAATGAAAACAGCATCTAGGTACACCGCAGCTCTTAACCCCACGCCTATGACTACGGCAGACCTCCGGGGCAGGACTCTGCCGTCCCGTGCAGGAACACGGGACTGCCGCCGTAGCGCAGGCAGCGCCTGTTCTCCCCCGAGCTCTCTCCCCCCTGCCCCTCCGGAAAAGGTCTGACAGCGGAGCGCCGCGCTCCCCCCCCCCCCCCGCCAGCACCGCTCGGGACCGGCCCGAGCGCTCCCGCTCCCCTCGCCGGGCGCTGTTTGTAAACACCCGCACGCCCCGAGCCCGTCCCCCCCCCCCGCCCCGCGCCCCCTCCCGGGCCTGCCCCGCAGCCGCGGCCCTGCCCCGGCCCCCCGGACAGGAGGGGGCCGGTGCCCGCCGGAACAAAGCGGCGCGGGGGACGTCGCTCCCCGGGGAGCTGTCACCGGCGCCCGCCGCCGCCCGGCCCCCCGCCGGCCGCCAACTTCCCGGCCCGGCCCGACCCCCCGGAGGGGCCCGGCCCGCCCGCTGCCTCCCGGCCCGGCCGGCTGCCCCGCCGCCCGCGGGACGGCCCCGCGGGGGCGGCAGCCGGCTCCCGCCGCCCGGCCCCTCTCCTCTCCTCTCCGGGGACTTGCGGAAACTTGGCGACCGGCGGCCGGCGCCCCCCCCGCCCCGCCGCGAGTGGCTCACCAGGTCTCTCCTGCGCCTTTGTCCTCTTCTAGCGCCGGCACGGGAGAAGCACAAGAGACGGAGGAGGAACCCCCGGGTCAGGCGGCGACCGCGACCGGGCCCGGCCCGGCCGCCGCGCCGCCCCGCCGGCCCCACCGCCCCCCCCGCGCCCGCCGCCCCCGCCGCGCCGAGCGGGCGCTGACAGCCCCGCCGCCCGCCCCGCGCCGCCGCCGGCTCCCGCGGGCCCCGCTCCCCGGCCCGGCGCCGCGTCCCCCCGCCGCCGCCGCCGCCGCCGCCGCCACCCCGCGCCCCGCATCGCCGCCACCCCGCGGCCCGCTGCCGGGCGGCCGCCGGCCCCGCCGCCCGCGCCCACCCCGCCGCCGCCGCCGCCCGCCCCGCCGCCGCCGCCGCCGCCGCCCCCCGGCCGGGACGCGCTTCCCCTCCTCACACAGGAGCCGCCGCCGCCATTTTGAACCCGTCAGAGCCTCACATACACACTGCCTCGGCCGCCGCACTGCGCCTGCGCCGCCCGCAGCCGCCCCGCGCCCCCCCGCCGCCTCCCCCGGCGCGCGCTGCGCGCATGCGCCGCCCCCCGCCCGGCCCGCCTCGGCCGTGCGCGGCCGCGCGCACGCACCCCGCCGGCCCCGCCCCGCCGGAGCGGGGGGGGAGGGGAGAGAGCGCGCGTGCGCCGCCAGGGGACGGGCGCGAGCGCCCTCCCGCGGGCCGTCGCGCTGGCCCCGCCCCCGGGTGTCCCCGCCCCCTCCGCCCCGCCCCGCGCATGCTCGCGGGGACCAGCGAGGGGCACGTGGGGGCTGGGGGGCCGCGGTCGGGGGGGGGGGCGCGTGCAGACAGACACACACACGTACACACGTACAGACACATACACACACAAATATGTATGCACACATGTACAAACACATGTACACACATACTTATGTACACACATACACACACACGTCCACACACGTACACACACACGTACAAATACATACTACACACACATGTACACACATGTATACACATGTGTATATATATGTATACATATATATGTATATATATGTATATATATATGTATGTACATACACACATGCTCACGTACATGCACGTACACACAGGCAAGTACAGGCAAGTACACACATACATGTACACGCGCACGCACACACGCACATGTGTACAAACACATGGACACACACATGTACAAATACACACACATACAAACATATATACACACACTACACACATGTACACACACATGCATACGCACACACGCACATACACACTCATACACACAGACAAGTACACACACATAAATTCACACATATGCATCCACACACACCACACCCACACCCACACACGTACACACACATACATACACATGTATACATTCACACACACACACACGTACACATGTACACACACACATTCTCACACACACACACACGGTGCCGTGGCTGCGGCCCTGTGCCTTTTGGTGCCGCATCGGGTGTCCGGGGGTCTGCCCGCAGGGACCGCACGGCGCTGACGAGCTCTGAGCTTTAATGGCAGAACCGCACCGCAGCCGCTCAGCGCGTGTCCCCCGCCCGGCCGGCGGGACAGGGGCCCGGGGGGTCCCCCGGGTCAGTTCTCAGCAGCGGGGCGGCTGCGGGCAGGTCGGTGGCAGGCGCCTCTCTGTGCACGGGGTGTCTCCGTGCCGGCCCACGGTGCCCGGGCCGGGGGTGCAGGGTCTCAGCAGAGCGTGCAGCCCCCCCGGGGCCATCTCCTGCGTCGGGGCCGTCGGGCGGATCGCAGCGCGGTGGCGCAGGTGGCAACGAAGATGTCCCTGACGTTCTCCTGGTACCTGGCCGAGCACTCGAAGTAGGACGCGGCGTGGACCAGCCGGGCCATGGCCTCCCCCTGCGGAGAGCGGCGGCAGTGGCTGAGCCCCGTCCCTGCCCCAGGCTCGTGTCCCCTGCCGGGGGGGGGGGCACCCACCTGCTGAAAGGTGACGGGCTCCTGGCGGCCCTGCCGCAGCTCGCGCAGCACCTCGGGGTCCTGCCGCAGGTCGGTCTTGCAGCCCACCAGCAGGACCGGGACGCCCTTGCAGAAGTGGTTCACCTCCGGGTACCACTGTGGGGGACAGGTGGCTGCCACCAGGCCTGCGTGGGGGGCACGGGACGGGCGGCAGGACGGGGTGTGGGACAGATGGACGGTGGGACAGACGGCGGAGTAGGTGGCAGCCCCCTTGGGGAGGATGCACGGGGCGGGAGCAGCCCCCGGCGCTGCGTTACCTTCGTCAGGATGTTGTCGTAGCTGCTGCGGTTGGTGACGTCGAAGCACATGAGGACAACATTGGCATCTGAGTAGGACAGCGGGCGAAGCCTGTCATAGTCCTCCTGCCCTGCAGGCCCAGCAGCAGACCGTCAGGAGCCGGCTCCCTGATGCACCATGCCTGCCCCCACCCCGGGGGGACGTGGGGGGCTCTGGGGATGGCAGGCGGCAGGGACACCCATGGGGGACCCCGTCCCCAGCGCCTCCACGCACAGGGGCACACCCGAGGCTGTCCCCTCCCATCCCTTCCCACCTGCCGTGTCCCAGAGGTGGATCTTCGCGGGCTTTCCGTCAACTTGGAAGGAGGCCGTGTACTTCTCGAACACCGTGGGGACGTAGACCTGGCAGGGGACAGGGGTGTGGGCAGCGGGTGGCTTGGAGAGGCCCCGGGGTTGGGTGAGGGACTGGGGGGGGGGTTGGGGGGATGGACAAGGCCATGGGGAGGCAGTTGGGATACCCCTGGTCTCCCACAGCAGCATCAAGCCTTGGGTGGGTGGCTGGGACCCAGGGGTGCAGTGGGACCCCCCCGGTGCCGGCAAACGCCCCGTGCCAGGGCCCCGTCCCCAGTGAAGGAAGCTGTGGGGGGACATGGGCAGGGGGCTGCACGGGATGAGGGTCCCGGTGCTGCTGGGGGGCTCTGAGCCTGGGGATGTTCGGGCAGGCAGGAGGGGCCTCACCTTGGGGAAGTCCCCTCTGGCAAAGACCATCAGCAGCGACGTCTTCCCGCAGCCTCCGTCCCCGACGATGACGGCCTTGATCTCAGTGGCCTTGATCTCAGCGGCTGCGGCCTCGGAGGGCCCCGGGGGTGGGCTCTGCCCCCCAGGTGCCTGCTGCATGTGGGCACGGTGGGCCTGGCCGCAGGGACGCCGCTCCGGGCCCCACCGCCCCGCGCTGACCCTGCGTGTCCCAGTCCCTCCCTGGCCTCTGCTGGTTTTACTGCCCCGAGCATCCACCGGAGGCAAAGTCCAGGGCGGAGGGAGGCACAGGATGACTCAGAGCTCCTCCTGGCCCAGCAGGTGACTTGTGGAGCTCTGTCCCTCCCTGGGCCCGGCTGCCGGTGTCACCCGTGGCCCTCGCCCTTCCCGTCTTCCCTCCTGCCACTTCACCCGGGGCACGCAGCTCCCGGGGGCCCGCTGGGGAAGCAGCAGCTGCCCCCGGTGCCCCTGTGTCCCCTGCAGCCTGGACCCAGACTGAGCCCACGGCCCCGACACCAAACCCCCCCTGGTGACATGACATGACAAGCGTGGACCAGCCGCTGTGGCCAGGCCTCACCAGGAGGCTGAGGGGAAGTGCAAACAGTAATGAACAATCTCAGAAGGATGCCAACATTAGGGAAGAGTAGTGGGAGGAGAATGGAGCACAATAAAACAATTAGGAAGGTGGTAATTACCAGTCTAATGAGATATCAGGTTGGATCCTAAAAGCACCAAGATTCTTTCACAGCAAGATGTAGCTGCTGCAATATTTGTCCTCTGGGATATCCTCTTGGACAAAACATTTCCTTTCCTGCAAGATCAACAGAAATTTGACGAGGGAAGAGGATGGGAGATGCAGCCAGTATCGTTGAAAGAGGCAGAGCTCTCACCACCTGACCAGTGCTCTTGCAGCAACGCCCAAGGAACAGCGTTGTTCGGAGGGGCACGGAGGAGGCTCAGGTCTGCTCAGGTCTTCTGAGGACACAGAGACACGAAATCTCCTTGTCTGAGAGGACAGTGGCAAGGACGGCTCCAGCTGGACAGGGCACAGACCGCTGCCTGGAAAGGTAGGGATGGGGGTGAGCCTGGACCAGGGCGCTGCTGGCACCTCCCCTGAGGCCCCTGCAGCCCCCTCTCCCCCCCTCACCCCCTCCTGCAGCCCCTTGCCCTCTGCTCCAGACTCTGCTCCACGCTCAGCCCCAGCCCACCACTGGCAGGGCAGCCGCCTCCTCAGCCCTCCGTCCCCAGCATCTCCCCAGCCCTGCTGTCCCCTGAGCCCTGTTCCCCGCCTCGTCCCACTCACCCTCAGGGTCCTGCTCACCCCCCTGCCCCCTGCTCTGACCGCAGCCAGGACCGCATCCCACCACCGCCTAGCCTCC
This sequence comes from Anser cygnoides, assembly GCF_040182565.1. Lineage (NCBI taxonomy): Eukaryota > Metazoa > Chordata > Aves > Anseriformes > Anatidae > Anser > Anser cygnoides. The sequence continues at coordinate 36,798,524 of NC_089877.1, forward strand.
TGCCATGGAGCCGAACCACACGGCCCCGTCTCCTGCACCACCCACGCCAACACCCGATGGAGAAGATGCGTGTGAGATCGATGTCCCCGATATGGCCGTGGACGGCGTCACGTTGCTCATCTGCCTCTGCGGGCTGGTGGGCAATGGGGCCGTCCTCTGGCTTCTTGGCTTCCGCATCCGCAGGAACCCCATCACCGTCTACATCCTCAACCTGGCCGTCGCTGACTTCACCTTCCTCCTCTTCATGCTCACCTCCGCGCTCCTCTACATCCTGGACAACCTCTCCTGCAGCACCTTCCCTGTCTTCGAGTACCTCAGGTCGTTCCTCCTGCCCCTGCTGCTCACCCACAACATAGGCATGTACCTCCTCACAGCCATCAGCATCGAGAGGTGCGTGTCTGTCCTGTGCCCGCTCTGGTACCGCTGCCACCGCCCCCAGCACCTGTCGGCCGTGGTGTGTGCCCTGCTCTGGGCCCTCTCCATCACTGTAATTGCTGCAGTAGCTTTCCTGTGCCTGTCACACCAGCACGAGCAATGCCGTCTGGCCCTCATCTCCATGTATGCCCTCAACTTCCTTATTTTTGCCCCACCCATGGTCATTTCCAATGTGATCCTGTTCATTAAGGTCCAGTGCGGCTCCCAGCGGCGCCAGCCCAGGAGGCTCTACATCGTTATCTTCCTCACCGTCCTCTTCTTCCTCCTTTTCATGGTTCCCCTCAGCATCTGGAATTTCCTGCAGCATTTCAGTTACATGCTGGGGCAGTCCCAGGTGGTTTTCCTGCTTGGCTGCATCAACAGCAGCATCAACCCCTTCATCTACTTCCTGGTGGGGAGCTGCTGGAGGCGCTGCTCCTTGGTGTCTCTCCAGGTCGCCTTCCGGAGGGTCTTCGAGGAGACAGGCGTCACTGTGATCTCCAGCTGAGAGGCCACTGTGGTTTCACTGCCCGCACTGCGTCCCCCAGCTTTGTGCTCAGCTGTCCACACCTCTTCATGGCCATCCCATGGGTCACCTTCCCATGGTTGCGTGCCAGGACGTGTTCATGTCCTGTCGTTACCCCATCACTACCCCTGTCCCATCCCTAACCTGTCCTCATCCTATTCCCATCTTTTTCCTGCCCACATCACCATCCAAGCTCATCCTTCTCCCACCTTGTCCCATCCCATGCCATTCCCTGTCCCAGTCTGGATCCCCATCCTGTCTCCATCCCCTTCCCTATCCTGTGCCATCCCATCCCAATCTGGTCCTCGTCCACATCTCTATCCCATCCTAATCCCATCTCTGTCCCCACCCTGTCACGTCCTGTCCCATTCTCTCCCCTCCCCTTCCCTGTCCCCATCCTAAACCCTGTCCTGTTCCCATCTGCGTCCCATCCCAATCCTCATCTCTGTCGCCATTTGTTTCCATCCTCATCCCCATCCCCTCCCAATACCATCCCCATCGCATCCTCTTTTATCCTCTCCCACGCCCCTTCCAACCCATCCTCATCCCCGTATCCGTCGGGACCCCTTTCTCGCCCCGTCCCGTCCCCATTCCCTCCATCCCCATCCCCTCCTGTCCCCTCCATCCCCGTCCCGTCGCGTCCCGTCCCCGCACCTCCCGGCCACCTCGACGCGGAGCGCGGGGCTTTGCTGCCCTCCAGCGTGGAAAGAGGAAACCGGAGGCTTCCGCGAGGCCCGGCGGCGCAAGCCCCCGGAGAAGCGGCGCTTCGACGCTCGGTGCGGGGGCTCCGGCGGCCCGGGACGGGCTCCGTTGCGGGAAGCCCCCCGCACAGCGCCCGGCGCCCCCAGCCCCCGCGTCCGCCCGGCCCCGGCTCTGCCCCCGCCGCCTGCCCCCAATAAAGCCGCTGCTCTGCCGCTGCCTCTCGTTCCTCCTCTCCGTGGCCCGGGGGATGGGGGCACCTCCGGGGGGCTGGGGGTGGGCACGCGGCTCGGGGCTGGGGGCTCTGCGCGCACCAGGACGCGCGGAGTGGGGCAGGCGCACGGGGAGCTCCAGCCCTGGGGCTCAGCGCCTGATCCCAGCAGGCGGAGGCAGGGCTGGGGTCCGGGGACAATGGACTGGGGACCTGGGGCTTCCCCCCAAGGTCCTGCATGCCACGCCTGGGGACACCGGCACGTGCCCTGGGGGCTGGGAGCTGCCCCCAGCCTGTCCCACCCCAGCACCAGTGCCGCGTCGGTTTGGCTTCGAGGCACCCACGCTGCGTGTCCTCCCCCAGGACCCCAGCCTTGCAGCGGGCGCTGGACATGGACCCAAGCCTGCTCGGGGATGCGTGATTTGGTGATGTGTATCGACACCAAGCTGCAGTGACACAGGAACCAGCTCTGTGGGAGCGCGGGGCATCGGCAGAGACTTGCTGGGTGCCCCTGGTCCCCACTGTTGGCATTTCTGGAGACAGGAGGGGGGCAGAGCAGGGGAGAGGCTGCACAGGAGATGTGGGAGAGGGGCTTAGGACACTGAGCAGGTTTTTCCCCACTTGCACATGAGTCAGCCTTTCCCAAAGGCAACGCTCATCCAAAAAAGCAGAAATGTGGCAGTCTGACAGCATGAGATGGGAACTCTGTCCTCTGGGGCACATTCCTTTTGGGAATAGTACTGCTGGGGAGGGTTGAGGGGACAAGGAAAGCTGTGCACCTGCAGGGAATCCTGCCAGGAATCCTGCCCCCCACTGACCTCCAAATTGCGTAATTACGTTCTCTCTTCTCACCCCTGCCCCCCCCCCCCCCCCCCCCCCCGCCCGTTATTGTCTGCAGGGAGCAGTGAGAGGGTGACATCTGGGGAAACAGGGCAGGCATTTATTGATCTGGGTCCCCAGTGAAACCACCAGCCATCCAGCCATCATCTGGGGGGGCCTTAAGCAGAGTAGCAGAAAGGCTTCAACAGGCCGGGCTCAGCGTGTCCATCGTGGCATTGTCACTGCACACCGTGTTATCGGCCAGCTCCACGAAGACCCTCCGGAAGGCGACCTGGAGGGACACCAAGGAGCAGCGCCTCCGGCAGCTCCCCACCAGGAAGTAGATGAAGGGGTTGATGCTGCTGTTGATGCAGCCAAGCAGGAAAACCACCTGGGACTGCCCCAGCATGTAACTGACATGCTGCAGGAAATTCCAGATGCTGAGGGGAAGAGCGAAGAGGAGGAAGAAGAGGACGGTGAGGAAGATAACGATGTAGAGCCTCCTGGGCTGGCGCCGCTGGGAGCCGCACTGGACCTTAATGAAGAGAAGTGTGCTAGAGATGACCATGGATGGTGCGAAGACAGCAAAGTTGAGGGCGTACATGGAGATGAGGGCCAGACGGCATTGCTCGTGCTGGTGTGACAGGCACAGGAAAGCTACTGCAGCAATTACAGTGATGGAGAGGGCCCAGAGCAGGGCACACACCACGGCCGACAGGTGCTGGGGGCGGTGGCCGCAGGGGCTGCTGGAGCAGACGACAGACACGCACCTCTCGATGCTGATGGCTGTGAGGAGGTACATGCCCATGTTGTGGGTGAGCAGCAGGGGCAGGAGGAACGACCTGAGGTACATGAAGACAGGGAAGGTGCTGCAGGAGAGGTTGTCCAGGATGTAGAGGAGCGCGGAGGTGAGCATGAAGAGGAGGAAGGTGAAGTCAGCGACGGCCAGGTTGAGGATGTAGACGGTGATGGGGTTCCTGCGGATGCGGCAGCCAAGAAGCCAGAGGACGGCCCCGTTGCCCACCAGCCCGCAGAGGCAGATGAGCAACGTGACGCCGTCCACGGCCATATCGGGGACATCGATCTCACACGCATCTTCTCCATCGGGTGTTGGCGTGGGTGGTGCAGGAGACGGGGCCGTGTGGTTCGGCTCCATGGCAGGAGGCCAGGCGGTGGTGGGATGCGGTCCTGGCTGCGGTCAGAGCAGGGGGCAGGGGGGTGAGCAGGACCCTGAGGGTGAGTGGGACGAGGCGGGGAACAGGGCTCCCATTGTGAATGTGAGAGGGAGGCATAAGGACGGGGACAGGAGTTATCAGGAGCTGCAAAAGGGCAGCACAGGGCAGGGGAAAGGCACTGGGGAGAGCGCAGCTTGTCCCCAGGAGAGCGGGGAGGGAGGGAGGTGCTGGCTGCGGGTGCTGGAGGAAAGAAAAGTGGGGTAGGGCTGAAGAAAAACATTGCACTTAACTGTTAGCTTTGGTGAATCAGCAGGCTAGGGCTGTTTTTCCAGAAGGGCTTGGGCAGATCCACGTTGGTTTCCTGGCATCTCAGGCTCCCCTCAAATCCAGATCCTGAAGCGCATCCCCCTCAGGCCAGTTGTGCAACGAGGAACATTTCCCGGTCACGAGGGTGTCGCTGGACTCGTCCCCTGGCTCTTCTCTGTGCCCCTATGCTGCATACACAGGCTGCCCCAGCCACAGTGGGGTCGCAGTGGCATCGAGAAAGGTTTTGTAACCACTGCTACGTCAGAGCTCCGCTTCCTTGTTTTTATTTATCTTGATTTTTTTTTTTCCCCACAAAGGAAGTGGCTTTTGCCAGAAACCATGCAAGAATTTTGTGAATGGCTCCTCATGCTTTTCTGATTAAATATGCCCCTCCCAGAGCAGCGACCAGCTGTCACAACTGCCTTCCCTCTCTGCCTGACGCATTTCTATCACTCCTTGTTCCACTCCCCCACATCTCAGGGCTTCCCAGCCACGCGGGGTGGGCATTGCCCCGCAGCGGAAAAGCGTGATGCTGGTGATGCTGGCAGGGCCAGTGCAGTGCTTCCAAGAAGCAACTCCCCTTGTGGGAAGAATGTGGGAATTATCGCCAAGATGTCTCATGGGCACGAGGGAATGCACGTTCAAAGTGGAGCCAAAAACTAGTTTTAGTTGTCGAATTTGGGCATTAACAGTTTATAAAAGTTTATAAATTATCTTTGAATAAATGAACAGTGAATGGTAGTTTTCACTAGCACTTACAGCCCAGATGTAATACCCCCTAATGGTACAAATACAGGTACTAGGAAGGATGCTTTCAGGTGCTGTGCTTCCCTTCTAGCATGCTGTTACAGAGAAGTGCAGTCCTCCCAGCCCTTCACCAGGGGCACGGTGGTGGCATGGGAAGTCCACATCCTCCTTCTTGCTCTCAGGAACACTCGTGGTTGTTTTCCTACAGTCCCATCCTTCTGGTAGTGCACAGACCAGGGGCTCCTGCTCCTGACCTCAGCGTGGTTGTGGTTCAACCCTCCCACGGCTCCTTGGGGGCACGGGCCCTCCACACCCGCTCTGGGCAGGTCCCTCAGCTGTAGAAGACCTTTCCCAAGGGAACCCACCCTTCTGTGCCCTACCTCTCCTGTAGATCAGTGTCCCTGTGATCGGCCACTCCTGGCTGCTGTCCTGGCTGCCAGGATGAACATCTGGTTCCTCGCTGACTTTAGGCTGCTCTAAAATATGTTGTTTGCTCCCAAAGACATCAGATTCATCCCGCCATATAATTCCAGTTCCAATGCTCCTGCAACAGAAGAGCTACTCCTAAGGTTTCCTGTTAAAGTCATTCCCTTCAGCAGAAGTTGTTCTGCACAAGCACACACCATCATCCCCATCCTGTCAGCTGCACCCTCAGCTCTGCCCCTCACTGGCATCTCGCTGAGGGTGGAAGCTGCGGATACAGATGGTGGTGGCTCCACAGGAGCCTTCACTGAGCTCAGCACTGGCTGCCCAGTAGTGGCACGGCCACGTCCGCAGCACCCGTGTTCCACCCAGTGCCTTTGGCGGGGCTGGGTCCCGTTGGAAGAGCCAGCAGGGGAAAAACATTGTTGGTGCAGTGCTCCTGAGTGCAGGGCGGGAAGGGCTGGAGCAGGCAAGGATGCACATGCAAATGTAGTGCTGAGTACCTGCAGCGCCATGTGGATCCAAGAATGTAACCTCCTGGCCATCCTCAGATAGCTTAAGCATCCAGAAATGAAATACTCCAGCTGTCTGGCAGAATTGTTGCATGCACATGTATCTCATTTCTCAGAAGTCGCATTTGTGTTCCTGGAGATCGTATGCTGCTTTCAATGATCTCTCTCTCTTTCTCTCTCTCTCTTTTTTTTTTTTGTTTCTTTTTCATTTTTTTTCCCTTTGTTAAGGCTACATGCAGCATTCTGAGTCTTGAGATGCTCTTGAGATGCTCTGGAGAGTTTTACAATCCCCATCAGCGGAGGGCCCTCTGCTCCCCAGCCCTGGCTACCTGGGCAGGCTGGGATGGAGGTACTGCAGCCCAAGCTGTGGTGCCAGTTCTGCCATGATCACCTCCTGCTGTCTCCGGCCACTCTGCTGGATGCATGGACAAATGTGCAGCCACTGACAGGGAGACAGGGAATTCCCTGCAGCACGTGGGAGGGACAGCTGACAACATCACCGTCTTTTCAAATCAGTGCTTTTGGTTCATAAAGAAGTGGCCACGTTTTCATTAGCCAGCTCAGCCCTTGCCAGTCCTTGACAGGCAAATGGCTCCTGCATGCCTCTCCTTTCTTGCTCCACTCCTCTTCCAGTTCTCTGTCTGTAGCATTCCATCCTGGGCCCAAGCTTTTCCCTCTTATCCCTATTTCTCATCTTTTATTTTTTTCTCCACTCCATTCTTTGTTCTCTGGCTTGCAGATGTTGGAGCCCATGGAGGCGAGGGAAGGACTGAATGACCAGAGCAGCACAACAGTGGGGACCTAAGAGTCACTGCTTTTCCATCATCCCTTTCCTTTCCCTAGGTGAGCAGGAGACAGCAAGGAGGAGGATGGAGCGACATCCCAACACCACAGTCCGTGGCTGAAGTACAGTGTTCCCCCCATCTATGGAGGTTATGGTCCAGGGGATGGAGACAATGGGACCAGATGCTTTGCAGGCCATGTCCCGGAAATCGTCATTAGTAGCATCATGCTGCTCATCGGCTTGTGTGGCCTGGTGGGGAATGGGGCCATCCTCTGGCTCCTCGGCTTCCACATCAGGAGGAATCTCTTCACTTCCTATGCCCTCAACCTGGCTGTTGCGGATGCCTGCTTTCTCCTCTGCACATCAGTTTCCCTTGTAATGTATCATGTGCCCATGCTCAGCTGCTTTCACCCACAGCTTTTGCACGTGCTCCTACCATTTCACTCCAGGTTCTGCTAACATACAGCTCCAGCCTCTATCTCCTCATGGCCATCAGCATGGAGAGGTGCCTGGGTACCCTCTGGCCCTTCTGTTACCGATGCCATCGCCACAGCTCCTGACAGCTGTCATGTGCAGCCTGCTCTGGGCTCTCACCTGTGTGCTGTCAGGGCTCGTGTACTTTGTGTATGATTTGGGTCACTCTGAATGCGGCTGGGTGGTTCTTGCAACCTTATGCTTTCTCAGTTTCTGCTTTTTCACCCCCCTTTATGGTCATCTCCAATGTGATCCTCTTCATTAAGCTTAGGTGTAGATCATGGCAATACCACCCAGGGAGGCTGTACATTGTCATCCTTCCTCACTGTTTTCTTCTTCCTCCTCTTTGCTATCCCACTCAGTGTCCAGATCTTCCTCAACTTCTATGTCTACACCAATTTTATCTTTGACATCTGCCTTCTGCTGGCTGCCATCAACAGCAGCAGCAATCCAATTATTTATGTCCTGGTTGGGAACTACAAAAAGCAGAATTTCAGAGAATCTGTCAAAATGGCTCTCCAGAGGGTCTTTGAAGACAGGGCAGATCCGCGGATGGTGGGTGAGGGCCCTGTGTCGAGAATTACCTACAGCATCCCCCCGGGCAGGCCTTCCTCCGCGCCCCGTTCCAGCACCCATGGGAGCAGAGCCCTTGCCCAGCCAGGCGAGCAGGCCCAGCCGTGGACAGATGCCTGACCCCTGGGTCACAGCTGTCCTCGATGAGGTTTCCAGGGGAGCAGGGCTGGTTCTCCTCTCAAATGTCTTTTTAACTTATTTTAATAAAGTTGTCTTTTACATCATTTAATGCTGATTGCAGTATCTACGCTTGCTGGTTCTGTGGGATGTGCTTGCTTTTCTCAAAATTAAAGTGACAGTCTCCTCATGCTGCCCAGCAGTTTGCACTGCTACAATTATGTGGTCTGGAAGTCCTGTGTCATCTGTTCTCCAGGGTGAACCTGACCACGCTCTTGGCCTCAGTCCATACCCTGTCTGCTTCCCTGGGTGGAGATATCCCTGCTCTGGGGCCTTGGTGCCTGATACTAAAGCACTGAGCATCCAGTGCCTTGATCCTCACAAGCCCCCATACTGGAGGAGATGATGGAGAGGGACAGAAAAGAAGTTTTCATCTCCCCCTGTCCTGGTATCCACCTGCACCACTGTTTGGCAGAAAAGGTCCATCTACTTCTAGCAGATGGAGCTGACAGCATCGTTCAGCAAACAAATCTTGACACCATCAGGGGGGTTTAACTAGGGAGGCAGGAAGGGACAGGGTAAAGAGGCAAGTGCCTGCAATCAGCACTGGGCCAGGCTGGACAGAGGATGGACAGACAGACAGACAGACAGGGGTGGATGACCATTGGCAAGTGCAGTTCTGTGCGTGGGGTGAAGAACCCCATAGAGCAAACTGCATGGGCAGTCCTAAATAAAGGGACAGAAATAGAGTATGTGAAGGCTCTGGCAGGTGATAGCTCAAAGGGGGTGAGCTCTGCCTACTGGACAGTTTCATGAGCTCTCCTGACAGACAGCAGTGACTGCTACCACAGCCATAATATTTACAGAGCATAGCTTCTGCTGAAGATGTATGAACTTAACCTCGACACAAACAAATAATTGATGTTTGTAAATCTTGTGTTGGAAATAAAAAAAAAAAGCAGGTAACTGATCTCAGGATGTTGCCTGCAAAAGCAGAAGCTGAGAAACCCTGTGTAATTCTGCTCTTTCTCAGAGCACATGGGCAGTGACCATAGTGTTGCACAACACCACACCGGCATACCTCGGAGCTTTCTTATAATTACTTGTTTGCACTCGAAGGGACTGGGGTTGCCAGGGGAGTATCTGGGGACACAAAGGCAGTGTCAGCAGGGAAGAGAGGAGGAGGTCTCAGCCCTGGAGCCGCTACATGCTCCAGGTCCCAGCAGGAGCACCCCTTCCTCTCAGGTGCAGCAGGAGCTCTTTACACTGCAGCCACTCTGGGTACGACTCATCTCGCTGGAGTTCAGCTCTCCAGAAACTATTGTCTTAGGAAGTCTCAGTTAGCTTTGCTGCTCATAGTAGCATGCTCCTGGAAGCTGTGTATTTGAAGGCCATGTGTCACTGTGAAGCTGTGGTATGTAAGTGGCAAACCTAGTTTTGAATCGGACAGAAATTTTACAGCAATGCCACGCTTGTAGCACAGGGTCCTAAAGATCACCGCCTGGACTACAGGAAAAAAAGTCTGTCCAGTTCAAAGATATGAAAATTTTGGGATTGGGTTTGCTTTAAAGTGAAATTAAAGAGGAACCTGACAGCGAGATGATTTGTTTTTCCCATAGGGCTAGCTTCTGAGACTTGTTAGTCATTTCCTGTATGAACACAAGCCTAGATTATAACCAGAACCCTGATATCATCAAATGCTGTGAAGTAGTTCCATGTTTGCAAGAACTCCTGAGAACACGACAAAGCAGTTTGTAAAAGGGCCTGAGAAACACACCATGCTGGATGCCGCACAAGCTCACCAGGACAGGCATGGTCCAGTTTATAAGCGGTAATTCCAGGAAACCTCATGAGAAGATCCTGTCACAGGACAGCAGCTGGCAAGCAAGAGGTCTGCAGCACGTCTGCTCCAGTGAAGGTCTCCAGGCTGCGACAGAAAAGAAGGTCAGGCTTTTCCAGGTGTTTTTTCCCATCCTAATCAGTGCACCCCCCTGCCTCCTTCTCCCCCCCCCCCCCCTCCCCCCCTCCTCCGCCACATTCTACCCCCCCCCCTTTGCTTTTGAACTTGCTGGTCATTTGTATCAAATCTGATTGGAGAACAGTAGCTCATTAAGATGTACAAATGTTTGGGGAAAGGTGGTAGGGAAATACTGAAATTAGTGTCTCACTGAAGGAACCCAGCTGCTTAGTAATATCAATTGTAATATTAGGCACCTGAGAGTCCATGTCAGATCCACCCCCAAAACTGCTTGCTCTTTGACATCTCCAAGGACAATCCCTTCATCCCCCTATTTCCCTCCTCCAGATCTAACCTGTCCAAAGCCAGGAAAGAGGCATCTCCATAGCTTTTGCTCCATTCCTGTACACGCTTTTGTGCCAGGCATGTTATACCCATCCCCCCACCCCCCCCGTTCCTCATTTTTCTTTGTGCTTCTCCATGTGGAAGATGAGGTATGGCTGCAAGGACCTTAAAATCCCAGTGTGGGGGCACACTGGAGCTTCTGACACGCCTCTGTTTCGTATCATCCCTCCAGCTGTGCAAGGGGAAGGCGAAGCGGCAGATATTTCGCAATGAACATGCTGTTTCCCAGCACAGGAAGAGACAGCCCTGCTTGCTGGAGCTGGCCCAGTGGGATGGCGCATGACGGGGCTTGGCAGCGTGGGCTGATGAGGCAGGCTGCCTCACATGAGGAAGACTACAAGTGGACCGACTGTGAAGCCGACAGTTTGAGCGAAGTCCCTGCCACGCTGCTCATCTGCCTCTGCGGGCTGGTGGGCAATGGGGCTGTCCTCTGGCTCCTCGGCTCCCACATCCGCAGGAACCCCGTCACTGTCTATGTCTTCAACTTAGCCGTCGCTGACTTCACCTTCCTCCTCTCCATTGCCATCGCCCTTGTGATATTTTATGGACCACCGAGCTTTTGTCACAGGCTGGGCTCATGGGATGTGATGGTTATGTTGAACATCATCATCATCTTCGTTTTCACCACCAGCACCTACCTCCTGGCAGCCTTCGGTGCCAGCACGTCCCTGTCTGCCCTTTCCCGGGCCTGCTGGCCCTGCCATCGCTCCTGGCACTTGCCAGCACTTGTGTGCGCCCTGCTCTGGGCCCTCTCCTTCTTGCTTACCGTGACCCTCTACTTCTCCCCAGTGGCAGTTGTCATCTTCGTCCTGAGCTACCTGTTGTCGGTGCTTATCCTGATTCTTTCCAGTCTAACCCTTTTTGCCAAGGTCTTGTGCTGTTCATGGCAATATCCCCTGAGGAAGCTCTGTGTTGTGGTTCTGTTCATTGTCATCTCCTTCCTCTTCTTCAATGCTGACTTTCCTTACTGGCTTTTGCTAAGATTGTTTGATTTTTCAGTTCTCTTCTTTGACACTCCTCTCCTGTTTGCCTGTGTGAGCAGCAGTATCAACCCTGTTATTTATTTCCTGGCAGGGAGCTGTACAAAGAAGTTCCCTATCTCTCCTAGGCTGGCTTGTCAGAGGGCTTTTGAAGACATCACAGAGCCTGAAAACAGAAGCGAAACTCCCAGTGAAGGCTCAGTGGAAATAAATGTTTAACCCTCTCCAGTCCCTCCCTGGGAGAAGATGCTCTAGGGATGGAGGTGTCCCGTGAGACAGGGTGAGGCAAGAACAATGGCTTTGGTGGTGCGCAGAACTAGCTGCAATACAACAAAATGTGCTGGGCAGCACAGGAACCTGTGCCTGAGGTTGGCGCTGGGCAGGTGGTGAAACACCCATCAAAACCTTTTACTTTGAAATCTTTGCTTTGAATCTGTCCTATCTAACAGGTCTGAGCCATTCCTTCTTCAAAAGTGAGCTTGCTCTAGCCAGTGTGCTATTAAAGCAAAGCCATGGAGGCTCTTAGCTCCTGCTGGTGCTTTGTTTTGGTGTGTCTGCTGAAGAGCTGAGCGCTTCTGGCTGCAAGAGTCTGGCAAAGCAGAGCAGAATAATGCCTGGGCAAAGCTTTGTGTGTGCACCCCTAGCGGGTGTGGACACATGCAAAGACTATGCAAAGAACTCCCATTCAACTTTGTGAACAGGAAAGTAGGCGTGTGTGTGAGATCATCCCCAGAAGGCCTTCCCCAAAAAGCAGTGCTTCTTCTGGCAGCAAGGCTGCAAACTGAGTTTTGTCCACGCATCGTGTGGGCCATCTGCACGCGATGGTTTGGACTGGAACTGGCTCTTGCAGTCCTTTCCGCTCTCCTCTGGGCTGTCAGATGGTTAGCCTGAGCCGTTTTGCAACCACAACCTGAGGACTGTATCCACTTCTGGTGTGTCTCGTCCTTCTCCAGAAAAACAAGAGGAGTAACGTTAGGATCAAAAACAAACTGAAAAGGACAGCTCTGCTTGAAGACTCTGTAAAGTCTGGATTTTCAATGTGACAGAGGATACTGGGAGATGGAAGGAAAACAATTAACTTTTTATGGAAACGACACTGCTGAAGCCGTGAGAACTGAATCCTGGTAGCAGGGACCCTCCAGGTGAAAGGGGCAGTGGCAGTGCTTCCTTGGATCCTCTTCCCTTGGGTGCATTCCTGCCCTCCACATCTGTCAGCCCGTCCTACGAGGAGCTGGGGTCTGGAATGAAAATCGGTCACTTGGTGCTCCCTGTGTGCTCAGCTGTTCCCAGGAAGAGCTTCCAGCTCTAATGTGGTGGTGGAGCTGAAATGCAGACTTCTTGCAGGCAGCTTCTTCTCTGCTACCTGCCGCATTCTGGGCAGATGCTGTTGGCTGCCCAGGGCCCTCACAATGTGAATGGGGAGGTCTTGTCACTGCCAACAGCTGCTGCATCCCAGCTGTTCCAGTGGTGTTCCAGCTGCAGTAGGATGAGGCACAGCATGCTTGGGAGGCACCCGTGGTCCCCATGGACAAGCCAGGGGCTTTGGAATGAAAGGGAATGAGCAGTGTTGTAGGAAAGACAAGCCAGCCCTTCTCTGCTCGGCAGTGACAACCTGTGCAGCGATGCCTGTGCATGCAGGGTGCATGCTCCTGCAGGCTGCTCGATGCATCATACCAGATCCTCCATCTCCTCCAGGCACAAGCTTCAGAGCTAATTAAAGCTTTCTTTTTTAAAATCAGGTGCACCTACACTCTCAGCTGTGCTGAGGTGGAGAGGCATTTGTGTGAGCTGGGGGCTGAGCCAGCTCTGAGGCCCTGTGTGCAGCCACCAAATAAACACGAACACCTTCAGAGGTTCATTCACCGCACCTGCATGAAGACACAGGCTAGAGCATCTGCTTGCATCACTGTCTCTTTGGTGAGACTGTGGGACAACACTAGAGAAGCAAACTCGAAAGAGGTGCCCCCTTCTCTCTGAGCCCACCAGCTCCACCTTCCATGTGCACAGCTGGTCACAGGAGCCCTGCCTGGAGCTGATGAGGTCAATATTTAGCAGTGGTGCCTTCCCACGGGATTGTCAATTAAAACACTTCTGCCTTTCCATGCTGACAGCAGTGTGAACAGCTCCACCCGCTTCAGGGTGCAAACCAAGGGTTCAGGGCTGGAGTTGTCTTGGCACATGAAAGCCAAGGATGTGAGGATGGCCACTCCTGTCCCCTCCTGTCAGATCACTTGCAGCCATTGTGTGTTTTAAATTCCTTCCCTGAAGTTGAAACCCTGCATAAGTTTGAAAATAATTAATTGCAAAATGGTTCCTGGAAGCTTCCAAACACGTTCTCCACCTACCAAGACTACATCACCCATTTCAGGCAGAGATAGATGCCAGTCTCAGTAGCAGAGACCGACAGAGGGAAAGAGTAATGGGGGCAGAGATACCTCTAAGATATTCCTAGAGAGAAAGCATTAGACAGAAGACAGTGTGTGAGACTGAGGTGGGGAGAACAGGCAAAAAATAAAGGGGAAGTGCCAGGAAAATTTGGGAATAAAGACTGGGTATGCTGGGCCAGCTCTGCCAGCAGCCCTGGAGCCGTGATCCACACCTTGCACCTGCCCCCCGTGGCACCTGCCCCAGGTGTGTGGGGAATTGCTGCTGGTGCTGTGCAGGATCCGTCCCAGTGCAGGACGTGTCCCTGTGCTGGATGTGTCCCAGTGCTGAATGTGCCGCAGTGCTGGATGAGTCACTGCAGCCAGCCAAGGTCCCAGAGCTCCTGTTCCTGCTCAGGGAAACCCACCTGGGTCACCTGGTCCGCGAGGGGGATTTTGGTGGGGCTGCATTGCCAGCGAGCCTCTCCTCACCAGTGTGTCCTGCATGTACCTGAGAGTAGGCGAGAAGGAAAAATGAGTAAGAGTGAGAGAGACAAAGAGGGCAGCATCCAGCAGTGCTCTTCCTAAGGCGTGACGGGGCAATACCCTGTCCAGCCTGGAGCATGAAGATTGTTAAAGGGACTTCTCTGTGGAATCTTTTCATGTTTTATTGAAACCATTGCCAAGTTAGTCTTGTATTTTCTTTGACCATACTTCAGGAAGAAAACATCACAGGAAGTACGAAATGTACAAAAAGAACTATTATTATTATTATTATTATTATCATTATTTAAATGTTATGAAAAAAAGAGTGTTAAATATGCTATAAAGAAAACAGCCAACATTCTGGAAGAAGTTTCCTTTAAGTCAAACAATGATTTAGGTTGTTTCTTATGAAATATAATAGTACATTGACAAAGAAAACTCCATAATGATCAGTGTTCAGTTCTACGATGCTATAAATATATACACCTGTATCTGCAGCGTTGACTTTCCAGGCATGGTCAGGAGCGCCTAGGAAGCATCATGGAGACAAGAACCCTGAGCACAGTGAATTGCCATGGCTGGGTCCTCAGAGAAGGGCCCCTCAATCGATGTTCATGTTGTTATTGCTACAATGCTTGTCAGAAGGGATCTCAGCTTTAGGTCGGAGGAGGACATTGTACTGGGTCTGGCTGGGATGGAGTTAACTTTCCCTGCAACAGCCCGTACTGTGTTATGCTCTGCACGTGTAGCTAGAACAGCACTGGTATCACACCAGTGTTTTGTCTATTGCAGAGCAATACTGGCAGAGCATCAAGGGACCCTCCAAACCCCTCCAAGAGCCAGCAGGCTGGGGGTGGGCAAGAGGTGGGGAAGGGACATCAGGGCAGCTGACCTAAACTGACCAAAGGGATATTCCATGCCATATGGTGTCAGGCTCAGCAATAAAAGGTGGGAAAGGGGAAGGAGGAGGGGGTGCTCTCGTTATGAAGATGTCTGTCCTCCCAAACAACTGCCAGGCATATTGCGGCCCTGCTTCCCAGTATGTGGCTGAACATTGCTCGTTGATGGGAAGTAGAGAATATATTTTTTTCTCTCTCTATGCTTCTGTGTGGCCTTTGATTTTTTTCTTTTTCTTTTTCTTTTTCTTTTTCTTTTTCTTTTTCTTTTTCTTTTTCTTTTTCTTTTTCTTTTTCTTTTTCTTTTTCTTTTTCTTTTTCTTTTTCTTTTTCTTTTTCTTTTTCTTTTTCTTTTTCTTTTTCTTTTTCTTTTTCTTTTTCTTTTTTTTTCTTTTTCTTTTTCTTTTTCTTTTTTACTTTTTACTTTTTCTTTATCCTTTCTTCCTTGTCCCTTTCCTCTCTTCCTTGTCCCCCTTTCAAGGTCCCTAGGTCTGTTCAGCCTAGAAAAGAGGAGAGTGAGGGGAGACCTCATCACAGCCTACAGCTTTCTCACAAGGGGGAGTGGAGGGGCAGGTGCCGATCTATTCTCTCTGGTGCCAGTGATAGGACCCGAGGGAATGGAATCAAGCTGTGACAGGGGAGGTTCAGGCTGCATATGAGGAAAAGGTTCTTCACTGAGAGGGTTGTCACACACTGGTACAGGCTCCCCAGGGATGTAGTCACAGCACCGAGCCTGCTGGAGTTTAAGAAGCATTTGGACTTTGCTCTTAGTCATATGCTCTGAATTTTTGGGTAGACCTTTGTGGAGCCAGGAGTTGGACTCAATGATCCTTGTGGGTCCCTTCCAACTTGGGATATTCTATGATTTAATTAAATTATCCTTACCTCAGCCTGGGAGCCTTTTTTTTTCTTTCCAGCATACTTTCTTCTCCCTCTCTTCTTCTGAGGAGGGGGAGTGGGAGAGTGGTTGTGGTGAAGTTTAGCTGCCCAGCAGGGTAAAACCACCACAAACATTCCCATACAAACATGTCATTGTGCATACACATTGAAGCCAGCTTCCTCCCCTTCTGATAATGTGCCCCTTCTTTTTTTTTTGTGCCTTTTTGGATGTAGTCTCAGCTCTGCGGGTGGGAATTAAACTTGTTTGCAGACTGGTGCTGCAGGATGCCCTGAGCAGCAGGGTCTGAGTGCAGGTGTGCCCTGCAGCATGTGAGCAAGTCACGGCATGTGAGCCACTGCCAAAAGCACAGGGGCGACCTGAGCTGGGACCCTGGGCTTTGGACATCCCCAGCGCCATGTGGCACTGCACCTCCCCATGCGGACAAGTGCGCGTGAACCAGCTCCACGCTGGTTCAGGCACACCACGCTAGCATCTGCTTCCCAAACTTGATGTCTGGGATTTTTGCCTCCCACGTGCCCCGTGGCCCCCTCCTTCTCCTCAGCCCTCACCACCCACGCAGAGGCATGGCCTGCCCTGCCATCACACCATCACAAGGAGTGGGGCCAGGACGGGGCTGCCCTGGGCAAGTCACACTGCTGCTTCCCATGGCAGCATTTGCCTCCTAAGGCAGATTTTCCCTTCAGCAGCAGAGCATGGAGAGCTCCCCATGACCAACCTGGACCCATTGGCTCGCCCAATTTTGCAATCCTTTTTGAAGAGCCCTTCCTTGCCTGCACAGCAGACAGCCAGAGCTCCCCCAGGGCCTAACATGCCAGACTCTCCCTGGGCAGGATGTCTCCCCAAAGACCACGAAACTCATCTGCCGACCAGAGGGAGCCAGAGTTTATTCATAGGATCAGCGCAATGAGGGGCATTGCAATGGGGAAGACAGCACTCGTGTGGGGACTGAGCCTGGCCGGGCAGTGCCGTGCCAGCTCCGTGCCATACGCGCCCCCTGCCCAGCTCCAGCGGTGGTCCCTCCCCGCAGTAGGCAGGCTCTGAGCTGCCTGCCAGGCTCTGTGCCTCCAGGCCTCCTCCCCAGCAGGGCCTCACACAGTGGTCTCTGATGCCATGTCCCTGGGTGTGCGGCTCCCCTCCTCGCTCACCGCGTTCTCTTCGAACACCCGACGGAAGGCAGCTTTCACAGAGCCCTGGATCCGGCGTCGCCGGCAGCTGCCCACCAGGAAATAAATGATGGGATTGGTACTGCTGTTCAGCAATGCCAGCAAAAAAGATACTTTGTCAGGAAATAGTTCCTGTGTGCGCGGAAGATTGAAGAATACCTCTACGCTGAAAGGAATAGCAAAGACAAAGAAGAAGATCACATTGAGCAGGACAGCAACATAGAGTTTCCCAGGGTGTCGTCTCTGAAAGCCACATCGGAGTTTGATGAACAGGGACAGGTTGGAAATCAACATCATTGATGATAAAGTCACAGTGATTGCAATGGCTATACCTCCAAATGCGTCCCCATATCGTTTAACAAAGTAAAAGCTAAGATACATTGAGGAAACAAAAGATCCAGCAAGAACCCAGAGCAACCCACTCACAATGCCAGACAAGTGCTTTGGGCGATGGCAACGATACCAGATTGGGAAGAAAACAGAGACACACCGGTCCACACTAATTGCTGTAAGTAGACCCAGGCTGCTGAGGTCAAAGAAGTGGCACAGAAATCCAACTATAATTTCAAGTTCTATATAGGAAAGAATAATATAATCAAAGAGAGAACAAATTGTTAAGATCAAAATTGCCAACATGAGCAAAAAAGAGAAGAGGAGCAGCGCGAAGTCAGCAACAGCCAGATTTAGGATGTAGACAGCGAATGGGTTCCTCATGTGGGAAAACAGGAACCATATGACTATCCCATTCACTGCAAGTCCACACAAAGAAATCCCCATACAGACACCTAAAAAGACCAGAGATTCGTAAGATAGTCTTAAGCATATGTGCGTGTTATTTTCAAAAGAGTCCAGATATTGAAAAATTGTGTAGCTCAGAGAGAGGTCTGTTGTGCTGGTCTCTGCCATGGTGAAGCTCCTGCTCCGGGTGGCCACCTTGTCCCTCTCGCAGCCCCTCCTATGAGAGACAAGGAAGGAGAGAGAGAAGAGGAGCATCGGTGCTCCCGGCACTCACCATCTCTGCCCGTGATCCCAGGTTGTGCCCAGGAAGGGCCCCGTTCCCAGCCATGCCCAGGACAGGCTCCCACAGCTCCAGCCCCATCCCTGGACAGGAGGCATCTCCCACCCACCCATCCCTGGCCTCCCACCTCCCGGAGCTCCTGGGAACAACACTGTCACAGGAGCACCAGCACACGGGGCCTCCGCAGGGCCAGGCTCGCCAGGAGAAAGGGGCTGGCGGCAGATGCCAGGGCCACCCTGCTCTGCTCCAGCCTCCTCCCTCATGCCGCGGAGCAGACCTGTGCCCAGAGACCGGGTCTCGCAGTCAGGAGACTCCTCTCACAATCTCATCTCATCGGTGACAGCTTCCCCTCACATGTCTCACAGACGGTGATCTTGTCAGTGGGAGCTGGCCACGTCACCCCCTTCCTTTTCTTCTCCCCATCCACCAGCTTTGTTTTGCCACTTCGGGGGCTGCTGGGTTTCATTGTGTGTGGAAGACTTTCTCCTGCTGTCTCCTGAGACACCTCGCCCCCTGGCAGAGGCTTTGCCATAATGTGTGGCAAACCTGGCACGTATTGCAACTAACTCAGGTATAGCCACACAGCTGTAGAAGAAAATCCCTGCAGAGCCAACTGCAAACAAAGTCTTCTGCTTGGAAGTAAAGGAAGGGAGAGGAGCATGGTGTCAATGAATGACCATGCTGGCTGGACTGTTCAAGTACAAAGTGAGAGGAGTTTGAAGGAAGGATCATCCCATACCAGGAAGCTCTGGGAACAGACTTGCAGATTAATGTGTTGTACTGTTACTTCCCAGCAGCACCCCTTGTCTGTATGGGGAAAGCTCTGTGTCAGAAGTCGTTATTTAAGTCACTCCCTGGGCAGGAGAATGGCAGAAAGGTGAGAGTGAGAGAGGCCAGGCAGGGACCCTCAACAGTGGGTAACGTCTGATGTGCGGCTGTGCAACAGCATGCAGTCTTTGCTCAGTGTTTCTAAACACATGTAAATTGGTGCTCAAAGACTTCTCCCAACTTTATTTCAGAAACATTGCCCCCAGATAGAGGCTTTACTTTAACGTGTCAAAGCATGGAATATAACACTTGTGACAAATGCAATGCTACAAAGCCATAGAAGAAATCAGTACTGGGCAATGTTTTTCACAGTGGCGGTGAAGAAAACAAAACACACACACACACAAAATGCTGTCACTGAAGGACAATGATGATCGGATATCTGATTGGCCCAACTGTGGGAACGGAAAATGAAGGGGCTGGAACTTCAATTCATGAAACATGACTGAACACCACAGCACACGACCCTGTACACTTTGAGGCTCTCTGATTCCCTCTTCCAGGGCCCTGAAGGCAACAGCAGCCCCTTTTCTGTCCTGACCCTACCCATTCACCTCCAGCCCATGGACCACGGGATCCAGCTAGGGTCAGGCCTGAGCACCCAGGGTTTGCCTGCATTATGAAGGTGTTGCACCTATTGGAAGCCTTTTCACCACCACCTTCTCATGGGTGGAACTAGCTCTACCCTTGTTTTAAGTCTATATGAGGTCCCGTCTCCTGCAGCTCAAGACTGGCTCCCCCCGGAGAGACTCTGGGCTGGGTTCATCAATGTACATTCACCATGTGAAATCAAAAGATATCCTCGGAGGACATCATTCTGTGAATGAACATAGGCAAAAACAAACAAACAAACAAAAAAAACACCATAGAAAAACATAGAAAAAACATAGGCAATAACTCTTAAGAGGAGGTATTCAGAAGATGGAAAACACATGAAAGAGAATACAAGCAGTGAGGACGGCAGCCCTTATGATGCAAAATGAGATTGTGAGACAGGAACCACTTGTAGATAAAAGTACATTTGCATCACTATGTACCCCGCAAAATGTAATCTCAGAGAAGACAGGACAGGGATGTGATCAGAGAGAGAGGGCAAAGCCCTTGTGCTGTTGTCTATCTGAGCACCGGTGATTTCTCATGGCAAGTTAAGGCAAGGCCAGAGCTCTGCCTTATGGGTGGCTGTTGAGAGTACACTGTTGGCATCCCAGGTGCAGGGCATGGGTGTGTGATAGGGCCTGGGGGGGCAGGAAACAGATTGGCACAACTGGGAGTGATTCCACACCTGAGGAATGATGGGAGGAAGAAGGAGGGTTAAGGCCACAGGCTGCCAGAGACTTCCAAGGGGTTTTGCCAATGCAATCAGCTCCAGGGCAGACGTGTTCTGCAGTGGAGCGGGGGATCTTGGCGTGCAAGTGTTTCCTGCATCGAGGCCACTTGAGGTAGCCGAGGGAGCCACCAGGACCCAGCAGCCCTCGTGAGGGTGGCTGATGAGGCTTGGGCAAAGCCAGAAGCCCCCCTCTGATGAGCAGGGAGGGTGGGAGATGGACTGGTCTCTCTACCCTCTATTCTGGGAGCACTACGAAGCAGCTTTCCAGTGAGGTAAAAACGGTGTCCACCCACCACACCTCCAGGGCTAAGACTGAAACCCAGACAGAGGGGCCATGACCCCCCCAGTAGACACCCCTACCCAGACTGACCTCCCAATGGCGGAGATGGATTTGAAGGATGGACCATCCAGTGGATAAGGAATTGGCTCGATGGCCTCACCCAGAGGGTAGTGGTCAATGTTTTTATGTCCAGGTGGAGGCCAGTGATGAGCAATGTTCCTTAGGGGTCTGTCTTGGGACCAGTGCTTTCCAATATCTTCATCAATGACATAGAAGATGGGATTGAGTGCACCCTCAGCAAGTTTGCAGATGACACCAAGCTGAGTGGTGCCGTTGATACCAAAGAAGGAATAGATGCCATCCAAAGGGAGCTGGACAGGCTGGAGAAAAAGCCACATGAGGTTATACAAGTACAAGTGCAAGATGCTGCACCTGGGTTGGGGCAATACCAGTACAGACTGGGAGAAGAACTCATTGAGAGAAGCCCTGCAGAGAAGGACTTGGGGATTCTGGCAGATGAAAGGCCCAACATGAGCCAGCAGTGCACGTTTGCAGCCCAGAAGGCCAACTGCATCCTGGACTGCATTAAAAGAGGTGTGACCAGCAGGTCAAGGGAGGTGATTGTTCCCCTCTACTCTGCCCTTGTGAGGTCCCACCTGGAGCACTGTGTCCAGGTTTGGGGCCCCCAGCACAAGAAACATGTGGACCTGTTAGAGTGAGTCCAGAGGAGGGCTACAAAGATGATTAGAGGGCTGGAGCACCTCTCCTGTGAAGAAAAGCTGAGAGAGCTGGGGATGTTCAGCCTGGAGAATGTTCAGCCTGGGGATGTTTAGCCTGGAGAAGAGAAGGCTTCGGGGATACTTCCTTGTGGCCTTTCAATACTTAAAGGGGTCTTGTAAAAAGGTGGAGAAGGACTCTTTGCTCAGGTAAATAATGATAGGAAAAGGGGGAATGGTCTTAAACTAAAAGAGAATAGATTTAGACTAGACATTAGGAGGAAATTCTTCACTGTAAGAGTAGTGAGGCACTGGAACAGCTTGCCAAGAGAAGCTGTGGATGCCCCATCCAGGGAGGTGTTCAAGGCCAGGCTGGATGGGGCCTTTGGCCATCTTGATCTAGTGGGTGGCATCACTACCTATGGCAGGGGGTTGGAGTTAGATGATCTTTAAGGTCCCTTCCAACCTGAGACATTCTATGAGTCTATGAGTCTATGATTCTGCTGTTTCAGCCATGCTGCTAACGGTCCCTGGGTCATTGCACTCATTCTCACCTTTCTACCTTCCTCCTGCCCTGCCAAATCTCTTCCCCACCACCCCCTTGGTGATGCAGGTGGTAAGGTTAACTAACTAGCAGGTGAGAGGTAAGGAAGTCTTCCATCGCCTATGTGTCCTTGCCTTTATCAAGGCAAGAGTGCCACAACGGTTCTCAAGTGAACATCCATTTTTGTTTGACAGTAGAAACAATGTGTTGTTCTCTCTTTTAAGAAAATCCTATAATACTTTAAATTACCATGATAAGGTAACACTTCCACAGACAAGGTCTGCCCTGATAAGAGGCCAATTTGATGCTGCAAGACTTGGGGTTCCCAACACCTGAAAGGACATAAGATTGTCTGTGCTATCCTCTCCTTCCTCAAGGTTTCAGCTCGAGTACAAGGCTTTTTATATGATATTTCCTGGAGTATTTCTTACTGGGACCATAACAGAACCTCCTGATAAAAAACAGCAGAGGGAAACAGAAGGAGGTGACGTGGCTAGCTCCTACTGACAAGATTACCACCCAAGAGACATGTGAGGGGAAGCTGTCACCGATGAGATGAGATTGTGAGAGGAGTCTCCTGACTGCGGGACCTGATCTCTGGGCACAGGTCTGCTCCGCGGCACGAGGGAGGAGGCTGAAGCAGAGCAGGGTGGCCCTGGCATCTGCCGCCAGCCCCTTTCTCCTGGCGAGCCTGGCCCTGCGGAGGCCCCGTGTGCTGGTGCTCCTGTGACAGTGTTGTTCCCAGGAGCTCCGGGAGGTGGGAGGCCAGGGATGGGTGGGTGGGAGATGCCTCCTGTCCAGGGATGGGGCTGGAGCTGTGGGAGCCTGTCCTGGGCACAACCTGGGATCACGGGCAGAGACGGTGAGTGCTGGGAGTGCCGATGCTCCTCTTCTCTCTCTCCTTCCTTGTCTCTCATAGGAGGGGCTGCAAGAGGGACAAGGTGGCCACCCGGAGCAGGAGCTTCACCATGGCAGAGACCAGCACAACAAACCTCTCTGCACAACGTCTGGATATGTGGAATTTCAGTGCATAATAAGGGATTACATGTTGATAATTTCAGGTGTCACTATTACTATTTGCCTGTATGGACTTATGGCAAATGGAATAGTCATGTGGTTCATGTTTTTCCACATGAAGAACCCATTCACTGTTTGTGTCCCGAACCTGGCTGTCTCTGACTTCTCTCTGCTCTTGTTGCTCCTTGATATATTTGTATCATATGTTACTTCCATTCTCCTGTTATTTCCTACACGACCGTGATTTGACCAAGTATATCCTGATGAATCTGTTTCTCCTTTGGTTCTATGCCGGCATGTATCTTCTGACAGTGCTGAACATGGAGAGGTGCCTTGCAGTTCTGTTCCCTGTCTTATACCAATGTCACCACCCAAAGCACTCGTCAGTCATTGTGTGTCATTTGTTGCAATTTTAACCTAATATCTGTCTGTGGCAACATATTCTGTTTCGTTGCCACTACCTCAGGGTCCTACAGAGACATCCAGTGGTGCAAATGTCATGTGCTGGGGAGTGGGAGTGCTCGGGCAGGGGGGCAGCAGGTCCTAGGGATGCTGAACCCCGCAGGCAACCCGGGGAGGGGCAGAGGGGTACCTATGCCATGGTCCCAGCATAATAAATTCTTGCTCTCTTTGGTCAGTAAACAAGTCTTTGTGGTCCTCTGGGGGATCTAAATCTGGTGTTTTTTTTTTGTTTGTTTGTTTTTATTTTTTTTTAATCTCTGTCTAAAGCAGAGAAAGAAGGGGAAATGTTCTGATCAGAACACTCAAAGAAATAACAGGGGTCACAGCTTTTCTTTGGTGTTTCATTTGCTTTTTACAGGTCAGCAATTTCACTGAAGCTGTTTCATGTCAGTTAACAGAATTTGGAGAACATTTGATGATTGAGTACAATATTTTTTTTAGCAGAGACATCTCTAGAAGCTGTGATATCTGCTTGCTGTCCTCTCCCCTTTAGTCACACTCTCAGCTCCACTGGTTGTATTTACTGGATCCCTGTGGTTATAGTGGGGTTACCTGACATGCTAGCAATTCCTGCATTGCAAGAACCCAAAGTCCAGTCACCTAACTCCTACTGTGAAAAGGCTAAAGACAAATTTATATCATCCCAGATAGATTTAATTTATTTCTAATTGAAGTTTTCTTCAACAATAGAAAATCACCATAAAAATAGAAGTATTGCTGTTTCTTATGGTGGTTTTGGGATATAAGTGAGAGAGGATTTGTAGGTACGGGCAGTATCTCTGGACCTTGTGTTATTCACCTGCCAAAAAGCAAATGCAGCTGTTAAATACTGGACTAACAAGGCTGGAATTAGCTGTACGAAAATAAAATAAAATAAAAATAAAATAAAATAAAATAAAATTCTATTTTCTGTCCTTTTTCAGCTTAGTCTGACTTGAAGATTTTTCTTGCATCTTACATAAAAAAAAAATTATGCAGTTCAGTTTCCTTCTCCTATCTTCATTCTTCCCTTTGTGTCTTTTCATTACAATTTGCCTTATCGTTAGTGCTGTCTTTAACAATAATTCATGTATTAATTCCTCTACTACACATTGTGCAATAAGTATTCCTCATTCTTCTCAGATCCCATCTTTTTGACAGGAACTTCCCATAAATAGTATATTGGTGTTCTGATGCAAAGCACAGCTATGGATGGAAACACATCCTAAGGCATTTGTTGTGAAATAGGCATAATATCTGAGATAACAAGATGTATTTTTTAAGATGGAGAAAACAATATTGCCAAATATCCATGAGATTCATCAATTAAGAATGGAGAACAATAAAAATGCAAAACAAAACAATTATATAGGTGCTAATATTCATTTAATTACTAAGACAGAAACAATCTATATAAAATAGAAATATCTGGCAGGAAAAAAAAAAGATTTTTTTTCTATAACTGTTTATCTTATGAAGTTTCTTTTCATTAGTCATTTCCTCTATCCAGAGAAGATTAGAAGTCATGAAGCATGATCAGCTCAGGAACCAGACCATGCTCTAAAGATGTGTTTGATCTTGCACAGCCCAGATAGGATGTTCCCTTAGAGGATTTGGCTGCTTTTCCCAGAAAAGGAGTTCTGATTGTCGGTAGCTGAGAGAAATCTTCCAGCAAGAATTGCAAGCATTTACTGGGACATACTGGGACTGCGTGGCCATTACACTTCAATCCAGTTCCCATAAGGATGCAATTCAGCCTGCAGTGTCTTGGGAATGGATGGAAAGGAGGGCAGGACACAGTCTCTGTTCCTGTCTGAAATGGCTGCTCTGCTGCCTTTTTCTTCCTCACCCTCCAACACTGCCCTCTATGCCTTGTATCCTTCCACAGCTGATTAAACAAAAACAAAAACAAAAACAAAAACAAAAACAACAGGAGGAACTCTTTCTTTCCATGACTTCACTTTGTTGCTCGCTGAACCACCTCCCACTTCTGCCTGGGCTCAACTTGACAGTGTTCTCTTTCCACTTGTCTCCCAGCTCTCCCTGTGGCCCTTCCTTCCCCGTCTCTTGCTCTCAGCTGGCTCTGGCTGACTCCAGCTGCCTGTGCTCTCTACAGTGGGCTTCTCTATTGGGGTGGGCTAGCCTTGGCTGAAGGCCAAGGTCCCCCAGCTGCACACTCGCTCCCCCTCCTCACCAGCATAAGGAGAAAGCCTGTGGGTTGAGGTAAAGGCAGAGAGACCCCTTACCAATTACCAACATGAACAAACCAGATTCTACGTGAGGGAAATTAATTTGATTTATTTGCAATCAAAATCATAGAATCATTAAGGTTGGAGAAGACCTCCAAGATCATCTTGTCCAAACATCCCCCTACCACCAATATCACCCACTAAACCATGTCTCTAAGCACCACATCCAATCTTTTCTTAAACACCCCCAGGGACAGTGACTACACCACCTCCCTGGGCAACCCGTTCCAATGCCTGACCACTCTTTCTGAGAAGTATCTGCTAATTTCCAGCCTGAACCTCTCCTGGCGCAACTTGAGGCCATTCCCTCTAGTCCTATCACTGGTTATCTGCAAGAAGAGGCCAACCCCCAGCTCCCAACCACTTCCTTCCAGGTATTTGTAGAGAGCAATAAGGTCTCCCCTGAGCCTCCTCCTCTCCAGACTAAACACCCCCAGTTCCCTCAGCTGCACTTCATGATTTGTGTTCCAGGCCCTTCACCAGCTTCATAGCCCTTCTCTGGACACACTCCAGGATCTTGATGTCTTTCTTGTAGTGAGGGGCCCAAACTGAACACAGCGCTTGAGGTGCAGCCTCATCAGAGCAGAGTATAGGGGGATGACCACCTCCCTGGTCCTGCTGGCTACAACATTTAGAACAATGCCTTTCCTGCCCCTTCTTCTCAGCCCAGCTTCATTCCCTTGCCCCAGAGTCCTCTCTCATCAGCAGCATAGGAGGGGATGTTGGGTTACACAGGGAATGGTGGGTTACACACAGATGATGGGGAGGAAATGGCGGGTTATGAGAGGGAATGGCAGGTTACACAGGGAATGGCAGATCACACAGCAACTGGCAGGGTACACTGGGGCTGCTGGGTTACGCAGAGGACAGCAGGTTACACACAGTGTGGGGGGTTACATGCAGTACAGTGTGTTACACACAGTATGGCAGGTTACATGCAGCACAGCAGGTTACACGCAGTACGTTCGGTTAGATGCGATACTCCAGGTTACACGCAGCACAGCGTGTTACATGCAGTACTGCAGGTTATAGGCCCTGAACACCTGTTTTACGAAGCTCTGTTCCCCTCCCATTGCTGCCCTGCTCCAGTGTGGGCCCTGCAGGGCCTGTGTACCCGCAGCACCGGCCACCACCGCGGCCCTGCCACCCCCCCGGCGCTCCTCGGCCTGCCCGGGCCGAGCGCGGCTGTGCCCGGCAGGGGGCAGCCCCCGCCTCACTGAGGCCTCGCTCCCGGCCCCCGCCTGCCGCCGGTGATCTCCCTGTCACACGTGCGTGCATTTGTAGACGAGTTTTTCGTCTTAGCATAGAGCTCATCGTGTGCCACCACCTGCATCAGCCTGCAAGTTCTGCTGGGAGAGACCGTCAGAGAGGAAAGACTGCCCGTGGGAAGCCCCTTCCTTCTGAGGTACTGGGCAGGGAGGAAGGGCAGCCTGTCTCTTGAATGCACTTGATTCAAGTCATAATTGAACTGTTGTTGTTCTTTCTTTTTGTGCTCGGATCTTTCCCCCAGCCACCTGCCCCAGCCCGTGGGGTGCTCAGGCAGTTCCCCTTCGGTTCCTCTCTCTTCACGGCCAGGAGCCTGGTTGGGCTGTGTCCCTGTCGTTAGGAACCATTCCTCCATTGCCGCGTCTCTGTTCAGGCTGGTGAGTGTCCACCTGTCCTGCTCTGTCGTCTTTGAAAGGACGAGGAACCCACCCCCACCTGACATTTCCTTGCCTACCTCCATCTTCCCACTTTTCTCATCCCAGTGTCTCTCTCTACCTCCTCTGGTCCCACCTCTACTTCCTCTCTCTCCCTGTCCCCCCATTTTCTGTGCCCTGGTCTCTCAGTCTCTTTCCAGCTTGATCAGGATTGCTGGTTCCAGGACGTGAGGATTGGGAGGGCCTAAACAAAACACCCTGAGAAGCAGTGTTTTGAGAACGCCTCTCATAGCAGATGTTTCATGTTGACTAAGCTATAAAGAAGTCCCCTGCATCCAGCTCTTGGAAAGGCCAGTGACCTATAGTTTAGCTGAATACAAAACAACTATTTCAATGCAGAATACATTTGTGATGCCTTGGTAGTCATTCATCTGAGTATGGGGGAAAATAATTATTCCCTGCTTCTTCTGATGTGGTGCTGCAAGGGGTCCCATCACTGTCTGCATCCTGAACATGACTACTGTTGGTGCTGGTTTCTGCCTATACATAACTGTTTCCTCTTGCTGGTTAGTGTAATTGACTACTTCTGTTCTACTTTCAAAACTGTGAAATTAACAGTACTAAGGTAATGTGCAAAAGTAGTTGCCAATCAGCCCTGAGGCCAGTTAGCATTTTGGTGGCAGTAGTTCCCCTCCTAGTCCAGTGGTGAGTCTACCAACCCAAGAACCTAATGTGTAATGTGTGAAGCAATGACTTTTAACAATGAAGATGCATGTAAGTCCATCCTCATATCATAGTTCATGATTTGTTTATATTTGCTTCTGATTCCCCTTCTCATTAGCATCTAAAACATAGAGAGAGCAATATCAGCTAGGAGAGATCTACATTCTTATCACTATACATTCCTATTCTGCGTGACATTCTCCTCAACGAACGTATCCCATCAAATTTTTAGCTGGTCACCACATATTGCCCACAGACATTTTCTTTCTGCAAACAACAGTAGCTTTTTTCTTCATCCATTACCCAATGAAGAATAGCCCAAGAGGGTCAAGAGTTTTGTTGTGATGTGGGTAATTTCTGAAGAGTAAAACGAAGACTGAAGGTAGGAGACGGCTCCTGTAGAGAAACAGTGGAGGAGTCACCTCAAAGAATAGTGTTGGCAGGTTGAGTTCAGAGGAGCTGTTCTCCAAAAGTAGGTGACCTGAGGTTTGCTAAGTTTAGTTAGATTGGTCTAACAAAAGGTCACCTCTCCCTGCCAACAGAGGTTCACTTCTCTCCTTAGCCCACCTTGTTGACAAAGGTACATTTTCTTTTTAGATACTATAACTTTTTCTGCCTTGTTTTCTAAATAGTCCAAATTCCTGTCCAGTTCACTTCTAGGGAAGATGTACTGGTACTTTACTAAGCTAAATAGGAAAAGCGGAACAATAGTATGTGTGCTTTCATGTTTGTGGTAATTTTAACATCTTAAATAGCATTACAATTTTACTTCCACTCTCAGATGACATCTATTCTGTTAACCAAAGTGAATGACCTATTGAGGATTGACTCTGACAGGACAGACGCCATGGAGAGTATACAAGAGCCCATGGAACAGCATGGTGCAGCTCTTTCCTTGGCTGAATTCCCTGAATTAACCCCACTTGAGTTCCTACAGCTTTACTGCAGGGATATGTCACACTATTAGAGATATGCTCAGAATGTATCCTCAGCTGCCTCAGCAGGGTATAGAGGAGGGAGAAAAGGCCTCATTGTAGCTGTTGAGGTGCTTTTTGAAGGCACACAAAAGGACTGAAAATAGAATCAATCATAGAATGGTTTGGGTTGGAAGGGACCTTTAAAGATATCTAATCCACCCTCCCTGCCAGGAAAGAGGAGCATATCAGATTGCCCGAAGACCCAGTCAGCCTGGCTTTGAATACTTAAAAGCATGGGGCATCTACTACCTCTTTGGACAACCTTGTCCACCACCCTTGTGGTAAAAACTTCTTCCTAATGTCTAACCTAAATCCAGCCTCTTTCAATTTGAATCCATTATGCCTTGTCCTATCACTACAGGCCTTGGTGAAAATTCTTTTGCCATTTTACCTATAAGTATTAAATGTATTAGCCTTTAAGAATTAAAAGGCTGTAGTAAGGTCTCCCTTTAGCCGTCTCTTTTCAAGGGTAAGTGAAGAATTCTGTCATAAATGTATATTTGGGCAAGAGCATGTCCTTAAACTGCACTAATCCTGTTCATATGCCTCCCCCCATCATCCCCCAAAAGATGTTCTGATGTTGTGATTACCTGACTTTGTCACCTCTCTTAGTCCAAATTAAACAGAGTTTAGGATCAGACTGAGTCCTGTATCTACAACTTCTTGCCACTTTGAAATACTGTCTTTTTCCAGCCTGGGCAGGATTGGGTGACTGTCTTTGGCGGTTAAGCTTTTAATGCATACAATCTGTAGGGCCTGCAGTGAGGTTTCTGTAACATTCTCACTAGCAAACATGTTGGCGCTGTTGTACCACCTCTGCTCTTTTTTGTGCCTGATCCCAAGTTGCTCTGTGGGTTGTGAGACACCACTTGGCTGTGAGCTCATGCACCTAAGCACTGCAAAAGAAATCTAGAGGCACCTGCCCCTCCTTGTACCCCTAGATAGCTGACCCTGACGCTCCTCCTCCAAGGAGGACATAGCCTTCGCTCTCTCTAACTGCTGCCCCTTCCTTCCTGTGAATCTCCATGAAAGGTGCAAGAACGGGAATTTGGCATCTGGTGTTGGGGAAAACTGCAATGGGAAGGCTGCTCCTTTGAGATGTGTGAGATAGGCTGGGACGAGGGAGGGAAGTAGGCTGGCTGTTGTAGAAAATCTGGGTGGAGAAGGGAGTTGCTGCTTGAAGGGGTGGATAGGGATAACTGCTAGGGGACAGAGGCTTGGGAAAGGGAACCAAATCAAGGCACCAGAGAGTCTTTTTCACTTTCCTGCACATGGTGAAAACTGAACTGTTCTGAAGTGTGCCCATGACCATACAGATCCCTTCCTCCAGGCCTTAACTGCGCTGCAGAAATACTAACAGTAGTGTGTGTGCCTTCTGCTGAAATCAATGAGAAAATGGAGATCATTTACAAACTCTGGTGTCAAGGTCTTCTAAGAGGAGTGGAGTTAGGTTTGCTGCTGTTAAGGAACAGGTGATGCCATCCCTCACAGTCACCTCATGCTGCTGGCATTTAGGCCATGTTGAGGAGAACACTCAAAACTTACACCCTGGGCTGGCTGTCTCCTTCCAGTTGTCCCCAGGGAGGCAGAACTCTGGGCTTTTTTCAGTACTGGTGGCCCCTGAAGAGTGTATTGTCCTCATGCACGACCACTGATCTTCTGGGTGCCTTGGGGGTCTTTCCTGAGAGACACTAAGCAATCCAGAGGACAAATTTAATTCAGATGCTGATTACATCCTCCCTGGTAGGCTGAGTTGGCTGTCTTGGTGTTAGTTCAGGGTGGAAGATCCTGCAAATGTTCCCCATGTCATTGCAGATCCTATCACTGTCTTCTTTTGGACCACAGGAAATGCACTGCAAATATCTGGCAGATGGCACCTCAGAGAGAGCTTGTCTCATACCATGCATGGTCGAGGGTGTTTACAGTTGTCATTTATATCCAGGCGTCACCTTTAAATGCCCAGGGTTGGATGTAAAAGGTGTGTTCACACTAAATGCCACGTGTCTTCATGATGGGTATGTTTAAGGGACAAACTGTCAGGATGGAAAATTTTTCACGGTTTATATGCTATATGTTTTTATCAGTTGATGTCTTCTTCTGAGCACAGAAATGTTTAGTTTTTAATAGAACTTGCTTTCCTTTATTTTTCTGAAAGGCTTGTAACATTTTTAATAATAAAGGAAATGAATTTCTGTTCTCCCAATGAGAAAATCATTACAGATATTAAAAGGAAAACATTTTAACATGTATTCTGATAAATGGATAGTCTCTTCCCACCTCCAGTAGAGGTTGGAAGAACAAAAAATCTTACTAAAAATAATTGATGGCATAGACCTAATCTGAATCAACTATGTGTAAGTTGCAGAAAAATAGCATTAAAAATTAAAGAGTAATAGAAATGGAACTCAATTTTCAGCTTTCAGGAACTGTAAATGGGAAGCAAAAAGCAGCCACAGACATTAGGGTGACCACTGTTTTTAATTGTTGTTTTTCAATATTAATAAAAAGACAAATGGACAGAGAAAAGAG
This sequence comes from Anser cygnoides, assembly GCF_040182565.1. Lineage (NCBI taxonomy): Eukaryota > Metazoa > Chordata > Aves > Anseriformes > Anatidae > Anser > Anser cygnoides. The sequence goes on from NC_089877.1 coordinate 36,829,744, forward strand.
AATAGACAGGAGAAGAATGCAAATTTCCTTTAGAAACATATTTGCAGATGAATGCATGAAGAGGAAGCCTATAAGGTTTTTCAAAGAAAATTACTTGTGTTGCCCTCTTCCATCAATTTAAGTTGAAAGAGCAAATATTGGGCAGTCTGATAGTCCAACATTTCAAATAATCGTATCTTGCATCTCCAGGAATTAGGTATACAGTTATTTATTTAACTTTCTTCTGTTTCCTATTTTTTCCTTATCCTTGAACTTACTTCTAACAGTAGGTCAGGAAATGTTAGAGGTCTTGGGTTCTTATCATCTGTCATTCTTAAAGGAAGAAATAACAACCCAATGTATGTTGTAGTTAAATGCAGTGTTGGAGGAAGCTAAAATAATATGCAACTCCAGCTCTGTATTTCTTTGAAATGCAAGAAAACAGAGCATGCAACTCAGTGCATGAAGTTGCAAAGAAGGTTGGTAGGGGTTGGAGCCCTTTTCTACTACATCACAACTCTGTGGTATGAAACGCTCCCTAGTTAATAGAAGAAAGGGACTTCTGGAGCACAAAGCATTTCACTATTTGAAATGCTTACATTAGGAAGCAAAGAATCATGCACTCTACGAGCCACAAAAGGCCGCATGTGTTGCTGAGATACAAGTACTTAAAATTAAGGGAGATAGACTGTCTTACAGGAAATTCTTGGTTGATTTCAAAGGAGGAGGATGAATCCTGTATCATCTTCAGAGATCTGAGTAAAAAAGTGACTATTTATGAATGTCAATTTTGTTTTGCTCTGAAAGATGGACCTTTATTGAGTGAGCTGTAACCTCTGGATGGGATTGCACTAATGAAATACAGGCATCAAGACATTTCACCTTATCAAAGCGAAATAATTTAATAGTCACTGAAAATAAATAGGCACTTTCAGTGTAGTCCTAATACAGATGGAGCTTCAAATAACTAGTGAAAGGATAGACATCTCCAATGAAGGCATTGAAGGTTAGATGAGATGATCCGCCTTCACCGAATACCTCAAAGTTCTTCAGTTCTGTAAGCAGTCAGCCCTCAACTCCAGAGCACTGTCACTGTATTAGGCACAGCAGGGTATTAGGAGGACATAGTTACCGTGTCACGGGTTTCCCGTTCATCTTTGTCATCTGCTGAATCTTCAAATGCCCTCTGGAATGCCAGCCTTAGGGCAAACTTGATTCTCCGATCCCTGTAGCTCCCCACAAGGAAGTAAATGACTGGGTTGAGGCTGCTATTCACGCAGGACAGCACAAAGCCAATCTCAGGGGAGTAGAGAAATTTGTAGCCCAAGAAATCAAAGAGGATCAGGACACTCAGAGGCACAGCAAAAATGAGGAAGAAGAGGACAGTGAGCATGATGACGGTGAAGAGCCTGCCCGTTCGGAAGTGCTGGGAGCTGCACTTGACTCTGAGGAAGAGGGTCAGGCTGAAGAGCAGCATAAGGGGTGTGCAGAAGAGGAAATCCAAGACTCCAATGGTGATGAGCAGGGGCCAGCAGCTGCTGGAGGGGTGAATGGTACACAATACATATCCGAGTGTGTTCAGCAGCAGGGAGAGACCCCAGAGCAGACCAGCAATGATGCTGGACAAGTGCTTTGGGCGGTGGCTTCGGCACCATATTGGACAGAGGACGGACAGGCACCTCTCAATGCTGATGGCCGTCAGGAGATACAAGCCAGTCCCATACATGAAAAGATCCAGGAAGAGGAATATCCCAAACTGCACCCCCACGTTGAACTGCATCAAGTACTTGACTGTCTCGATGGCAATGCAGAGCAGATACCCAAAGTCGGCAGCAGCCAGGTTTAGGATGTAGACAGTGAAGTGGTTTCTGCGGATGCGGAAGCCAAGGTACCATATGACCATGCCGTTTCCCACCATCCCACAGGCAGCACTGATGAGGCAGAAGCTCTCCATGAACTTGAGGACAGCATAAGATGGCTCTGCCTTTCCTGCAGCACCACTGTGATTAGCTCCTTGAGTCTGGCTGTCTGCATTTGGAAGGAAGAATGATGTAGCTGAAGTATTCATTATGAGTGATTTCACACAGACCTGTAAGCAGAGAGAGGCAGTAAATCTCATGTGACTTTCCCTCTTGATAACTTGGTGGTGTTTCCAGAGTTGTTCTCATTCTTTGTAGCCAGAGCTAGATTCAAGGAGGGATTGCTGTGGTTGGACTTGAAGTGCAGTGTTTTAAGGCACTGCTCAAAGCATTGCATCTGAGGCCACATTCCATATGACATGTAGGACAAGTTAAATTACAATGTGTTTGTCACTTTTTTTGATTCATGTTGTGAGGTCTTTTTATTGTCAGTAATGGGAAACAAATATCTTAAAACGAGCAACAGTAACTCAGATAAATCATGCCTGAAAAGTACATCTTTTTCTTCTCTGAATAAAAAGGGAACCCAGCGTTAACAACTCTGGTATAATTGTCTTTTCTTCATGCTGCTAGGATTAAGTGAGACGAATTTTGCCAAAAGTGTGTAAAAGTTGCGGGCAATCAGTATACAAGTTTAAGCAGTATTACAGACGATTAAGTTTTGTCCTACACATATGTGCAGAAAACATAGTAGAGAGTACTCAAAATAGCTTTTAGTTTTTTATGTTGATGACTGATTTAGATTTTAATAAGGTATAGTTTAATATGATTGGTTTGTTCTTGAGTCCTATGTACAAACAATAAGCAATTCAGTCTGACAGAGGCAGCCCTTAATAATTTCCTTCTCAGAGAGAAACTGTAAGAACCATATGTGGGACAAAGTGGCTGACCCTCACAGGATACTGGAATTCATAGAATCACAGATGGTTTGGGTTGGAAGGAACCTCAGAGATCATATAGTTTCACTCTCCCCTTCCATAGGCAGGGACACCTCCCACTAGACCAGGTTGCTCAAAGCCCCATCCAACCTGGCCTTGAACACTTCCAGAGTTGGGACATCCACAGCTTCTCCAGGCAACCTGTTCCAGTGCCTCACCACACTCTGAGTAAAGAATTTCTTCCTTATATCTAATCTAAATCCACTGTCTTTTAGTTTAAAGCCCTTGCCCCTTGTCCTGTCACTACACTCCCTGACAAAGAGTTCCTCCCCAGCTTTCCTGTAGCCCCCTTCAGATACTGGAAGGCTATTGTAAGGTCTTCCCAGAACCTTCTCTTCCTCAGGCTGCAACTGCAGCTGTCTCAGTCTGTCTCCTTAGCAGAGATGTTCCAGACCTCTGAGCATCCTCATGGCCTCCTCTGGACCGGCTCCAACAGGTCCATGTCTGTCTTACGTTGTGGGCTCCAGAGCTGAACACAGCGCTCCAGGTGGGGTGTCACAAGAATGGAGCAGTGGGGAGAATCACCTCCCTCAACCTGCTGGTCATGCAGCTTTTGATGCAACCCTAGATGGTTGGCTTTATGGGCTGCAAGTGCACATTGCTGGCTCATGTTGAGATAAATATTTAATAAATGTTAAATAATCATTTCACCCTGTTCCCTGAGTTCATCCTCCTCCTTTCCCCATGATACTGGGATCTGAATGAGAATCTTGCAAAAGATTCCAAACCAAGCCAACTAACCAACCAACCAACCAAGCAAACTAAAACAAAACATGAAGCCCAAAAGTAGAATTCACACCTTTTTTTTTTTTTGGTCTGATGAGGTCAAACAGCGTGACCCTTATCATCTTTGACCACCAGCTATTTAGACTTGGAAAGGTGGAGAAGTGCCTTGAAAGACAGCAGCAAGAGATAGTTAAAAAGGAGAAAGGAACAAGTCAAAATGGGGAGAGCTGGGAAGAGGTGAATCATTGAACTGGCACAATGGTTTCTTCCCTCTTTGTAAAATGCTGCAACATGCTTGCAGATAGATTACCTTAACAAGTGAAGTGTTACAAATTGAATCATCATTGTTTCATCTTGCCACTCCAAACACACCCTCTTCAGTATTACATCGACCAAGACAAGATAAATGCATGATGCAGATGGTTTCCTTGCCCAGCTGATGGCCTGGGACAGGGGAGACAATCTTGCTGCATTAGCCTGTGGCAGGCACATGCTTGGTTGGGCGTCCAACTGGGACAATTGCTCCTAGCTTTCTCCATTAAAAATGCAGACATCTCATGTAATATAACCATTAAAGCTTCAATTTGAATTAATGGAGGTTTATGAATACCTCCAGGATTCATGTATTTTTTCCCCAAGATAGGTGTCTAAGAGAGGCATGCAATCACCTGCCTGTCTTTCCTGACAGCTGATACATTGCAGAGTGCCAACTTTAGCAAGAGGTTTAATGTGCAGACAGCCAAAGGGATCTGAGGTGAATTCCACTCTTAACTTCATCACAGCTTGCAGGATGAGAAACCTTTAGGGTTTACTAAAAACAGGGAACTTCTGGCACTGCACTATATTCTTTTTAGGAAGATGGATATTTCCATCCACAGCTATTAAGTGACATCATATGCTTCTAGTGTTAAGACTTCAGAGACCAATGGTCTCTAAAGAAAGAATTTAAGTGCATACTGAAAGGGACTACGGAAAACAAAAATCATCATCTCCTTCTGAACACACAGAATTTCTGTTTCAGCACAGTGTGTTTCACAACAGGTGTGTAAGCCCTGCGTGGAACATCCCCGAGTCAAAACTCACGTTCTCTTTCCTTACCTGGGGAGGGTAGCATACTGCCTGACCAACAACACTAGCAAGCCTCGGCCTCCCTGAACATTTATAACAAGCAAATTGAAAAGATACAGCCTTATAACTTTGTTCGCTTCCTCTCTATCTGCTTTTTGGGTGGCAGCAGGACTCTCACAATGAAAAATTGTCAGACCTTGATTCGCTGTGGAAAGTAGCTGAAGCAGCCTCTAATTCTGTGATCTGAGTCTGCTGTGAGGAGAAAGGAAGATCCAGTGGTTAAATGCTTTCCTAGCCTTTAGGAGATTCAATGCAGTACTCTCCTCTGCCAAAATCTGTCTGTGTGACCTGAAGCAAACTTTTAATTGGTTTAAAGAGGACCCAAACATTTGAGTGTCACTTAGCTCTCTCTAAGCCCACTCCAGCCTTCTGACCAGGTGCCTGTTTTAGGAAAGCAGTCATTCAACCTCCCTGCTGCAATTGTCTCCAAAAGGCATTTCACCTCATCCTCCAGAGATGTGTCTGTCTGTGCTGAAAATTCAGACAATGGCAGGCAATTAGCTGTCTAACTTAAGCTGATCAAGCAGATTTTCCTAATGTTAAATGCCATGGCCTTATGCCATTGATAGTATATGCATAAAGACTGCCAGGTACAAGCTGTAAGGGAAGTCCTGTGGATAGATGACAAAACATCAATAATTTTTCATTCCACTGGAATGGAAGTGAAGAAATCTTTCTTTGACTTCTGTAGACTGTGGAAAAGAAGACCAAAAAAGTAACTTTCTTATATACTTTTATAAGAGTCTACTTCCTTAATAAAACTTATTAGTGAAAGCTTGCATCAAACAGCAGCAAACTGAGTCTACATGACCTTTCACTCCCTTGAAATTAAACATCCTGCCTGTGGTTTACAAGCTGAGTAGCACATGGTTCTTGTGGCAGATGTCAGTCTAAACAGCCTTGACACCACAAAGTCATTTTAGAGTATGGATATAAAGTTAAGCTGTTGTGTTTTCTTGGCTAATCCTAACAGATCATCTAAGATGAAAACTTCTAATGCTAGGTCTCTGAATAGTGGCATCTTCTATTACAGAGGTGTATTTAAAGCAATACAATAGCACTTGTTCATGAAAATAGCTCACCAGAATGAAGCTTTCCCTAACTTGAAAATGATCAAGACAGTTATGTGTCTATAGCCAATTTCTAACCCTCAGGAGAAGGAAATGTGTGATTTCCTTTCTTCCAGTTTTTTTTTTCTCCTCCTGTCCCATTCCATCTCTGCAAAAGCATGACAGAAAACTTCAGACAAAGTGCAATGGCAAAGATAGTCATCTAAGAATTTCTCACCTTTTTGTGAATTCCTTGTAACTTCAGTGGCTGATTTGCAGCAGCTGCCTGGTATGGATCTGCTGGGGAAAATTATAACCTGAATCCTGTGACCTGTGGTCCAGATGAAATGCTCATGTCATTGCTCATGTCAGCACTGTAGTGCCGGGCTATTTAGGCACTGTTTAAAAAGCCATGGTCAATGTAATGTCTGAGAGCCAGTGAATCACTCTCTGGAGGAAACATTTAGTTTGTTGTGTGTGGTCACTTAGATCTGAACTACTTCCCCTTTCCCTCTCTGTACAGAACCTGTCATTGTCACGTCTTAAGAAATGCATTTTTACCACTTCTCCCTTCTTCAGCCAGTCTAACAATACTAAAAAAGCAAAAACTTTCTGTCCAAAATTATATTTTGTCTCCTGCACTGTTGCTTCACTTCCCACCTGCATCCATCCTTGGGATGCTCTAGTTTCACAGTCTGTGTAGAAGATGCCGTACTGTTGCTTGGGGTGACACAGGCTGAGAAATTGCCAGTCCTTTTCCGTAAACCCTGCTGCTGATTTTGCAACCTCCCCCGGCACAACTTCTCATTCCCAAGGGCCGATTGTCCCTGCCAAACTTCCCTTAATGCCCATCACTGCAGAGTGTGACCCCAGCCTCTCCCAACGCAAGTGGCCTCTCAGATTGGTTCCTACTGCATCACACAACTTGCCCTGGAGAAGGGTCTGCCCAAGCACACCTCAGCAGCCACAATTGCACGACCTGTCCTAGTACTGCCTTCATCACACAATGCCTGCTCCTCATGTCACCATCTTTTTGAAGGCAACTTCAAACCCTTCAGCATTACATGCCACTTCATACTGCCTTTTGGCACAGTCCTTCACCACCCCTCAGGCACTTCTGATTTCACAAACTCCAGCCTAATGCCTTCCATTTCCAGTTTCACAACTTCCCCCAAGCAGTGCCCCATCCCCATCCTACCCACCATGAAATTCATGTCTCTTTTCCTGCCTCATCTCTCTAGCTGGTTGCCAGCACTTGCTGCCCATCTTCAGCGCCTCGCTCGTCTACTCAACATGCACAGCACTCCTCAGCCACATCACAGCACTGACACTGTGGGGTCCAGATCTGTGCGCTAAACCCGGCGGAGTGAAAACAGAGTAAACACCTTTCTCCATTCCCGTTGATTTGAACCTGTGCGCTAAGTCTCTTTTAGTAGTCCATTTGGCTAGGGAAACAAAAGGAGATGGGTATGATGTTAGCCCAATCATTGCCATGTGTATCACTGGGTACAAAAACTAGCAGGTCTGGCCCAAATTAGTTTAGCATGCCAGGTAACTGAGGATTAATCTTTGACTTCTGTCAGCTGTTGTTCCTCTTTCTTTCCCAAAGACTATAAGACTTTCTTACCCAATACTCTATTAAACCTCATTAACCTGGCCAGGACTTCATATTTAAAGCAGAGGACTATTTTCACCCAGAGCAACATTTGATCTCCTCATTGATTTGGGGTTTCCATTTTCACTGTGTGGATTACTGGCATTCTGTGCCAGGAGACGGTTACATTTCTTCGGTTGTTATTGGGCCAGGCTATATTTCAATAAATTTCAACAAAACAAAGTAACAATCAGTGGCAGAAACAATTGTTTATTCACATCCATAAGGCAGAAGCTAAAAATACACAGCAGAGTTCAGAGCAATGATGAGTTTGAGGCCATGGTTGAACTGATGCCTGAGTTAGCATGTCCATTTGTTTCGCTGTGCTTTGTTTCATGGACTCTCCTTTGACTGTGGATGTTAAGAAAGAAGAAGCCCTTCCTGACTGCAAGATGTGTCTGTCCTAAGTAACTTTGTTCAAAATATAGGTGTCCCTTTCAGGCTTAATCCTATCCTAAAACCAGGTCCAAGGTAGATCAGATGAATCCACTTCTGGAGAGATCTGTGTCTTTCCATAGGACAGCATAGAGTGACAAAGTCAAAATCAAATCAGCTGACTTCCATAGGCATAAAATAGCTGACTTGCTGCCTTTGGTTTCCCCAGTTGTAAAAAGAAGGTTTTTTTTCTTCTTTTATAATTCACTGACTTTTGCTAAAACATGCAAGTTCTTGCATTGTGCTTTGCTCACTGGATTTTCAGTGATGAAATTTCATGCAAAATAGGACTTGATGAAGGCTCATCAAGAAGTGACTTCTGTCTCTGTGGGAATTTAGCTTAATCTTAACTACTGGTGAGAGAAGTGTGCCCAACCTGCAAGGATTACTTAAAGGATTACCATGACAGGTAATTCTTCGCCACCCCTAGAGGATGGTGCCTCTCTCTATACCAATAGGAATCTTTTTCATTTTTTTAAAATGAAGCTTTGTGTTTCACGTATTTTTTATTCGTTTTTGTACACTAAAAGTACTGTGTTATTACTCACTGCACTAGAAAGCCAAAGCAGCGGATCTAATGAGCCTCTATGCTTAGGAAAACCATAGAGCTCTCAGCCTGGTTTAAGGAAGGACTCTGGAAAGGGTTAACTGGACTAATTCACTGCACACACTTGTCCAGTTTAATGTTCAGCTAACCCATTGGCTGTTATTTCTGGTGGAGAAATACTGAAATGCTTTCAAAATGTCATTAGCATTGACTCATGACTATTTATTTAAAATATGTTTGTTTAACCTTTTCAGTCAGGACAGAATTCATGTCTCCTTTGCCCCTTCCTTTCATGCCTTCCTTTCACTAAGCTCTATGTCTCCCTCCTGCAGCCCCAAGAGCCCTCCAGGTGAGAGATTATCCTCAGAGAAGGCTGAAGAGCAGTACTTAAATGCTTTTCTTCTCAGCCTTCCTTTCTGCTTCTGGGTTATGAATGTAACACTCAGTGCACACAGGCTACGTTATCCAGACAGGCCATCAAAGCAGTTCTCACATAGGCAGGAAATACCAAGATACACTTGTGACAAAGGAAAGCAAGAAACTAAGTTAAATGGGATTATACTGTAAAAGGCATCTCCTAAGCAAGTGTTGGAAGCTTTCCATTCTGTTTTCTCTAAAGACCCTGTGCTCTAACACATCCCTACCAGGGAACAGAGATGTTGATGAGATAAAACCACACAGCCCCTACACAAAAAATTAGGCCTCCAAATACAGAGGAGGTAACTTTTCCAGCTTATCCATCTTTCTTTTCTCTTCTGTTCACTTACTTCTTGTCTCTTCCTACTTTCCTCTCTCTTTTCCTTTCTTCTTGAACAAATATGAAAATACAAAAATAAATTTTCACTGAAGTTATCAACTGTCTGTTATCTTTTGCTGGAACCATGTACAGGGCTAGTTCTGCAGCCCTGGATTAGATAATTTTGTATTTATTCTTTTGTTTCCCACTAACCACCTGAAGTTTTAGGGGATAATGCATGCAATAATGAGAGGGTAAAAATTCCCATCCTTTTCGAAATGTTAGCAGTCTATATGGTATTTATTTTATTTTGCAACTGATTGCATCATATCATACAGCTTTAGTCTGTCCTGAAAACGTTCTTTAAGAGGTAAGACATATCATGTGGAAATCCCCCACTGAATTAGTTGTTCCTGTCATCCTCTTAGAGTCAGCAGAAAGAAATACGTACCTCCAGCAAGTAATTCATCACACCCTTAAGTAGCCAGCTTAAGCTGGTCATGAATTGCTCTGCGAAGGCAGAAGAAGTGTGGATATGACTAGCTCAGATACAGAGTTCTATGTGACATAAGTCAATGAGATGGGGTGAGGCAGATGAATATTTTGTAAAATGCGATTTGGTGGTGATGGCAGGGACCTTACAAGAGGGATACACAGTGAAGCTGGCTGTGCTGTGAATGGGTCTTTACAATCCTTTCAAGAATATACATCTTGGTTTAGCTTAGGAGTTTCCCACCTGCCGTATAGTTTTCCTTGATCATTTATCATTTGGTCACTCCTTTCTGAACCACTGATTGCTTAAACGTGACACTGAGACTGATGGGGTTTGCTTTGAGTTCTGCTCTGGCCTGAATGGAGCCCAGCTGTTTCTCTTCCACTGGGTACTGTACAGCTGTATATGTGCAGCCATTCTGACTTTTTATTTTCTGTAGGAAAGCTATGTGAGTGCTAAGTTAAAAGAAGAGGGAGGGAGGAAGGGAGGGAGGGAGGGAGGGAGGGAGGGAGGGAGGGATGGAGGGGGAGAGAGAAGGAGGGAGGGAGGGATCACAATTTGGTAAGACTAGGCAGAAATCAATATGTCGTTGTTCTTATCGATTGTTTTTTCATGAAGATATACTGGAAAAGGAAGGACCCATTTCAATTTTACCCTTCTTCTTGATTATCTTTGGTCCACAGTTAGAACAACTGTAAGCACAGGAAAAGTCCCTAACTTTCCCCATTTCCTTTTTAGTTTGTGGGTTTGAGAGTAATCTTGGGTTTTCTCCATTTCATTGTTTCCTGTAGATGCTGATGTTTTTTGTCTGCACAAGAGTTTCTGATTATGCTGTAATTTTAAATGGGGGCTCAAAAATTTGCATTAACTGAATCATTCCACATCATTCTCTGCTAAGAGATCACCTGCACAGTCAGGGAGAACTGATCATGGTTTCATTGGGCACAACTCGCACTGGTGATGTTTAATACCAGTTGACTGGGAATGTTTCCATACTAAAATGCATCCTATACAGCTGATAATTTTCTTCTAAAAGTGCCTTTTTTTTTTTTTTTTTGTAAACTCTGTGCAGAGTGTAATATACTGGTTTCTGGACATCTTTGACCAAAGGAACTCTGATGGTCTGATTGCATAATGGTAAGCTGGAAGTGTTAATGGCTATTAAGTCTTTTTAAAGATGTAGTTCACTTATTTACGAGTGACATGTACTGCGCTGGGGCTACAGCTGGAACCGGCTGAACCAAAGAAGCCCCACGAACATGCTTGAGTGTGACCATGTTTGGAAAGGGAAACTGTAGAAATTTAGAAATGCCTAGGAATAAGGAGTTCAGCCATAACACAAAAAATAGGATGGCATTAGGGAAAGCTCTGAGCTACTTTCAGGGCACAAAAAGGATTATTCCCTGAAGTTAACTTTACCCTGGTGATGTTAATTTACTTAGGCTCCTCCTAGTCAATGGAAAAATAAAGGGTTCTGTAAAGGTACTCTAATTTAATCTCTCTAATTTAGCCATTCTGCCTATATATAGAGAGATTTATACTGACCACTGTCTAGATTAGCTTCATTAAGCAGATGTTAAATCTTGAAAATATACCCCAGAGTGCATCAGAAATCAGTCCTAGGTAGAATTCATACAGTGTTGGGAAAAACAATTTGAAAAGATCCTTTCATTCTTCCTTCTTCTCAAATTAGAATTGCTAAGATTTAGAGCAAGCAAAATACTAAAGTCAAATGTGACTAAAGAAATTGCTGCTTTCTCTGTGATAGGTAAGTTCACCAGAACTAAGTTTTCAGCCCATGACATTGCAAAATTGTGTTTTAAAATGTATATACGAGAGATTTTTTTTCCCTGTGGGTGGTTTCATTTCCACCCTAAACAACAATTCAAATATCATCATCACTTATAAAATAAATCAGCATTCCAAGTAGTATTTCCAGGTATTCTTGAAGGCACTGTTTTTACGGAGATTGTTATCATGGACTTGGTCTACAGTGAGGGGAAACATGCTGCATGATCTGCCCTGTAGCTGCTGTAGTGCCTGAGGTGTACACACTGGCCTTGTCTGTAGCACACCAACTATAGACCCAACCCTTACAAATCCTGAAGGACCAGGATGGAGGAGCATATCACAGAGTGCACTTGTCTCAGTACAGTCATAGCCATGGCTGAGGTTTCATCAAAGAAGAATCAAATACCTACGGTAAAAAAATATGGAAAACAATCACTTCATAAACCTAAGAGTAACCTTATCTATTTAATAGTCTGCAAGCACGTCTGATATAGAATTCATTATTGGTAATGACAGTACTGATGAATCACGTGTCTTTATTTTTCCATGTGCATAGCCTATGCTGTACCTGCATGGTACTATGCAAAAGTAACTGAAGCACTTCCCTTTTATTTTTTCATTTATGGTCTCTACAAATGCTTGCACCTGTGTTACACCTTAACATCACTTAAGTAGGATTTAAGGTTACAAGGTGTTCCTAGCCCAAGCTAGGGCTTATAACTCTTTATTTATTTTATTTTTTAACTTTGTTTCTTCGCTTTTGGCTGCTGCTGGGCAAAAGTTTGATCATAGCTTATGGAAGGTGTCACTGAAAATAATATTAGACTTGTCAACACGTTGGTAAGAATTCATATAAGACTTTAAAGAATTAAACAGTGCCTTCTGTGTTTTGCATTGTCTGAGTAAAAATATCTGATAAGCAGTGAGGACTAACCACAATCCTTTCTAAAGTTGTGAAATGATTTCCTGTTTTACTTCCTCTTTTTTTTTTTCTTTCAAATTTGTACAGACCAGATGTCTAAGGAATAGCAGTCCACAGCACAGTTTTGGTATTTATTTGCACTGTCAACGTGCAATAGTAAGAACAAGTTAATATGGAATAAGAACACATATCAGAAATACTACCTTAGGAAAACAGAATTAGAAAATTAGAAATTAGAAAACAGAATTTATCTAAATGTCATGTGTCATTCCTTTACTCCTGGAATGTTTGATTGCAAGGCTAAAAGAAATAAAAGTCTTGCAAACAGCCAGCTGTGATGTTTATTTGAACCAGCAGTGCTTCCAGAAGAAATACATGGCCAACAGTAAATGAAGTCTATCTGTCTGGACAGTGTTAAAAACCCAGCCATCAAACAACCAAGCAGGCAAATGCATGCACGATGTAACACAGTCTAGATGACCGCACTCCAGTGTCACCCTCCAGAGACTACCTTAACAGCATGCAAAGTACAATTTTTAGTTGTTTATCCACTGACGATTTCTGACAAAGAAATCTTCATATGCCTCTGGGATCTCATTACTCCAGGTAGTCTTGTGCTTCTGCTGCATGATATACTTGAAATATTTCTGCTTCAATTTCCCCATCTTGTGAGAGAGAGCTGTTCTTGCAGATGCTCTAAGAAATTGTTTCTTGCAGAATGAGAAATGCAGACGGAGAGTCAGGTTGTTCTTTTCAGCTGCTGTAGTTTTCAGAATTGGCAGAGATGTGGACTGCTCTTGTGACATCTAAGCAGCAACTTGCAGCTCAGCCATTTTGATGAAACCACCTAAAGTGGTCAGAGAAGGTCATCAGAGCAGCAATAGCAAGTAAACTCTTGGAGACTGGCAAACGTAAACTGTGTAAGTTCTCTGATATTGTTACATCATTCTGTTCAAGCATGACTGTGAAATCCTACCTTTAAAAATAGAGAATTCTGTAGAGTGACTTTTGTGAGGTCCATTTTATGAATTAGAAAAACCTCAATTACAGACCTCAGTTTTTAGCCCTTGTTTTAATTTGGGTTTTTAGTTGCCTTTTTTTCCCCAGCTATATCCTGTTACCATAGTAATCTGTCAAAAGGATGTCAGTGTTAGAGAGGACTCAGAAGCTGATGATGGCATTTCCTATGTGCTCAGTCACATTTTCCCGCCTAGCTGTATGTCAGAAATCAGTGGTCACAACACACACACTTGGGTTTTCCCCACAGTGCTTTCCCTTTGGTCTTGGAGGACCATGGAGATAGGGTTGGAGACACTAAAAGACCATTTTCTCTGCTGTGCTAGATGTGTATAGCTAGTGGGTGAGGCAGAGAGCTCAGGAGACAGAACTGAGTGACCTGTGATTATCAAATGGGATTCAGACCCCAGACAACTTACTGGTATCACAGACAAGGTTATTATATCCTCGCCACCTCTGTTTTCATATATAAATTGAACACTGTGGATACTGTATGGGAGTCAGCAGGGGTGCATTCATTAACCCAGATGTATTTATGAGGGGTTCAACATTCAGTCCAGGACCTGGGTGAGGTATACAGTCCCTCTGCTAACACACCTTTAATGCAAATTAGCTCCAGATTAGCTCACGCATGTACTGTAAGAAAGGTGGTCCAAGGAAACACTGGGCAGCTCTTTCTGTGACAGCTTATACAGATCTGTCACAGTCAGAGAGATAAGGAGCAGTACTGTTGCATTCCCTTAGAGGACTGAAAAGGAAAGTACATTCTCTTATTGAGCAGGGACCTTCCTCAGGCCATGACTAAAGTTTTGGGAGTTGAATTATAGCTGCATTGTCCCTTTGGTTCAACTTTTTATTTCCAAGTCGACATTATAGGGTAAAAGTGGGTCTTGAGGGAACCTAGTAGTCATCTTTTTTTTTTAAGAGGCAAAGGTGAGAACTAGTATTCTTGAGGATATTATTTCTACCACCTTCCTCAGATAAATAATCTGAGCTTCTTATTATATACTTAAATAATACATGCTGAGTTGGATAGCAGCCTTATTCCTTGAGGGAAGCATTGATTTTAAATGGAAAGTGTCCCCCCTCCCAAAAGACATCAAAGGAAATATGATTAGTGTTTAGCATACTAGTGATGAATATATTTGTGTACTGATAACATCCTATTTCTAATGCTGTATCTGGCAGCTCTTTTCTTTACTTCAGGTCCTGTCTACTTGATGTCTATGGAGAACAAAAACAATGTGACAGAGTTCATCCTCCTTGGTCTCACACAAGATAAGACAATAGCAAAAGTGTGCTTCTTATTATTCCTAGTCTTGTATGCCGTTATCATTTTTGGAAACCTGCTTATCATCATCACTATAAAGACAAGTGAACGGCTGGACTCTCCCATGTACTTCTTCTTGAGCTACTTGTCTTTTTTAGACATAAGTTACTCTACTGTTACAGCTCCCAAACTCATTTATGACCTTCTTGTTGGTAAGAAGACCATCCCTTTTGTGGGTTGCATAGCTCAACTGTTTATGGGCCATTTCTTTGGCTGCACTGAGATCTTCCTTCTCACAGTGATGGCATATGATCGTTGCATTGCTATACATAAGCCACTTCATTATACAAATGTTATGAATAAACATGTCTGTGGCTGTCTGGTGACAGCTTCTTGGGTGGGAGGCTTTGTCCACTCACTGGTGCAGGCCCTACTGACCATTCAGCTGCCATTCTGTGGACCCAATGAGATTGACCACTATTTCTGTGATGTTCACCCATTGCTGAAGCTGGCCTGCACTAACACCTATGTCATTGGTGTCATTGTGGTTACCAATAGTGGTCTGATTTCCCTCACCTCTTTTGTTGTTCTTGCTGTTTCCTATGTTATTATCATGGTCTCTTTAAGGTCATACTCTTCCAAAGGGCGTCTCAGAGCACTCTCTACGTGCAGCTCCCATGTCACTGTTGTAATTCTGTTCTTTGGGCCATGTATTTTCATCTATATGCGCCCTTCCACCACCTTCTCAGCAGACAAGATGATTTCTGTGTTCTACACCATCATCACGCCTGTGCTCAATCCCTTGATCTACACTCTCCGAAATGAAGAGGTGAAAAATGCCATGAAAAAGTTGTGGAGCAGAAAAGTGAAGAGGAGTGAGAAATGAAACAACACAGTGCAAGCTTGTACAATGACATGAGCTCAGAAAAAAAAAAAAACATGGGGAGGAAAAGGGAAGTGTTCAGGAAGGACTTTCCAGTAATGTTGCTCTGTTTTTAGCGTAGCTTCTTGGAATAGAGCTGAGGCTAAATTCATAGATTTATGTATCTTTTATTTTCTTTGGAAACTGTCAGTCAAAAATATATTAGGTCATTGTCACCTATCAAACCTGAGTGTGGGGGGTGGTATTGTGGTGTTTACCTTCAGACATGTCATAGCTGTATCTTGGGTATTTGTCTAGGCTTCTCCCAGCATTAAGAGTAACAATCAAGTATTTTGGGAAATTGTTCTTTCCTACTATCTCCTACAAGCTTTGGAGAATGGTGTCTCCTTACATTTCTGCACAAAGGAGAGATGGTAGTTCCAAGCTTCTATGAGTAAACAATCCCTTCAGTTCAGCATGGCATTGGCAGCTTTCATCTTGTGTGTTTTCGTGGGCTAACATGATGTGTTTACAACTGAGCAAGCTGCTGAGTCAGCAGCCTTTGGGGAGATGGGACTCATTTCAGGGTAAAATAGGAACATGAGAGAAACAGGAGGTTATATTAGGTCAGGGGAAAATGACAGATTGTGCTGAAACATCAGCAAATAAATAAACACCAATATGTACATAGAATCATAGCGTCATAGAATCATAGCATATCCCGAGTTGGAAGGGACCCATAAGGATCATCAAGTCCAACTCCTGGCACCGCACAGGTCTGCCCAAAAGTTCAGACCATGTGACTAAGTGCACAGTCCAAACGCTTCTTAAATTCAGACAGGCTTGGTGCAGTGACTACTTCCCTGGGGAGCCTGTTCCAGTGTGCAACCACGCTTTCGGTGAAGAACCTCTTCCTGATGTCTAGCCTAAACTTCCCCTGCTTCAGCTTAACACCGTTCCAACGGGTCCTGTCACTGGTGATAACGGAGAATAGGTCACCTGCCTCTCCACTCCCCATCACGAGGAAGTTGTAGGCCGCGATGAGGTCCCCCCTCAGCCTCCTCTTCTCCAGGCTGAACAGGCCAAGTGACCTCAGTCGCTCCTCATACGTCTTCCCCTCTAGGCCCTTCACCATCTTCGTAGCCCTCCTCTGTACACTCTCCAACAGTTTAATGTCCTTCCTGTACTGTGGTGCCCAGAACTGCACACAGTGCTCGAGGTGAGGCCGCACAGTGCAGAGCAGAGCGGGACAATCACTTCCCTCGACCGACTAGCAATGCCGTGCTTGATGCACCCCAGGATACGGTTGGCCCTGCTGGCTGCCAGGGCACACTGCTGGCTCATATTCAGCTTGCTGTCAACCACAACCCCCAGATCCCTTTCTGCGGGGCTGCTCTCCAGTGTCTTGTCGCCCAGTCTGTACGTATAGCCAGGGTTGCCCCGTCCCAGGTGCGGGATATTATAAATGATGTTCAGGCAGACCTTGCTGTTACCAGAGGGTGAACTTTCAAGCATGCAAACGCTAGCTACTCTGTAGCCCATTCAGCTGCACAATGGTGGCCCAAGGTGTCTGCAAAGCTCATCGTTGCCTGCTGCTAGAAGCAATCACAGAATCATAGAATATCCCGAGTTGGAAGGGACCCATAAGGATCATCGAGTCCAAATCCTGGCCCCACACAGGTCTACCCAAAAATTCAGAGCATATAACTAAGAGCACAGTCCAAACACTTCTTAAACTCCGACAGGCTCGGTGCCGTGACTATGTCCCTGGGGAGCTTGTTCCAGTGCGTGACAACCATCTCAGTGAAGAACCTCTTCCTGATGTCCAGCCTGAACCTCCCCTGTCACAGCTTGATTCCACTCCCTCAGGTCCTACCGCTGGTCACTAAAGAGCGTGGATTGGCACCTGCCCCTCTGCTCCCCCTTGTGAGGAAGCTGTAGACTGTGATGAGGTCTCCCCTCAGCCTCCTCGTTTCCAGGCTGAACAGTCATACCACTGGATATCCCTGTTCTTCTTACAGTAAATGCTTTCTTATGAAAACCACATTGTCATATGCTGACTCTATGAGTTAGCTATTAAAACACTGGTATTAGGTACTAGTTTGGTCATTTGCTGATGCAGGTAACAGGAGAGGAATCTTCTCCACTTCCCCTGCCACTGCAATTTCCAGTAATAATAATTACTCTTATTACTGCTCAGTGTCAGTATCACGATGTAAAAACTCACAAGGCTAATAGCTAAAAGCGTTCCTACAATGGAAAGTCGGAACTTGTTTTTTTTATTTGGTATTTCCTGGTGAATGTGCTATCCAATTCAGTGTTTTTCTCCCTCCTGACTCTGGGTCCCCAAAACACTCATAATCTAAGCTGACCAATGACAACGAATGTAAGATGTGCAATTTATTTCCCAACAAAACTCATGCACTACAAACCTAAAATCACAGCTATTCTTGTCTGGATCAACTTAAAGGAGCCCTGCTCTCTAACACGTTTCCAAAGCCTTGACCTTATGTCATCAGTGACCTTCATAGCAGATCAGTACAGCAATCCAAGAATTGTTAAAATCTATAAACACTGCCTCTTCCACTGTCCACAGGAATTATCAGGATAGTTTTCATAGCTTTATTTAGACCCTGGATGAAGTTTCATATTTTGACCAGTTCTCTGTAAGTATTGCACTAGTATTATCTATAGAATAGGTATATCAGTGGAAATAGGGTGATTAAATCTCTCTCCATGATGAAATACAACACATTTCCTAGCTGAACGCTGAAAATGTTCCTCATCTTCTTAATAAGAATGTTATTGTTTGGTTGATTTTTCCTCAGCTGTTTCCAGTAAGGAAACTGAAGAATCTCTAAAAGGGATAAAGTCAAGTACCAAACACAAACTGCTTTGATACTGCAGAGCCCATTTCAGCCTGTCTAAGCTTAAAAGTGACCATTTAAATGCTGAAGTGGGAGTTCAAGGAAACAAATTCAAGCTGTTTTTCACTTGAGCCTCAGTTCTCAGTGACGCACCACCTCTGACAACATCTTTGGTCTGCCTAGACTTTCTTTTGTCTTGGTGAATGAATGGTGAATGAGTCCAGTCTATCCCTGTGTGACTGCAGTTTCCCACTATGGCAACTTAGCCTAGCTCTGCAGCTCCTCTGATCCAAGCAATGTTTCCTGGTGCCCAACATTTCTCAATGCAGGGATTGTTAGTACGACTCTACAATTATGTTTGTTTTATTAGGAGCTTTTTTTTTTTTCACACAAAAGGCCCCTGACTGTATAGAAGTGCACGGTGTCTTGTCCTTTCCCATCAGCCTTCAGGAACAAATTGCTGTGCTGTTGCACACCAGGGACCCAATCACCAAATCTCTTTAATAAGGCCCTGGGCAGCTACTTGGAGTTTGGTAACAAAACAGTTCTCACGGGTCCAACTCCACTACTGGTAAACTACCTTCCATATCCAGTACATTACAGGAGTATTTATATGTTGTGTGAGGATGGTCTGAGTTTGAGAAGGGGGATGCAGGAAACTCTGAGGTCAGCTCCGAAAGTCTTGGAGGTGTTGCCTCATTGGATATTTCTGACTAAATGGTAGATGGAAAATGGGACATAGATACTGTCACAATATAATTTGTTTGTAGCCTGCCAGGACAAGAAAAATTGCTAGAAAATCTCCTGAAACAAATTTCTATGCAACAAGAAACTTAAACAAGAGTAGGATGTGGCAATTACAAGCAGAAGGAATAAGAGTGGAACAATGCCATGTCAGATGAAAAGTAGAAACAAATTTGAAGTGAATGATTATAAATGTTTTCAGAAGACAAATGCTGTGGAGTTCAGACTTGGAAGTTCATGTTGTAACAACATTTAGTAACTGGGTACAGTAGTAGCGTGCTTGTTGTTTTTTGTTTGTTTGTTTAATCTCATCTTTGCCTGTGTTTTTCATATCAGCCATGGCATATTAAAGCACGTGTGTGGTTCTGTTCATCCATGTGAAAGGCTGAGAGAAATGCTTGGTAATCAGTTGAAAAATGTACAGAAATACGTAAATGCTACTGTAACATTTTGGCCAGTTGGATCCTTTCAGGCAGCTTCATTTAACATTGATTGCATTATAGACATCCAGCATGGGACAGGTGTCTGCTCTCCATTTATACTCAGACAGGTGTGCTGTCTTCTAGTGTATAAGCACATCACTGTAGTGTGATGTTCTAAACAAGGTAAACTGAGCCATACCTTTAGAGTGTTTATTTCTCTTCATTGACTACACAGGGAGCCAGTGCTGTGATGCCTGTACTGCAGGTGTCTGTCTAGTACAACATGGGGGGGCACTACGGACAGATGGCTAGTCATCCCCTCTGCAGCTATGCTAGCTCTGGAAGATTACTGAGCCCTCGGGAGAGAGGACAAAGTGGGACCATTTCTAGACTAGTGTTGTGATTTTCCGTCATATATTCTGAGTTATGCATGAGGCAATCCTGTTTGATGGGAAAGAGAAGCACTCTGAGAACTACTGCAAAGTGGTGGAGAATAGAGTAGTAACCAAAGAAATTGCTCAGGTATTAGCAAAAGGTAAGAGGCATGTATCAAAGGCATCAGATGCTTTCTTAACAGTAGTCTCCTGCTTGCTGACTTATAAACTCTCAGAGAAAAATAAGCAGCTGAAGAATTTCCTGGTGTGATTGTAAATGAAAATGAGCATTTTTCTGTGGATCATATTTTAAGCTCTGCAAAACAGTGTATACATCCACTGAAGAACTTTAAAGATGTCTCTGAGTAACACAGAGGCAGCATAGAATGCATGCAGTGTTTTGCAGCTTATGCTATGTTAGAAAATACATTCTTCAGAAGAGCGTGTTCTGTCAACACCAGGCCTAAGACAGCAGTCAAGCTACCAGACAACCGCTAGCTCAATGGAGAGGAATACCAGTGAGGAACCTCCCAGGCCTGGCTTCTGTGCATGTATCTCTAGTTTCAGAGCTGACAAGCTAACTGGAGAACCCTTTTGTCAATTTAAAGGAAAGCAATTAGGAACAGAGCATGGAACAGCTCATGGTTCAGCCATATATTGTAGACGTGATGCTTGGGCATGGCAAGTGCTTGCCTTCCGTGATGGCACTTTATACTCCCAGTGGGTGAAAGGATGGTAATAGTGTTTTTCCAGCGTTCATGTCTCTCATCCTATGAAAGAAGAATGTGACTCCTCCCTGACAGAATGGGAGTATGCACTTTGTCATATCCACTACAAAGCAGAAAACAGTGGTCAGAGTAAGTTCGGGGATGAGGGACCAGAAACCTGACAAGGGAGTGGGAAGACGGGAGATGAGAGGCAGCAAGTACTCTCTGCAAACTCTCACTGTAATTCATGATGTGACTCTGCTTTCTGTAGCAGGTAGAATAGGAGTAATGCATCCTTCCCTCATCATCCATGAACCTTGGAGCACATCTCCTTCTCTTCCTGGCCAGCCCATGACTTCGTGCCCACACCCGCACCGTGGAAACCCGATGCAATGACACTAGGAAACTTCTCCAGGGTGACTGAATTTATCCTTCTTGGGCTTTCTGATACAAGGGAGCTGCAAATCCTCTTCTTTGCCTTCTTTTTCCTGGCCTATGCCATGGTTCTCCTGGGGAACCTTCTCATTATTGTGACAGTCAAAGCTGACCCCAAGCTGTCCTCACCTATGTACTTTCTGCTCTGCAACTTGTCCTTCATAGATATCTGTTGCACCTCTGTCACCTCTCCCAGGATGCTGGTGGACCTGCTCTCACAAAGGAAGACCATTGCCTTTGAGGACTGTATAGCCCAGCTGTTTTTTCTGCACTTTGTTGGGGCAACAGAGATGTTCCTCCTGACAGTGATGGCATATGACCGCTACACTGCCATCTGCAAGCCCCTGCGCTACACAGCCATCATGAGCCGGCAGGTATGTTGGGTCCTGGTATTCGCCTGCTGGGCTGGGGGCTTCCTCCACTCTATCGTCCAGACACTACTCACAATCCAGCTCCCCTTCTGTGGCCCCAATGCAATAGACAACTACTTCTGTGATGTGCCTCCTGTCATCCGGCTTGCCTGCATGGATGTCCATGTCACTGAGTGGCTCATGGTCTCCAACAGTGGCTTAATATCCCTGGTTTGTTTCCTGGTGTTGGTCACATCTTACACGTTCATCCTGGTCACAGTCAGGGTCCGCTTCACTGAGGGGCACTGGAAAGCACTTTCCACGTGTGCCTCACACTTGATGGTCGTCACGCTTTTCTTTATACCCTGCATCTTCATCTACCTCCGGCCCTTCTCTAGTTTTTCCTCCGACAAGCATATCTGTGTGATCTACACTGTCTTCTGCCCAGTGATGAACCCGCTCATCTACACCCTGAGGAATAATGAGGTGAAGGCATCCATGTGGAAACTGTGGCAGCGCTGCAGATTCTTCTGAGACAAACCAGCTGTGCAGAAAACCTGGACTTACCTTCCTACAGACTAGTGGCAGATCAGGATATGGGAACAGTGTTGGAATTCAGCATGTAGGGCAGTATCTAAAACCCAAAGGATGTTTAGTTCCAGTTCAGGAATTTACCCGACATTGGTTTCTTCAGAGCAGTAGACTTCATCGATACTGTTGTCTGTTTTATGGGCTCTAGGTCTCCTTAGTCCACCCCTGAATTTGTCACTGCTGCAGCACAAATGAGAGATTTTTAAGGTTGTTGCTCTTCACAGTGCTTTGCAATTATAATTGCAGTTTCTGATAGTGATTAGAGCATCCTCCTCTGCACCCTCAAAGAGAAGTAAGGAGGACCAGGCTTGAGTAGAGAAGATTTGATGGTATTATACATTGAGCCTTGTGAAGCAGTGAGTGAATTAGAAGTTTTTCTTGGGCAGAGCTCAGATGTTTGGGATGAAATTCCAATGGAAAAGGATTTATGCTGTGGGATAAAGCAGAGTCTAAAGAAAAACCATTTAATCGCTGGATCTGCTCAAGTGGGAATTATTGAGCAACTTCTGAATACTGATTGGAAAAAGTGAACCACCATTACGCAACAGAACTTGTGCTAACATTTCTACTGTTTATTAAGAAACACGATGAACTTCTTCAGGCACGGATCATTCTGTTCCTTGAACTGAAAAGTAGAAAGATCTGAATAACTGTGGTTTTTGTCAGTGTCTTTTCTTTTCCTTTTGTCTTTCTTTTGCTTTTCTGTGTTTGTTTCCATAACGTTTGTCTGTTTCTTGTAACAATGGATGAACTCTTCTCATCACCACAACCCATTCTCTGTCACAGCAGGTGACTACAACCTGTTCAAAAATGTTTCAGACCCCATCTTAAGATATTACCAGCTGTTATCACACCAACCTGGTGAGAGAGGGGTTCTGGAGCCTGAGTGATTCCTCCTTCCACTGTTTGTGAAAGAAGAATCATTTCCTCTATGTCAGCTCTGAAACAGGTGTGTGGAAAAGAAGTCCATACTATCTACAGAGGCTGATTTAGGCCTCTTGATTCTGACTGATTCTTGGTTTTGGGACTGCTTCTTATAGGCATTTTCCAAATTATCTGAAGTAACAGAGACAAAGCCTGCTTACTCTTAAAATTACTTAAATTTAGCAAAGCGCCATTTCAGGACAAAGTGGAACTAGATTATTACAGGCTAGGAATCCCAGACAAGCCTTATTCTAGTTTTAGTAGCTCCCAGCACTGTAAAAATAAAAAGCAGCTGCAGAAGGGCTTGCATAAGGTTAACAGTGGAACTTTTATGTGTAAATGCAGGCATCAGGAGGTCAACGTTCTTTAGGGAAATCTAGCAAGTAACCCGCTCCATGCTAGAAAGACTTACAAGCAGTTACACGGCAGCTTATGTTTGTGTCATAACAGAAATTCTGAAATGAACTTTGAGGTTATTTCCCAACTTGGAAAGCAAGCAACTCTGCCTGTGTTGAAATCCAGTGCTATAGCAGAATTAAGTGGTGCACGAATGTGTTTCATCATAAGGAAGAAACTGCAAATGGGAAACAGTTATTTCACCACTAGTATTCAAGGCCTGGAAAACCAAGTTTCCTACTAACCTACTAACCAGTGTGAATATTGAATTCCCTCCCACCAGAAGCAAGAGTTAGTCTTTTTTTTTTTTTT
Source organism: Anser cygnoides (assembly GCF_040182565.1). NCBI lineage: Eukaryota > Metazoa > Chordata > Aves > Anseriformes > Anatidae > Anser > Anser cygnoides. The sequence goes on from NC_089877.1 coordinate 36,853,332, forward strand.
TTACCTTAGTATGTATTATGTGTGAAAGACCTTTAGGGCAACTGAATAGGATGGCTATACCTGACACAATCGATACTTCATAACGCATCAAAAAGTAATGGGTCTATGTTTACATTCCTTCAGTCACTGGAACCCCCCAGTTTGAAGGACAAGGTGTGCATTTTTGATTTCTTCGCTTTAGCTTTTGGTGATGTAAGGTCTATGATCTCAGGCGTAATTATCTTATTTGGTGTTGTACATCTGATCTTCTTTATACTTAACAAATATGATTTGCATCCTAGAGTATGACCAGATCTATTCTCAGAGAAGGTGAGTAGTACTTGAGAAGTACTTTTTTTTTTTTTTTGACCATAAGGGAAGCTTAGAATGATGAGGTCAGAGGGACTCACTTCCACTGCATTTTTGGATGATATAAATCAATGTGCTTATCCATAGTTGGAATAACTTGGAACACCCTGTTGCTGAAGCTTATAGGTAGATTCACACTTAGCTATTTGAGCAGAATACGTCTGATATCTTTTTGTCACCACATTAAGATACAATGCAATATTACACAAGATCATACATTATCAACAAGCAGCTGCAGTAAGCAATAAATATCACCATGCAAAGTATTTACAAAATATAAGCTCTTCAACTTATGCGTGTACATCTATATCTGTATCTGAAAATATTAAGAACAAATGTCAAAAAACGGAAACCGTCTAACCAGTTTCACTGGGTGGAATCAGCACGTTCAGAGCAGCACGCCCGGCAGAAAAACTCCCGGCTGCCTGGTGCTGTTACTGCACGTCGGCACCCGGTGCCAGAAGCACGGGGGCTGTGCACCGATGCTTCTTACAGGTGTGCTACAGGTGGCCAAGGTTTCAGTGGTAGGATTTTCTAGACTTAAAAGGATGCAATTTTTTTAACTTTTCAGAAAATAGTAATAATTCTTTCACACAATTAAATTACTGAAATATTACAGGGGACAATATGAAAAGGAAGAACTGCCACAATCCAACATTTTATCTGTGGAGACAGCAACTGTGTTTGGGGAAGAAGAATAAAAAAAAGACACTAGGAGTTTGTGAGCTGTCTTCAATAAGCGAAATCTCCACCTTGCAGTAATTAATTTCTGTACTCCTTCTGCAAACTTAATCCTTTAGGAGGGTAGTAATTATGTGACAAATCCATTAGAAGTTTACCATCTGCCAAGAAGAGAATAGAGTAAGTTTGTGCTAGAGTGACTGAGATTTAGGATTGGATTCACCCCACCTAAATTTAGGCATTCCACTGAAGCATCACATTCCAGTGCTGAGGGGGGTCCAGGTCTCTTAGAGTAAAAGATACCTTTAGAGGGGAAAACAAAACAAAACAAAACAAAACAAAACGAACCAGGGATTTTGAAGGTGCAAAATTTGGTGCTGCCTACCAGTAAGCATAAGCAACTGTCAACTGAGTCTGATCTAGTGAATTAAGCTCCCTCAGCACCACTACTGGACAGAGAGACAGGCAGTTCCTGGAAATAATTCACCCCATCCTCAGGAAAAATCACTCTTTGAAGATGCTGGTTTCTTTCTTTCTGATATTCATCAGAATATCAGAGGAAGCCTGGTTAAATAGGTCATTTATGTGCAGTGAGGAAATCCAGTGAGGAAATCTTCCTGTATGTTTTCCCCAAGTGTTTTAACGTTATAAGACACCAGATCCCCAAACTTCTCTGGCATTTTGAAACTAGAAGGGCTTCTTAATCGAAGTGTAATGATGGATCAAAGTCAAACTACGGAGAAGAAGTAAAAATAGTTTAAAATATTGATAGATCAAGATCACTTAAGTCATTGGCAGAAATGGCAGTAACATACAGAAGGCAGTCACCCAGTCTCAGGGCAAATGTGCTGTATTCCACTGGCATTTCCTAGCTCTGTTGAATCTCTGCTTCCTTTAATAAAATCCCTGGTCTAAATAGTACTCTAGTGGTGCTCACTAGAGGGCTCTAGTGACTTGTGTAGGTTAAATTTGCTGCTGGAGGATTAATGGACTTTGAATTTGTCTGAGTGGCCCTGTGTGCTTTTCTGGGTGAACACAAGCAAAAGAATTGATTGGGCAGCCAGTTCAGAGAGGACTGATATGGGAGAGAGTTATTCCTCTCAAAGAGGTGGAAGGGATATAACAAGCTATCTTTGCTGTTACTGTTATTCATTAATCTAAAATTAAAAAAATTAAAAAATAAAAATTAAAAAAATAAAAATTAAAAACCAAGTTTTAGATATTTATGGGGTACCTAATTAGGTTTAAGCTCTAATGGCATATAGCGTCAGCCCCTATTCCATGCAACCTTACAGTGAATTCAGCCTGTGAAGTGTTTGTTGGCTTCCCTAAAGGTGTAGAAATTTGGTATATCCACTCCAGGTTACATCTCAGTGCTAGTATTGCTAAGTGCTGAACTTGCCATTGGATGCTACAGTGAAACAAGTCAGTCCAGGAGTGTTTTTTAAAAAGTAAGAACTATGGCAAATGCAAAAGGGGTGTGTGTGGGGGGGGGAAGGAGGGTGGGAAATTTAGGTGGCTGATCTGTAAGTATTTCTGCATTTCTCTGTCATACCAATCTTTAAGTACTCAAGATTTATCAACTGAAAATAATTGGGAATGTAATCATCTCCCAGGACTGACTTGTGGGAAAGATGTCTGCATATCTGCATGGGGGTGAAGGTAGACTGAAATAGCAGCAGGCAGTACTATGGTTAAACTGAAGGGTCTCAGCTAGACTTTGGGGACAAGTCACAGGACGGCCATGACGATGAAGTTTAGGAGCAGAAATGACCCCCTGCAAACCTGTACGTGTCTGCTAAAGATGTGTAGATAGCTTTCTCTTTGCAGTTTCTGACCACCTCACTGTCTGTTATTGCCTGAAACAAGGCAAGTGCTAGTCCCAGGTTGGTGCAGCATATTTTGCTGTTACCACTGCTCAGTCTTTGCTGCTGCCTGTGAAAGCCAGGCCAAGCGCCAGTCCAGACCTCTTGCTGTTTGACTATGCAGTGCCCTAAACAACACTTCTTGCTCTAGTTTAGGGCACTTATTTCAATTAGACACATGCCTTCTACCCCCCCACCATGCTGCAGCATGTCTCCTTTTCCTGCATTGTCCATTCCTCCATCCCAAGCCAGGACCCTTCTGTGTAGCCAAACCCACCCCAGCACAGCAGAGCAATTCCTTCCCCCAAAAGCTTGGGGGCAGCTGTGTGCCTTGCTCTGCCAGCTCAGCTACATCTTGGCACCCAGACTTTGCTGGTGTTGCTGGCAGCAGCTGGTTCAGCCTCCCAGCTGTGTAGGTTCCCTCATCCCTGGGCTGTGAAGATGGCCTTGCAGCAAGTCGGGTTGCCCTTGCTCCTGAGCTTTTAGTCTGAACTGTGCTGCAATATAATGAGGCCAGAGTGGTGTCTCTGCGTGTTTTCATGTTGCGTGAATGTATTTGGTAGTGCCAAAGGTCTTTTTAGAACAGGAGACTGAGACCTCTATCTCCAAATAGCTAGTTACCAGCCTTTGTTGGTGTATGTGGGTTGATATGTATGGAGAGATGGGTTGGAGACACCCTTGTACTTTGGTACAGTAGGGAAAATGGCAGAGGAAATTATGCTTTGGGAGCCTTGATGGAACTAAAAGGTAATTATGGAGCAGAGTTTGGGATACAAGCTGCCCTGGCAGCTTGTATATCCTTTGAATGTCCTTGGGAATATTAAAACCTGCCTGGACACAGTCCTGGGCAATCAGCTCTGCCTGACCCTGTTTGAGCAGGGGCAATGCATGATCTCAAGATGTCTCTTCCAACCTCAGAGACTTCATGAATTTGTGATTCTGTAGCTTGTTTTAAGAGACAGCCCTGAAGAGCTGGAACTTACTGTTCATACCGAGGAGACAGGAGAACAAGGGCACAATTGCCGGTTTTGGGAGGGGGCTCTTCCTTCCCCTCCCTGCTCTTTTAGTAACCACCTTCCTCTGCCACCCACTACATTAGTCAGGATCCTGCTGTGATGGAGTCATGGCCATTTTGGGCCATTGTTAATCTACTGCTTAAGGCAATCTGTTTCTATCCTGCTACATCTTGGGTGCAGACCAAAGTAGGCAGCATTAACACATTGGGCATGATGAGAGAGAGACCCTTGGGCTGGTAAGTGGGTAGATTTTTGAGACGTACATGTTCAGTCTCTAGTTTGTTCTAGTTTAGTCTCAGTCTCTTTCTGAGATCTTTGAGAAAACTGAAGGTTTGATCCTGTCTTTCCATCACATGGCATGGTATAAGGCTGTGGAACAAATCCCATGAATTTTAAAGCTGAAAAGGACCTTGCCATTTGTCTGTGGAAGCGGTGGCACCTGGACCTCCTACAGGACGTATGCTGTCACATTTCAACTATTTTACTGTGAAAGTTTTCCTCGTATGAGCTAGTCTGTTCCACAGACTGTGTCAACAAACATTTGAGTTCAGCACAGGATTTCCAATTGCCTTTTTTTTCCTGTGTTAAGCTATGTCCCATGAAGAAGAAATGTTTATGGTGGGAGGCAGAAGGGAGGGACTGTGTAAAAGATGCACATCAGGCTGATAACTCTTAGTGGCTGACTAACAATTTTTGACAGATGATAATGTACTATTAGAACCAGTGCTGAATTTCAGTTGTTTCTTTAGTCTGTAATTGTCAAACTGTAATTTCCTACTTTTTTTTTTCTTTTTTTAAGGCTCCACATTTCCTCTAGGGGAAATTTCTGCTATGTCCTTTGCTATTCTATGAGGAAACACAGTACAAATTACTACACATATTTGAAGCAATCACTCAGATTTTTTGACAAGGAAGTCAAATGCAAACACCGTTCAGTTTTTGGGAGCACGTGTCTCAATACACAAGGCAAACTATTTAATATAATTTGTTCGTCTCTGCGGGAAATGACTTGGGATGATTCTAATAAAGTCTCAGTAGATGCAGTTTAAAAAGTTGGTGCCTGACAAGCTGCAATGACGTAACTTGGCAAGAGAGTTTAAGTGTGTTTAAATTGGCTCCACTGCGCATCGTTAGACTCTCAAGCTTTCTCTCCTGGAAATTAGCAGCTCTCTGAGCATACAGCCAGGTTTGATTATGGCTCTAATCTAGGGGAAAGTGAGAGACTGTCTCAAAGGAAAAATGTCCTGTGAAAACTAGAAGGATTTCTACAGTGCTTTGGTTGCATCCCAAGACAAGGGACGGGATTCTTGCCTAACCCATTGAATTGAAAGATTACAGGTCAAGCAGAGCTAGCTGCATGCCCCTGTTAGGGGCTGGCTTTAAAACTGCTTGGACCGGGCTGTTTTCAATATTTCTCAACTTTTCTAAACTCAGAAACGGTTCTTGAGGAAGATGAGGCCAATTCAGAGCTGTCACTGTCCTCTCCAGCTGCCTAGGGCTCCTGTTCTGCAGACCTTTTCTGGGGGGGCTCGTTCTTCCCAGATCCTGGCAAATATGAGTCAATGTCTTGAAGAGACTCCCAAATTCTGAATTTAATTTTAGAAGAGACAACATTGTCAGAGTGTGCCATTGCACATCTGCAATGTGAATTGCAGTGTGGGATTATTCCCTTGTCAAGCGTGAAGATAGGAGGATTCCCTCCAAGGACCTTTTCCCTCTATCAGAAACATGAATGGCCAGTAGAGAAAAAAGACCATTTTCATCTTCACAGTTAAAGGCAGCAGCTGAGTCTGTCATCAGTCTTGGGTCACTGTAAGCATTACTAGCTGGAGACCTGACAAATCTTATTAATCCCACAGTTAGACAAAGTGATTTGATTTTGACTTATTTTAGGGACGGTCCTGCCATGAAAAAGATTCGTAATAAAGAGTTTCCACTGTACTACGTATAACCAGCATCTTAGGTATACGGTACAGTAATGTCTGGGGGAGTTACACCATCCAAGTATCTCCAGACTGCTTTGAGGCATTAGAAGGTGAGGAAAACTACCTGAGAAAATTGATTTTTCCCTTGAGGCAGAATAACACCTTTTCTACAAGCACTGTCATGTATGGGCATTTGATCATAAGGCCTATTTTTCCCTGAGCAATATTTCAGAGTTGCTGCAATTACTGCCCATGTACCGAATATTTCAGCGTCCACTTTATGCAGAGGCTAGTAAGGCTAGTCTTACAAAACATTTATGTAAAATTCACTAGGCCTTGGTAAGCATATGGCAAACAAAGCTGACTAAAATAATGTTATGACACAGGCATGGCTAAGGAATCTCTTGGTAATTGCTGATGGCTTTCTTGAGAGCTTTAAGATGCATTAGCATGCGGTACATGATAGTGCCTGTGACCTACACATGCCACTATAATCTTGGGGGTCAGTAGTATCATATTTGCTAGCCTAGTTATTTGTAGTCTTGGACTAAAAACATCACAAATGACCTCACTAAATGGAAAGCCTGATCAGAGTAGGTTAACAGCATAGCTCACATACTGTCCTGTGCTTCTACTAGTAATAACCTAATTCAGCTAAGAGTATCCCTGCAGTAGCATGAGCAGCACATCTGAGGACCAGGTGTGGAATTGAGCCAGCAGCCCAAAGTGCTCTTGATGGTGCTGGTTGACTGCCACTTAGATGGGCCAATGCATCCATGGTAAAAAAAAGTGTTTCAGATATGATGTGAAACTCTCCTTAAAGGGGTCTATACTTATACACATTACTTATACCACTGCTTTTTAGAAGTCTGCCTTTTGGTGAGATAGCAGGCTACCACGAGTACATCATGCTGGTGGCTTGCAAAGAATAGTTGAGCAGAATATCAGACAATGTTGTACTAAGGACTGATTATCAACACTGGACTTTAAACATGAGGTCTGAGATTTTAAATACCAGGAAGTAGTAAATAGCCCACACTTAGGTAGGAGGCCCCTTTTTTGTGGCCAGTACTGACACGTCCATCACTTGACTGGTGGTACAACAATGTTCTTTGGAGCCCTGTAGCGCGTCCAGATTTTGCATTGCAATATCGCCCTCCAGTGGCTCTTCGACAGAAAGATGGGAACCTGCAAAGAGCTTTCAGTTAGTGGAAGTGGCATTACGCCAGTTTAGGAGGATGAAAGAGCGCAGTTCTAGTTTTGCTCATAGGTGTGGATGCAGTTGATCTTCGGTGTATGTATTGCCAACCTCTGGGTTTATTACAAAATGATTAGCTCCATTCTTTGTTGCAAAACTTCACCAGAAGTATGATGTCTGATGATCCTAGGGCTGCCTGCAGTACACAGAGGCAGATTGGGACAACAGAAACTTCTTCCAGCCAAAGGTCTATACAACCATTGCAGGACAGGCCTGTGGTTTGTAATCTTTGGAGAGCTCCTTTTTATCTTGTGATGTACAAAATTAAGATTCCTATGTATGAGTCCCACGCTGCAAAGATTGTGAACAGGCTTTAAGAATGATTGACAAACAATATCATTCATGTTAACATTGTAGAAGTTATGGGCAGGTAATGCTGGAAAAGAAACAGGTAAGCCACTCCATACATCACATGGAAAGTGGTGCTTCAATAACTGAACGCACGGATGCTTTCTGGAACAAGAGGAAAATCGTTTTTTGCTCTCCAAGGTAATGCTGGTAACTTATGTTCATTCTTACACCAGGGTACACATCTGTTTCAACTAGTGCATGGATTTCACAAGTCTATCTTAAGTCATTTCTGTAGGGGCTATAGTTAAAAGGCTGCTCCCATACAGGAATCAGAGGTGGCCCATAAAATCCACATGGAGGGTGTTTGTGCTGGCACATGGTGCCGTGATAGCTGCCTTGCAGTGCTTCACAGCTGCTCCACTGCTGTCATTTAGGTTCTCCTCTCTACCCTTCAAAGAAACCCTGAATGTGTGTTACCACTGCCCTCTTTTCAGGTATACTTTTCTGCAGAGGAGCTGTTGCCAAATTTATTTTGACCTTTTTATGTGTAGGTGAGATTTCAGGCATCAGATCAAGACAAGTTAATTTGAAAACAGTTTGTGATCAAGTCTCTTTAAGGCAGTACTATAACTTAAAAAATCAGAACACTGGACCCTTGTGATATGTAAAACTTCAATAATCTGAAATGACACCTGGTAGGACCCAGGGAAAATGATGACATCTATTCCTCTTCCTGAGGAGACTCAAGTATCAAACCACAGCTCTAGGGGAAGGTTCTACAACATGAAGGTCATGGGAATCAGAGGATTCAGAGAGGAAATTGTTTTATCACATTTCTAGCTCCCCTTGACTCTTTGACAACAGGCTGAAAGAGCCTCATATGCACTAAAGGAAGCATCCAAGAAAACCTCAGAGACGCTTGTCCCCAGACACATCCTCAGCACATATTTATAAAGCCTCATTGAAAAAGAGACTTACTTTTGTAGTCGGGCTATCATTTTTGCCAGTGCTTGCAGATGATCTTTAAAGTTCTCTTCCAACTCAAACCATTCTGTGATTCTATGTATGAGTATGTCTGTGCTGCTAAATTCAGACTCATCACTTCCTTGATAGATTGGTGTTCCTAAATCTACAGTGAAATCATTTTTCTTCTGACATGCAAATATTTTAATCAGATGTAGAAGGAAGAAAAAGGACAGTGACGTTTCCTGGAGATACAGACCACTGTATATTACCAGCAATTAATTCCTTGTTGCAGTGAGTATTTGTGTGTTTCCACTGTGTTTCAGCTGAATAACCTCCGAACTCTAAGAACAAGTGATGCTCTGATTTAAAACACCATATGCCTTTTATTCATGCTGGCCTAGATATTTCTTATGGTGTTTTAAGCTCTGACCTTGGTCCCTTTCAAGATGGAAGCAAGCTTCTGTGAGAATGAGACAACAGCCACGCCTATCTCAAATGGGATATCAGTCTCCTATTTTAGTTGTTTCTCTGTATCCCTTATGAATGAGACTGTGTTATGATATTCACACCATCTCATCATTGTGCTTTGGTTTGCAAGTAAGGGGGTACTTGTGTTGTGCCTTGCTTTATCTCTCTCTAGAACTACTGTGTAAATTATTTCCACGAATTATGTTTAATGTAGCAATGTGCTATCTCCTTAAACTTTGCTGAATTGGGAGAAAGAAAAAAAAACATCCAGTCGGATCCTGAAAGTATTAATATTGATGTGAAAGCCTAATGGGTAAAGTTTATAGAGAAGAGGAAGATCTTTAATTAGATACTGGGTTATATCCCTTTTTTATCCCACTGGATAAAGCTGAAAAAAATAAATGTATTCTGGGTATATCCTTTCTGCTGATAACCAGGGTTTTAATTCCTCTGTGACAGCATTACTCACTTAAAAATTAGGTCTTTAGTTTCTGTTAGTAACCCAGACTTCTTTGGAGATGGTAGTATCATAAAATTTATATTGAAATGGTTTTTAGAGATCTGGATTCCTACCCCTCCCCTGTTCAGAGTACAGCTGCTTTCAAAGCCCAGTTGGGCTGCTTGGAGCCATGTTCAACCAAGCTAGTCACCACAGAGGGGAGGTATCTTTGTGTTCAACTTTTCAGCTCCCCAGTCTGAGAAGATGACTTGCACTCAAAGATTTAAATTTTTTTGATTAATCACTGTTAAGCTTAATACTATTTTTTGCCTTTTGTCTTACGTATATGCGAGCAAAATTCAGATGTTGAGTGTGGTGATGCAAACTTACAAATGTATTTGAACTGCAAAAGAGATTAAAAAAAAGCACACTGTTTAGAAGGAAGTGAAATTTTGACTGTTACACCTTTTTTTTTCTTTTTATTTGTTCTTTTTTTTTCCAGGTACACCTCTGCAATCATTTCCACAATGAAAGATAAAATGCACAAGGTCAACACATCAACAGTATCTGAATTTATTCTCATAGGCCTTTCTGATGCTCCAGAGGTGCGTTTTTTTCTCTTTGTGCTGTTTTTGATCATCTATTTGGTCACCATGGCAAGCAACATCACAGTCTTTGTTGCCATTAGCACAGATACTCGTCTGCACAACCCTATGTACTTCTTCCTTGGCAACTTATCCCTACTGGATATCTTATGCCCCACTATTACTGTGCCAAAGATGCTGGAGGTCTTGTTGTCTGAGAACAATGTGATTTCATTCAGTGGCTGCATACTCCAGCTGTTCTTCCTCGTTGATGTTGTAGGCACAGAGATTTTTCTCTTGGCTGTGATGGCATATGACCGTTATGTTGCCATATGTCAACCGCTGCAGTACGTTAATATTGTGAGTATGAAACTATGTGCTCGCCTCGCCATTGGCACCTGGGTAGTAGGATTTTTTAATTCTCTATTGCACACATCTTTGATTTTTACACTCTTTTTTTGTGCTTCTAATGAAGTTGAGAAATATTACTGTGATATTGCACCTGTGCTGGCCCTCTCCTGCTTACCTACATACAGCAGGGAACTGGTGATTCTTACAGTAGCTGGGGTCCTTGGAAGCAGTGCCTTTGTGGTCACTCTGGTCTCATATGTCTACATCCTTCTGGCTATCCTGTGCATGAACTCTGCTGAGAGCAGGCACAAAGCTTTCTCCACTTGCAGCTCTCACTTGACAGTGGTATGCCTTTTCTATGGGACTACTATTTGCACGTATGTACGGCCTTCTTCTGCCTACTCACCTGATCAGGATAGGATAGTTTCCATGCTCTATGGGATCCTCACTCCGCTGCTAAACCCCATAATCTACAGTCTGAGGAACAAAGAAGTCAAATGTGCCCTTGGAAGAGTAATCAGCCAGGTGAGAACTACTTTAACAAAATGAGAACATCTTTCCCAGTCTCTGGCCTCCTCTGGAAGCCCAAGCAATTGGATGGGGACTGCTGGTAATGACATCTCCTCTTACTTTAATCATCTAAAAGATAGATGTTGGAATAGAACCTCCTTCTCTAGGCTTCATTTACAATTAAAAGGGAGAGGTATGCATCTCCAGACAGCCAACTGGATGGCTCAAGTCTGGGTCATTATTACAGGAGGAGGTGACCTTGGCTTGTAATCTTTTCCTCCATTGAGCATGGAAGAAGCTTAGGTGAGAACCTTGGTCCTAAACACGGCTGTTGCCAGCCAGGTACTGTAGGCACACTTAATGGTGCCCACGCTTCTGTTAAAGTAGCTTATAGAACTGTTTCCTCTTACTGACCATTTAATTCCTGTGGAAAAGAATGTAACTGTATCCTCCGTGGGAGACTGACTGGAGGGAAAGCTCCTTTGCCACCATTTAAGCTCATCAGTCTGGGTGTTTTCAACTGGCATGCCAGTAATTCAGCTTCAATGCCAACAAGCATATCTGGCCATAGCTTGTGCCACATATCTCGGTCTGCCAGCATGTGAATCAGCTCCTACAAACTGGAGGCATCAGCTATGTTGATGTCTATACAGTAAAAGAAATCCTAGAAAACTATAGCAAGTGGGACGATGGGGAGGCTTTTCAGTCACGGTCTTTCTGTGATCACTGTCTGGGCCTGCCCTGGCTTTTCACAGTGTTGGTGGACTGAAGGAAGGCTTATCGAGTGTGCTTTAGGTCAGCGAGTCCATAACTAGGAACAGCACTTCCAGGTGAAAGCAAAGGTATGGCTGACAAAAAGGTGGAAATGGACGCAAGAGAAGGGAAGTGCTGTGCCATCTCCTTTGTGCATTGTGGCTGTAAATCTGTGTATACCTTAACTATGTGCCTCTGTGATGGGGTGATAAACTTACAGCTTGATGTGGACCTAAGGCTGTGTTAAAACACTGTGCTAAATAGCTGATATTGCACATGGTTCCTTACTGAAAAAACAAATGTCAAGGATGTCTTTTAATGGCCTTTCCTGTGGTTGCTGCCTTGGCATGAAGGCTAAACTAATGACTTTTCTGCAGGAACTCAGATCTTAGTGATAACAAATGCACATTCTTATACTATGGAAGTAATCTGAGCTTCATTCTTATCTGTAGAACATGTTTGCAATGGGTTCATAGGGCAACTAATAACCAAAAGAGCTTTTACCGGGGGTAATGTATTCTGATTTTGTTGTTGTTGTTGTTTTGAAAATATTTCACCAACTTAAGAAATGACATGAAAGTCTATCCAAGGTCATTTAAGTTTCAAAGCCAAGCTTTTAGAAGCTGCTAAAGCCACCCGTGTAGCCATACCACTACAGAGTTTCCAACAGAGTTCAGTGTGCTGACCTACAGTAATCATGGGATTAAGTCACCTAAGCACAAGTTTTATTGATGACCCAAGGCATCTTTCCTGGTCCCTAGTTTATGCTCAAAAATAATAATAAATACACCCAAAATACTCAGTCCTGTTTCATTTCCACCAGCTGGCTGAAGAGATCAGAAATCCTGTGAAACAGGGGGGTAATTGCCTATTATGTGTAGAGTGACAGGTATTTCCATGGTTTTACCTGTGATTCTTGATCTATGACAATAGAAATGATTTTCCAAAAACAGCCACACTGATTCCTGAGCCATATGACAAATTGCAAGGCATTTATCAATGCCGACAGAGGGACTGTCTGCTCTTCAAAAAATGAGCACAGAAAACTTGTTATAGGCTGGCGCACCATTCCCCTTCAATGGTCACTTAACAACTGGTCTGCAGGGTCACAAAAATTACTGTGGAGATGATGTGGGGATGGGGAGGAGCAGCTATGCTGTTTCCTTGCAAATCCAAAGATTCTGGTTGCTAGACCTGGAATTCCGAGATCAGACTTGCTCAGGAAGCATTTCTGTCTCACACCTCATGAGCTTTTTGTCCACTTTATATCCTATATGTTGGATAGGAGAGTAGCGATCAGCCTCATATGTGCTATGGTTCAGCATTAGTGGCCTGTATGTGCCTGGGTGGGCTGGGACAGACCCATTGAAGAGAAATGCCTGCAGAGCAGTGGATGTGAGAGTACTGAGTCAGGCTGTAAAAGGAGAATTCCACAGCTTTGTAGCTGAGGGCAGCCCCAGCCTGCACGGCATGGCCCCAAGCAGCAGTGGTCAGAGGGGTGCTTATGTCTGTGTTCTCCATGCCACAGCTGCACTGTCCAAAAGCCCATCTCCTGTGTGGAGTTCTCAGACCATCTGCTGCATGCCCTGGAACAGACGCTGCATGGCCCATTGAGTTTTGCCCCTGCTTCCACCTCTCGGCAATGGACATGCCAGCACCAAGGCGTATGCGGGGAAATGCTGAGATCTGCATGGCAGCTGCATGGGTGTGATGGTGAAACAGATGTTCCTGAGGCCAACAGTCTGGGCTGAGCTGTCTGAGGATTCAGAGTCACTGCTAGGGCAGAGCAAAGACAATGAGGAAGCACAGCAAGTCAAGGGGAGAGAAGTGGATTCAGATGGGGAAGAAAAACCAAAAAAAATGCCCATAAAACAAAGACCACACCCATGCATTAATGACCATGTTTTCTTCTACTCTGGCTAAGGCCCTTCCCTTCCGGAGTGTATTCTGCAAGGGAGGAAAAGGTCATCCTTGCCAGTAAAGCCTAAAAGAAGAGATCATAAGAGTTGTGGTGGTGTACTTGGTGTACTCTACTTGCTCCCACACTCCTCTTCTGTAAGAATATTTGGTATGCTTTTACTGAGAATGCCTCTCAAAGTGTCTCAGTTGAAAAACCTACAGCAAAATGAAAATTCAGATCTTCTGATAGAAGATCTTAAACTGAATCAATTTCTGAAGGAGCCTCCTTTAATTGGGATTAAAGATCAACTGCATACTTTAGGAGAATGAAGCACTGCTGAAGGACTTATTTGGGAAAGATTAAAAGCTGCCTTCAGTTCATTTTGTGGGGCTTAACCACATCATTCAGGGCATAGTGTTTCTTTGTTATAGAAACTGACGTAGAAAGTCATCCATGGGGATGAGCATACTGCAGTGGTTGTGCACGTTGCACATTTGTTGCACATTTGTTGCACGTTGGTTGTCACGCCTCTCACCCATCCTGGAATGGTTCAGTAGCAGCAGATGTTGGAGCCAGGCCCCCCTTCTGGTGTCAGTTCACTTTGGATCTGAGGAAAGACCTGCTGTGACCTCCATACCTGTTCTGAATTCATCCTTCATTCCCCTGTATTGGGGAAACTGGTGGAAAAAAACCAAACCTGGTGTTGTTATAGCTTCTCAGACACAGGGTTCTTTCTTACTGAAGGGTCATAGAAGATTCAATGGAATAGGTTATATTTGTTCCTATGTTATCACAGAGCAGCATCTTCAGTGTCATCTTTTCTGGTGACTGGCTTCAATGCTGGTACCCTTTATCCTTAAGCTAAGTACTGTGACTAACTCCTTTTCAACACAAACATCTCTCCACCTAGCTCAGGAAGGCCACACATCAGAAGTTCAACACTCTCTAAAATGCACTCATATATTCATTCTTCTACTGCTTAATGACTCATTTTCACTTGTTCTTTATAAGTTAGTGATACTTCAGTTTTCACCTAAGGATTAACTCAGATTTTCCCAATGAGATTTAAATGAAAAGGTTCTGTCCCACCCATTGTGGAGAAAATAAAGTATTTTGCTCCTTCCGATTTTTTAGGCATTTTTCAACTATCAGTTAACGCAGCAACTTTTCAGGCATAGTATTTTTCCTAGATTGCCTCCTGAATATGGTTAGCTCATTTTTAAAATGATGCTGAATCAAAGAGTTTGTTCTCATGTCAAACAGAATATAGGCAAAACGAAAACTAGGAAACCCAAGTCACACAAACTGAAAAAAGTCAGACTGTTTTAAGCAATACCTGTATTGATATACTAGGGGAGGGGGATGGCGGGAATTCCTCCACACCTGGAATATAGCAAAGTTGTTTTTTTTTTTTTTACATAAAAATCAGTCTTCTGTATTCATGCTTACCACAGAACTTCTGCTTGCAACCCTGCGACCTTACCAGACACATTTTAGTGTTGTTTGCATTGCTGTTTCTGCTCTTATCAGTAGACCGTCCTGTAAAAGAAATGAGAAAGACTGGGGAGGAGAGATTGTATGACAGATGGACAGCAACTCTTAATGCAGATTTGACTGCAAGGTGTGCAGTCTCTATTGGCTCCAAATGAGAAATTTCTCACCTCTAAAACCTGAAGGGAAGAGCCAGAGAGAGCTTACTTGCAGAAGAGGGAGCTCTCGTACTCCTTATCAGAAAGGAGGTATTTTTTAGCAGTTAACGTGCACATTCACATACTTGTGCTCTGTTTGGGGGTAGGATTCCAGGTCGGTCACAGTCTCTGAACCTGAGACAAGGCAGAGAAGGGCCATTAGAATTTACTTTCATTTCCTACAGATGTAGCCTGTCCTCTCTTCTCCTGCATTTAGACAAATGGACTTTATTCCTCTCAGAGTTGAAAAGAACTTTTTTTATTTTTTTTTTTCCCAAGTGATCCTTTGTATGTGTGTGTTTGTTTGTTTGAGTTGTTGTTCTGTTACTTGGACTTCCGTTACTCTGTTATCATGGACCAAAAAAACTAATTTTCTGCACCGGGGAGGGAACCACTGTAAATGAGGAAATGCGTGTTTCTGTTCAGGAGGGAAGAAATCTCTTTTTCTAAACTGGTCGGAAACCGCGTAGTAGTTCCAGTCCCATCAACCTTTTGTAGTCTTCTGAGAGTCCAGCACATGCAAGGCTGAATTAATCCCTGGAGAAATGATACTTGGGTCTTGCTTTATGTCCTTTTCTGCTATGTCCTTTGCTATTCTATGAGGAAACACAGTACAAATTACTACACATATTTGAAGCAATCACTCAGATTTTTTGACAAGGAAGTCAAATGCAAATACCATCCAGTTTTTGGGAGCCCGTGTCTCAATACTCAAGGCAAACTATTTAGTATAATTTGTTCGTCTCTGCGGGAAATGACTTGGGATGATTCTAATAAAGTCTCAGTAGATGCAGTTTAAAAAGTTGGTGCCTGACAAGCTGCAATGACGTAACTTGGCAAGAGAGTTTAAGTGTGTTTAAATTGGCTCCACTGCGCATCGTTAGACTCTCAAGCTTTCTCTCCTGGAAATTAGCAGCTCTCTGAGCATACAGCCAGGTTTGATAATGGCTCTAATCTAGGGGAAAGTGAGAGACTGTCTCAAAGGAAAAATGTCCTGTGAAAACTAGAAGGATTTCTACAGTGCTTTGGTTGCATCCCAAGACAAGGGACGGGATTCTTGCCTAACCCATTGAATTGAAAGATTACAGGTCAAGCAGAGCTAGCTGCATGCCCCTGTTAGGGGCTGGCTTTAAAACTGCTTGGACCGGGCTGTTTTCAATACTTCTCAACTTTTCTAAACTCAGAAACAGTTCTTGAGGAAGATGAGGCCAATTCAGAGCTGTCACTGTCCTCTCCAGCTGCCTAGGACTCCTGTTCTGCAGACCTTTTCTGGGGGGGCTCGTTCTTCCCAGATCCTGGCAAATATGAGTCAATGTCTTGAAGAGACTCCCAAATTCTGAATTTAATTTTAGAAGAGACAACATTGTCAGAGTGTGCCATTGCACATCTGCAATGTGAATTGCAGTGTGGGATTATTCCCTTGTCAAGCGTGAAGATAGGAGGATTCCCTCCAAGGACCTTTTCCCTCTATCAGAAACATGAATGGCCAGTAGAGAAAAAAGACCATTTTCATCTTCACAGTTAAAGGCAGCAGCTGAGTCTGTCATCAGTCTTGGGTCACTGTAAGCATTACTAGCTGGAGACCTGACAAATCTTATTAATCCCACAGTTAGACAAAGTGATTTGATTTTGACTTATTTTAGGGACGGTCCTGCCATGAAAAAGATTCGTAATAAAGAGTTTCCACTGTACTACGTATAACCAGCATCTTAGGTATACGGTACAGTAATGTCTGGGGGAGTTACACCATCCAAGTATCTCCAGACTGCTTTGAGGCATTAGAAGGTGAGGAAAACTACCTGAGAAAATTGATTTTTCCCTTGAGGCAGAATAACACCTTTTCTACAAGCACTGTCATGTATGGGCATTTGATCATAAGGCCTATTTTTCCCTGAGCAATATTTCAGAGTTGCTGCAATTACTGCCCATGTACCGAATATTTCAGCGTCCACTTTATGCAGAGGCTAGTAAGGCTAGTCTTACAAAACATTTATGTAAAATTCACTAGGCCTTGGTAAGCATATGGCAAACAAAGCTGACTAAAATAATGTTATGACACAGGCATGGCTAAGGAATCTCTTGGTAATTGCTGATGGCTTTCTTGAGAGCTTTAAGATGCATTAGCATGCGGTACATGATAGTGCCTGTGACCTACACATGCCACTATAATCTTGGGGGTCAGTAGTATCATATTTGCTAGCCTAGTTATTTGTAGTCTTGGACTAAAAACATCACAAATGACCTCACTAAATGGAAAGCCTGATCAGAGTAGGTTAACAGCATAGCTCACATACTGTCCTGTGCTTCTACTAGTAATAACCTAATTCAGCTAAGAGTATCCCTGCAGTAGCATGAGCAGCACATCTGAGGACCAGGTGTGGAATTGAGCCAGCAGCCCAAAGTGCTCTTGATGGTGCTGGTTGACTGCCACTTAGATGGGCCAATGCATCCATGGTAAAAAAAAGTGTTTCAGATATGATGTGAAACTCTCCTTAAAGGGGTCTATACTTATACACATTACTTATACCACTGCTTTTTAGAAGTCTGCCTTTTGGTGAGATAGCAGGCTACCACGAGTACATCATGCTGGTGGCTTGCAAAGAATAGTTGAGCAGAATATCAGACAATGTTGTACTAAGGACTGATTATCAACACTGGACTTTAAACATGAGGTCTGAGATTTTAAATACCAGGAAGTAGTAAATAGCCCACACTTAGGTAGGAGGCCCCTTTTTTGTGGCCAGTACTGACACGTCCATCACTTGACTGGTGGTACAACAATGTTCTTTGGAGCCCTGTAGCGCGTCCAGATTTTGCATTGCAATATCGCCCTCCAGTGGCTCTTCGACAGAAAGATGGGAACCTGCAAAGAGCTTTCAGTTAGTGGAAGTGGCATTACGCCAGTTTAGGAGGATGAAAGAGCGCAGTTCTAGTTTTGCTCATAGGTGTGGATGCAGTTGATCTTCGGTGTATGTATTGCCAACCTCTGGGTTTATTACAAAATGATTAGCTCCATTCTTTGTTGCAAAACTTCACCGGAAGTATGATGTCTGATGATCCTAGGGCTCCCTGCAGTACACAGAGGCAGACTGGGACAACAGAAACTTCTTCCAGCCAAAGGTCTATACAACCATTGCAGGACAGGCCTGTGGTTTGTAATCTTTGGAGAGCTCCTTTTTATCTTGTGATGTACAAAATTAAGATTCCTATGTATGAGTCCCACGCTGCAAAGATTGTGAACAGGCTTTAAGAATGATTGACAAACAATATCATTCATGTTAACATTGTAGAAGTTATGGGCAGGTAATGCTGGAAAAGAAACAGGTAAGCCACTCCATACATCACATGGAAAGTGGTGCTTCAATAACTGAACGCACGGATGCTTTCTGGAACAAGAGGAAAATCGTTTTTTGCTCTCCAAGGTAATGCTGGTAACTTATGTTCATTCTTACACCAGGGTACACATCTGTTTCAACTAGTGCATGGATTTCACAAGTCTATCTTAAGTCATTTCTGTAGGGGCTATAGTTAAAAGGCTGCTCCCATACAGGAATCAGAGATGGCCCATAAAATCCACATGGAGGGTGTTTGTGCTGGCACATGGTGCCGTGATAGCTGCCTTGCAGTGCTTCACAGCTGCTCCACTGCTGTCATTTAGGTTCTCCTCTCTACCCTTCAAAGAAACCCTGAATGTGTGTTACCACTGCCCTCTTTTCAGGTATACTTTTCTGCAGAGGAGCTGTTGCCAAATTTATTTTGACCTTTTTATGTGTAGGTGAGATTTCAGGCATCAGATCAAGACAAGTTAATTTGAAAACAGTTTGTGATCAAGTCTCTTTAAGGCAGTACTATAACTTAAAAAATCAGAACACTGGACCCTTGTGATATGTAAAACTTCAATAATCTGAAATGACACCTGGTAGGACCCAGGGAAAATGATGACATCTATTCCTCTTCCTGAGGAGACTCAAGTATCAAACCACAGCTCTAGGGGAAGGTTCTACAACATGAAGGTCATGGGAATCAGAGGATTCAGAGAGGAAATTGTTTTATCACATTTCTAGCTCCCCCTGACTCTTTGACAACAGGCTGAAAGAGCCTCATATGCACTAAAGGAAGCATCCAAGAAAACCTCAGAGACGCTTGTCCCCAGACACATCCTCAGCACATATTTATAAAGCCTCATTGAAAAAGAGACTTACTTTTGTAGTCGGGCTATCATTTTTGCCAGTGCTTGCAGATGATCTTTAAAGTTCTCTTCCAACTCAAACCATTCTGTGATTCTATGTATGAGTATGTCTGTGCTGCTAAATTCAGACTCATCACTTCCTTGATAGATTGGTGTTCCTAAATCTACAGTGAAATCATTTTTCTTCTGACATGCAAATATTTTAATCAGATGTAGAAGGAAGAAAAAGGACAGTGACGTTTCCTGGAGATACAGACCACTGTATATTACCAGCAATTAATTCCTTGTTGCAGTGAGTATTTGTGTGTTTCCACTGTGTTTCAGCTGAATAACCTCCGAACTCTAAGAACAAGTGATGCTCTGATTTAAAACACCATATGCCTTTTATTCATGCTGGCCTAGATATTTCTTATGGTGTTTTAAGCTCTGACCTTGGTCCCTTTCAAGATGGAAGCAAGCTTCTGTGAGAATGAGACAACAGCCACGCCTATCTCAAATGGGATATCAGTCTCCTATTTTAGTTGTTTCTCTGTATCCCTTATGAATGAGACTGTGTTATGATATTCACACCATCTCATCATTGTGCTTTGGTTTGCAAGTAAGGGGGTACTTGTGTTGTGCCTTGCTTTATCTCTCTCTAGAACTACTGTGTAAATTATTTCCACGAATTATGTTTAATGTAGCAATGTGCTATCTCCTTAAACTTTGCTGAATTGGGAGAAAGAAAAAAAAACATCCAGTCGGATCCTGAAAGTATTAATATTGATGTGAAAGCCTAATGGGTAAAGTTTATAGAGAAGAGGAAGATCTTTAATTAGATACTGGGTTATATCCCTTTTTTATCCCACTGGATAAAGCTGAAAAAAATAAATGTATTCTGGGTATATCCTTTCTGCTGATAACCAGGGTTTTAATTCCTCTGTGACAGCATTACTCACTTAAAAATTAGGTCTTTAGTTTCTGTTAGTAACCCAGACTTCTTTGGAGATGGTAGTATCATAAAATTTATATTGAAATGGTTTTTAGAGATCTGGATTCCTACCCCTCCCCTGTTCAGAGTACAGCTGCTTTCAAAGCCCAGTTGGGCTGCTTGGAGCCATGTTCAACCAAGCTAGTCACCACAGAGGGGAGGTATCTTTGTGTTCAACTTTTCAGCTCCCCAGTCTGAGAAGATGACTTGCACTCAAAGATTTAAATTTTTTTGATTAATCACTGTTAAGCTTAATACTATTTTTTGCCTTTTGTCTTACGTATATGCGAGCAAAATTCAGATGTTGAGTGTGGTGATGCAAACTTACAAATGTATTTGAACTGCAAAAGAGATTAAAAAAAAGCACACTGTTTAGAAGGAAGTGAAATTTTGACTGTTACACCTTTTTTTTTTCTTTTTATTTGTTCTTTTTTTTTTCCAGGTACACCTCTGCAATCATTTCCACAATGAAAGATAAAATGCACAAGGTCAACACATCAACAGTATCTGAATTTATTCTCATAGGCCTTTCTGATGCTCCAGAGGTGCGTTTTTTTCTCTTTGTGCTGTTTTTGATCATCTATTTGGTCACCATGGCAAGCAACATCACAGTCTTTGTTGCCATTAGCACAGATACTCGTCTGCACAACCCTATGTACTTCTTCCTTGGCAACTTATCCCTACTGGATATCTTATGCCCCACTATTACTGTGCCAAAGATGCTGGAGGTCTTGTTGTCTGAGAACAATGTGATTTCATTCAGTGGCTGCATACTCCAGCTGTTCTTCCTCGTTGATGTTGTAGGCACAGAGATTTTGCTCTTGACTGTGATGGCATATGACCGTTATGTTGCCATATGTCAACCGCTGCAGTACGTTAATATTGTGAGTATGAAACTATGTGCTCGCCTCGCCATTGGCACCTGGGTAGTAGGATTTTTTAATTCTCTATTGCACACATCTTTGATTTTTACACTCTTTTTTTGTGCTTCTAATGAAGTTGAGAAATATTACTGTGATATTGCACCTGTGCTGGCCCTCTCTTGCTTACCTACTTACAGCAGGGAACTGGTGATTCTTACAGTAGCTGGGGTCCTTGGAAGCAGTGCCTTTGTGGTCACTCTGGTCTCATATGTCTACATCCTTCTGGCTATCCTGTGCATGAACTCTGCTGAGAGCAGGCACAAAGCTTTCTCCACTTGCAGCTCTCACTTGACAGTGGTATGCCTTTTCTATGGGACTACTATTTGCACGTATGTACGGCCTTCTTCTGCCTACTCACCTGATCAGGATAGGATAGTTTCCATGCTCTATGGGATCCTCACTCCGCTGCTAAACCCCATAATCTACAGTCTGAGGAACAAAGAAGTCAAATGTGCCCTTGGAAGAGTAATCAGCCAGGTGAGAACTACTTTAACAAAATGAGAACATCTTTCCCAGTCTCTGGCCTCCTCTGGAAGCCCAAGCAATTGGATGGGGACTGCTGGTAATGACATCTCCTCTTACTTTAATCATCTAAAAGATAGATGTTGGAATAGAACCTCCTTCTCTAGGCTTCATTTACAATTAAAAGGGAGAGGTATGCATCTCCAGACAGCCAACTGGATGGCTCAAGTCTGGGTCATTATTACAGGAGGAGGTGACCTTGGCTTGTAATCTTTTCCTCCATTGAGCATGGAAGAAGCTTAGGTGAGAACCTTGGTCTTAAACACGGCTGTTGCCAGCCAGGTACTGTAGGCACACATAATGGTGCACACGCTTCTGTTAAAGTAGCTTATAGAACTGTTTCCTCTTACTGACCATTTAATTCCTGTGGAAAAGAATGTAACTGTGTCCTCTGTGGGAGACTGACTGGAGGGAAAGCTCCTTTGCCACCATTTAAGCTCATCAGTCTGGGTGTTTTCAACTGGCATGCCAGTAATTCAGCTTCAATGCCAACAAGCATATCTGGCCATAGCTTGTGCCACATATCTCAGTCTGCCAGCATGTGAATCAGCTCCTACAAACTGGAGGCATCAGCTATGTTGATGTCTATACAGTAAAAGAAATCCTAGAAAACTATAGCAAGTGGGACGATGGGGAGGCTTTTCAGTCACGGTCTTTCTGTGACCACTGTCTGACCACTTAAGAAATGACATGAAAGTCTATCCAAGGGCATTTAAGGTTCAAAGCCAAGCTTTTAGAAGCTGCTAAAGCCACCCGTGTAGCCATACCACTACAGAGTTTCCAACAGAGTTCAGTGTGCTGACCTACAGTAATCATGGGATTAAGTCACCTAAGCACAAGTTTTATTGATGACCCAAGGCATCTTTCCTGGTCCCTAGTTTATGCTCAAAAATAATAATAAATACACCCAAAATACTCAGTCCTGTTTCATTTCCACCAGCTGGCTGAAGAGATCAGAAATCCTGTGAAACAGGGGGGTAATTGCCTATTATGTGTAGAGTGACAGGTATTTCCATGGTTTTACCTGTGATTCTTGATCTATGACAATAGAAATGATTTTCCAAAAACAGCCACACTGATTCCTGAGCCATATGACAAATTGCAAGGCATTTATCAATGCCGACAGAGGGACTGTCTGCTCTTCAAAAAATGAGCACAGAAAACTTGTTATAGGCTGGCGCACCATTCCCCTTCAATGGTCACTTAACAACTGGTCTGCAGGGTCACAAAAATTACTGTGGAGATGATGTGGGGATGGGGAGGAGCAGCTATGCTGTTTCCTTGCAAATCCAAAGATTCTGGTTGCTAGACCTGGAATTCCGAGATCAGACTTGCTCAGGAAGCATTTCTGTCTCACACCTCATGAGCTTTTTGTCCACTTTATATCCTATATGTTGGATAGGAGAGTAGCGATCAGCCTCATATGTGCTATGGTTCAGCATTAGTGGCCTGTATGTGCCTGGGTGGGCTGGGACAGACCCATTGAAGAGAAATGCCTGCAGAGCAGTGGATGTGAGAGTACTGAGTCAGGCTGTAAAAGGAGAATTCCACAGCTTTGTAGCTGAGGGCAGCCCCAGCCTGCACGGCATGGCCCCAAGCAGCAGTGGTCAGAGGGGTGCTTATGTCTGTGTTCTCCATGCCACAGCTGCACTGTCCAAAAGCCCATCTCCTGTGTGGAGTTCTCAGACCATCTGCTGCATGCCCTGGAACAGACGCTGCATGGCCCATTGAGTTTTGCCCCTGCTTCCACCTCTCGGCAATGGACATGCCAGCACCAAGGCGTATGCGGGGAAATGCTGAGATCTGCATGGCAGCTGCATGGGTGTGATGGTGAAACAGATGTTCCTGAGGCCAACAGTCTGGGCTGAGCTGTCTGAGGATTCAGAGTCACTGCTAGGGCAGAGCAAAGACAATGAGGAAGCACAGCAAGTCAAGGGGAGAGAAGTGGATTCAGATGGGGAAGAAAAACCAAAAAAAATGCCCATAAAACAAAGACCACACCCATGCATTAATGACCATGTTTTCTTCTACTCTGGCTAAGGCCCTTCCCTTCCGGAGTGTATTCTGCAAGGGAGGAAAAGGTCATCCTTGCCAGTAAAGCCTAAAAGAAGAGATCATAAGAGTTGTGGTGGTGTACTTGGTGTACTCTACTTGCTCCCACACTCCTCTTCTGTAAGAATATTTGGTATGCTTTTACTGAGAATGCCTCTCAAAGTGTCTCAGTTGAAAAACCTACAGCAAAATGAAAATTCAGATCTTCTGATAGAAGATCTTAAACTGAATCAATTTCTGAAGGAGCCTCCTTTAATTGGGATTAAAGATCAACTGCATACTTTAGGAGAATGAAGCACTGCTGAAGGACTTATTTGGGAAAGATTAAAAGCTGCCTTCAGTTCATTTTGTGGGGCTTAACCACATCATTCAGGGCATAGTGTTTCTTTGTTATAGAAACTGACATAGAAAGTCATCCATGGGGATGAGCACACTGCAGTGGTTGTGCTGCTCTAGACCCTTTACGCTAGGCATGCCTGGTGTTTGTGGGGCCCGCAGCTGCATAATTTGTGGAGGCCAGGGGTGCTTTGTGTCGGCAATATGTTGCACGTTGGTTGTCACGCCTCTCACCCATCCTGGAATGGTTCAGTAGCAGCAGATGTTGGAGCCAGGCCCCCCTTCTGGTGTCAGTTCACTTTGGATCTGAGGAAAGACCTGCTGTGACCTCCATACCTGTTCTGAATTCATCCTTCATTCCCCTGTATTGGGGAAACTGGTGGAAAAAAACCAAACCTGGTGTTGTTATAGCTTCTCAGACACAGGGTTCTTTCTTACTGAAGGGTCATAGAAGATTCAATGGAATAGGTTATATTTGTTCCTATGTTATCACAGAGCAGCATCTTCAGTGTCATCTTTTCTGGTGACTGGCTTCAATGCTGGTACCCTTTATCCTTAAGCTAAGTACTGTGACTAACTCCTTTTCAACACAAACATCTCTCCACCTAGCTCAGGAAGGCCACACATCAGAAGTTCAACACTCTCTAAAATGCACTCATATATTCATTCTTCTACTGCTTAATGACTCATTTTCACTTGTTCTTTATAAGTTAGTGATACTTCAGTTTTCACCTAAGGATTAACTCAGATTTTCCCAATGAGATTTAAATGAAAAGGTTCTGTCCCACCCATTGTGGAGAAAATATTTTGCTCCTTCCGATTTTTTAGGTATTTTTCAACTATCAGTTAACACAGCAACTTTTCAGGCATAGTATTTTTCCTAGATTGCCTCCTGAATATGGTTAGCTCATTTTTAAAATGATGCTGAATCAAAGAGTTTGTTCTCATGTCAAACAGAATATAGGCAAAACGAAAACTAGGAAACCCAAGTCACACAAACTGAAAAAAGTCAGACTGTTTTAAGCAATACCTGTATTGATATACTAGGGGAGGGGGATGGCGGGAATTCCTCCACACCTGGAATATAGCAAAGTTGTTTTTTTTTTTTTACATAAAAATCAGTCTTCTGTATTCATGCTTACCACAGAACTTCTGCTTGCAACCCTGCGACCTTACCAGACACATTTTAGTGTTGTTTGCATTGCTGTTTCTGCTCTTATCAGTAGACCGTCCTGTAAAAGAAATGAGAAAGACTGGGGAGGAGAGATTGTATGACAGATGGACAGCAACTCTTAATGCAGATTTGACTGCAAGGTGTGCAGTCTCTATTGGCTCCAAATGAGAAATTTCTCACCTCTAAAACCTGAAGGGAAGAGCCAGAGAGAGCTTACTTGCAGAAGAGGGAGCTCTCGTACTCCTTATCAGAAAGGAGGTATTTTTTAGCAGTTAACGTGCACATTCACATACTTGTGCTCTGTTTGGGGGTAGGATTCCAGGTCGGTCACAGTCTCTGAACCTGAGACAAGGCAGAGAAGGGCCATTAGAATTTACTTTCATTTCCTACAGATGTAGCCTGTCCTCTCTTCTCCTGCATTTAGACAAATGGACTTTATTCCTCTCAGAGTTGAAAAGAACTTTTTTTATTTTTTTTTTTCCCAAGTGATCCTTTGTATGTGTGTGTTTGTTTGTTTGAGTTGTTGTTCTGTTACTTGGACTTCCGTTACTCTGTTATCATGGACCAAAAAAACTAATTTTCTGCACCGGGGAGGGAACCACTGTAAATGAGGAAATGCGTGTTTCTGTTCAGGAGGGAAGAAATCTCTTTTTCTAAACTGGTCGGAAACCGCGTAGTAGTTCCAGTCCCATCAACCTTTTGTAGTCTTCTGAGAGTCCAGCACATGCAAGGCTGAATTAATCCCTGGAGAAATGATACTTGGGTCTTGCTTTATGTCCTTTTCTGCTATGTCCTTTGCTATTCTATGAGGAAACACAGTACAAATTACTACACATATTTGAAGCAATCACTCAGATTTTTTGACAAGGAAGTCAAATGCAAATACCATCCAGTTTTTGGGAGCCCGTGTCTCAATACTCAAGGCAAACTATTTAGTATAATTTGTTCGTCTCTGCGGGAAATGACTTGGGATGATTCTAATAAAGTCTCAGTAGATGCAGTTTAAAAAGTTGGTGCCTGACAAGCTGCAATGACGTAACTTGGCAAGAGAGTTTAAGTGTGTTTAAATTGGCTCCACTGCGCATCGTTAGACTCTCAAGCTTTCTCTCCTGGAAATTAGCAGCTCTCTGAGCATACAGCCAGGTTTGATAATGGCTCTAATCTAGGGGAAAGTGAGAGACTGTCTCAAAGGAAAAATGTCCTGTGAAAACTAGAAGGATTTCTACAGTGCTTTGGTTGCATCCCAAGACAAGGGACGGGATTCTTGCCTAACCCATTGAATTGAAAGATTACAGGTCAAGCAGAGCTAGCTGCATGCCCCTGTTAGGGGCTGGCTTTAAAACTGCTTGGACCGGGCTGTTTTCAATACTTCTCAACTTTTCTAAACTCAGAAACAGTTCTTGAGGAAGATGAGGCCAATTCAGAGCTGTCACTGTCCTCTCCAGCTGCCTAGGACTCCTGTTCTGCAGACCTTTTCTGGGGGGGCTCGTTCTTCCCAGATCCTGGCAAATATGAGTCAATGTCTTGAAGAGACTCCCAAATTCTGAATTTAATTTTAGAAGAGACAACATTGTCAGAGTGTGCCATTGCACATCTGCAATGTGAATTGCAGTGTGGGATTATTCCCTTGTCAAGCGTGAAGATAGGAGGATTCCCTCCAAGGACCTTTTCCCTCTATCAGAAACATGAATGGCCAGTAGAGAAAAAAGACCATTTTCATCTTCACAGTTAAAGGCAGCAGCTGAGTCTGTCATCAGTCTTGGGTCACTGTAAGCATTACTAGCTGGAGACCTGACAAATCTTATTAATCCCACAGTTAGACAAAGTGATTTGATTTTGACTTATTTTAGGGACGGTCCTGCCATGACACAAAAGGTGGGCAACAAAGCCTCTCTCCATCCAAACAGTTGCCCCTGTGCCATCTCACTGAATTCAGAGATGTGGTCATGACTTCTCATTTCTACTGTCAGGAACTGCCAAGCCTGAGATAGCTCAAATCCAGCTAACTGGTGCACATCTGTATTCTCCAAATAGATGAGATTTTGTTTTGTTTTGTTTTGAGAAAATGACTGTTTCATCATAAAATATGATGTAAAACTGTAACTTTCAAGTGTGCATCCTCAGCTAGGAATTTCTTGTGGAGGCCACAGCAAAATGAGCAGGGTGAGTTGTAGCAGGTGACTTTGGATGACTGAGCTATTTGGATGAAAAAGATTCATAATAATGAGTTAAAATTAACTCTATCTTAGCTGAAGCCAGGACATATATCCACCCCTTATTCCATACCATTTATGTCATGCTCAGGTTACACCCTTTCCAATACATTCCAATTAATCACCGTTTTCATCTATGGTATAAAGAATATCCACGGAGTTTACATAGTCCATGACTGACTTCGGGCTCCATCTGTCACAGCAGTCTTTCAGGGCAGAAGAGGTGGTGTGTGATGTTGGATCGTCACACGTTGTAGCCCGTTCTCATTCCATCACATCTCTGTGCTTGTCCAACTCTATCAGAATTCATTCATTATTATCTGCATAGCTGTTACTGTGATACCATTAATAGGACATTGACATATAGCAATCATGGTAGTGATGACATACAGTATTATATAATAATTAACACACTACAATAATTATATATATATATATTATATATATATATATAATTAACATACCCATGGGCTATTCTCACCCAGCGTTAAATCCCCTTGAGGTACACACCGGACCTCCCCATTCTTCTGCATTACCCACCAAGTGCATCCAGGTCCCTGAGCAAAAGCAATCCCACGAATGGGTTTGCCTTTTCCTGAGGCAGGAGTAGCCCAGACTGTCTTACCCAGCACGTTTCTTACGTGCACTACAGGAACTTTATCCCCTTCTACAGTACGTAACAGGTTTGATTGAGCAGGTCCAGCTTGGTTGGCAGATCCCCTAGTATTGACTAACCAGGTGGCCTTTGCCAAATGTGTATCCCAATTTTTGAAGGTCCCAGCACCCATTGCTTTCAGTGTAGTCTTTAACAGTCCATTGTATTGCTCAACTTTCCCGGAGGCTGGTGCATGACAGGGGAGGTGATATACCCACTCAATACCATGTTCTTTGGCCCAAGTGTCTATAAGGTTGTTTCGGAAATGAGTCCCATTGTCTGACTCAATTCTTTCTGGGGTGCCATGTCACCATAGGACTTGCTTTTCAAGGCCCAGGATAGTGTTCCGGGCAGTGGCATGGGGCACAGGATATGTTTCCAGCCATCTGGTGGTTGCTTCCACCATTGTAAGGACATGGCGCTTGCTGTTGTGGGTTTGAGGGAGTGTGATGTAATCAATCTACCAGGACTCTCCATATTTATATTTCAGCCATCGTCCTCCATAGCAAAGAGGCTTTGACCGTTTGGCTTGCTTGATTGCAGCACGTTTCACAATCATGAATAACCTGTGCTATAGTGTCCATGGTCAGGTCCACCCCTCGATCACAAGCCCATCTGTATGTTTCATTCATACCTTGATGGCCTGAGGTGTCAAGGGCCCATTGAGCTATAAATAATTCACCCTTATGTTGCCAGTCCAGGTCCACCTGAGCCACTTCAATCTTAGCAGTTTGATCTGATCCACCTGCTGGTTGTTCTGATGTTCTTCAGTAGCCCAATTCTTGGGCGCATGAGCATCTACATGGCATACCTTTACAAACAGGTTCTCAACCCGGGCAGCAGTATCTTGCCACAATGCAGC
Organism: Anser cygnoides; assembly: GCF_040182565.1. Classification (NCBI taxonomy): domain Eukaryota; kingdom Metazoa; phylum Chordata; class Aves; order Anseriformes; family Anatidae; genus Anser; species Anser cygnoides. The sequence continues at coordinate 36,882,271 of NC_089877.1, forward strand.
AGCCCAGATGGGCTTGCCCCTGCACTGCCAGTAGTTCTGCTTCCATTGCTGTAACCACCCCCACAGGGCATTTGCTACCATCCATGAATCAGTATAGAGATGGAGAACTGGCCACTTTTCTCGTTCAGCAATATCTAAAGCCAGCTGAATGGCTTTCACTTCCGCAAACTGACTCGATTCACCTTCTCCCTCAGCAGCTTCTGCAACTCATCGTGTAGGACTCCACACAGCAGCCTTCCATCTCCGATGCTTTCCCACAATACGACAGGACCCATCAGTGAACAGGGCATATTTCTTCTCATTTTCTGGTAGCTTGTTGTACCGTGGGGCTTCTTCAGCATGGGCCACCTCCTCCTCCGGTGATATCCGCACATAGTGCCACAAACATTATCTGAGCTCAGCACACTTGCATTGCAGCCACGTGAGGAACTTCTGCTCCCATGGCATCCATCAGCCTCAATGACCCAATCCACTGAGCCAAATGGAAAGACACTGCAGTGACATGTACCGGATGAAGAGTCACCTACCTACATGGTTTTCATGGCAAGAAATGTATCTGAAGCAAGAACTGAAACATCCATAATAATTAAAACCCTTTTAATGCGTTCTATTTCACTTCCTGTCCTTATTTGCTCTGAAAATGCTGAAAAGTTATTGTAACTGTTCCCAGAAGTCATGGAGGGTTAGGATTTAATTTGTGAGTGGGTTTTTTTGTGTGTGTGTTTGTTGTTCCTTTTTTTTTTTTATAATAGTAAGCCAATTACTGTCTAAACTTCCATAAATACACAGATATTTACTCTAAGAGTGGGTGCTCCATTTTTCCATTTCAACTCCATTACCACAGTGATCAATGCATCCTTAGGAAAATCAAGGTGTCTTCACCTTTTCTTTGTAGTGGTTAAATCCTAAAAAGTGGACAGTAGCAGATCAAAAAGGTAAAAAAATAAAAATAAAGAAAATAAAGATCAATTCACCGTTTGCTATTTCTGGAATTTGCTTTTGTGTGTTTAAGTCATAAAGCCTTTTCCTGAAACTACCAAAGAAAAAAGGTTTTCCTTGACCTAGAGGGAGGAAAAAAAACACTACAAGAAATCAAAATAGGGTAGTGAGTGAACAGAGAAGATATGAAGGGGATAAGATTTGAGAATTAAAACTATATCCTATATTTTTTATCTGTAGAGAGGACAAAATTTATAAATACAAAATACTACATCTTGGTGTACACAAATGCAATAAGGGAATTGCATAGTTACATACACTTGCAATGTGTCTACCATAGCATTCCATTAAATATCTCTGGCTTAACATGACTGAAATCTGTTAGATGAAGATTGTTAGATAGCTTTCCTTCCTTCCTTCCCCTCCATCCCTTGGAAGGTCCAGCAGAGCCTGGCTCCCCCTGCCCCAGCAGAAATAAACCCAGGTCTCCGCTTTGTGTGGCTTCACACTTCCAAAGTGTGAAATGAGCTGACAGTGGAAGCTGCAGGTAAACCTTCGCAACTTAAAAAAAAAAATAAAAATGGAGGGAAGGCATTTCCACTGAGGCAATTAGGAGCAGAAAAGCTAGCTAGTTAATGCAACAATATTCTGGAAAAACAAACACATTGTAAGAGCTCCTTACTGGCTCCCTAAACACTTGTTACCAAGAAGGGGATGGTTTATATTAGCTATACACTTGGGAAGAGGAGGGCAGATGGGAAAAATTGGAGCTGAAGTGGCAAATCATAGGAGACAGCATTTTCAGAACATTATAGCTAAGGATTTTTTTTTCCCCTCACAGGTAATAAAATAAAAATCACAGAATCATCCACGTTGGAAGACACCTCCACGATCACCTAGTCCAACCTCGGGCCTAACACTAACAAGTCCTCCACTAAACCATATCACTAACCTCTACATCTAAACGCCTTTTAAAGACCTCCAGGGATGGCGACTCAACCACTTCCCTGGGCAGCCCCTTCCAATGCCTAACAACCCTTCCAGTAAAGAGGTTTTGCCTAATATCCAACCTAAACCTCCCCTGGCGCAACTTTAGCCCATTCCCCCTCGTCCTGTCACCAGGCACGTGGGAGAACAGACCAACCCCCACCTCGCTACAGCCTCCTTTAAGGTACCTGTAGAGAGCGGTAAGGTCACCCCTGAGCCTCCTCTTCTCCAGGCTGAACAATCCCAGCTCCCTCAGCCGCTCCTCGTAAGACTTGTTCTCCAGACCCCTCACCAGCTTCGTTGCCCCTCTCTGGACTCGCTCGAGCACCTCCACGTCCTTCTTGTAGCGAGGGGCCCAAAACTGAACACACTACTCCAGGTGCGGCCTCACCTGAGCCGAGTACAGGGGGACAATCACTCCCCTAGCCCTGCTGGCCACACTCTTTCCTATGCAAGCCAGGATGCTGTTGGCCTTCTTGGCCACCTGAGCACACTGCTGGCTCATATTCAGCCGACTATCAACCAATACTCCCAGGTCCTTCTCTGCCAGGCAGCTTTCTAACCACTCATCTCCCAGCCCGTAACGCTGCTTGGGGTTGTTGTGCCCCAGGTGCAGGACCCGGCACTTGGCCTTCTTGAACTTCGTACGGTTGGCCTCAGCCCATCACTCCAGCCTATCCAGATCCTCCTGCAGAGCCTTCTTGAGCAGATCGACACACGCACCTAACTTGGTGTCGTCTGCAAACTTACTGAGGGTGCACTCGATCCCCTCATCCAGATCATTGATAAAGACATTAAAGAGAACTGGCCCTAGTACTGGGCCCTGGGGGACTCCCCTAGTGACCGGCCTCCAGCGGGATTTAACTCCAGTTAAATTTAACTGGATTGCAACAGCAGGCGTGCTTCTAGCCACACGTGCCTTTTTGCAGAGAGAAAGCCAAAGAACGTGGCAAACCGCAGCCTGCTGCACCCTGAGGGGCAAGGGCAGAGCAAACCCCGGGCTGGCACAGCCGGGACCATTCCCGCACAGAGCTGCGACGTCCCTGACAGCAGTTTTGGTCAGGGGCACCTGAGGCCAGGTGGGACAGCCTCGGGTGTGCCTCCCACTGCGCGCTGCAGCCTCTCTCGCCTCCGCTTCGGTCACTGTTCTCTGCAACGTGCCGTGCCCTTCAGCACGCTTTCCCCCTCTTTTTCTTGGGGAAGAAACGTCTCACTTCCTCTTACACGTTTGCTATTTGTGGGTAGGGAAAGGAGGAGAAAATACACGGCACTCTGTGTACAAATGCCTTCTCTTCCTTATGGGGAGGCAGCAGGCCATCCAGGCAGTGCTCCATCATCCCCAGTACAACTGCCTGCTTTATTCTAACCTGGCTCTCTGCAAGAACACGGCCTGAAGTTCCCAGCGGCCTGATGAGCTCATGCAGCAACATGGAAGCTGCTCTGCAAGCTCCGTGCATTTACTTATGGTCAAACGAAGCCAAATGCCACTTTGTCCTTGTAAGCGACCAACAAAGGTCACCGACGTCTGCCGCTGGGGCTGGGGAACCACTGCGTGGGGAACTCCGCTGGCTTCAGCAGAGCCCCCCTGCATGACGTCACCCAGAATTCTGACCCAAAATTGGACCGATTTCGGTGACACCGAGACTAAAGGTCAGACTGATCTTCACAATGTCCTTCACAGTTTCCTTTAGGAGTATCCTTTCTGTTAAGGGAAGTGTCCCTGCAAGTGACGTATAAAATTGACACCACTTCAGCTGCTTTCATTTCTAGTAGAGTTTTGGGATTTCTTAGCTTTTCCTCAACTTTACTCTTCAGAGCTGAAATAAAGTTCATTTCAATGAACTCATTTCACCTTTGCTGAGCAGCTGCTCTTGCAATTGCTGCTACAACTACTTGATTCCCCTCCCCAGAATCACAACCCGTGGCTTTGGGCTTTTCAAGGTTTATTATTCATTCAGTTCTTCCTTCGTGCTTCCATGGTGGGCAGGAACAGACGTGTCCCCCTGCGCGGCAACGGGGGACAGCTGGGGGGCTCCTCTCTGCTTGCTTCTCCTCTTCCAGCCGCACGCACAGGCAGCGATGGGACCAAACTGGGGCACGCTCCTGGCCCCCTCAGCAGGCAGCTCTCAGAGCTCTGCAGGGCAGGCAGCACAGCCCCAGCTGGACCCCAGCACGCTCCCACAGCCGCCTGGCACGGCCCCGCAGCCCTGCGCACACACCTGGGCACCTTTTCCACCGCCCGGCCCGGGCCTGGGCGCCGCATCACCTGCTGCCGCCACCCAGTGATGCACTGCCCATGTCACAGCAGGCAGCGGGTGCCCCGTGCCACAAAGGGGCGGGGACGGCCTTGCCCCGGAACGCTGGCCCCAACGGCCACGCAGCCCTGCCATGGCTGCCCGTGCTGACGGGGAGGCTGCTCGGCTGCCTGCTCCTGCTGCTCCAGCCTCCGCTCTGGACACAAACTCAACCAGAGGAATTCAGCTCCTCTCTCCTCTCTCCTCAGGCCCTCACCTCAAACGCCTCTCAGCGCCCTACAGGACACTGACCGAACTAAACCACCGCACACTCCTGGCCGCTCCTTTCCGGCACTGGGCCGGACAACTGTCCATGCTCTCCACGACAGGTAAGATAGTACCAACCCACACCCCACCGCAGTCTAACAGCAAGCAGGACAGTGACACGCTCGGGCCAGGACAGCAGTGACCTCTCCATCAGGACGACGGGACACGGACAGCCTTGGTGAGATGCTAGAGACTCTTGGGCACAGAGGCAGGGGCTGCCTCTTGTCACAGGGGGATGCTGCTCCGTTTGGTGCTTCTTCTCTTTCAGCCACAATCACACAACGATGGGACCACACCACGGCACACTCCTGGCCTCTCTCCCCTTCAGAACTCAGCTGGAAAAGCTGTCAACACTCTACAGGACAGGTAAGATCGCCCCAACCCACACCCACCACAGTCCACAGCAAGCAGCCAGGTGACACGCTCGCGCCACGACGGCAGTGACCGCTCCATCAGGACGACGGGACACGGACAGCCGACAGCTCCATCAGGACGAGGGGACACGGACAGCCTCGGTGAGACGCTCGAGACCCTCGCGCACAGAGGCAGGGGCTGCCCATGGTCACAGGGGGATGCTGCTCCGTTTGGTGCTTCTTCTCTTTCAGCCACAATCACACAGCGATGGGACCACACCACGGCACACTCCTGGCCTCACTGCCCTCGACCACTCAGCTGGAAGGAAGAGCTGCCAACGCTCTCCAGGACAGGTAAGATCGCCCCAACCCACACCCACCACGGTCCACAGCAAGCAGCCAGGTGACACGATCGGGCCAGGACAGAAGTGACTGCTCCATCAGGACGACGGGAACACGAACGGACGTGGTGAGATGCTTGAGACCCTCGGGCAGATAGCCTGGGGCTGCCCATGGTCACAGGGGGATGCTGCTCCGTTTGTTCCTTCTCTTATTCAAGCCAGACACACACAGCGATGGGACCAGACCATGGCACGCTCCTGGCCGCTCCGCCCTTGAGAACTCAGCTGGAAGGAAGAGCTGCCAATGCTCTAAAGGACAGATAAGCCATCCCCAACCCACACCCCACTCACAGCATGCCACAAGATGACATGCTTGGGCTATGAGGGGCATCTCCTGGCCGTCAGGGAGACGTGACACGGACGGCCTTGGAGTGAGGCTGGGAGAGCCTCACTCAGGGATGCAGGCGCTGACCCTGGCAACGGCCTGGGGCTGCTCTTTTGGGTCATTTTCCTTTCTCACCCCATCACAGAGCCCCGAGCACACCAACGTCTGCCACTGGCCTTTCCCTCCTCTGCCCTCTCCCTCCGCGGCCACTGACCTGAAGGCTGGTGCAGCTTTCTACAACCACAGCCACCGGAGGAGCAGGAAGCACACAAGGACCCCGTCCCTACCCGGCCATGGTCCTACAAGCACACCAGCGGGGACCGCGGCTATGGACAAAGAGAGCTCGGCACGCCCCCGCGCCACCCCACCCCACCCCACCCCACGTCTCTCTCAAACCTCGCTCAAATAAAGGTTCTGATTCACAACCTCATCGGCTGCTTTCTCCTGCCCTTCTTGGGGAAACCTCGGGGGGCTCTGCCTTTTGCACAAGGAGCGAGTGCACCAGCCTCCGCTTCTTCAGATGCTGGCATCAAGAGAATTTCAAAGCAGATTAAGTGTCCTAATGTAAGACCAGAACCTGCAGGCGTGGGTCTGGAAACCAGTGTGCTCCCTCTTTCACCAAGGGACCGCATGTGTACAAGGAAGGAACAACATTTAACACACAACCTCATCTGCTCTGATGGAACTGCTTGAGGAAACTCCCCTTCCTGACATGCGCTCTGCACCCAACGTGCCGCCGCTGGGGGGGCTGCCCCGCTGCTGGAAATCAAAGAGAACCATGCTTTCGACCTGGGAAATTAAGCGCCTCTCGTAGCTTTGATGCACATTTCTCGCACGCACCAGCCTTGCCACGGCTGGCCATCACAGATCACTTTAGGCCAACTTCTCCCTAGTCAGCTTGGCTACTTCCTGCTTATACACCTGACTGCCAGGAACAATCTGGGACAGGTTTAAAACAAAAGCCCAGGGAACGGCGCTACTTTTGCACACTCACGCTCCCGACTCTTGTAGGAGGCGCATCCAGAAATGCCCCATGCACTGAAACACAGCCCTGCGCTGGGAGGGAACCCGCGGCTGCAGGCACTCGAGTCAGGGGCCTCTCGGAAGGCCAAAAGGGAAAGGCTGAGGACATTGGGAACTTTTGTGTCAACCTCAGCATGGGGAGAAAGGGCTCCCCAGCATGCAGAGCGCTCCCAGTTTCCCCGCAGCCCTCTTTCCCCCAAAAGAGCTGTTCAGAGAGGGAGAAAACAGCGTTCCAGCCCCAAACACGCTGACGACCACAAATGGCACCTCACAGAACTAAACCGTGGAATTACTCAAGAAAGATGAACGAGGCCCCAGTGCTGCCAATCAAACAATGAAATGCTGCCACGGGGGACTGGGAGTTTGCCTTATTGGCCTTCCTGCTGATCCTAACCCAGAGGGACTCATCCTTATCATTCCCAGACTCAGTCTCGAGTTCCAAAACATCAAAACACTCTCTAATATGGAGAGCCACACCACCACCCCTTCTGTGCCGCCTGTCCCTTCTGAAGAGCCTATAGCCAGTCATTGCAGCACTCCAGTCATGGGAGTGGTCCCACCACATTTCAGTGATGGCAACCAAGTCCTAGCTAGCCTGCTGCACAATGGCTTCCAGCTTCTCCTGTTTGTTGCCCATGCTGCATGCATTAGTGTAGATGCACTTCAGCTGGGCCATTGCCTGCTCCCCCAGCCCTGACATTGTTCTCCCTGGCACACCCCTAATGAGCCTTGTTCCCTCCCCGTCCCCGACCCCTTCCTACCTAGTTTAAAGCCCTCTCAATGAGCCCTGCCAGCTCCTGCACTAGCATCTGTTTTTCCCTTTGAGACAGGTGGGACCCACCTGCAGTTAGCGGGCCGGGTGCTGAGTAAAGTGCCCTGTGGTCAAAAAAAAACAAAATTTCTGTGTTGACACCAGCCTCTGAGCCACCTGTTTATCTGGTGGGCTTTCCAAGTCCTCCCTGTACCTCTCCCTGCCACTGTAGGGATGGAGGAAAGCACGACCTGTACTCCTGCTCCATCTACTAATCATCCCAGTCCCCTGAAGTTCCATTTGATAGCCTTCAGGCTTCTCTCTTCAGTATCATCTCTGCCAGCCTGAACTATCAGAAGAGGATAGTAGTCAGAGGGGCGAACCAGGTTAGGAAGGTTTCTGGCAATGTCCCTGACCCTGGCCCCAGGGAGGCAGCAGACTTCCCTACGGGTAGGGTCAGGTCGACAAAAAGGGCACTCTGTTCCCCTGAGAAGGGAGTTGCCTACAACGATCACCCTTCTTTCTTTCTTAGTGGAGGCAGTCCTGAGGTATGGAGTCGACTTCCTCACCCTAGGCATCCTCCTGGGTAGACTGTTCACCTCATCCTCACCCACCAGTCTCTCAAGCTCCAGGGCCTAAAACTTGTTGTGTATGGGCACCTGGGGAGGCAGGGCCGGTAGGGAGGGGGGTTGCCTGCGACGTTGAGCAGGTAGCTGTTTCCCTTCCTCCTCTATTTCCTTTGAAGCTGATATTGTTTGATAAATACTGGAGGTTAAACAAGAAGTGAGTCAATGTACTTTTTAGTTCCTTTACATGCAGAAGTAAAAATAATCTTAGTCTCAAAGTACATAACTAAAGTATATACTCTTACTTTGATTTTCTGGCAGCTACATACTTTCCCATACTGATATTATTTTGGGAATGACCAAGCTTGCTTTTATCTAAAGGTTTTTAAGACCAGGAAATAATACTATGGTCCTCATTGTGGGAGAGAAATCTGTAGTCATAAACTCACCTGAAAAATAGCACATACTTAAAAACCAGAAGTGCACAAGAAGCAGAAGAGCGATGTATCAGAAGAATTGACATCACTAATTTTGTTGAACTCTATCACACAGTTTATTTTTTCCGGGGTGGATTACTGCTAATCTATTTTGTTTTACAAGGCATCATTCAAACAGTTAAGCACAAGCCTTGAACAAGGTATGCAAAGGTATGAGTAAACTCCAGGTAGCAAAACATATCTAGTCTCTTACAAACTTGAGGCAAAACTTCAGCTGAAATAAAGTTGGATGGTTTCATTAGCTTTAATATCACTTCACATCACCTGAGCATCAGACTCATTCTGCAGATGTCATCCAAATGCATTAATGAATTGTTCTAATCACAAGTGAAACAGCTTTCCATAACAAGTGGGCAACTGCTTCATACAACAAGGAAAGCAACCTTAGCTTCTCATTTCTGAGTCAATTACCATCTTTGGTCCTTTACTTTGTAAATTTATTTCATCACATAGACTCCTTCAAAAGCAGTTGAAGGGCCTGGCTTAAAGCCCACTGAGGTCACCAGGCCTTTAGTTGCTGTAAGAAGTTGCTGTAACATTCAGAGCAATAAAGCACAATTCCTTTTAGATCTTTACCTCAATCTTTTGTGGAGTCAAGCATGGACCTGAAATTTGAGGAACTTCTAATTGTCCAAAAGCATTAGACCCACAGGACAGAACTAGGCCAATTCCTGCAAAATAAAGTGTTAGAGTCTGATCAGTGTATTAGTGAGCAAAAGCAAAGCACCGTAACATTCCAACAGGCAAAAGTATCACAGTGAAACAACTCAAAAAAGACCTAGCATCTCCTCTTCCAAAGCCCCTGAGGACACAGGCTTCTGGTTTTACATATCATGTTCAGTAAAGGTCTGAAGTTCAAGATGATACAAGAAACATGGACTAACTTAGTTTGCAATGCAAGTAGCTTAAAACTAGTGAGTGCTGTGCACTGCACAAGCAATAGCAATGTGGAACTTTCCGCATGTTCTTTACATCACCATTTTTCCCCAGCTCCTACAGAGGCAGACTTACCTACTATGATTGCAAAATCCCAACCACAGGCAACTTCTTTTACATGAAAGCCAGACAGGGCAGTGCACAAAGTGAAACGCAGTACATCCTCTGTGTGATTCAGTCCCAGCTGCCCTTCTTTGTTATGGCCACACACAAAGAGCTCCCCAGCACCTGAAATAATATAAATAAATAAATAAAATAAAATAAAATCACATCCACTTGACAGACTAAAAAGAGAAGTCTATACGCCATGAGATCCTGTGACAGACAAGGACAGCTGACTGTATCATTTTAGGCACTGCAATCACACAAAAAGAGAAAGAACTATTTCTGATGCATAAGAAGCATCTTTGAATAAGCACAGTTATGTAGAGTCAAGGGAGACAATCCATATAGTAAAACAGGAACCTGTTATCAGAACTGTTTCATACTATTCACACCTCTCTGTATCCCTTCTTTCCCATAATTAGCCCACAGCAGAACCCTTCAAAAACCAGATGCTATTTTCCACTCCTTACACTACAACTTCTCAAGACTGAATAACTTCCTACTTAACTCCTTCCCCCCTCATCCTCAATACAGGAAAATTGACAGTTTTGTATGAAAAGCTGTTATATGAAACAGGTAAAAAAAAATTGTCCTCACAAATCCATTAAATAACCACAGATAAACAAAACAGAGGAAATTCCCCAAAATATTAACAAGCACTGGATGAAACCGCTTTGCAACTAAGAATTTGCAACTAAGCTCAGAAACAAAAGCAGAAGATAGGTGGCAGCACCAAATCAACAGGGAAACACTTTTTTTTTTTTCCACGCTCTGTCATACATTCCTTGCAAGTGCAATGTTTTTACCAGTGATAACTGCAGAATGTCCCCCTCCTTCAGTAATGCTCTTAATGTCTCAACATTTGCAGGAAACATCTTTCATTGACTGAGGTACCAGCACATCCTATTTATGACCAAGACCAAGTTGTCCACAGCTCTTTGCACCCTTCAAATACACACACACACACAAATAAATAAATAAAAAGACAAGTTAAAAAAAAAAAAGTTAACAAAAAGAGATACACTCAGCCCTGCTCCTATGAGCCAACAACCTCATCAGGAACATGTCACAGGTTAACCTGCCAGTATTTGCTCCTGAAAATCCCCCAAAAGGGGATCTTAAATCCTGCAGCTGTCTCATAAGACCCCCAGAATTACCAACAATGACTGTCCTAGATCTGCTGCTACTCAGGTTGCCACTATAACCCCACTGTTACACGCTGGAATATATCGCGATAACACTAACTGTAGGCTAATAGTTACTGAGGCAGAAAGCCTCATTATCAAAAATGATCCCCACCTGTTTAATTTTAATTCAAATGGTTCCCACTCATCACCAAGATGTTATTCATGCCAATGCTTTCCAGCAGTACACCCCCAAAATAAGATGAGAAAGACATGCTACCTTATTCTGGAACCTAAGTGAGGAAAGCAGAACAAACTCTTTTAAGTTAAAGCGGGCAAAACGGAAATAGACCACGTGTTTATAAAAACAAAACAAAAGCAGCTAAACCAATCCCACAAAGCCACTGCTGACCATGTGGTAACACGTCGGGGGATGCCTTAGCCACTTCTAGCTCTATTCGATGACCAGAGTCCAATTCCAACCTCTGTTCACAAGGGCGGACTGTCAGTAACCTCCGGCCCAGCGGGGGTTAACCCACCTGGCCTGCACTCCCCTGCTCGCTGCTCCCCCCCACGCAGCACCTGGTGTACCTCAAAAGGGCACCTTCCGCACTAAATATCTGGTGCCTACAGAAGCGTTAGGCACTTGAGGCAAAAGCATCAGGCTGGGCGGTTAACAGGTGGGTGAGATTTCGGGATCTGAGCTCGAGAGGCTGATCGAGTCGCTGTCTGGCAGTCAGTTTTGGAGCGTTACCACACGACAGACCCACCGTCCTTCTCAGAAGGCTGCTCGCAAGCTCTGGTTTCAGTTCCCAATTTGCGAGGAACCCGCACGCCGTCAGGAGCGGCAAGGAGGCAGGTGCCTGGGCAGCCCGGAGCCACACACGGCGGCCGTGGGGACGAAGCTACCCACCTTTACCCTTCCCACAGCGGCGGAACAAAATACGAAGCATGCGGGACCCGCCCCCCCCGGGGCCGGGTGACGGGGCCACCACCGCCACCTCACGACCCCGGCCCCGCGCTACCATCTCGCGGCGGGCCAGGGCCTGGCTCCCCCCGGCCGCATCGCCCTCGGCACCCACCTACCCAGGCGAACAGCACCGCGGCCGTAGGGCCAGCAGCCATCCATCCGTCCCGTCCCGTCCCGTCCCGCCCCGTCCAACAACCGCCGGGGAGAAAGAGGCGGAGCGGGGACGGGCTCCGGCGCGGCCCCGCCTCAGCCCGAGCCGCCCCGGACCGTTTCCCCCCGCGGGCGGCCGTTGGGTAACGGTCGCGCCTCACGCGCGCCGCCTCAGGGGGGGACCCGCTCGCCCCCCCCCGCCCCAGTCACCTCTCACAAAAATATATAACGTTCCCCACGGAATGAACGCGCGGGGGCAGAAAAGCCGAATCAGAGCATAAACACATAAAACTTCAGTCAGAAGGGAGTGCTACAGCGCTAAAGCAAAGGTTTATTTGCTCCTACTAATCACCAACAGGGCGTCGCTATTTATTTCATTGACAGATAAAGCCTCCACAGTAGTTAAAAACACTTAAATTGTCACTGCTCTACACATAGGCAGAAAGGTTGGGTGTGTGAAGCCAAACATATGTGTTAACACTGTGAAAACACATCCTCTTTCTGTTACTTTTAGCAGTACTTACACTTTTTGTTACACGGGTGCAAATAAAGACACAGTTGCTGTATTTCCCCCCCCCCCCCCCCCCCCCCCCCCCCGAAGTATTTGAAATTAGGTGCTAATTTAGGACATGTAAGGTTTCCTACTCAATGAATACATAATTCAGGCAAAGTCTTGTAGTAACACAGATCTATATTTCAACAACATAATAATCCAATCATTTCTTAAAATGCAGCTGAGTATTAACTGTTATCACAGAAGCAGACAGTACATCCCTCTCACTTATCAAAGACTGGTTCTTCTCCAGGAAGAGGAAGCGTCTAAAATCTATTTGAAAGTGTGACATAAACTGTAAATGTTGTAGACCACAATTCTATATGTCCAAAATATTCTTTAAAAAATAATAGTGGATTAATAAAGTCACAGGAAAATTAAGTCTAGATAAACAGTGAGTGTGTTTGGGAAGATAGGGCCGGTGATTGCTTATGAAGCAGATGCAGCCTACCAGAAGACATATGAAACAAAGTCATTATCAAGCAGAGAGGTTCTCGGAAGTCCTTTCCAATTCCCAAAGGACTTGGATCAACATCTCCAGTGCATTTGCAATTTCAGTCGATTTTCCCAGTGACATCCACAGTTGCAAACTGTGGCTTTTCTGTAGAGCTACATATGAAGAATCAGTGCCTAGCACAGTATCAAATACACCCTCCACATCACAGATCTTCCATTCAAATGTATCATTCCCCGTACAGATAAATTCATTTCATAGATGGGGTGGCAGAAACAGCAGGCAGTGCAGCTCTGTACAGCTACACAGGATGCTTGAAACTACTGTGGGACACTGATTCCTATCAAATGTTTGGATCTTTCAGTTATCATTTGCTTGATGGTGAATACAGGTGTTCAGGCCTAGCAAAGAAGAAACTAAATCCATCTTTGTGCAGCTTGCAAGGTCAATGACGTAACTGAACTGTCAATGGGATGTTTATTCTTATAAAAAAGCCATGAACTTTGGCCATAACTAAGAACTTAAACACCAGAGTTTAAAATGAGAGCCATTTTAGAAGTGGGCTTCACTTAGTCCTGTGAAGCCATTTTGAATATTGAATTGTAATTTGGAAATGGTTTTAGGCATTGCGATAAGTCACTACCTGATGGCTTGCTATAATCTTGGCTACATTTATTCAGTGAGGAAAAAGGCAAATGATGTGTCTTCCCTCAGGGAACAGAACATACCAGGGACAGAAACAAAAATCCTGACTCTGAGCTGACAGCAAATCTCTTGAAATAAGCAGAATTAAGATTTCATGCAATAGCTCTGTATCTCTGCCTTCTACTAGAAAGATGCTAATCAGTACAGTTGCAATTCTTTAGGGGAACAAATGATCTCTTTGAAAAGGAGATTTGACCCCTCCATTTTATCATGATGAGCTTCCAGCTATTTGTGTCCTGATGCTTGGATCGTAATCAGTCAAGTTTTAAACTTAACAGCACAGGCATAGAAGCACTGATTACTATAACTTCTATGCTATAAAGTCTACACTACTGTAAAATTAGCAGCATAGACTACTAGAGTCAGACAGACATTTCCCTGTACCAAATTATTCTATGATTGCCTCATAAGCCACCCTCTGAAGCATCTGCTCCCAGCCCTGATCCACAGACCACAGCTGTGGTCAAGTCTGGTGATTTCTCTAGTCCTCTGCCAGCTTCTGAGAAGGAACACTAGGACTTTTTTATCCAGGGAGGATAGAGGTGGAGGAAATACATTTTGTAAACGACTTTAAACAGAGAAACAAATAAAGTGATTATCCTTATGGGCCATTCATTCTTCCATTTGTAAAGGAAAGTTCTGCATACAGCACGTTACATGCCTAGAAAGAAAGCAGTGGGGAAAAGAAAAGAGTTGCTGAGCACACCACACTGATGATGGGAATGTTAAACTTCCAGTTGTTTGCCCATCTTGCTGAGGGCATCGCTGACAATGTCTAGCTCATGACGTAGCTCATTCACCACGCTGGCAATGCTCTTGGTGTCTTTCAGGATCTGCACACTTTGAGTATATGGATTGTACTTCACGCCAAATGGGCGCTTGATGGTTTTTGCAAACTCTCTATTCAAGTAAAAAAAGAGAGGGAGTTTAAACAAAAGACAAATGCATCCTCTGTGTGCAATCAGTATCAATAACCACTTTTCTAAACCACTTTTGTGATAATTATAATTACTACATAGTTCATCATCTCTTCCATCCAGTACATGAGAGACCAAACAAATATTAAATTCAGCTTTCCAGCCCCAGGAAAGGTAAGTATAAAACTGTGCTAAGAATGAAAAGATTTGATGCTGCTGCCGAGAGATGCATGAAGTCAAACCTGCTTCTACAAAACAGTGAAGAAAAACTGTACCTCATCTTTTCTTTTGCTTCTTCAAAACTTTCAGAAACAAAGTAAACCTCCTGGAAAGTTGTAATGAGACATTCTTGCTTGCAGGTGACCTTTGGATCAAAAGGCTTGACTTTGGCACTGCCAGAGAGCGAGTGCTGGGTAACGTAATGTGTTATCATGTCAGAGGAACATCATCACCAAAAGAATCCGTAAGGAAGAAGACAAGAAGCAAAAAGCGAATAAAAAAGAAAAAAGATGACGTGAGACCATATTTAGTGAGTTGCTTCTTAAAACATGTCTGCAGCTGAACAGTGTTTTAAGCTTAACAAACTGAATAACTCTGAAGGGTCATATTCCACCAATAAGGATCAAAAATGGGGTTCTTCAAACACAAGACTGCTTTGCAAACAAGAGCAATATTTTCAGAATCTGGTTAAACCAGCAGTCTTATTCTCAGAACAGGTTACCTGGAACCTAAGGTTAAGAAATACCCGTCATAAGATGCTTTCTGAAAACAACATGTGAGCTGCTCAGCATGCACCCAAAAGGACACTGCCCTGTAATTAATGCCACACTGAATTCACCTAAAATTCATCCCTGCAGTAGGTACTGAGGAGCTGGTTGTGATTTGTTTTGTTTTTTAAAAGTATTTTTAGAAT